>NC_091823.1:103348035-103975535 GCF_038994185.2 Dermacentor albipictus
CGACATTTCACGTGATTTAATCGATGTGCTGCATTTTATTGGGCGAATAAAAGGACGACACCTTCTATGTTTTTATTAGGTTATTTTATATATTCATTTGCTTTTTAAGATCACGGGAAAACACGCCATAGGTTTTGTTCTTGTCAAAATTCCTGCTATTTCTTTACCGATCTCTCGCGTGTGTTTATTTGATGTCACACCCCCAGTCCTATATGTATAAGCTTCCTGTTATTTTTCTTTCAGTTATCTGTAGTCCTCACTCGCACACCACTATCTCCGTTATATTCTTCAGGAGATGTAAAGTACGGCCTATACTACCCTTTCTCATAACAGGCCAAAGTGCCAGCCATTCTAATAAATTCATCCATTCATTTTTTTGGCGTTTGTCCTGAATGTCACCAGGATAGTTCGGGATAGCTCGCGACCGCGCGTCTTGCTCTTCTTCAAAATCGCGCTTTTTTTTTTGTCTCCGGTAGTGCATAAACTGGTCTGCCTAGCTGATAGCTAGGGCAATCTTTAAGATTCGTGCGCTATTTCCCGCTACCCGCATGCTCGTCACGGGACGCGCAGAAAGGCTGACTCATTCCGTTGTCAGCATACCGCGATACGCCACGTCATCGGTGGGTCGCGTCGCGTTCGGTCGCTCTCTGAATCGGGAATTCTTTTGTCTATTTCAGGCGTATCATACAGGCCTGATAGTTCTTGCTAGGCGAACTGGTCGGCCTTACAAGAACAGATTCGAATCGTTCCAATTTCTTTTCGAGCTGTAGCGATAGCCTGCCAGCGACTTCCGATTCGAAGATATATGTATGTTCACCAGATTGGCCATTCAATGGTGCCCGATATGAGGGATATCAGCATGTGATATCAGTATGAGGCACTCTTCATTACTGGACGCGCATCAATTGCCGTACATGTCGTCACGGATGTGCTCCCGAGACACGCATATATATACGATGCTTAAACTATACCTGTAACCCCTTATGTATACCTGGCCTTTATTATTCCTTTTTTTTTCAAAATTAACTCAGAATCAATTACGAGAAACAGTCATTCACGGCATGAGCTCAGATGCATGTGAAACTGTGCAAAAGTAGCCTATAAGTTCATTCTTGCAGTCAGCCTGTGTGAAAACTGACACCAATTTGATTCACGATTATTGTTTTGTAACAGACGGTGTAAAGTACCTATGTAGCGCGTTTTGAATAGTGCCAGTTTAGATCAAAATCTACACACTCGGTGACCCAACTTGGTGAGAGACTCATAGAAGAGCGGCAGACACCAACTGGCAGATACTCAGGGACACAAGTTGGCATCAAAAAAGTTCATTGAAGGTCACAGCAGACCGAGTAGCACATACGTATGCAGTACTCCAAATGGGCGTCAAATAGGTTCACTGAATAGCGGTGCCTACCAAATCTCGCATCTATGCAGTGACCCATGTCGACGTCCACCCTGCTTGGACGTCCAGCCAGGTCGCTGCCCTCTGCCAAAACCCACTTGCCCTGCACGAGCTCCAGGCGGCCTTGAGGCGAGGGAACGCCGCAGCGCACCAGGAGCAGACGGTGTAACGCCACAAATGCTCTGCAACCTGGCCGCCAGCGAGCAACAGCGCCTGCTAGAGTACTTCAATGAGATCTGGCAGTCATGGCAGGTGCCAGAGGCATGGCAGACAGCCATTGTGGCACGCATCCTCAAGGCCAGAAAACCGGCTAGGGAACCGTCGTCCTATCGACCCGTCTCCTTCACCTCCACTGCCTGCAAAGTGATGAAGGTCATGGCCTTGGCACGACTGGACTGGGTGGCCCGTGCTCGCGGCTTCCTGGCAGACCAACAGACGGGCTTCCAGCGGCGGCGGTGCACTGCGGACTCCATCGCTGACATGGTGTCCACCCTGTAGGACGCCAAGGCCAGCGGGGACCTCGTGATGCTCTTGCTGATCGACGTACAGGGTGCCTTCGACAGCCTCCCTCACGCAGTTGTCCAGAAGGGCCTGGACGTCCTCGGCCTCTGTGGCAACCTGCGGGATTTCCTTTTATCGTTCCTGCACAATCGCACCCTCAGGGGGCGTGTGGGTCAATTGAAGAGCACCCCCCGTCCAGTCGCTGCAAGTGTGCCACAGGGGTCAGTGGTGAGCACCTTCCTTTTCAACCTTACCTTGGCATGATTGCCTGCTGCCCTGCCGATCGACCCTCCCTTCCCCGTGCAGTCCTCAATCTACGCGGATGACATCGTCCTATGGGTACGGGGACCACCAAAACCCATCCGCAAGACACGTGCAGCCCTACGGAGAGCCCTGGACACTGCGGCTGCCTACTTGTGCAGTATCGGCCATACCATCTCGGCCAGGAAGACTGAGGCCTTGCTGCTGCATCCCAGAGCAGCAGCCCATCGCTCAGCTGCCCGGCTGTGCTTGGAGGGCGTCCAGATCTCATGGAGCAAGGCAGTCTCGTACCTGGGCCTGCGCATTGACCATCGGCTGACCTGGCTGCCGGCTACCAATGCCCTGTGCGCCCAGACGCTCCGGGTCCGCAAAGCGATCTCACAGCTCCTTGCCCGTGCACAGGGCTGTACCACCAGGTGGGCCCTGCAGCTCTTTGAAGCTGAAGCCACTTCACGGCTACTGTATGCCCCTCCCTCTTGTGGCGTTGCCCCCACCCAGCCTGCGGAAACTGGACCTGCAGCACCGCTCAAGAATACGGGTCTGTCTTGGCGTTCCCCGATCCTCACAAGTGGCCGCCACTCTTGCTGGGGCAGGTAACTGGGCCCTGTCACAACTCTTCCTGCAACAGGGGCTACGACACATTGATCACCTACACCATGCCGCAGATGATCAAGCACTCCTGACCCGCCTACGCTCCCGGCCAGCATCACACATGGGACGGCTGTATGGCCTCTATGAGGAAGTCATAGGGGCCACGCCTGCAAACGCCGTACAGCCTCGCCCACCACACTGACCACCAATCCCTACCTCGACGGAGCTACCAGGTGTCTTAAAGAACCGTTCCGCAACATGTGCCCTACAGCAGACGGCAGCCTCTCTCCTCCAAGAGAAACTTGGGGACCACCTTCACATCTTCGTCGATGGATCCATGACACCGGAGACGGGCTCATCTACAGCAGCCTGCGTTGCACCGGCCATACCTTTTTCGACGAATGGCAGGGCGTATCCGACCGCCTAAATTTGAGATTGGTTTGAAACCACACAGCAAAACTTGCACGATTTGTTCGCTTCAAAACAAGCATGAACATGCGATCACGTTGGCAGTGCCGCGTGGGCAGCGTGAGTAGCGTGGCCCGTCAGTGTCGATTTGGACGGAAGGTGCCGGAAGAGGCGCTGACGATCACTGCTCCGACGCGCCGCCTGGACAGTGTGAGGAGCGTATAACCAAGATTTATTTGTGGAAGGGCGCCTCAAATGCCGTCAAACTTGCGAAAAATGTTTCTTTTTTTTGTAACCTCGCCGCTGATTTTCTTCAGATGAGAAGACACATTGCAAGGTGGTATGAAATAATTGTAATCAGGGCACTCATGAACTTTTGAACGACGCTTTCTTTGCCTCTTCCTTGGACTTTGCCACTGCTGCTGTCGCGCGCAACGCTTCGGTGGGCGATTCAGAGCGTGTGTATACTTGACAGGAGCGAATCAGGAGGAAAGGCGACGGAAGAAACTCACTTTCACCCCACCACGTCTAATGGGCACAATGCCCTCTGGAGCTCTCTGGCCATCGCCACCTTAGCCGCTTGACAGCTGTAATTATCCGTGACTCCCCTCAGAAGCATTCCAGAAGCTGCAGTGCTTCCCTTTCTACTAGTGTACTAGGCCAGAGGGGACGCTCGTAGAACTGTAGAGAGCAGTAGGAGAGAGAGAAGAGGAAGTTCACATATGAGATCGGGGGAAGAGTCGTGAGAAGGCAAGCAGCGACATTTTCATGGGGCGAGGAGGAAATGGCCTGCGGCGAGCCTTTCTTCCTCTCTGGCTTGTGTGATCCGGCGCGGCGCTGCTTGAAAGTATTGCTGTCGCGTGCTGCAGAACGATTTCGAAATGTTTTAGATCGTACTTTGGGAAATTTAGGCAATGTACACCCGTGAGCAAAAGTACCACAAAGTCGGCGAAAAAACAGAATTTCATCGCAATTAACACGCATAAACGCAAACTGCCAAGTGCACTAGACAATTCGTGATGCCAAGTTTGGACTGCAATCTTTAATTTCAAGCTGCATTCGCAGACAGAGGAGAAGTTGAGTTTTTTCTCGCAATCCCTGGTCCGTATACTTTTGCTCACAGGTATACGATTATATAAGGTCGTCAGGAAAGCCTTTCGGTGCATCGGTAACTGCAGTACGCGGAAATATCTCTCGGGAGTGCGAACATGTGACGCGCATTATTAGCCGCGGTGTGTGTATGTGTTGTGAACTTCTTTGCGTATATCGGTTTTAATTTAACGAAGAGAACCGGCGCCTATGTATTACCAGCATAAAATGGTAAAGCTGCTCAATATCTGATCGCTTGGCGTAGGGACTAAACATAAGAGCGCATGCTTGTGTACGGCCAACCTAAGGCAATCACGAAAAATCTAAGCGGCAGGCGCTATCAAATATTTATGATGAACCGGCATCGTTCTCACGCATTTCAAGTCTAGTAAGCTTGAAATCAGTATATGTCTACGCTAGCCTCCTGCATGAAGCACATGGCGCTGCTCAACACATCGATCACTGCGGTTGGTAAACGAGCATGATACATATATAAGCTATGTGCTTCGACATTGCATTTTGCCCTGTAAAGCCATAATATCCGAGAGCATTTGTATAAAAAGAATGGGATGGCTATTTTTGTGGACAAAATTTTCGTAATACGTACGATTGCATCGTAGAGAACGGAACGAGCACAACCGAAAAAAAAAATTGTTATCATCCTCTTTCTCGAAAAAGAAAACGGGCTAACGCCGCAGTACGACTTAGCCTAGCCACGCCGCACAACGTTTACCGATCTATATAAACGTAAGCGTTATATGGAACAAAGATATCTTTAATCCAGCACCTACCACTGCTTAGGATGCTGGAGCAGTTCGTAAACGGTCGCTTTGCTGGACAAATATAGTTCACACTGTAAGGTATGCTGTTATTTCTAACCCAAACTATCTTAATAATGGGTGGAAACCTCATCCACCGAACCAAGTTGTCCCGCAATCTAATCTGCAGTTAACAGTTTGAACGCTTCTCAAACTATAACAGCACAGCTCCTATCGCATAGCAGAACGGTACCCACGCTGTTACGATCGTCGAGTATGTTTCATTGCTCCTAAACCGCAGCTTAGAACTAGAGGACAATACTGCAATAAGGTCACATTAGTAAATGGAACTTTCAGAAATACACAATTGATCTCCAAGGCTCATTGTAGGCTCAAACATGCGCGCACACATCGCGCTGCATTCTTCATCGCCTCAATGTCAGCAGAAAGCCCTGCCATACCGACTTAGACCACTTCAGTACGTCTCACAAAACAGTTTTCCACGTAGGAGTCGCTACGTGACACTACATACACCGCGCTATAGCGCGACAACAAACACGATAAACCAGCGCCGAGCGTACAGCTGCCTTGCAAAACGGCGCGCTCGTCCAAGTCAGCATCCTGACTGCTCATAGATGGCGCCTCCACAGGGGTGAATCTCCGCATGGCTACCATTCTCTGTGTTCAAGCAGACACTCTATCGACGCTAGCGCCAAGATCCCCTTCAGTTATGACCCTAACATCAAGGCGATGCACTAGCAAAATGGCGGCGCACACGATTGTTTACGTTGTCATGGTAACAGGAACAGCAGCCACGCGGCGCCACCTCACCCTACCGCTTTGTCTCTTGTTTTATTATGCCGACCCGCTCCGCTTACCTTTTTGTTAGTGACTACAGTGACGGGGCCCGGCACTTTAACATCTGCGCTACAGTGACGGGGCCCGGTACTTTAACATCCACACTACGGTGACGGGGCCTGTCGCTTTAACAACAACACTACACCGACGGGGCCGTCACTATAACGATGTCGGTATTGGTGGGGAGGACGACTTACGGAGTCGCCATCTGTCGGAAGCACCTCACATGCGTCGGCGTTAAACATACTACGCGGCAGCCCTCCTGAACAATTTTGCTAGTACTCTCGAAAAGGCAGTATTTTACCTTTAAAATAAGCATGTTGGACAAACAGAAAGCACAGAATGGCTTACAAACGCTATCTCTTTGCCTACTGCGTACAGTAAGCTGGGACACTGCGAGCGGTCGCCGCGATCGATTCCACCGAACCGGTTTGCGTGAAACGTAAGCAATCGCTGAGAAAACTATGTGAAATATGTTCTTATAGTGGGATGGCTGTCTGTGTAACTAAATGTAGCATAACAGAATGAAGCTGCAATGCAGCGATCGCACGGGTTCGCAGTGACCGACTTCGCTTCTGCATGCATGTCCTCGCGCAATGTTTCGCTTTCGCTCCGATCACGTTTTCGCACCGTGCCGTGAGCTTTATGCCGCAGCATATGAGCATTTGACAGTACGCAAGCGACCATTGTTGCATGGACACTGTCGGAGCTGTTCAAAAATAATTTCGTTATAGCTAGGGCCTTCGACGCCTACTTGTGATGTTCCGTCGCGATGATTCAGTCTTAATTTTTTTTTCTTTTCTTCTAAAGTCTTGGAAGCTTAAATATCATTATTTCTCAAATTTCATCGAACTGCATGTTTATCAATCTTCTAAGCGAGCAAGTACCCACTGCTTCTATTTCTTAATTCAGTAGAATATTCATTGTCTGGTGCTACACAAGCAGTAACATGTGCCGTGCCTTTTTTAATGTGTTTTTACCATTCCCCTTCCATTAGAGTGAACTTTCTTTCTTTATTATAATCATCATAGGTGTTACAGTGCATACGCAAAAGATTGTACATTCGTGGACAAGTACCCATTGCGGTCGTTCGATCCGTATGTGTGCAATCAATGTATTCCGTTACTGCACGGAAGTTGCTGACATCGTGAAATTCACGTGGTGTTGTGGACAGTATACTGGAATAAAATACCGCGGTCCATGAAGTGCTCGGCATCCCCATAGGCGCCAGCACCGAGAAGCTCATGCAGCTGGGGGTCCACAACACCTTCGATGAAGTTGGGTCACAGAAGTTAGTCCAGGTTGTCAGGATCGCTTCCTCGCCTGCGGGGAGGCGGATCCTGGAGGTGCTGGACTTTAACCCGTCAGGGAAAGGCGGTGCGTGCTCGACGCGTGGTCGCGGGAGGCCGTCACGGTCTCGCCGTTCCCGCGCAACGCAACGTGCACCCGCAACGCAATGTACGCACACGCCGGGTCCGGGCGGCCGCGCTTCTCGGATCCGTCGCCGACGATCCACGATCGGTCGCGTTCGTCGACGTCGCCCAATACGGTTCGTCCGACCGGTTCGCGGCGGCCGTGGTGGATCACAGGGGCAACCTAACGTCGCGTCCGTGCGGGGCAGGTGTCCGGATTGCGGAGATCTATTCTGCACTTAGAACACATGCTCTGGCGGTGTCCCTCGTTACGGGACCACGGTCATCTCACCACGGAAGAAGAGTGGGAGGAGGCGGTCAGGCACGGCCTGCCCGTCCCAACGTCGGAACGGCTCGCGGCGGCCCCCTCCCTCATAAGGGGGTTTTGGAGTCGCTCCTCAGGACCTTAATAAAGTTCACTGCCTGCCGTGAAGTGCTCGAAGTTGTTTGCATAGAATGTTTGAAAGAACTGTAGTGCATATGTTAAAGTACCGGGCCCCGTCACTGCTGTAGTACAGATGTTAAAGTGCCGGGCCCCGTCACTGTAGTCACTACCTACTTTTTTTGCCTGTACGCCAAACATTCTGGTTTTTTTTTTTCTTGTCGCGCGCACTACCGCGCACCACGAGCCAGCTTGCAAGCAATGCCAATGGGCGCGCTACGGCGCGCATTGGCATTGCTTGCGAGCTGGTGCGTGGTGCACCGTGGGCTATGCGATGACACGCACACAGTCTTGCCCATACTTATACCGGCACATGCCGGGACATAAAAGAATTTCTCTTCCAACACAACAGATCTTTAGTCTCGCTTTATTGGCTTCGTTTCCGAAAACAAATATTTTTCTTATAACGTGGTGGGATACACGCTCAAAAAATGAACAAATGTGAAAGGTGCATGTGTACTAAATACAAAAGTTCACAGACAGTGAAATAACAAAAAGAATGCTAGAAAACGTGAAGGCCGTTTGATGTACACACACATACAAAAAAAAGAGATTCTTATATAGCGCGCTGAAGACCAAAATGTAGACGATCTTCTGATATATGCACTAAGATATTGCACAAAACTGGACGACGTCTATGACATAGTCATGACAACTAAAGGAAGGGAAAACTCACTGGTAATGGCAAAAACAATGACATGCCAAATACCTAAAAAATAGAATAAAATGAAGATTGATTGACAGCCATACCAAAAAAACAAGAGCATATAAACCTGCACGAAAGTATATGAAATGCGTGACATGTTCATTACTACTCAACAAAATGAAAAAGACATGGCAGAACGAAAATAACATTGTACTAAAAACTGAAATACACATTATCGCATTATTGTGCACTTGTCCACAACTTGAGTAACGGTGGCAAGGGGAGCAGAAGGTAGTCGGTTTTTGCAGCAGCACATAGAAAACATTCGCAGAAAGGCCCATTCCTCAATCAAAGACCAGGTAAAATAAGCCAACAACACTTTTTTTTTACCCCTAATGCAATGTTTAGCAGTAAAATTACGTCACTTAAGGCACTAAGTCGTACCTACTGGGCACTCCTTCGTATAATAAACACGAACTGAAAAAAATCTGCAATTAGGACACTTGCAATGCTTATGCTTTCCAGAAGAAAAAAAAAAGCGTATCATGCCTACACATGTAGGTTGTTTCCGCGGTTTTCCCATCGGCGGTTACTGAGATAATACCTAAGCACGAACAGTAATTTTTGAGCTCCTAGTGCGTTTGTAGAACGCGATACACAGAAAATGCCCTGAGGGCGGAATGGAAAACTATAGGTTACTGAAGTTGCAGAATGAGAGTTGGCCCAGAAATACAAGTCATAGACCTGGTGACATTGAGGAGGAACATCTATTTGTCAGCTTTCTCTACCGGTAAGGGGGAAGTGTAGCCCAATCAAGGCGCAACGACGTCCGGAGGCTCATAGAGCCCACACACGGACAGAGCTGATTTCGTGTACATGCGCCTTGTGGTGTCCTTGGGTCTGCGCGCTCACATGTTGTCTTGCCCGGAACAACCTTGGAGCGCTTGTTCTTGAGGTATTCCGACAACCTTCTGTTCCCGTTGCCACTGTTACTCAAGTTTTGGCAAAGTACAAAATAATGTGATAATATGTATTTCAGTCATTAGTACAATGTTATTTTTGTTCTGCCATGCATGTCTTTTTCAATTTGTTAAGTAGTAATGAACACGTCAGGCATTTCGTATACTTTCGGGCAGGTTTTAAGCAAGCTCTTTTTTTTTTTTGGTATGGCTGTCAATCAAACAATGTTAGCATGTTAGTCTATTTTTAGGTATTTTGCGTGTCATTGTTTTTGCCATTACCAATGAGTTTTCCCTTTCTATAGTTGTCATGACTATGTCATACATGTCCAGTTTTGCGCAATATCTTAGTGCATATATTAGACGATCGTCTACATTTCGGTCTCGAGGACGCTATATAAAAATCTTGTTTTTTTATGTGTGTGTGTACATGAAACGGCCTTCGCGGTTTCTCTTGCTTTTTTTGTTACTTCACCGTCTGGGAACCTTTGTGCTTAGTACTCTTGTATATGTCATGCATCTTTCACTGTTGCTCATTTTTTTGAGCGTGTATCACACCACGTTAAAAGAAAACTCTTTTCGGAAACGAAGTCAATAAAGCGAGACAAAAGATCGGTTGTGTTGAAAATGGAATTTTTTCATGTCCCGGTACATACTGGTAAATATAAGTGTGGGCAAGACTGCGTCCGTGCCAGCGCATAGCCCAAGGCGCACCACACGCCAGCTTGCAAGCAATCTCTATGCGCGGCGAAGCGCGCGCATTGCTTGCGAGCTAGCGCGTGGTACGCCGTAGCACGCGATAAAAAAAAAAACAAAATGTGCCGCGTATACAGGAAAAAAAAAAGTAAGCGGCGCGCGCGGCATGGGGCCAAGACAGCAGAGCGCTTCGGCATAATAAAAAAACAAAAACAAATGAAAACGTTTGCGAAAGGAGGCGCCGCGCGGCTGCTGTTCCTGTTGCCATGACAACGTAAACAATCCTGTGCGTCGCCATTTTCCTTCTGCGTCGCCCTGCAGTTAGGGCCGTAACTGAAGGGGACCTTGGCGCTAGCGTCAAAACAGCGTCTGCTCGAAAACAGCCAATGGCAGCCATGCGGAGATTCACCCCCCTGCTCGATCTGGCAGAATCTTCAGGCAAACTAGCAACCGGCAACTCCGGGTGAATGCCTATCCGTCTTCTGTCACGCATTCCACGGCCGCCTTCGCACCTTGCCGAACGCTTGACGCGTAGTAGTCTTCAGACGACGACCTGCTCCAGCTATTCGGGCGGCGAAAAGACGCCTCATCGAACGTTGTCCAGAAACTATCGGCTGAACAAACGTTCACAGCGGCGCAAGAAGACCACAGAAAGAGACACGCAGCGCACACAGGAGCTACCAACCTGTCGGACACGCGAGAATCGGCACCCAAACGGCGCCAGACCAATAGGAGCGAGGTGCGCAGGGGGCGTGCGTGTTTGGCAAATCAGCGGCACGGGCGCACCCTTCTAAAAAGACGCGTCAGCGTCGGTTCCTCCTCCCATACGCCCTTTTGAACCGGCGCAAAATACACACAAAGAAAGCAGCTTCCAAAGAAGCTCAAAATGGCGCCCGCCGGCCACAGCGTTCGCAAATGACGACGGCGCGAAATTCGAACACTCTTGGCAATTTTTTGCTCCTTCCGCGGCCACCCTGGCCCGTATAAGGGCGTTTTTTTATTATTATTATTTTACGATTAAATTTAGGTTCTAGGTTTCGCGGAGGGATTCTCGAATGTGTAAACGTTGCGAAAAATACAGTTTTCGGAAAATCAACTTTTTTTGCAATTTTTTGTCATATCGAGACCCGCGTCTTCCCATAAGCGTGTACATATTAAAGTGGTTTGACTGTGTACAATATGGTCTACTCTTGTTATGGAGAACTCCTAATTACTACACAGTCACTGAGCACAGCTCAGTGCTAATACACAAAGGTCCAGAACAGTTCTTCAGCGGTAGGATTTCTGTTGAATGCAATCAAGTGCTTCTTTTCCTCTGAAACTAACATATTATTGACCTTCTGTCTCAATGAATACAAACGAGATTCTCAGTAGAATAGTGGACCAGTGTTTTGTGGCAATTTAATTCATTGCACAGAAAGTTTTGCTTTCCAGTATAATACGGAAGGGTCCCAATCTACGTCAATGATCAAACAGCCATGCATCACGTGACTCTCCCCGCGCATAGCCCGCACAGCCAGCGTTGACGGTCAAGAACATGCGCTGTCTACACTCTTTCATTGGCAGGTTTAGGGTTATTCGCCACCTTCCAAAGGTTTTGAACCTGGAGAGTCGCAGGTTGCTCCCCTTCTCTTCTGTTCGTAAATGCATGCAACTGGCCTTTGACACTCGTTCTTGCAGCGTAAATCCAAAGCTGTAGTCTTGTGACGAGTTGCTCATGGTTACGAAAAGAGACCGTGTGTCAGAAAGGGCATCAGGAACGAGAGGCCACCGTGTCGCAAGCAAAGGGGTGTCCGTGAAGAACTTTGTTGCCATGCAATGCACTCACTCGCCTTTCTTTCTGAGGAAGTTTGTTGTCTTTCTGAATGTCGTGCAGCTGCTGCAAAGAGATCTGTGTCCATTCAACACCGAATAGTAACTTTTCTAGAGGGCACTGTCACTGTGTGTGTACTAAGGTCCCCTAGTGTGTACTAATGCCCCTAAATAAAATACAGGTAGCGCCATCTCTTCTCTGCTCCTCCTGCGCCAACGTTGGCTCTACCTATAGCCTAACTATAGGAGATGCTCTCCAAATCACACGCTTTCACTACGTGTCGTTTGTGCTTTTGAGGTGGTATTTTGATGGGAACTATTTTGCGGTATATCGTGAATGGCTGCTGAAACATCAAGAAAGGCCGTCTTAATATCGCTGCTCTTGGTTTCCTGTACTTATTCGTCCTGCCTCTCTCGTTTCAGTGCAAACGAAGCAGCGAGAACACAGCGTTTCAGCTGCGTCTAAGCAACGAAGCACTCAGCCGCTTTCATAGATCCCTTTTCAAGACACGCGCCCGTGCGTCTAAGCATAAAGCTAATGACAACAGAAAGCTCGAACAGCTATCAGCGGTCGGCATTCTTTTTGGGCATCGCTGATCGCTTTCAACTTATGGTCGCCGCGCTGTCACTATTTCGTTAAGTACGGCGATTAACTGAAAAGGTGCTGTTCACATACACTGAAGCCAAACAACGCGATGACTAAATCGACAAAAAGCATGTGTGTTTCAAAGCGACCTGATTTAAGTCTGGCACAAAAGTTGCAAACAAACGCAGTTCAAACATGTGACACTTAAGAGAGCGAAAAACTAACGAATTCGCATACAAGTATACCAGCATATGAGATTAGTGATGAGCGGAGAATCGCTCACACAGCCGGGACGATTGCGTTGGGTTGAAATTAACTCGTCTGATTCTTTAAAGGCCTTCCTATGTGCCGCGTGTTGTGCCGAATCTCGCTTCGCAGGTGAATGAATGAATGAATGAATGAATGAATGAATGAATGAATGAATGAATGAATGAATGAATGAATGAATGAATGAATGAATAAAGCCTTTGCTTTAAAAAGGGGGACGGCTCTAGGCCGCTGATGGGGATTAGGAGGGAAGGGAATGTGGGTTCCCAGACTGTTGGCTGAAGCACATCTTCATCTCAGTCTTGGATCTTCCGCTTTATGCAGACTGAGGTGACTGTTCAGTTCCGTGCTCTCACATGAGCTGATAGACCCCTTCTATACACTACTCGAAACCGGCCACTTTGTCAGCCATATGTCGCAATGGCTTTCTGTGCTTCAGGGTTAGTTTGTATTGCTATTCCTAGTGTTCTAATGTCTCCGTGTAGTAAATGCTGAATTTTGGATCTCCCTTGTGAAAAAAGCTGCACAGCTCCGAATGAGGTGCTGCAAGTCTGCTCTGCATGATTCCTGGCGATGTGTGCATCGGGTATAAGTCTTCGCAATCGTAGCTTGTCTGGGTTGGCGCCATTTCTCAAGTATGTGGGGTGTGTATGCAGCATTTGCCATAACCTTATTCAAAAGAACCTATTCCGTGCGAGTAAGCCCGCCCTTGTCGTCAAACACATGTACTGGTGTAGCTTCTAATGATCTCCGTTTACTGTCTGCTTTTATTTTAGTACAAATGTAATGCATCAGTGCTCTGTTTGGAGAGCCTTCGGCGAATATCTTTATGCATGGATTTTGGTCCGCGGGGTTTAGCGAGGGAATGGAATATGGGGAGCTGTACGCGTAATCAAGCCCACCCGCTTGCGCGGCAGCTGCGTGAGCGGCTGCGTTTCCCCCATCCGTGCCGGTGTGCCCCGGTGTCCATAGGATTTCAACATATGAAATCCGGAAGAGTCGCTTGCCGTCAGTTCCACGTGTGGTGCACCCGATAGCAGAGCAAGGCGGGATCGCGAAGACAGAACTACACTATTAAAGCACAGAGGAGACGCGAAACGAGGCGTCAGCATAAAGGCCCTCATTGCGTCTCCGTACGCCGCTCGCAATGTTTGTCACCGCTATGCCGATAGTCGCAAAAACAAGCAATAAAAAAACGCGTGACTGCGTTCGGCATAGAGTTTCTCACTACATTACCTAGAGGGAAATCTGGCGCTGCTGCATGCGCTGTGGTATGCATGGGAATGCTGGTATCTTGTGACTTCGAACGGGCATCGTTCTCGGAGAGACAGGACACCTTGAAGACGCGCTTGGCAAGTACCGTTCCGTGTGTCACAATGATTCGTTTTCTACTAAAACAGCACGTGAAAAGCTGTTTTAGCTTAATTATTACGCGAATACATGTTTTGTTTAACTCTGAGAAGTTCTTATTGAGTGTACGACTATATGTTACATGAAGAGTTGGGCCGCTAAAGTTGGACGAGGGATGACAAGGTTCGCGCTCGCTTTGAAACAGTTGGTTATCTGTTCTTGCCTTTCTTCGCTTGGTCATGCATTGTAGGTGAGTAAAGATGTAATAAGCGTGAATGGGAAGATTTCATGAAGATTTTGCTTTGAGAACGCGTTATTTATGTAGCCATAGCCACGTTTTAGACGAAGCCTCTTACAACACCAGCCAACACGAGCCTCGCAGACCCATATACCAACATTCCCATGGATGACGGCACGGTGCCCCCTTAAGAAACTCCCATAGACGGTGGCCCCAGATTTCCCTCTAGGTGTATTAGCGAGAAACTCAATGGCGTTCGGCCTATGGGACGACCGAGCGTTGACGGGAAGCACAGGGAACGAGGACGGCGCCAATCTTCAAAGGATAGCTCTACCTTTACTTTATTTAGGGGCCTTAGTGTGTACCTCTTCAATGGAATCTGTGACTTGCATGTTGGGAATATTTAACTTCGTTCTTGTGGTAACTGCATCATCTTGTCACATTCTGTCAGACAAGAACTCAGGATATTTTTCGGGGAGGGGGGGGGGGGTTCCCAATCCAAGGTAACATTTCTATACAAACGAGGGGGGGGGGCAGGTTGTACCTTTAGTAATAAAAGTGTGAATAAGGCCCACCATTCGCCATAAAGACGCGTAAGCCCGCAAAAGATAAATGAAATCAGGTTTTGTCTTGCGGGCACGCCTGTGAGATACACTCCTCCTTTACTTGGCGAACAAGGCACCACGTCAAATGAACTAACGCAGAAAAGAAGCGTAAAATAACGATTACTGTAGTAGAATACACCTTAAAAGAACAGCAGTTGGCAACCAAGGCACATGAACCGCGTGGGGTTGTGTTACACCGTGTTAAGGACTCCCTTCGGTGCCACCAGTGTTACGAACTTCCAACCGGTGCCACCAGGATTACGGCTTTGTGGTCCCGTAGCGCTCGTCACCCGTTTCGTGACAGAGCGTTGGTAGCGAAGACTCCGAGCCTGGCGTCGATGAGAATAACAAAAGGGACTTTATACATTATATACAGGTTATCATACAGGACATGAACGGATCGGCACTGGGGCCGAGAGCTCACACAAACGCGACTGTTCTCGCACGACGGCGTCCGGCGAAAACGCGTGACACATCTCACCCCAGTCGGGAGCGACCCTCTCTCCAGGTGGGGTCGGCGGATCCTGTTTTCGAGCGGCGTGTTGCTGCTTTTATAATCCCCGAGGCCCATTGTCACTCAAACGGCCCAATACAAAGTCAGCACACGACGGTCGTCCGAGGGGTCCAACCAGCGACCGCGCTGGCCACTCGGTTCAAAGTTCGCGCGCGCGGTGACCTCCAGGCAAGGGAGGTGCGGCGCCGGGCCGTCGGGCACACGCGGACACGTCAAAACACGCTGCTCCGCCGAGGCTTCTCCCGCACGAAGGCGCAGCATCTTGACTTGTGAAGGGAGAATTATGGCGCTCGCAGGATAGATTCTGCATCTTGCAGATTCGGGATCCGGGCTTGTGGTAATGGCACAACAACCGCCATCCAATCACAGAATCAAACGAAATCGTCGTCGTGCGGGCTTTTCAAAATGGCGTAGTACTTGATACCTCCGGAGCGCCATCTGTTCTTGAAGAGCCTTTTCATCGGCGGAAGCAATGAAGTGTGCAACAGACACGGACAAAATGTATGGAGTCTGAGCATTTCACTCTTCAAAAGTCATCGGTACTGTTCATTTCACTGCTGAACCGGTTTTACTCATGAAACTTCGCTTCCGATTGAAGTGAAACTTGACAACAAATAGTTCCGGCGAAGCAAGCATTTTATTTCAGTTCAATGAAGACTTAGCTTTTGCCATTGCACTATAATAGACGAGGGAAAACATATAAAATTACGCGCTAATAATTATTTTTGTAGTTACCGCCTTATTTGGGTAGCAGTAAAAGTTTGAAGTAGCAATTATTTCCCGCCTCGCGGAGGAACCGTGGCTGGCGGTTATGAAGGCGTGGGCGGGACTTCATTGCAGGCTTAAGTTGCATCCGACTATAGTCGCGTTTTTTTAATCGGCTCTGGAAGACTTATGAAGAAATATTTATTTGCGGAACAATCACAATTCTTTGGGATCCCTTGTTTACTGATCTACCAAGTTAAGCACCCAAACCGACTCGTATTGTTATTTGGGAAGTTGCATAACGATGCGTGGCCGCCAGTCCCGTATACAGCACAGGACGCGGCAGTCTTAAACGCTCTTCACCCACCGCGGAAGGTTAGAAAAACGCCCACAAACGCACAGAAGAGAAGTGGCTATGTAAGGCGGCCCGACTGATGCCTGTAGAAGCGAGATTCATTATACACTGAATTATTCTGACTTCCGGCGCTGTTTTGTCTAGTTCCTTTTTAAATAAGTAGATGTTGATCCATAAATATTTTAATAAACAATTATTAAATTTCTTACTTTTCGCTTTTCCTTCCTGCAGCTGTTGCCATGTCTATCTGCCTTAGTATATCACTTAATTTCTCAACTCTTTGTGACTCCTGTTTCCAGTTTCCTTTGCACGAAAGATGCTGTACAATTAAAGAAAACCAGACTAGGCATACAATTAGAGAAAACCAGACTAGGTAACGGCTGACAGTCATATTGCTTACAGGTTTAAGGATTATTGCATGGTTTTATTATGGACGCTGCCTCGCATTACATAATTTTCCACTTTATGTCACCCATATCGCGGGTATACGGTTCTGAGGGTCTGCAAGCGTCGCGGCGAGCAGTCGCTCGAGGAAATATAGAAGCGAAAGGAAAAGTTAAGCGCAGCTGGTGTTTTCTCCCGCTGCAATTTGTTTCACAAGCGCACAGACCAACTGACCACGAACCGAATCCCTTTCCTGGTCCCTGGATGAGTTAAAACAAAGAAGGTTGAACTAACGAAGCAACAGCGATACGCGTGGCCGTTCAATAGATGGTGACAACTGAACGCTTCATGAGTTAATCGCGCGGGCACCGATTCGATGACAAAGCTGGTCTTCGCACCCCAGGAGATGCGGATAACTATCGCCATCCAAAAGGATTGAAAAAGGCAGCAAAATGTTGACCGCCTATTAGCTGTCAAGTCTCACGTTTGATTTCGCGGTGCTTTAGCAATGTGAGTCAGGAGTGGTGGCACTGGCGGTGCGCTGATAGCGGGGAGGGGTGGGGGGCACGGGTACGTGCCTGCATTTTGTGCATAATGGACTCTATCTGAGGCATGCAAGGGAACTAGGGTGTTGTTATTTATCTGCGGAGAGCGCATCCACTATGTTTTCTTTCTTTTCAGGGTGACAACAGACCTGCAGCATCGCCATGCGTGTAGCAGGTCTAATTTTATATCCCTCAGTAGCCACACCACCATTGCATTGTTTGTCCTGGTTGCACTGTAAAATATCATAAAACAAGGAAAAAAAAGAAAAGGGGCCTGTTTGTACTCACAAAAAAATATTTCTTTATTGCTGTTATTACAAAAACAGCCTTGAGAACTTCACTTAGCGTGCCTGTCTTGTACCCCTGTTGATTGGACGCCTGAGAATAAAAGAAAAAAAATTAGGATGACAATAATATTCTGAGCGCGGTTTCAACAGGTGTAGAAATAAAACAGAAAGAGAGAGAAAAGGACAGTGAAATATAGAGGTTTGCAAAAGAAACAGCGAGCATGCAAAGCACAATACCCACCTAGTAATGCTACTGGTGACGGCAATGAAGCGGTCACCAACAGATTGCCGGACGACCGATGCGCTGATGATGTGTCCGTAATCGTCCACAATCCCAACATTCACTTGGATCCGGTAAGTGTGGTAACACCTCAGAGTGATCTGCAAGACAAAGGAGGGCAGTTTCTGGTGTTGAGCTTTTAGATTGGAGTGGGGAAGGGAACGCCTTGGTCTAGGGAACAGACTGCATGCTTATTTTTCTTTAATCATATGAAACATATTTACATACAAATTGACTCGCCGTCCCAGCTTTGCAAAAGTGTATGACCAGTGAAGCTGTTGAAAACCACCACTGCAACTACTGAGGGGGTTATGCGACACTTTATTGCTTTAGAATAATGGTAAGTGTGTCAGCACGCTGCCCCTTATAGCGGTGCTGCAACAACATTGAAATCATTTGTTGGTCTGGTTCTTTTAAATGGAAAAGGCAGGAACGTCGCTCCCCACGTCGCATGCACCCATCTCTGTGGCAGCTTGCACAGCAAAATTCTTTATCGGGAAATGTATGCAGGTAGCGCTGCGTGCTTTGCATTGTTGTACAATACAATGTAAGCCCAGTTTACCGGTAAAAATAAATAAATAGACCTGAGCAGGACACCGTCGTACCCCATGACTTGATTTTAAGCTGGTGCAGGAACTTCAGTTGAAATTTAAAGGAGCACCGCACTCTACAGGCAACGGGACTGCTTCTCTGGGCCGATCTAACCCTCTAGACAAAAATCTAAGCGGCTCGACATTCTAGAATTTCACAATGCGCTAAATATTTCTGTCAGACCGCCTTTTAAATGATACAGTCAACAGGCGTTCAAGTCCTACAAGTATCAGTCGTTAATGTATATATCGACGCTGCAAAATACAAGAAGAATGTGTATGTGGCAAGCCGAAGTATGTTGCGGAACCGTCGGCCAGCCCCGGCAACTACGCGCTCTGTTCCGCTAAGCTGACCGTTGACAACGAAAACAAGGAATCGATGGCCGTCAACTACTGATGACATATCAGTTTGTCATAATTATGAGAGCGCTATTAGCGTTCCAATTCAGTGACGAAGGTTGCCCGTCCAGGAAGACTAAAAGGAATGCGGGTTTCTTTCCCGGCTTGCACTATCTGAATGCTGCTTGAATGTCCCGCGGATGTCTACGGTGGCCTCCGTAGTGACTTCACGGAAATACGTGAATTCGTAATCAACAGCGATCTGGCTTCCCAAGTCTTTACAGCTCCTTATCCCTCTGTGATACGAATTTTATCACTGATGTGAAAAATTCATACTTGGTGCATTTCTATTAGAAAAGACAGTGAAAGAAGTATGACTATAGTCAACTGCTTTCGGCAACATATCAAAGGTTTATCACGAATTGCACGCAAATTAAAGCGCGGGAGGGACAGTGTATTCCTTGGAACTTTTGAATTCAGAGGCGTAAACGATGAGAATTATCCCCACAGAATATTCGATGGCCACTAAACTTGTGCAACTCCAGACAACTCCTATGCATTACACAGCATGCTCCATATAGGCGCTACACAGAGGCGACACATGGACATTTGCGAAATATTAGGGGCACCACGCTTATCTACGGTCCTCAGTTGAGGAGATATGTAAGTTGTCAGACACTAAGAGTTCTAAGATGAGCGAATATTTCTTGTAAAGCGTTACGATATCTGCACGAATCATCCTGCCAGAGGTTTAAAGTCGGCCGCCCGTCTTTAAAAGCAAATAAGTTTAAAGCGGTAATATATTCTCTCAAAACTTTACTTTCACCGTATTAGATTGGTTTATATAGGAGAAAATATGTTTGATGTTTCCCTTTTTGAACGTCGCGCCGGAGCCCCTGCACTCGGTGACGTCACGAATTTCAAAATATTTTTCCACGTTTCGGCCGCTGCGGTTAACGAAATGATGTTGAAACTCCTGAAGTTCATTTTTTGGCTGTTCTACAATATAATGCTCAAGCTTAATCGATAAAATCTAGGCCAAGCAGATGAAGTCAAAATTCATTTTTAAATTCAAATCTGGTCAGGAAAGTTCAATGCGTTGTTGACACCGGTTTTGCTCTTTCGTGTATTTTCTGGTCCCCTCGCATGACACGTTTTTTTTTTTAATTACGGAAACGCAATTTTCTAATGCAGCTCAGATTTGTTTATCGTTGGTGTGCCTTTAAAATCTCTCCGAAGTAATTTTTGTGCAACCGCAATCAGCCGGTAGGGCAGGTCATCATTGCGATCGCCAAGAGGCAAATTCAAGTGCGCGGCGTAACGCGCCTAATATTAGGTTTTAATCATCTGCATCGCAGAATATCGCAGTGGCGTCGCTCCGCCCCTTTACATCCATCTCTGCGCCCTCTACGTGGAAGGAGTGAGCGATGTCACTCATTCGAGAGATCGAGATCTGACTGGCTTTCCACACGCGGTCATCGAGAGCGCTTGGAGCAATGCCGACTGCATTAGGGTATTTTCAATTGCACACGTATACACACTAATTTGTGCGCCTTCTGAAATAAATGCACAAATGCAACATATGTAGAGGTTTCTTTAAAACAGTAGCGCGCTTCTACCTGAAAAGGACGAGGATCGACAGTCAGCTACAGCTTGCGAAGAAAGCAGTTGCGACACTGAACTCTAGCGGGAAAGCGTTCTGTACCACAGGCGGGACTCTATTCGGTTCCACGAAAATCGTATCGGAGACCCTTCTTTCTACAGTGGTAAGCTTTTTACGAATCTCAAGATGAATGATACGTTGAAAGGGGTTCAAAACTGCCCGGATTGTGTTGTGAGATGTTGGAAATGAAATTACGATGATTTCTAGAGATGGAAGCCAGCACACCGTTCGCGATTTCAGAAGGAATTACAATTTTAAATTGGGAAAAAAATGTCTAAAACCATTGAGTGGCATAAATACTGGGGACGCTTCAGCGGCGGTTACTCCGTGCACGGACGTCTGTATATACAGATAGACCGTTTCACGTCAACGCGCTGTGGAAAATGGCGCCAGAATATGCGAAAGAGACACAGAATAAACAGAATATGCACAGAATAAACAGAATAAACAGACACAGAATAAACAGAATATGCGAAAGAGACACAGTTTACTGAAATCGACAAAAGTAAGTATTTGGTCCTTGAAACAAGATAATTATATATATGTCACGCCATGGTCCTTGCTCGTTATCTTTCAGGGATCCATGCGTTAGGTGCAAGGAGGCGTTGCAAGTAACAAGGTAACTATCACACAAGCTTCGAGAAATAGACGTAGGTTCTGTGCACGATTCAACTTAGCTAGGTAAAACCCAGGGCCTTCTGACTAGGGTGTTAGTGCAAAGCGTACGCTTCTTCAAACTCGCTAAGTATTGTGCACCTTACGAACGGCGACCTAACTAGCAATCGCGACTAAAATGGGGAAGCGGCGAACGAACTCTTACCGGAGGCGGGTTCCGGATCTTTTTCTTGATGGAGAAGAGCTTGAGCTTGGAAAACGACAGCACGCCGCCGTTCAACCAGGAACCGGGCCGCGGTGAATCCGGGTGGCAGTACTGACCAACTGCGCGAGTACAAGGATACACATTAGGGCTTATATTCACTTCGCCACAAATTGACAAACACAAAAACGTAAGGAAAAGCGCCTCTGTCGGGAGGCGGCAATAAGGCTGACGACGGTAGCGTCTGCGTGGCTCACACTCACCGCATTGGCGCCCAGTGGAATCCGTGAAGGTTAGCCACGCCTTGTACTGCCACTCATCCACCAAGTTTGTAATCCGGAATTCAGGCGCTGGCCTCATGAATCTGCATGCGAGGTACGAGGCACGGTCATTCTTCACGAACCGTTGCCACGCGATGCGTATACGCAAGCACGTGTCGAAACGAGCAGCGCAAACATGATGATTGCACGACGCCACAGTGAGAAAGACATGAACAGACAGCAATATACGTGGTTCGCCGCATAGGTGCTTGTTCCTAGTATCTGAATTACGCGCTGCCTGTAGGCACGAACATGCGCGACTCAAACAGCTTGCTCTCAGCACTGCTGAATCGGTTTAAACTGTAGGGATGCCTTCGCAAAATGAGTGATTATTGTTCCCGTCATTACTGTCCACTGTTTCTTTTTTCAGACCAGCATGCACACAACGATGTGGCATGTGAGGCTTCTCGGCAGGAACATTCATGCGTGGTCGTAATGCTCATGCCAAGAACGGAAGCCAGCACGCTGCCCTGTGGAGTGTGATATTGCAACGCTTCTGAAAGCGAACCGTTTTGAGATCGCCCCCGTGCACTATACTGCGCGAAAACACGTCGGCTGTAAAAAACACTCGCCTGCCCAGTGTGTGTATCCGCAGTTCCGTCCTACGCAGCAGGAAGTCGTGTTGGTTGACGAGGGTGACACGGGGAAGCATGGCCGGCAGTCTGTCCAGGATCGCCCGCTGTGGATCCGCCTTCTTCTTGGGAGGGAACTGGGGCCAAGCGCTCCAGTCGTGAACTTGGTCCGGGTGGTCACTAGGAAAGTCCGCCGGACGGACGAGGTTCGGCTGAATCCAGATCTGTGGCTCGCTCCTAACGAAGACGGCTGGGGCTCCAGAGGTGCACGGCACGCTTTCAATGTCCGTCGATTGGGACGCTCCGGCCGGTGGCTCGCTCCTAACGAAGTCTGCTCGGGCTCCAGAGGTGGACGGCACGCTTTCGATGTCTTTCGACTGGGATGCTCCGGCCGGTGGCTCGCGCCTAATGAAGTCAGCTAGGGCTCCAGAGATGGACGGCACGCTTTCGATGTCCTTCGACTGGGACGCTCCGGCTTGTCGCTTGCTATTAACAAAGTAGGCTAGGGCTCCAGAGATGTACGGCACGCTTTCAATGTCCTTCCACTGGGACGCTCCGGCCGGTGGCTTGCTCCTAACGAAGTCTGCTCGGGCTCCAGAGGTGGACGGCACGCTTTCGATGTCTTTCGACTGGGATGCTCCGGCTGGTGGCTCGCGCCTAATGAAGTCAGCTAGGGCTCCAGAGATGTACGGCACGCTTTCGATGTCCTTCCACTGGGACGCTCCGGCCGGTGGCTTGCTCCTGACGAAGTCGGCTCGGGCTCCAGAGGTGGACGGCACGCTTTCGATGTCTTTCGACTGGGATGCTCCGGCCGGTGGCTCGCGCATAATGAAGTCAGCTAGGGCTCCAGAGATGGACGGCACGCTTTCGATGTCCTTCGACTGGGATGCGCCGGTCGGCTCAACGTCGCTGCTAGAAGAGCTGCTGCTACAACTGCTGCTGCTACTGCTGCTGCTGCTATTGCCGCTGCAGCTGTCGTCACTGCTGCTACTGCTGCTATCGTCGTTGATGCTGGTGCTCGTCGACAGCTTGGAACGGTCTCCAATAAGCATCACGTCGCCGTAGAGCCTAGGGTCAAATCCATCAGCAGCGGAGGTAGAAGCAAGGCTCGACGACGCCATCCTCGAGGCACAAGCGGAGTCGGTGGAGTGTATCCCAGGGAGCGCGACTTGATCTGTGGCGGTCGAGTAGCTGCCGTTTGCTGTGCAGCGAGCGACTTGCTTTATGGCGTGCTCGAGAAGTGTGCTACTCCAAGGCCGGCGCGTATCCTTTTTGACTATGATGACCACCTTGAAAGTATTGAGCACATGCCCACTCACGGCAATTGATTTGGATTGGTGCATAGCTCAACCGACTTGGGGTGGTCGGCCACGCCTGTTTGCTCTGCAAACTTGGCCACGTATTCGTTCTGCGAATTTCTCCTCTCCGTCGAACCGCAGGAGAGCGCAAAACTTGTGTCAAAGTTTTCCTTTGTTCTGATAAACTGGAGGAACATGACCCCCCCCCCCTTCCCCCCTCTTCTCAGTTTGGAGAAGGCATGACCGGCGCGAAAGGGTGATGGGCTGCTTTTTTCTATACTGAGCCGTGGGGATTCAGGGAGTGTATATACCCGGAAATAGCATGGATGGCAGAGAATAAAGGAGACACAAGAAACGCTTCTTAACTTTGCACCGTGTCCACTGTGCAAAATACCATCTCGAGCTCCCCGGGCGAGATGGTATGCCACATGAGCGTTTGACGGCTGTAATTCCCCGTGAACCTCCGCAAAAGGAGCGCCTAACTTTTTGCAAATGTGGAAGCCAAGTGGCAAGCTAGATAGACTGATCATGGTTATATTGCGCTCAGTTTTACACAAACGATATTAAGGAAGGACAGGACGTGGACGGACGTAAACGGACGATAGACTGGAAAAGAGGCAGGGGAGGAGTACGAGGCCTGGCCACCCTTCGCTTGCTTCTCTCATACAATAGAGTAGGGGGGGGATGAAAAAATAAATCGTAAAGAAAATATTAAAATAAACAAAAAAGGCATGAACAATAAAAGCATACCCCCAGTCGTGGATAACAAGACGAGGTCACCTGAACGAGTCTTCTGTACTGGTGCTAGCCGCCCGCGAGTGTCCTCGTCTTCAGGAAATAAAAATTTCCTCATCTCGTTCTTCGCCATTAACCTGGCGAAGAATTAACAGCGATATTGTAACCAATCAGTCTTCGGCCCACACTGGCACTTGCAGGCCTAGGCCCACTTGTCACGCTGCCATTCGTAATAAATCGGCTCCCCATAGGAAAACTTCTCACGAAGCTGAACCCTTCGTAGGGGATGACAGATGATAACTTCTCGTGCCACCGGACTTTTCGTCATACGCACAACTCGAGTTCGGAGCTGGTTTGCGGTGTGACAAGCAATTTCTTTTGTTTGCCGCACATCACGTTTATAGCAAGAAAAGTGACACAGAAGGCCTCGTTGAAGTGCCCCTCACCAGGTCTGGCCATTTTGAGCTGACAAGCTCAGTGCATACAATGCGCACTAATTACCGTGTCTGATCCCTTCGCGCCGCTTAAAGATCTAGCTTAAACTTCAAGCAAAACGCCGTTTGCCCTTCTTCTCGCGGCCGCCCTGCGCCTACATACATGTCAGTGCTGTGACGTCACTCACAGTCACACGTGTCTTCGAGATTTAATTAAGCCAACATCAGTTATTTGTTTAATCTGTTGATTCAATAGACGAATCAAAGTGCACATAAGTAATAAAACATGCAAACCGAAGGTGTGCGTGTTTTTGTTTTACTTTGTTCCACAGCAAGAGAGATGTACTTCCGTTTCGTCAGCTTGTTTCCTTGTCATTTTCCACCTTGTTCTAGCGCCGTCCTCTTTCATCCTCTCGCATTTGCCTCAGTGCTCGTGACTGTGGCGCCGACTTATACCGCATAAAATAAATCTGGAGAGAGAGAGAGAGAGAAAGGCAAAGGAAAGACATGGAGGTTAACCAGAGATTATCTCCGGTTGGCTACCCTGTACTGGGGGAGGGGAAAGGGGAAGCGATAGGTGAGAGGGAGAAGGATTAAAAAAAAAGAGACTACACACACACGCACGTACACACAAACTGTTTCTGTGGGCACTGTCACGCAGCCCGCAAAGGCGTTCCTACTGTGATGCAGTGCACCGTACAATCCAGATTCACACAGTGAAGTCACAATCTGTCAGAAAGTCCAGTGTTTTTTAAATACCGCAGCAGCGCCTTCATAGCCGATCGCGCTGATGTTCGCGTAGGCCAGTGTCCAAGGATCTTGTTTTCTGACAGTGGGCGCTTGTCCAGTTTGTCTAGGGTGGCTGAGAGGACTGCTCTTTGCGGGTTGAAACGAGAGCACTCACAAAGAAGGTGCGCGATTGTTTCATTGCACCCGCAGAAGTCACAAAGTGGGTTGTCGGACATTCCGATAAGAAAGGAGTACGCATTTGAAAATGCTACTCCAAGCCATAGACGAACTAGAAGGGTACAGTCGCGTCGTGGAAGCTCGGGCGGAATACGGAGTTGTAAAGTAGGGTCCAGGGTATGAAGTCGTGCACTTGTGAAATCGGATGAATTCCACTGAGCTAATGTCAGGTCGTTTGCCAGTACGGCAAGTTTTTTTGCTGCGTCGGCTCTCGAAAGAGGAATGGCAACGCACCTGACGCCGTCATGGGCAGATCGGGCAGCTGCGTCTGCTCGATCATTGCCGTGTATGCCACAGTGACTAGGCAACCACTGATCTGGAAGCTGCTGCTCTACTACTGTACCCGCGTGTTTGTATGAGCGATTAAATCCGACTTACTTATACCGCTAATACGGTGTCGCAGAGCGCGCAAAAGTCTTTCGCTGAGTGAAACGAGACAAAGAAAATAGCTCGCGCGCGAGACCGTCACTGATGCAAAAAAAAAGGAAGGCGGGGCCCATGACGTATTCGTCACGCGCTCCTCAGGCTGCGGTGCGGTAGATTTCAGGGAAGGAATTTCGCTTGCGACGTCAGAGGGGTCACGTGGATAGTGTCTACGTTGGCTGTGACGCTCGAATGCGGAGATTATGGGTTCGTGGCACCTAAAATAATTCTGTTTCTGCAATGAATGAACCAACGTGGAAAATTATTGCAGTAGAACACTCCTTAGAGGGCATGTAATAGCTTCTAGTATATAACAAAAATTTCTTCATGGACTGCTGAACGACGTTTCAAAGAACTTGTAGCTTTTTAAACCGATGCTTTCTTTGCCTTCGTTCGTAGCAAGTGACTGTGTAAACGGCTTTCTCGTTTCGAACGAGTCGAAGCCTAACGAAAAAAGCGTTCGAGATGTCACCGCCACCTATCGCTACAGGCGCGAAATAGCCGCGATGACGGCATATGGCCTCTGAGATCCGGAGACATCACCGGCCAACTAAAATTGTAGAAAACGTGCACTGCTTAGACCGTACGCATCGAGCGGCCCACGCAGCTAAAACGTTTTCGGTCATCGCTGTGAGTTTGTACGGAACGGTAATACCGTACCGTATACCGCACTTACCGTACCGTAATACATCACTGCTAAAACTATAGCGCACATTAAGCAGCGCACGTTTTAGCTGGCCGGCGATATCTTCAGATCTGAGAGGCCATTTGCCGTCGTTGCGGCTATTTCGCGCTTGTAGCGATAGCTGGCGCTGACATCTTGAACGTTTTAGGGTGCCTCGATGTCCTCCTCGCCCGCCGCTCCGTTCAGGGTGGAGACAAGTGCGTCGTCTGCTACGGGGTCCGCCATGTTCTTGCCCGCTGCGAGCGGCGCGTTGTTGGCGCGCGTGTGGATGAGCGGTTTGACGGAAGCAATGCGCTTTTTTTATAACTTCGATTACTTCGATGACGAATTTCTTTACTATTACGAAATATTTTTGCACCGGAAAATTTGTGCGCATTCCCTAAGGCCCCTCTTTTATGCCAGCTCAACTTCGTCTTTCTATTTAGTGTCGTTTTAATGCAATCGTTTGGAAGTACCCTCGTAAAACGTGTTGCAACCAGTGATCAGTGGCCTGGCGTGTTTTGTTTACGAACTGTAAATACAGAAATTAAGTTGCGCGGCAGTCATTTTGTTTCACCGTGAGAAATGATGCGTTTAACACAAGCGTTTATAGAGGAATGCAAAAATTGCTACGCTGCCAGCATTTCTGTTCTTCGCGAAGAGTTACGCCGTGAACCTGTGTTGCTTGTGAGCATGTTGGTATGCAGCGCTGGAAATTCCTATTGCATAAGAAGATGCCGGTGGTAAAGGAAAGAGGTCAATAAGTGACGAGTAGATACGTGATTTTAGTCACGACGTTTGTGTCGCCATGCAGGTTTTTATTGTATCAGCTGTCAGGAGGTGTCAATTGCCACAGGTCTTTCGTAGATCTCAGACGAACGACCAGAAACTAGAAAGAAGCCTTGAGTTCACTTGAACAAAATACATTAGAATGTCAGCTTGCAGCTCAGCTCGATAAGTTGGAAACAAAAGCGGAAAACTTGTAGAGACACAAGGTAAAAAATCAGCACGCACAGAAAAGTAAGAATAAACACATGAATTAAAACTATATTAAAATACTAACACAAATGAAAGGAAAGTTTTTGAATTCTGGCGATATGCATTAAAATATAATTTCAGTGTTCACTGTAGGCTCACTCCTGCACACGTCTTGCTTTGCCGCGGCTTGACGCAGGTGCAAACGCAGCCCCAGTCTCGCGTAGTTTGACACAAAGAGCTTTTCCACTGCTTCTTTGTGTTCCTGACAGGCACCCGTTACACCGCACCGCAACATATTTGTCGAGTATGCGGTTACAGCCTTCAAAGGAGATTTCATGGTGAAAACGCTTTCCGTCCAGGTGGTGATACCATTAAAATGTTCCTCGCAAGGTTTGAGAACTAGCGTGACTGCATCGCTTGGGTAATGAAGGTTGCTGGTTTCAGAGACGTATTCCTTGAGGGACGTCAAGTACGCATGCTCACTGCTGCTCACTGCTAACAATGCAGACTTTCACTGCTCGCAGTGGTCAATAGATTTGAGGATCCCTTTTATAAGAAACCCACCGATATGAAACAAAATCTTGCACTCAGCTTATGTTAGCTGTTCAACAAACGGGATCTCCGCGTCGTCGATAGCTTCAATATCGGCTGCCGCTTCTTCTTGCATACCTGCCGACAGCAGGTCGATCAGGTACTGTGCGTCATCGGCATCGTAGCTAGTCGTTGACGGTTTGTGGATGAATTGGCTGACACAAACACCTTGAGTTATTACTGCACAATGGTACGCAGCAGCCGGGCATTTTGTGCGGACGACACCCAGCGAACTCGTCGCAGCGACGTCCTGCCACCTGCACCGTGCAGTGCACGCGGCGGGCATGAACATGGCGGCGGTGGCTAGAACGAACCGGTTCTGGCGGCACCGGCGCCGTCAAAGAATGTCTCCACCCTGAACGGAGCGGCGGGCGAGGAGGACATCGAGGCACCCTAGAACGTTTCTTTCGTTAGGCTTCGACTCGTTCGAAACGAAAAGCGATCTCGAAAACACCACGAGGTTATCCAAAATACTCTGTAGACGAAGCGGCCTGAGCCGTTTACAAGTCATTTGCTACGAACGAAGAGCATTTTACAAATTTGGCATTGCATTTTACAAAAGCAACGCCAAATTCAATTCGAAGCGAGCAGCGGGGACCGCCGCCATGTTTCTTACAAACTCCGAAAACCACGCAAAAACGCTAACTCGTTTGCGTTGCGTACGCGCGCTACCCGCTATTTCGTTTAGCGTTCAGCGCATGCGCAGTAACGACCCGCTATTTTTTAGCGTACGCAAGGTAAAGCGTACGCTAGTCAGCGCCACCTATCGCTACAGGTGGGAAATAGCCGTAACGGCGGTATCTGGCCTCTGAGATTCGAAGAAATCGCTGCCAACTAAAGTTGTAGAAAACATGCGCTGCGTAGCGTACGCTACACTTAGCGTATAGCGTATGCTATAAGTTGCGTACGCTAAACTAAAACTGTCTACTGTCTGATGACATTCTAATAGACTTTAAGCGAAAAAAATGGCACTGGGCAGGTCATATAATGCGAAGATTAGATAAGCATTGGACCATTAGGGTGACAGAATGGGTACCAAGAGAAGGGAAGCACACTAGAGGACGGCAGAAGACTAGGTGGTGCGACAAAATTGGGAAATTTGCGGATGCTTCTTGGAATCGGTTGGCGCACGACAGGGGTAATTGGAGATTGCAGGGTGAGGCCTTCGTCCTGCAGTAGACATAAATAGCATGATGATGATGATGATGCCGCCTCAAACCGGCGCTCTCGCAGGCGGATCTGCTGGCAGCCGTGGCCACAACCATGGCAACGCTGGGCCTAGCTGCTTCGACGTTCGCTATTAGGCTTCTTGCCGTTCTTGTGCCATGTTTTTCATTTAAAGAATTCGCCATTGTTAGCGACGGCACCCACTCCTCCTTCGTGGACCTCGCGATTTGTTTCGAAGCTCGGAAAGCACAAAGCATTGCACAATGACGGTTTTTGAAAGTCAGCTTTGCCTCGACACATAATTGTTACGTAGTGGAGCATACGCAAAAGTATTGCGGTGAAGTATGACAAGTGTCGTGAGGGGCAATAGCCATGGGACACAGCATGCATTGCTTAATTATACATGCGTTCACCCGCCATCTCCGTACACAGTACGGGCACCGATATACCTAATTAGCGTACTGGCAGGCCTTCTGAGCTTTTTTCAATTATGCCTGCAGCGATTTGAGCCCTTAAAGGGCCCCTCACCAGCTCTCGCCATGTTGAGCCAACAAGCGCCGTGCATACTATGCACGCTAACGATCGTGTCTACTAAGTATTATATCGCTACACGCCGCGCAAAGAATTCAAATTTCAAACCCAGTGCCGTCTGCCCTTCGCCTCGGGGGCGCCATGCTTCCAGTCGGAGAGCGGACGTAATTGTACAAGTACGCCTACGTACATCGCACTGCTGTGACGTCGCTCGTAGTGACACGTGACTTCAAGAATTATTTAAGACAACATCCGTTATTTGTGCAATCTGTTGGTTGAATAGACGAAATAAAGTAAAGAGAAATAATAAAACACACTAACAGAAAGTCAGTGCGTTCTTGTTTTACTTTACACCGCTGTAAGAGAGGCTGTACATCCGTTTCGTCTGCATGTTCCCACGTCGTGTAGTCGCACGCGGACAACGAAAGTATCCGAAGCATTCCACATTCACGTTAGTGGCGAAGCATGTGTGAGCCTTCCGTCCGTTTCTCTCCTTCCGAAGGAGATTGCTTTCCTATTACATTAATTGCAATTCCCCCTGCGCATGCCCAATTTTGTAGATTCTGTGGTTTCAGATAGCGGCGGAGCATATATATGCTGACTGAAGGAATAAAGACACTTTGGTTGTTAGTCAGCGCTGGTGTATGTGTCCCTTCGCTCGTCCCGTCGTTTAGCGCTGTTTTTATTGCTTGTAACGAAAGTATGTCATTTTCTGCAACGTTCGAGCTTGCGATCTTGATCCGCTTGTGTCTTCCTCAGTATTCGCGTACCACTGGCTTATACTGCTAGTCAGGTGTTCTCGTGCGCAGCACGCGATTTTGCGTGCTGCTCGAAACAGACCCGACCGCGCATGCGCGACGCCGTCAGTAGAAGTGCACCGCGCAGCACGAAAGAGAGGAGAAAAAAATGTAAAGGCGGGCCAGTGACATTTGCATCACGTGATCCTTGAACCCCGGTATGGGAGAATGCAGGGAAAGAATTTCGCTTGCAGAGGCTAGACGGGGCAAGTGGAAAGAGTGTCTCTCTTAGCATTGGCCCTCGCCTCCTGAAATCATCACTTCGCGGAACTGAAATATTTCTGTCTCCGCTATTCATGAACCAGTTTGAAAATTTTTTGCAGCAGTGCGCTCCCTAGAGGGCACATAACCGAGATGCAGGTGTCCCTCATCCAAACGAAAATAAATTATTTAAAGCTGTGAAACACAACACTCAGATGTTTTGCTTGGGCTGAGGCTATGTCAGGACAGATGAGGTTTACTTACCAACTGTTGAGAGAGAATCTCACTGATGACAAAGTTCAGGCCGCATACCAATGAGCTTGCTATGAGTTTATAGAAATTGCTCATATTCCAAAATAGCTTATTCTGTGTGCATCTCCTTTTTATGCGTATTTGAGGATGTACGAGTCGATTTGCAGTGGTTTTTACCATTTTTTTAAAGCTACTTTATGCGCTGGGCACTTTACTAACGCCACCCTTCCGTTTTATTCTTTAATAAAATAAACACTACTCTTTACTATTGAAAGTGTATTACGTCGGGTTTTTTTTTTTTTTACGCGCTTACTAGAGAGTGGCAGTATCAGGCGACATGGTGTCAACCCGTGTTTACATAAAACGAAGTTCTGTGTCACTCAAGGAATTTCCTCAAAGGCACGCAGGGAAAGTGTGAAAAACAGCGAATTTGGAAATGCCAACTTGGTAGACACCGTGGGTCTAGTATACAAAGGTCCAGAAAAAAACTATTTTAGCGGTAATTTTTTTTTCAATAGAATCAACTGCTTCTTCTCCTCTAAAACTAATAAAATTTTGACATTCTGTCATAATGAATACAAACGAGGTTCTCATTTAATGGTGGACCTGTGTTTTGTCGCAATTTTATTTATTGCACAGAAACTTTTGCTTTCCAGCATTTCTCCAGAATACGGAAGGGTTAGCCCCAACATTACAACAGGTTGGTTATGATCAGGAGAGTGTAGGTCCATGATAAAACAGCCACGCATCACGTGACTCGCCCCGCGCATAGCCCGCAGAGCCAGCGCTGACGGTCAAGAACAGGCGCCGTCCACACTCTTTCAATGGCAGGTTTAGGGTTATTCGACACCTGCCAAAGGTTTTGAGTTTGGAGGGTCACTGGTTGCTCACCCTCTCTTCTGTTCATAAATGCATGCAACCGGCTTTTGACGCCAGTTCTTGCTAGTCTTGTGACGAGTTGCTCAAGGGTACGAAAAGAGACTGCGCGTCACAAACGGCATCAGGAACGAGAGGCCGTCGTACGGTGTGTCGCAAGCAAGGTGGTGTGCGTGAACAGCTTTTTTGCCATACCATGCACTCGCCTTTCTTTGTGAGGCAGCTTGTGGGCAGGGTTGCCAGATCGCTCCAACCACAGGCCGCCAAAGTGGCCTCCGCCGTAGCCCAAATGTAGCCAAAAGCGAATCTTTTGGGTAGCCCAAAAATAGCCAATGAGCTTTGTATTTTTGTGCAGTCATTTCTTAAGCATATTGAATTAATTTTCGGCAATAATACCTACATATTAGATTTCCCACGCATGACCACGCATGACCTTCGCGCGCATCGTCACGGAGGCCATGCGGCACGGAAAGGAGATGTTGCACAAACGCAAGTAGTGCAGAAACGGAGGCACGCAGGCAAATTCGTGATAAGGCAAATGCAGTCTTCATTGCAAATGCACTGTTTTATTTTTTCCAGAGCACCAAAATATCACGAAAAGAACAACACGCAAGTAGCACCGCGCAATAAACGCGCTTAGCAATGGCATGCATTCAGGCTTTCAGTATTATTACTTACAGCTCATGATAATTTCGCTTAACACCACACAATGCACTAAAGTAAAAACTACGAAGAATTGCAAGACAAAGTCTAACGCAATAGATGGCGGTTGGTACAAAATCTAGTACGATATATATACGTAAAGAAAGTATGCTGATGTCACGTGGTAGTGACGTATAAAGAACACAGTAGGAATACTGTGGAAGACGAAATTAACTTTTATTGGGCGAACCTGTTCCCATAAAAACAGGCTACACTTAAAGAACAGCGGCAGTGGCGAAGACTGTCGGCGAACGTCAAAATCTGATCAGCGGGGCAAGCGCCAAGGTAAATGTACCTGGTAGCGAAGCTTCCATAGGAGCCCATACTTTCAAAACATGGCGGTCCATCGCCGGTTCATGGGGCTTAGCGCCATCTGTATGTGGTGGAACACTTCCGGCGGAAGAAAAAATAACGTGCCGCCATCATGTCCGTTAAATGAATGAATGAATGAATGAAAACTTTATTGTTCCACCGAGCTGGGGTGCCCGCCTCTTAACCTACACGTAGGTAGGGGAGGAGGACGAAGCAGTCCCCGCGCGTTGAAGACGGTGACTCTTCACGGCCTCAACGGCCAGGCGGATCGCTCGACGCTGGTCGTCTTCAGCCTCGCTCTGGAGCAAGGCCTCCCAGGCTTCTCTACTGACAATGTTTTCCTTGGCCCCTGGGGAGCCAGCACACTCCCATGTTATATGGTCTAGCGTACCTTTTTGCTTACAAATTTTGCAGAGGGCGTCGTTATACACTCTAAGAAGAATCGCGGGGAAAACGGGAGTAACTGGGCAGTTAGTCCTAAAAAGGGCGCTTTCGTCCCTCAAGGGAGTAACTGCATGGATGTGCGTGCCGTGTGCAAATTTTGGAGAGTAAGTGTTTAGTCCCTGGTCGGAAAGAGAGCAACGGGAGGACGAACGGCAACAGTTACTCCCCATGCGCTCCGCTGTTTTCGTCCGTGTCGCGCAGTGATGCGACAAAAACTGTATTGTCTATAAGTCGTGAATAGTTCGAAGTTCGTGCACTGTCCATTGAACCACATGCAAAGCAGCACTTTGCCTCTTCGTGAGAAAATTGCGTGAAATTTAAAGTTGGAATGTGAAGAGCCATGCCCTTCCTGCGTACCCCATAAGTGAGCGATAGAAATTAAACGCGCAAGTCATTGATAGACTGCCAGATATCGCTGGTCAATAGTACCTAAGTTCCTTCCGTTCCAAGGAGATTACGAACTTAACTGAAGCGATGTGTAGCTCAAACGGGACACACTAAGCGACAGAGCAATTGTCCGTCTCTGTCGTCTTAGGTGCCCCGTTCGAGCTCGCTACACGTTTACATCGTGTAGTGCCTCAGTTTAAAGCACCCTAAGAATACTCGGGCATATTTCTTTTCGCACTCACTGATGGTTGCAAGTACACTCAACGTTACACTCTCCCCGCACAACATACACAAAATGCCGAGTCGCTTTTACATTGCCGCACCTGCGTTTCGATGCTTAACCTGTCTCAATTTCCTAGTCCCGTCAAGCAATCTGCCGTGGTGCCGTGGTGCCGTCAGCCCGGGACAACTTCAACGAAAGCATCGCATATTTACGAGATGTGTACAAACAGAAGGAAGAAAAGCGAGATTGGTGTGTTTATTTGGACAAACTCCTGACCGTAAAGTGTTTTTTACCCACTTATGCTAGCCAGACACAAGCTAGCATTTTTAATGTGATGTTATGATGGTGTTTTTCACTGTATTGTGCCAAGTTGGCAATAAAGAAAAAAAAAATCTGCCGTGGTGCAGTCGTTAGAGTAGCTAGCATGGGAGCGCGAGGACATGAGTTCGAATCCTGCTTTGGGGCCCGTGTTTTTTCTTTTTTTTTCAGCTCAGTAATCTTTTTTATTAGTGTATAAATGCCTAATTTCATTAATTCCACCTTTGCGGAGCATCGGAAATAATGACCGTTACTCCTTTGAGGAGCATCGGAAAAGAGCAACTGTTAGTCCTCGGCGGAGTAACGGCATGGGGAGTAACAGTTCATCCCCTCGCACTTACCCCCTAAAGGGAGGAATGGTTGTGGCAGATCAGTTGCTCCCCTAAAGGAGTAACCTCAATACCCCATTTCCTCCTTTTCTTCTCAGAGTGTAGTCCCTCGTCTGTGTTAAGTAGATCCAATGTGGTGATGTGTAATTGTTTCCCTGGAGGCGTCGCCAAATGCGAGCGTCCTCCAGAGAGAGAGACCGATGCGGAGGCGGAAAGATTCTTCTTTCGGTTTTGTAGTGATCGACAATTTCCCTGTACGTGATCATGCCATCTTTTATCCCTGGAACTGGCTGCTCTAGAGTTGCCCGGTGGTAGAGTGCTCGGGCGACCTCATGAGCGGCTTCGTTGCCTGGGACTTCTTCATGGGCTGGTACCCAAATAAAAGTTATGTCCCTCCTGGGAGGGTTTTTGAGTAGAATGTGGAGGGCTTCTTCCGAGATTCTCCCTTTGTTAAAATTTCGGATAGCTAATTTGTTATCGCATAATATTACTCCCTCTTTTGTTCCCGCACAAGCGAGCGCTACTGCAACCTCCTCAGCTGTACAGGCGTCCCTCGTGCACGTGGAGCACGCTATCTTAACGCACCCGTCGCCGTCAACCACCGTCGATACCGCAGCGCCGTCTCTGCCGCAAGCGGCGTCCACGTACGCTACGTTATGCGCCGGTGTGTCTTTAAGTTTATTTACGAGAGCCTTAGCCCTGTGAGCTCTCCTCTCTTTGTTGTAGATAGGATGCATATTTTTAGGTAGGGGCGCGATTCGGAAGCGCTTACGCACGTCCAACGGAATGTCTTTCTTGTCAGTCGGGGCACCCCTGTCACATTGAATTCCTACCCATTCCATGATTTTTCTCCCTGTTTTAGACTGGCCTAATCTTTCCAACTGAGACACTCGTACTGCCTCAGTGAGTTCAACTAGCGTGTTGTGTACCCCCATTTTGAGGATGAGGTCTGTCGAGGTCGAGTCTGGGAGCCATAGGGCTCTCTTAACGCTCTTCCTAATGATCGCATCTATTTTATCCTTTTCTTCTCGTCTAAACACAAGATACGGTGTGGCATATGCTATACGGCTGGTAATGAAGGCTTGCATGAGTCTGAGGAGGCTGTTCTCTTTGAGGCCCCTGCTTTTCAGTGAAATTCTCCTAAAGATCCCCGTTACCTGCGCCGCGTATCCTTCTAGCTTTTTGATTGTCGTGAGGTTGCATCCATTTCTCTGGATATACATGCCCAGAATTATTATTTCCTCCACCTTGGGAACCTCATTTCCGTTTACGAAAATAGTGATGGGTCTGCTGCTTCCAGCGTGTCTCCTTTGATGTTTTGGCTCAATGATTAACAGCTCCGATTTCTGTGGCGAGCACGCCAAGCCTCTGCTGACCGCGTACTCTTCCACCATATTCGCCGCTATCTGTAGTTTAAGCTCGATGGCTGCGTCACTCCCACTGTTAACCCAGATGTTGATATCATCCGCGTACATGCTAAATTTAATCGATTTAATCTTATTGAGTTCCGCTGGGAGACCCCTCATCGCTTTGTTGAATAGGAAGGGCGAGAGCACAGACCCTTGCGGGGTTCCCTTGCTCCCAAGTGTGATGGGAGGGGATTTTACATCCAGAAATTTTATATTCGCCTCCCTCTGTGACAGAAAGTCTTTGACGTATGCATATACCCTGTGTCCCACACCTACCTCTTCGAGGCCTACGAAGATAGCCTTATGGCTAACGTTGTCAAATGCCTTGGTGAGGTCGAGACCTAGGATCGCCCTGGTGTCAGTTGAGTCGTATCGGTTTAGGGTATCATGCTTAAGTCTGAGCATGACATCTTGTGTACTGAGCCCTGGCCTGAATCCAACCATTTCATGCGGCCGGAGATCATTCTCCTCCATGTACCTGGTCAGCCTCGTTTGAACAACATGCTCCATCAATTTCCCTACACACGAGGTGAGGGAGATTGGTCGCATGTTGTTCAAGCCGGGTACTTTGCCTGGCTTGGGAATAAAGACTACGTCCGCCTGTTTCCATGTTTTTCGGAGTTCTCCTTTCTCCCACACCTGGTTCATAAATTTGGTTAATGCAATGATAGACTCATCGTCTAGATTCCTAAGAGCTGTGTTTGTTATCCCGTCCGGGCCGGGGGCTGATCTCTTTCTGAGGTTATTAATCTCTGCTCTAACCTCTGTCGTGGTGATGGGAGCATCGAGATCTGGATTGGGAGGTCCCTCGTAGTCCCTAAACACCTCGCTCTCTGCTTTTCCAAGATATGTTTCTTGGAGCTCGCTAATGAGCTCGTCATCTGTGCCAACAAAGCCGTGCCTCGCTCTCACCTGGTTTGTACTAGCTTGCATTTTTGATTTACTAGGGTCGATTAGATGTCTGAGAAGGCTCCATGTTTTGGAGAGACTCATATTGGTTTCCATCTCATCGCACTTGCTGTACCAATTTTGCTCGTTGAGCTTAATCGCATATGTTTCTATGTTTTTGTTGAGTCTGGCTAGTTCGCGCCGGATATTCCTCTTCCATCTTTGTGCCTTGAGTCTTTTCTCCAGATTACTCTTTCTGCTCCACATGTTCAGCAGTTTGCTGTCTAGTGCTGAGGGTGCGTCGTCATCCTCTATGGTTGTAGTCGCTTCCTCTATATGCGTTTTAAGGAGGTGTGTCCACTCGTCGATATTGTAGATATCGTCCGGCAGTGAGGCCTCCTTTCTTATCTCTCTGAATTTATCCCACTCCGTTAATTTCGGTTGTTTGATGAGGCGTCTTTTGACGCCTTTTCCTAGCGTGAGCGAAATAATAAAGTGGTCGCTGCCTAGATTTTGTCCTGTGCTTTTCCATGTTACTGTTCCCGCCATGTGGCTTATCGTGAGGTCATGTCCGTTAAAAGCAGAAGGGACGTCATTTTGTTTTCGGAGGCGCGAAATTTGTTTTGTTGTTGTTCCTTTGGGGCTGTATATTCATATGCCCCGCCATTCGACTTGATGGGCGTTTCGAGCTTTCAGCGTGGAAAGCGATGCAGGAAAAGGCCAGCCGTACGGTTGTCCAAATCGCATCCCTGCACAGAACATACTTTCTTTGGAGGCCAACGAAAGCTTTAGGTGTAGAGTGCTGATCCTATTGTCGGATGCCAAGCCCGTCGGCCAGCGCAGTCGCACGACAACAACTACACAATTATCTGGCGGTCGTAACTCACTACTTTTGACTGAACAGATTAAGAAGCAATGAAGCTACCCGCGTAACCAAATTCAGACAAACGTCGACAAGCAAGAAAGCACAAATTGTGAGGGGGGCGTATTTCAACAGGTGATACGATTGCGCCTTTCTGCGCATTTCAAGACGTGCATTGCACTGCGAGTGATAGTGGTGTCAACGCCCCCTGTAGCGATGGGCGCTGAGAAGAAATGCATTTATTAATAATAATAAAATTAAACGTATTTTCTTAACTCATCACGAATATACAAAATTGACTAGAAATTTTATTTTCGTTGAATGAATCTAACTGCGTCTCGTTTGAATTAAAAAACGCGTTTTTCTTTTCCCATGCTTGTTCCCTCCAAACATAGTCGCACTTCAATCGCTGCTCCCATAACCCGCCATGCTGATGTCGGTGACAATCTGTACTGAACCGCTTTTCGCCCGAAGCTTCGCGACCTATTTGAATCGACCTTGCAAGCGCGTCGGCTTTTATACATCAGTCGTCGAATGTTCCAGACTAATAGCTGGGACCCACGTGTCTTGCATAAAATTCTATACTATAGGCGTCGCGCGTACATGCAATCAGATTACGCAAGGTTCGGTGATAGACAGCAGATGGAACCATCGATAACATTCCAGAAACTTCCGATACATGAAGGCGCGTCCTGCGCTGTGCGATAAAAGTTGTTAGGCGCTGAAACGTGGTAACTCGATGAACATAAACAAGTACCAGTGTCAATAGGATCAAGCATCACGAGCTTATGGCGAAGTGGAACTGCTTGTTCCGTACAAAATGTCAGAGCTGAAACGGGACAAATATTCTTGGCCCGGTTCAAAATCTTTGCAGCAGCCTCCGTTCCTGGCCAGGCCAAACTTCACGTGGAGGAGCGCTGCCAATGCCTCGTTCGACAATACATTTAGAAGGTCGGTTTTAATGAGCGAGACCTGGCTGAACACTCGTTCGGCGGCGGCATTTGGTACGGGTAGTAGTGATAGAAAAGACAGGAGGAGGGTTTGGAGTTGTGTAGGGAACGCATGGCTGTGGTGGCTGTGGGGCAACGGAAGAGGATATGTTCCACGTTGGCGTTGGAGCAGGGGCAATTTGGGCAGGAAGAGTCCGAGCGAATTGCCACGTATGCGCGCCACGCGGCAAGCAGAAAATTCGGCAAATTTTGGTTAGGTTCAGCTCGGTGTTCGCTCTCCGTTCTGGCGCCGGGAGCTAGAAGCATCTCATGCTTAAAACGTAGCACGCAGAAAGCTCACATGTGGAGACAGCAGCAGTTTATGTTCGCTGGTGCGGGCGCGGGTAGCGTTAGTTCACGGATGGAGACATGCTTCCTTAGGCCCGCTTTCATAATTATAATTATCAAAAGGCCGCTATCCTTGACCTTTTGACAAGCATATGTGTTCTTTACATAGAACATGCAAATTACTTTTTTTTTTACACAGGAAATAGATGTAGCCCAAAAAATAGCCACATAGCCAAAAGGAAAATTCTGACGCGAACTCGGACAAAAAGTAGCCCAATTTGGCTATTAATAGCCCAATCTGGCGACCCTGTTTGTCCGCTTTCTGAATGTCGAGCAGCTGTAGCCTATGCATCTGTGTCAATTCAACACCGAACAGTAACTTTAGTCGCCGATGCCCGATGAAGCAGCGCCGAGTAGGCCTAATAGTCTAGGCAGTGTGGCCGTGACATACATTCACTGTTAATTGGCCGCTTTGGGAACAGCCTCCAAACCGCTGCGGAATGCGTGCCGCTAATATGTTAGTTCAGTTGGCACCGATGAGCCGATTTTGCGTGTGCAGGTTAGATTAACGACCTTTAAAGCTGCATAACGTCTGTCGTCGTGGCCCTAACACAGCCTGCGTTCCTATCATCATCTATAGTTTGGTCCTATTTACGCACACGCTTTCGGAATTGACGAAATGTGCACTTTTCTCACTGTTGCCTTTACTGGCATCTCGTTACCATTGCGATCGGTCATGTAGACCGTTAAGAGAATTCTATTAATTTGATTTTTCAGTTAGTTTAATCCCGACCGAAGGTTCCAGCCAGCATCAGTGCTTTTTCGTTGGCCTAGACAAGTTATTTCGATCTCAAAATTGGCCTTCGCTGAATAATTCCAACTTGAGTGGTAAACTGGTAAACATGCACGCGCCTGACCTCGAAGGTAGTGCCAATAGCAACCACCTTTAGCGGCAGCTTACGAAACGGTGAATGGCTTGAACACACATCATCATTCACCAGAAATGCCTATTGTCAGCCTTCCCTAGTAGGACTTTAAAGCAAAAACGATAGAGCGCATCAAATGGTTACGGTGTTTCCTCGATTCGGATCTCTCTCTCTCCCTCTCTGTGCGTTTGAAGATTGGTCTGAATATTGCCTGCACGTGATGCAATCGGATACAATGCAAAACGGCAGGCGATGGCAGCGGTTATCATTCTCACGTATGACGACGACAATGATGACGTGCTACTTTGTCTTTGATTGCAAAATCTCATTCTAAAGATGTTTGTGTTTGTTGCAAAGTCGTTTCACAAGCGTAGAATATCAACACAATGGTCTGTATGAAACACGTGTTGTGGTTTGTAGCAATTAAGATTGAGTAACACCTAATGATGGACGTTAAGTATAAATTTCTATTCTCTGAAGGTAGAGTTTGCAGATTTCGTCTTTTCATATTGCCAAAACAGGAGGCATGCTACGCTTTTCTCGCTAAAAAAAAATGGGTGCACATTAGATTTCTACTTTGAACATGGAAAGTGGGTGCAAGTTAGAATTGTCCAATCACTGATGAATAAATCAACAGTTCTTGGGCTTTAGTTTTTTCTGCATCCTGTTAAATTAAGCTTGCTGCATCACTTCATTTGTTCAGTTCCGTAAAGGTTGAATGAACAGAAGTTATCTGCGTGTGTAAAGATGTTGCACGATTTTACTGGTAAACTTCTTTCGGTGAGCAGGAGGAGGAGAAACATTTATTTTCTTTAAAAAAAGGAAAGGACAAGCAGTTGTATTTCTGCTTGTGCGGGAGGCGCCCTTATTGCACGGCTCCGGCGGCTCCTGCTGCCTCCCGGGCCCGCCACACCAGTTGCTGCTGGTTACGAGGGTCCGAACTAAGCACGGCCTCCCACTGCTCGTGTGTGGAGTTGGGTATTTGTGGGGCTGCCTTCACGTTGGGGCACGCCCATGTGGTGTGATATAGGGAGGCGTAACTGTCACAAAGGGGACATTTGTATGACTGTAGAGTTGGGAGTGTTGCATGTACTCTGCTTAAATAGAGGTGTGTATTGGTTTGTAATTGTCGACACGTTACGGCATCTCCACGTGAGAGGTCTTGCGTGGAGGTGGGTATATCGTTGTCTGTTCAATCTGTGGTGTTGCAGTATGGCGTTGTATTGCAATATGTACGGGCTCCATAGATGCGGTCGGATCCCTCTCTTGTAAACTTTTCTAGCCGAAAGTACACGGCACATAGAACCTACTCAGCATCATGTGTAGGTGCACCGCTTTTATTTCCTCTTAACTGAATGAAAATTATTGCATGTTGTGATTTCGCGAGCGCATTTCTCATGTGCACCTGTCGCGTGTTTTGCAATAGCGCAGGAGTAAGGACCGTCCGCGCTTGAGAGAGAGAGTCCGGTCACAAGAGCGATCGTCACGCCAAGGGAAGTCTATAGGCGTGACCGGTTCTGAGTGTGACTACAGAGACAGGAGCCGCCAAAGGGACCGCTACCGAGACAAGGAGAGGGAGCACGGCAGTCGCCACTAAATGGCCCTCTTCACCACCACGTGGTAAGCGTTTGCCGTGTTTTTTATTCCTACTTGAAATTCAATTCAGTAGGCGACTATTTACTTGGGTCTAACTCGCTGAAGCTTGTCATGGGCATTAGAATGAAAACCAGAACGGCCCATAGGTTGTGACCTAATCCCTCCCACTTATCTTGAAACCTTGTTTCCAAATTCGGAGGCTGTGTGTCGCGATACTACGGGTGCTTCTGCACGCGCCAGATGCTTGACATGAGAAAATGAGGCTTGGAGCAATGGGAATTGCATGAAAGAAATTTTATTTTTTCATGTGAAAACAAATCACTATTTCTTTCTTAAGTGTACCATGATAACTTGGTCAGGTAAGTGTACAAGACATTGCAATTTCCGGTTATGGTCATAACAAATTCGTGCAAGTGAATTTGCATAAGTACATCTATTGTAAAAACCACTTTTTTAAAGCAAACCATAGTTTTCAGCAGAAAGAAGCATCGTCTGTTTGGTAAAATACCACGCACTGAGCTCACAGCATCAGAGGGAGGCTTTGCTTAATGTGACTCAGTCTTGAACGTTTTCTTGACTCGAGGCTTGAGACTAGAAGCAAAAAAAAAGGAAAATGAAAATAAAATACGGAACGTGGTTTCATCAGCTGCAGGAGGAAAAAGAGAGAAGAGGACAGTGAAATGCACAGATTTGGAAAGGAAACAGCTATCATGGAAAACACGACACCCACCTAGAATTTCAGGTTGCGACGGCAATGAAGCGGTCACCAACAGATTGCCGCACGACCGATGCGCTGACGATGTGTCCGTAATCGTCCACAATCCCAACATTCACTTGGATACGGTAAGTGCGGGAACTCCTCAGACTGATCTGCAAGACAAAGGAGGGCAGTTTCTGGTGTTGAGCTTTTAGTTTGGAGTGGGGAAGGGAAGGCGTTGGTCTAGGGAACAGACTGCATGCTCATATTTCGTTATTCTTATGACATACATATTTACAAACAAATTTACTCTCCATCCCAGCCTTGCGAAAGTAGAGGTCCAGCAAAGGTGTTGAAAACCAACACTGCTACTGCTAAGGGGGTTATGCGATGCTTTATTGCTTGAGAGTAATGGTAATTGTGACAGCACGCTGCCCCTATAATATAATAATATTTGGGGTTTTACGTGCCAAAACCACTTTCTGATTATGAGGCACGCCGTAGTGGAGGACTCCGGAAATTTTGACCACCTGGGGTTCTTTAACGTGCACCTAAATCAAAGCACACGGGTGTTTTCGCATTTCGCCCCCATCGAAATGCGGCCGCCGTGGCCGGGATTCGATCCCGCGACCTCGTGCTCAGCAGCCCAACACCATAGCCACTGAGCAACCACGGCGGGTACGCTGCCCCCTATAGCGGTGCTGCAACAACATTGAAGTCATTTGTTAGGCTGGTTCTTTTACATACGAAATGCTAGGAACGTCGCTCCTCACGTTGCATGTTGCCATCACTGTGGCAGCTTGCGCAGCAATAATCGTTACCGGGAAATGTATGCAGGGAGCACCACGTGCATCGCATTGTTGTCAGGACCGCCTCATCAATTATGTGGTTTCGATGATTGCTTTGCGCTTGTTCTTTATTGAAATATATACTGTTCTCTATACGTTGCATGAGCGATTACAGAGAATGTACGCACTGTTCACTTCGTTTTGCTAACTGATTGAAGCCTGTACCACACTGGGGTAGGGGCCACTGCTCTTGTCTTAGTACTGTCGCCAGGATGGGTCCAAAATTTTGACGATAGATGCGAACATGAAAAATGGTGACCAACTAGAGGCTAACAGCTTCGCTGTAAAATCAAAATCCAGCCTGCTTGAAGCACCAATATTTTAGTGTGCGACTGGGCAGCCTACTCAACCCGAGTGGAGTGCCCACTTACCTGTAAGTAAAGCAGTTTAAACTGCATTCAGTGAACCGATAGCGTTCGCCATGCACAATAGTGTGAACGGCACCAAACACTTCATGAATTAGTTCGGCACAAAACTGGCCTGGCACCTCCTGCACTCTCAACAGGCTCCGAAAGCATGGGGATTCAATTTTTTTTTTGTATACCACTCGCTAGTTGTTACCAGAGTTTAGTCAAACCCACAACTTCGTGCTATCAAGCCACACTGCACAAACCCTGTACAGAATGAATCAAACGCAAACATAGAGGCATTTCAGTGTTCCACTGGTGAAGCAAATGACAATGCAGGCCATCCTGAAACCAGCTAAGAGTGCATACACATTGAACCTGCCGGTGCCATGCTGTCGGTATAGTACTCATCGCTTTCTCTCTACTTAAGGACAAGGGTTCATTGAGCAGAATGCAATTGTGTATTTTTTCATTGAGTCATAATTGAGTAAAGCATGTTGTTTCGGATTTCATTGTTTCGGATTACATGGGAATCCGTTTCCACAGATTCCCATGTAAATTTAAGTACGGAAGTGCCACCGTTTATGAAATTTTCTACCTGCACTCGCGCTGTTTCGGTAAATACTCTGCGACGGTGCCTGACGCTGCGTCGCGATCATTGCAAACTAGGTAACGTATTCCGCAACTGTTCTTAGTCGTTCTGTGTGGGAATGAAGCAGGCCGTCAATGCACAAAGCATTCGCTTCATTTTTTTTTTTTTTTTTGAGGGAAGGGGGGGGGGGGGCGTGGCGAAAGGCGTGCACCGATCTAAGGTCGTGCGCAGGCGTTTCTGATTTTTTATTTGTTCTGTTTGGTCTTAAAGCATCTCTCCTATGACAATATTGCGCGAAACAAGGGCCCGGACTGCGTATACTTAAAGCGGTTGTTGATGACTGCGCGTGCGAGTTTCCCGACAGCACGCGAAAGCGCTCATAGCTCTGGAAACCGGGCGCGCTGGCACACTCACCGTCCCGCTCACATATTGTAAATCGACACTACTGAAATGTTTCCGTGTCATGTGGCCTTTTTGACAAGCATTCCGCAACTAAGCTGGTGCATGGAGCCATGTATCTCGTCTTGAATGCACACATAGCGGCTAGGGGGGTACTGCGCTTTCTTTACATCCGAACGTTGCCGATTAAGTGATTGGTGTCAATTCTCGTACATCGCGTATAAATTACAAAACGTAAGGAGAAATAGTAATCTTTGCGGCGCCGGTTACATCGCAGACTAACTTTGATAGTATGCGGCGGGCCTCTTACGGCGCGCTTGTCTGTACGCAGTCACTTGGCCTGGACAGCCGCGCTTGTCGTCTCTCGTATTCCCCGCCATATTAGGGAGTTTTAGTATTGGGGACGCAAGGCGTTGGGGCCCCAAGCGCTTGGGTGCGTTTGCGTTTGCGTACGCAAGCAGAAACGTGTTATAGGTTAGCGGCCCCAAACGCAAACCGCAATGAGGTCGCATGCGCTCGCAGCACCACCAACGTCTGATCGTTGCTGCGTTATCATGTTATAAAATATGAAATGAAGCATACGAAGTAAAGTACATTAAACTCTTTTTATTAGAAGCAGTTAATAGAGAGGTTTACAGCGTCCGGTAACGGGGTAAACGCAGGCTGGGACGTTGGGGCGGAGCCATGAACTAGAGCGTCTTGCATGGTGCTGCCACCTGGTGGCGCAAAGCTCAAACAGACAAAACAGCTAATATTGCAGTAACGAAGTATATTTTACTTTGCTGCTGGTATAAATTTTTGGCAGCAACACAATTAAGCCATTGCCGATAATTTACGCCAGCAGCGAAGTAGAATAGACTTGGTTACAGCAATATTAGCTGCTTTTGTCGATTTGAGCTTTGCGCCGCCAGGTGGATGCACCAAGCAGGAGGCTCCCGTTTATGGCTCCGCCCCAACACCCCAACTGCGTTTATCCGAATACCGACACGCTAAACCTCTCTAATACACATAAAAACGACGTCTGTCGACACTTGTCGAAAGATTTATTAGATTATCTACCCGCTAGCAACTCGTAAGTTCTCCTACACCGCAAGAGTCACGTGGGTAATGTGACCTCTTAGGGGCAGCGATGTTTTCGGCCGCTCCAACAACCCAAGGACGCAAGTAGACGTAGCGGTCTGCGCATGCGCAGTAACGTCGCCCCTAGTTCTTGCGTACGCAAGCCGCTTGCGTCCCCAACACTAAAACTCCCTATTAGAGAGTTTTAGTATTGGGGACGCAAGGCGTTGGGGCCCCAAGCGCCTGGGTGCGTTTGCGTTTGCGTACGCAAGCAGAAACGTGTTATAGGTTAGCGGCCCCAAACGCAAACCGCAATGAGGTCGCATGCGCTCGAAGCACCACCAACGTCTGATCGTTGCTGCGTTATCATGTTATAAAATATGATATGAAGCATATGAAGTAAAGTACATTAAACTCTTTTTATTAGAAGCAGTTAATAGAGAGGTTTACAGCGTCCGGGAATCGGGTAAACGTAGGCTGGGGAGTTGGGGCGGAGCCATGAACTAGAGCGGCCTGCATAGTGCTGCCACCTGGTGGCGCAAAGCTCAAACAGACAAAAACAGCTCATATTGCAGTAACCAAGTGTATTTTACTTTGCTGCGGGTATAAATTTTTGGCAGCAACACAGTTAAGCCAGTGCCGATAACTTACACCAGCAGCGAAGTAGAATGGACTTGGTTACAGCAATATTAGCTGATTTTGTCAGTTTTAGCTCTACGCCGCCAGGTGGATGCACCCTGCAAGACGCTCCCCTTTATAGCTCCGCCCTAACGCCCCAACTGCGTTTATCCGCATACCGGACATGCTAAACCTCTCTAATATATATAAAAACGACGTCTGTCGACACTTGGCGAAAGATTTATTACATTATCTACCCGCTAGCTGCTCGTAAGTTCTCCTACACCGCAAGAGTCACGTGGGTAACGTGACCTCTTAGGGGCAGCGATGTTTTCGGCCGCTCCAACAACCCAAGGACGCAAGTAGACGTAGCGGTCTGCGCATGCGCGGTAACGTCGCCCCTAGTTCTTGCGTACGCAAGCCGCTTGCGTCCCCAACACTAAAACTCCCAGCGTAAAACGGAGCCTCTCCTTCGACATCGCATCGCTGCGTGTCCTTGGAAAGGTCAAGGACCGCGCTTGGAGATACCAGAGGCTCGTAGGCCACCTGCATCTGCAGGTGCGCACGCTTTCGTCTCGCCTCATCACCTCTATCCCCGCCATATTGAAACGTTCTCTGCGCCACCTATAGGCGCTGGAAAGTGCGAATCACTCGGATGCATTGAATTTCATTAAAATCGGTCCATGAGTGATCTCAGAAAAACGTTTTTTTTTTTTTGCGTTGAACAGGCCGCGTCGGAGTTGGGCCCGAGCTAAATATAAGGCTGGGTGCCTCAATGCGCGCCTCCTGCCCCGCTCCGTGCAGGGTGGCCGCATTCTTTGAACGGATCGTTTCTGCGCCGCCCGGCTTTTTCCATCTCACTTTCAACGGCCACCACATGATGCTGACGTACGCTGCCTGAAGCCTACTCTCCCTTTCCCCCTCTATCCCCTCATCTTTCATCCCCCGCCCCCACCCCCAGTACGCTGCACCGTGCTCCCATATGGGCTGCAGAATTGAGCGTACTTTCCCTCTCCCAAATCACGAAGAAGATTACTAGGTGCTGCGCGCTGCGGTTCTCTAATACTTCGACAAATGGCTGGCGATTATTTTCACGTTCGAGACATCGAAAAAGAAGGCTTCTATGGACGGTGAAGATTAAACAGTACAATTACGCGTCCGTGGGCAGTGCGAGTAAGCCTTACAAAAATGCCTGTTAACATTATTTAGAACATCTACCAACTTTCTATTTACTTTATTGAGTCTATTTACATTTACATTCTGGTAACATTTGTTCATACACTGTCAAAATGCTTCTTTCTTACTTTTGTATAAAGAATACTTTTAATACACAGTCAAAAGACTTCCTTATTACTTTTGTATAAAGAATATTTTAAATAAGCCGTTAAAAGATTTTCTTCATACTTTTTCACACAGAATATTTTAAGTTCCCCGTCAACATGTCTTCTAGCTTTTGTCTATATAAAAACTTTAGCACTGCGTCAAAAGGCTCGTTACTTTTGTGTAAAGAATGCTTTACAATACATCATGAAAATATTTTTTTTTCTGAAGGACATGTATCCTCAGTATGTCCACAGCTCGTACTTTTTGCAGAGAAATATTAAGAATTGGAAGTAACTTGAGAGTTTCAGAATGTTTTGTAACACGCATTAATGCCGATATGTAACATACTCAGGAATCAAGCTCTTTGTTTTAAATCGTAGCCCCAATCCAAGTCGGTAGCGAATTGACAGAGTGCTACTAAAATGTTTAAAGAAATATGTTCGTAAACTGTTAGAACTAACCATTATAAAGGTTCTGCGGGACTACGTGAGCGTGCGGTGACGTCAGCACACTCCGAGAAATTTGTTTGCGCTACACCACCTGACCGGTGTGATAGCGGAGTACTGTGCAGGCCGCGCACCAGTCGCACAGCTTTATCCCGACCTTGGGGCTGGTTAACTAAAAGCCGATTTACGCTTGAGCCGTGACGCGTGCGGTCGTGCAGAAAACTGCGCACTTCGCCCACCGGTTTACAAATTTCGGTATACGCTGGGCTCGCACATGCAGTGTAAACCGAAATGTGCGTACCAGTCTGCGAAATGCGCAAATTCTCACCCCGCCACATGCGTGGTACGGGCAGGCGGGTGGTGCGGCGTGGAGCTCGAGCGTAAATCGGCCCTTGACCCGCACTGCTATTGCAAGGCCGCCAATTAGCTTTGCAACGAGGTAATCAGTTCAGTGCACTCCGCGATATAAATAGCACGCTCTAAGTTGGGACGTGTATGCACAGTATCGTCACGCTATTTGTTAAAAAGAAGAAAAAGAGCCGGAACTCATGGTAACACGGTGCTGGAACGTTGCCGCTCAAATATCCAGAAGGCTGCAATATACAGCTGCTGCTGAGCGAGCGCGAGTGTCGACCTGAGTAAGCGCACAGGTAGAACAGAAAGAAAAACCTGGACTCTGGGCAGGTAAGACGTTTCTGTGAAAAAAAAAAATGAAATTACCCTTACCGTATAAAAAAGAAATGTAGCTTTGTGCGCGTCCCTATTCGCACGCTTTCGTCCCTGCCTCCTACCGACGGCTTCTGCACGTTAAAGGTAACTAATACGACGTTGCACCTAAGTGAAGGCAAAGTAACTATGCTAACTGATCTGCTTTACGGCGATGATAGCTTGCTGTGTGTGAAAACAGATTGAAAATAAATAATTACGCACTCCTAATATTCAGTGATTTCGCTTCACAACACGGCGACAAAATTTTGAGCTCCAACAAGCGGTCACCATGACATCCGTAATTATGGCATTCCAGATACAAAGAGCCAGGATATCAAAGGCCATGATTCTGCCGTGCTTCGGGCGCCTGAAAACTGCTAACGTCATAGCCGCCACGCTTCGGACATGTATTTGACTATAAAAATATTGCTACAATAGGCTTCAGCATTATTTTGCGCTGGGCGCCTTGGAGCAAAATTTTGTCTTTGAAAGCGACAAGCGCTAAAGGATGTTCTTGCGCAAAATAGGATAACCACATAATTTATTTAATACGACATTATTTTTCTATGTTTATTACATTTGGAGAAAAAAAAAGCCGGTTTTCAGAACAATATTTGCCTCGAAATATAAAAATATACAGTCCCTAAATGCACAACAAAATTGAGCCGGCTGTCTTGTCAGGTGTTATTTTTTCAACCTCTGCCACGAGGTACATTCCTCGAAGTGCAGTTCCCAGAAAGGAGTGCGCACAAAAGAGCCGGCCGCATTTTTCACCGAGAGGCGACGAATGTCTAAGTGTGAGTCAATACCATCCCAAGGCGGGAGGGAGGGGGGAATATTTCGGCGTAAAAAGGGGCTTCAGTTCTGCGGCGGTCAAGGCGAAGAGGATGGATGGAAAGAATGACACCTGCCTATCTCGCGCATGCGCACAAATTTGACATGGTCCGAGCCGAGGCAAAGCAAGAGCCCGTCGCAATCGACTGTACCACGCCAGCTTCGCATAGGAACTGATGGCAATTCTTCGTGATTTGGGAGAAGGAACGTACTACGCTTAATTCTGTGCTGCAGAATTAAGCGTACTTTCCCAAATCACGAAGAATCGCCATCGGTTCCTTTGCGACGCTGGCATGGTACGGTCGGAAAGATGTAGGCGTTTCGTCGCGCATTGTAGCAGCAATCTAGCTATTTTTGCTGCTGTTTATGCTTATGCTGTGTTGTGGATAATTCATCGTTGCAAGCCGACCAGCAACGTGTTTGCGAAGCCCACAGTGCTTTCTTCGTTCCGTGATGTGAACGTTTCTGCAGCTTCTCTGCCAGCTGCGATGCAGTGTCGTGTGAGGTGATTTAATATTGGCACCCTCCGTGTTTTAAACTGCACGCGGCACAAATAGCGAACAGCGGTTCCTCAAGACAGCACTGCGTTGAAGTTTCATCTGTCTCCAAATTATATTAGAATATACGTTCTTTTCTATCATTCTTCATAAACATATTATTTTGATGTTCTTTTACTTCAGTTTCTTATGCCGCATTTTGGCAGGTTATTATTGCGCGAGCAGTAACGACGTGAAATGTTTTAAGAACGATTTTCTTGCATACTTTAGCTATGCCGCGTCATGCTGTTCGCTTGAAGTTCCTATAAACACGAAGCATAAAAATACTTCGTTTTCACAGCGTTCGCAATGACTTAATGTCTGGTAAATATTGTCTGATCATGAACTCATTGTTTGCTCTTTCCTACTCTGGCTGTACAGGATGAGGACGATGTACAGGACGGTTCACAATGACATACGGTTCAGCGAACCGGTTCACAATGACATAGGTTGCACTGGTTAGACAAGTGCGAATGTGAAAGAAAATCGTTCGCACTTGTCTAACCACTGCAACTTATGTCATTGTGAACCGGTAGTTTTTGACACTGATATTTTGTTTTCGAGTAAAAATAAACGAACTCGTCAAAATACAGAAGCGTTCCATGCAATAAGGCGTGCTTAAAGATGCATAAGTCAGCGATCGGTTGCTATCACCGACAAAGAATTCGTATTCTTGAATACTGCTTCTATAACAGCGAAAATGACCGTAATCAGAGTTTCTTCTCCTTGGGGCATTTGGTCATGTGTGCCGCATTTTTTTTTAAACAAGACGTAGTGACCAGCCAGAAATCAGGAAGCGAGAACGGGAGTATTCTGTAAGGGTCCAACAAATGGACATGTCGATTTCGTCCACTGCTAAAGTTCTGCTTAGCTGGGCTGGAGTGCGCGTCAGAAGGAAACAGGCGGCTGCAGCCAATTCAGCAGCAGACGAAATGGAAATGTCGACTAGGTGGCCACTTGTAGAATAGCCTCCTCCCCCAGGTAGCGACGAGTATAATTGTAAGACCCCGTTCCTCCCTGGGCTAACAAAAAATCGTACAGGACAGTACGACTTGTAGCACCCACGCCGTCATGTCTTGCTCACGGATTCCCCAAATGTCACCGGGCCAGCTTTGAGCGATAGCACACTCCACTAGACTGAATATTTACGGCACTAGAGCTTGGTAAAACCCAGAGCCTTCTGACCAGGGTGTTAGTGCAAAGCGTACGCTTCTTCAAACTCGCCAAGTATTGTGCACCTTACGAACGGCGACCCAACTAGCAATCGCGACTAAAATGTGGAAGCGGTGAACGAACTCTTACCGGAGGCGGGTTCGGGATGTTTTTCTCGTTGGAGAAGAGCTTGAGCTTGGAAAACGACAGCACCCGGCCGTACAACCAGAAACCGGGCCGCGGTGAATCCGGGTGGCAGTACTGACCAACTGCGCAAGTCCAAGGATACACTTTAGGGCTTAAATTCACTTCGCCACAAACAGACAAACACAAAAATGTAAAGAAAAACGCCTCTCTCGGGAGGCGGCGATAAGGCCGACGACGATAGCGTCTCGCTCACACTTACCGCATTGGCGCCCAGTGTAATCCGTGAAGGTGAGCCAGACCGTGTACTGCCACTTATCCACCAAGTTTGTAATCCGAAACTCAGGCGCTGGCTTCATGAACCTGCATGCGAGGGAGATAGTCGAGGCACGGTTATTTTTGACGAACACCATTATCACGCGATGAATACGCAAGCACGTCTCGAAACGAGCAGCTATAACACGATGATTGCACGATGCCATGCTGAGAAAGACATGAACAGACAGCAATATGCCTGGGTCGTGCATAGGCGATTGTTCCTAGAATCTGAATTACGCGTTGCCTGTTGCCATGAACATGGGTGACCCAATAAGCTTGTCCTCAACACTGCTGAATCGGTGTAAACTGCAGGGATACCTTCTCAAATTGAGACGGTGATTATCGTTCGTGTCATTACTGTCCACTGTCTTTTTTTCAGACCAACATGTACACCACGATGTGGAAGGTGAGGCTTCTCGGCAGGAACGCTAATGTATGTTCGGAAAGCTCATGCCAACAACAGAAGCCAGCATGCTAACCTGTGGAGTAGGATATTTCAACGCTTCTGAAAGCGAACCGTTTTGGGATCGGCCCCTTGCACAATGGCGCATAACCGCGTCGGCTGTAAAAAACACTCGCCTGCCCTGTGTGTGTATCAGCAGTTCTATCCTATGCAGCAGGAACTCGTGCTGGTTGACGAGGATGACATGGGGAAGCATGGCCGGCAGTCTCTCCACGATCGCCCGCTGTGGATCCACCTTCTTCTTGGGAGGGAACTGGGGCCAATCGCTCCAATCCTGAACTTGGTCCGGGTGGTCACTAGGAAAGTCCGCCGGACGGACGAGGTTTGGCTGAATCCAGATCTGTGGCTCGCTCCTAACGAAGACGGCTGTGGTGCCTGAGGTGGACGGGTGCACGCTTTCGATGTCCTTCGACTGGGACGGGCCGGCCAGTGGCTCGCTCCCAACGACGACGGCTGCGGCGCTGGAAGTGGACGGCACGCTTTTGACGTCCTTTGACTGGGACGGGCCGGCCGACGCGACATCGCTGTTTCCGCTGTCACTGCCGGAAGAGCTGCTACTGCTGCTTTCGTCGCTGCTGCTATCGTCGCTGCTGCTCGTCGACAGCTTGTCACCGATTCCCATAAGCATGGCGTAGCCGTACAGACTAGGGTCGAGCCCAGCAGCAGCGGAGGTAGAAGCACGGCCCGAAGACGCCATCCTCGAGGCACAAGTGGAGTTGGCGGAGTGTATCGTAGGGAGCGCGACTTCAGTAGGTCTCCGATGGTCGAGTAGCTGCCGTTTGCTGTGCAGCGACTTGTATTATGGCGTGCTCGGGAAGTGGGCTACTGCAGAAGGCATGGGCATTGCTTTTTTTGCTATGTTGACGACTTTGAAAGTATTTGGCACGTGCCCACTCACGGGTTCGATTTCAATTGGTGCCCATTGGTGTATAGCTTAGTTGGCTTTTCAACATAGGCGTGTCCTCGTTCTACGATTTTCTCCTCTCCCTCGAACCGCAGGTGGCCGAAAAACTTGTCTGGAATTTCTCCTTTGTTGTGACATACTGGACGAACATGTACCCCCCCTCCCCCCTTTCTTTTTTGGAGGACGTATGACCGGCGGGAAAGGACACTTCAAGGTGGATGGCCTGCTGTATTGCAAACTGAGTCATGGTGATTCAGCGGGTGTATATTCTCGGAAAGAGCATGGATAGCAGAGAATAAAGGAGGCGAGATGGTATGGCACCTTAGCGTTTGACAGCTGCAAATCACCGCGATCTCTCGCAAAAGCAGCGCCTGCCTTTTTACGAATGTGTAAGGCCAGGGGGAAGCTAGATACTCGACTAGGTTAGCTAGACTGGAAGAGAGGAGGGTGAGGGGAGGGTGAGGGGAGGGAGAAAGTGGTTAGAACCGGCGCAGTGAATTAACGAGGCCTCACCACCCTTCGCTTGCTTCTCCCATACAATAGAGGGGGCGGGAAAAAATAAGTCGTAAAGAAAAGATAAAATAAAGAAAAAAAAGGGTGAACAATACAAGTGTAACCGAAGTCGTGGATAACAAGACGAGGTCAGAAGAACGAGTCTTCTGCGCTGGTGCTTGACATTTTCTTGGTCTTCGAACAAAATCATGTTTGCTTGAAGTACTCCCCATGCAGGATCTTCGAAGCCGTTGCTAAACTTTCAATCCAAGCATTCCAAAGTAGTAAAAAACGGAATTGCCATGTCGCGCCTTAAGTCTTTTCTCGACCAGATCCTGCATGCACAAAATGAGCGCCAGTTTTAATGAAATAGGTTATCCTAGTGTAGCAGTGGCCACTGCGGCTGAGTGCCTAAAGAAGTCGGTTTCGAGGGGGACGGACGTGATTACAGAAAGCAGTAATTAATAGAAAAAAAAAGAGTAGTGGTTATTCCGTATATTCATTCGGTGTCGCACAGGCTTAAAAATGTTGCAAGTAGATATGATGTTAATGTTACTTTCACTGCTCCCAATGAGCTAGGTAAGATATGCGCTGCCGTACTTAGGAAAAAGAAGCAGGTAAAAGGCAAAAAACGAACAGATATTTGTCCAGAAGCACAATAAGAACAACCGCTTTACTGACTGTCGTATGGGTGTGGTTTATAAAATTCCCCTTAGCTGTGGCCAGTTCTACGTAGGGCGAACAGCACGGTGTATCAATCAGAGGCTAATGGAACATAAAAGGTCGTTAACCGGTGGATCGCCTTCTAATCTTTCCTTACATTGCCAAGATTGTAACTGCACGCCAGAGTCAGATGAATGCGCGATATTGCACAGGCATAGGAATGAAAATACGCGTCTTATGGTAGAGGCCTGGCATATCTATAATGGCGGAAGTGCGTGCGTGATTAAGCCTTCGATTACTTTACACAAGGAAGAGATTAAGCGCCTTAACAGCTATCTCTCACGTAGACCGGCACGTGTACCCGACTGACACGTGGTGTTACCATTCCTGATCGAGCTTGCGCAGATGAGTTTTGTGTCTTCTTTCTCTTTCGCCTCTGTGCTCCATTCAGTTGATAGTCGGCGTTCGTGTTGTCCACTTCTGTTCTCTTGTGTCCTGTCTGCACGCCTCACCTCTTTTTTGCATAATGAATCCTTACCAACTAGCTCAGCTTTCTGTCGTTCTAAGCCTGGAAGGAGATGTAAACTATCCTCTTTCGCGCCTCTCTTAAGGAAGTTATAAATATTATCGCGCATAAGATAGCGAATAGTTAAGCTGTTATATAATTGTTGACGAAGTTACACGAGAGGATTGTTCGTTATTGAGGTATGGTATAACTCTTGCTGAAGTAGACGATTGTGTTAAACTAGAGGCATCTGCATAGGCATGGAATGTATCCTAGATGCCGCATATACGGGGTCATCATGTCTAAGCTTTCCGGAATGTTTTAAATTATGCCTGTTGCAAATAGCGTAATTCCTGTCCTTCAGCTGGATTAGTCGAAGAGGCGGACATTACTGGAAGGAGACATCAAAACACACATGTTAGAATAATTAACACAAATTCACTAATAAACTTCATAAATATTTACGGCATGTAGTGCGATTTAGGAATCGTAGCCGGTGAATTTACAAGGCATATCCACTTGTATCTCCAGGATGACACCAGTTTGGATATATAATTTCCCAAAGTGTGGGAGAAAATACATGCGTGTTCTAGTTACTCTATTTTTCAACGCGTAAAAGTGCGTTTCGTTAAAAAGTCAGACAACAGTGAATTCTCACTGCGAGCTTGATGGCGCATATCTCAAAACTGGTGTCATTATGGAAATTTATTCCAAATGGATACGCCTTGATGCAATCTGTGAAATGCAATTATATGCCGTTATGTTATTAATTAAGAAGCTAACTTATGATTTTTTAATTAGCAGTTTATGTGTTTAGCTTTCAGCAGCGACTATGCCCGCCTCTCTGATTAATCCAGCTCAAGGACTGCAACTATGTCAACTGCAACAGGCGATTAAAAGAAATCAAAAATCCGGAAAACCTAAATATCATCATCCCGCATATTTGGTATAGTGCTAGTTGTTGCGTAGCTTTAATGAAACCTGTCTCGTTTTGTAGTTATACCATCTATTGCCAACTCTATTTTTGGGAAGGTAAGCCCCGATTTGCGAAGCTCATTTTCCTGAAAGATGTAGCGATAGTCTTGGATTTCTTTATGGATACAACTCTCGCCCCTTTTCATTATGTTTAAATCCAATGGGTGATTTTCCATGTTCAGATTAAGGGAAAAAAAAGAGAGACATTTTTCTGAAGCTCTCCGAATTGGGCGGTGTTTCGCGAGCCTCTATAAAAAGGCAGCTACAAGTCGCGCGCGGAACTCCTAGGCGTATGCGAAGACATCTCACTCGAGTCTTTGGAGCCGCTCTTACCAAGTTCGGGAGAGGCCGCAATTTCATCATGGTGACCTCGAATCGAGACAGAAGAAATTTCAGACCAGCTCGACCATCGACTGTGCAAGTGATTAGTCAACATCATTTGTACTACATCGCGGCATCAACTCTGTCAATAATTGAACTCCTTTTTTTTTTCTTGAAGTGACATGAGCCGGTAATGTGCAGGGATTCCTTTTACTCAATTCTGCGACTTTCGTATCATCTACACAACCGAAGACTGGCCGATCGCGGTGATCATTAATGCGGGCGGATGGAAATAAGGAATATTATTGGAATAGAAACATCCCATTATCGCGGCCCTGGACGCACTTCCTAATAGAAACTGCGATAACGGTAGAGATATCGCGACTTAGCGCACGCAATGTCAAGATGTCGAGAACGCTGCCTGTCCTCGTGTCGGTGTACGACATCTTTTTTGTCCGACAATGGATGACGAGCACATGGATGCACAACCAACGTGTGCACGTGAGCCCTCGCCGGCCGTCTGTGGCGGATGCTGACCACCTGCTGTGGCTGCGTTCAAGGCCTTAAAGACTACGAGAGAAAAAGTGCTTAGAGGTGTGCGGATATACGGACAGACCAACCCACAGACTCTGCGAACGGTTGATTCGGGCAATGGTCTCGTCAAGCGGTTGATTCCGTATTTTACCCATTATTCATTCCGCGAAGTTTTCCATCAAATAAATTGAATTGAAATTATTTATCCGTCATGGGTCCCACAGGGAACTTACGCTGCTTCTTGTCGATAAACGACGGCATGCTTTTATTGACCGTTACATTTCGTATGGCAAACAGTGCGATTAAAAACGACAAGGTGAGGCGCCAGTAACGTTCCGTTTCCAATGCAACGCTTGCCATAGGCACAAATTTATTCCCGAGCAATGTGGTGGAGATTTACTGGTTCCGAGTGACCTTGTTTTCAGCAAATAAAGATCTCCTCATCTCGTTCTTCGCCATTAACTTCCACACAGACTGGCACGTTAACACTTTCTCGGCATCGCACGTTCATCCATACACACCATTCGATAGCATATCAGTATAACGCGGTATAATACGTACAACGGGAAGCCATTTTGAAAGGAAACACACAGCGAAAGAAACTATATCGCCCCCCAGCCATGGTGTCCATGAACATGCCGGCCGGCAAAGGATGATGTACGAATTTTTCGCCCACTCCTTCAAAAGTTACATCTAAATAAAATTCTGGGCTTTTCTCAGGCGCATCTTATTGGGGGGAGAATAAAGGGGGCGACTACGGATTAATTTTCACCATCTCTGGTTCCTCTACGTCAACCCAATGCACGGTACCTGGGAGTTCTTCCATATCGCCCTCATCAAAATGCAGCCGCAGCAGCCATGATTCGATCCCTCGACCTCGTGCTGCAAAGCCACGACGGGTAAAATGTAATCTATTGCGGTGAATGTGTAACTGCGCAGGTTTCTCTTTCTCTCTATCGTGTTAGTTCAGACGCTTTTCGCAGCACTGATCGACAGAGGCAGGCTCGATGAATGCACACGATTTGCTGTAATTCAATAAGTGTTTAGCAACCACGAAAAAAAAAAAAACGTTGGTGTGCGTAAAACGAACCTCTGTGTACACGGAATCCTTGCATTTACGAAAATGTTCAATGATTTCAACGTCTTTTGAAGTGCAGCAGGCATTGGTGTTGGACATTCGGGACGCCGCATCTACGATGTGATTGTGTGATCAGTCAGTCTTGGCTTCCACGGGCACTTGCGCGTCTAGGCCCACTTGTCACGCGGCCATTCGTCATAGACCGGCTCCCCATAGGAAAACTTGTCAGGAAGGTGAACTTGTCGTAGGGGATATCATACGATAACTTCTCGTGGCGCCGGACTTTTCGACACGCGGACAAGCCGAGTTCGGAGCTGGTTTGCGATGCGACCAGCAATCTGTTTTGCTTGCCCCACATCCCCTTAGCAAGAAAAGTGATATTGAAGGCCCCGTTGAAGCGCCCCTCACGAGGTCTGGCCATTTTGAGCTGACAAGCTCACTGCATACAATGCGCGCTAACGACCGTGTCTGATCCCTTCGCGCCGCGCACAGAGCTTAAATTTCAAGCGAAACGCTGTTTGCCCTTAGCCTCGCGGGGGCCGCGCGGCTACATGCATGTCATTGCTGTGACGTCACTCACGTTCACACGTGACTTCGACATTTAATTGAGGCAACATCAGTTATTTGTTTAAACTGTTGCTTCAATAGACAGATTCATTTTTGGAGAAATATCAAAACATCGAACCGAAGGTCTGCGTGTTTCGGTTTTACTTCGTGCTGTAGCGAGAGAGATGTATACTTCGATTTCGGGAGCTTGCTTTCTTGTCATTTTCTACCATGTTCCAGCGCCGCCCTCTTTCATCCTCTCGCGTCTGCCTCAGTGTTCGTGGCTGTGGCACTGACTTATACCGCATAAAATAAACCTGGAAGCTGCTGCTGTACTACTGTACCCGCCTATTTGTATGAGCGATTAAACTCGACTTACTTGTACCGCTAATAAGGTGTTGCCGAGCGCGCAAAAATCGTCCGCTGAGCGAAACGAAGTAAACGAAACAGCTCGCGTGCGAGACAGTCGCTGGAAGTGGGCCACTCAACAAAAAACGCGAGAGAAAGGGAAACAAAAAAGGAAGGTGGGGCCCGTGACTTATTCGTCACGCGATTCTCATGGTGCGGTGTGGTAGATTGGAGGGAAGAAATTTCGCTTGCGGAGGCTAGAGGGGGGTCAAGTGGACAGAGTGTCTATGTTGGCTGAAAACGCTCGCATGCTGAGATTATGGGTTGGCGGCACTTAATATAATTCTGTCTCTGCTATGAATGAACTAACGTGAAAAATTATTGTAGTAGAACACTCCTTAGAGGGCACGTGACAATTGCCAGTATATAACCGAAATTTATTTGTGGGCTACTGAAGGGCGCTTAAAAGAGCCGTCAAACTTGCGAAAAATGATTTTTTTTAAACAAGTGGCTCATTTTCTTCAGATGGGGTGAGACATTGCCAGGTGGCATGAAATAATTGCAAACAGGGCACCCATGAACTTGTATGCTTCTGGATGAAGTCGATGAAGTTGAGAGTATGATGGAAGCCCGTCTGGTCGGGATGATGCATACTTAAAAGGCGGTGTCCAGACCTTTTTCTTTTAAGTATGCATCATCCCGACCAGACGGGCTTCCGTCATACTCTCAACTTCATCCATTTGCGACAGGCGTACGGCCAGCAAGTGAACACTGAGTGAACAAGGCTCCCGTGGGGGAGCCGAAACGTAAATAACTCTTTCAAACCATTTTTGGTCGGTGTCCAGACCTCTTCCTTTTATGCTTCTTAAAGCAACGGTTTCTTTACCTCTTCCTTCCATGTTCCCACTGCTGCTGCTGCTGCCGTGGGCTGGTGGCACGCACCGCACCGGGGGATGATTCAGAGCGTGTATATAGGCGACAGCCGTGAGAAGAGGGGAAAGGCGACGGGAGAAACTCGTTTTCACCCCACCTCGTCGAATGTGCAAAATGCCCTCTGGAGCTCCCTGGCCGTGGCCATCTTAGCAACTTGACAGCTGTAATTATCCGTGACTTCCCTGAGAAGCATTCAAGAAACTGTAGCGCTTCCCTTTCTACTAACGTGCGAGGCCAGAGGGGACGCATAACTAAGACTACTAAAACTAAATCCATATTATTTGAAGCCAAGAACAAAAACGCTACGCTGCCTGCTGACATCACACTTAATTCGGAGAAAATTGAACTAGTGAGCTCAGTGAGCATAGAGGTCATTCTCGACTACGATATGTCATGGAATAGCCACATATTATCACTTGTCACTAAACTTTCATATATAGTTGGACTGGTTCTCCCTTAGGTACCTTCCACACCATGTGAAAATGCTTATATATATCTCGCTTTTCATCAGTCATCTGAATTATTGCTGCCTTGTCTGGGGTACCACATCTGTCACAAAAATAGGTAGATTATTCAGCATTCAGAAAAAAATTCTCCGTGTGATATATGATGTACCATGGGACTCCCCAAGTGAAGCTCTTTTCCAAGAACTGAAAATACACAAAGCGCATAATTTATACACTTACAGACTAGTCCGTGCATACGTTACGGAGTGTAAATCGAGTAGTTGTTATATCTGTGCGATAGCTAACCTTAAACAGAACATACGCCAGTATCGAACATGATCTCCAGAATATTGGTGAGTAATGCACCCGCGCACTAATTATGAAAAGCAAATGATTGCTTATACGCTGCCTGTCCTGCTTAACACACTGATCGCAGATGATATCGATGTTTCACAGTCTTCGTTAACTAGTCTGTATAATTACTATTGCTGCTAGAGCTGGTTTTATGCTTAATAATTTATACTTGTAGATCACAATATTACTTTTGCAACATCATATGTTGTTAGTATGCATGTCTGATCTGAGTGTCGTTATTTTTTTCTTTTCTCTCCATACTGCTGATTTCTTAACATGTAAGCTAAGTAACTTGCTTTGGGTTATCAATTCTTATTTGTTTCTTTGCGTTATTTTATTCGTCTTATTCTGGGTTATTGTTATCATTCCCACATGCACTCTTGTTCCACCTGCTGCTGCCATAAAATGGGTTTTAGGACTTAGTCAAGCTGCTGACGCAGCTTTTTTTCCTCAAGACCTGTCCATATTCAAATGTATGTTGCATATGGGAAATAAAGCACTTACTTACTAACTGTAAAGAGGAGAAGGAGAAGTTCACATATAAGAGAGGGGGGAGGAGACGTGAGAACGCAAGCAGCAACTATAGACCTTTTCAACGGGTGAGGAGGATAGGGCGCGCGGCGAGCCTTTCCTCCTCTCTGGCTTGTGCGATCAGGCGCGGAGCTTCCTGAAAGTATTGCTCTCGCGGGCTACGGAACGATTTCGGTATGTTTTACACCATACCTTGTGAAATTTACGCCATGTCCGCTCAAATAAGGTCGTCAGGGAAGCCTTTCAGTGCATCGGTAACAACAGTAGACAGAAATATGTCTCGGGAGTGAAAAAGTGTGACGCGCATAATCAGCTGCGGTGTATGCGCATTATCAGTCGCGGTGTGGGTATATGTTGTGAAATATTTTGCTTATATCGGTTCGATTCAACAACGAATACCGGTGTCTCTGTATTATCTGCATTAAATGGTAAATATGCTCACTGTCCGATCGCTTGGCGTAGGGAGTAAAACATAAAACATAAGAGCGCGTGCTCGCCTCACGGCCAACCTCAGGCAACCACGAAACATCTAAGCTGCTGGCGCTATCAAATATTTGTGATACACCGGCACCGTTCTCACGCATCTCAAGTCTAACAGGCTTGAAATTACTATATCTCTACGCTATCCTTCCTGCATGAGGCCGATGGCACTGCTCAACACAGCGATCACGGCGGTTGGTGAACCAGCGTGATACATATATAAGCGGTGCGCTTCCGCATTGCCTTTTTGGCCTATATAGAGTCATAATATATGAGAGGGATCGCATAAAAAGAATGCGGTGGCTATTTTTGAGGACAACATTTCCGTAATACGTGTGAGTGCGCCGTAGAGAACGGAACGAACACAAATGAAAAAAAAAGTTCGGTTATCATCCTCTTTCTCGAAAAAGCTAGAGAAAACGAGCTAACACCGCAATACGACTTCGCATAGTCACGCCACACAACGTTTCTTACTATAACCGCTGATATATATAACGATATATAACCGCTGACGCCGTATGTTTGGACCATGCGCTATATAGAACAAAGATATCTGCAATCCAGCACCTACCACGGATTAGGACCCTCGCGCAGTTCGTGAACGGTCGCTTTGCTGGACAAGCTTAATTCAGACTGCAAGGTACGTATCTATACACAGTGCACATACCTGCATTCGGTATACCTTATCACCAACTGTTAAGTCACCTTCTTACCTCATCAGCGAATCACTCCTGCAACCAAGTGTGCTGGTCTGGGTTTTACTTGCATTTTCACCTATGCAGTTGGTAAAAGCCTTCGGTTGTTTATTGTAACTTCATATTTCAAACATTCGGTTGCATAAGAGGCTTTGGCAACACTGGCAACCCAGTTTCATGAAGGCTGGGCAGGCTTCACGAAAGGCCACTAGTACCTCCTCGTTGCAGACTGTGCTCAACATTCTTCTTGGTTCGACTGACTAAGAACCCATATATCTTTCCTCCGAAGTGGCTGGTACTGGCGATGCTTTGATGCAGAAAGAGGTTATTGTCGCACATGTCAACCTTAGGCCTGAAATCAATCTGGCACAGGTGGAAATAGCCTTGTCTTTCCCAGATGGTGGTTCAGCCCCACGGGCCCCTTTTCCTTCTTTCCACAAATGTTGTGGGCTCCTCGATACGGGGGAAGCCTTTGTGCCGAAATAACAGCGACGGCGCTTCGGGCATGTGCTCTCGCGCGGCCTCCGCCGCACCTGAGACGTCGCTACGTGCACATGTCGCGCCCTCTTCCCTCGCTCGGCTGCATCGGGCATCAAAAATTGATTAGTTAAGGACGAATTGATCTTGTATGCGGAGTGTTCACGCGACCATTTTTGGCCTCTTTGAAACAGTAAAGGCAAGGCGCAGAAGACCGGGACTCAGGAAGCAGTACGCAAACGACAGGACCGTCGCCACTCACAACTAAGTTTATTTTCGCAACAAGCCTGCCTTATGTTGGTTATTCACGCCGAGTCGCGCACAAAACTTTATAAGTAAAAAACAGCAATTTATCGACCACTCAGGAATCATACCTGGCACGTAATATCGAATGAGCAAACAAGAACCACACGTGGATCAGCGCGGGAGGCAACTGATCTAGTGTAGTCTTTTTCCAAGCCAACGGGAACAAAACCAGACATAAAAAGTACCGTCTACGCTTCACTACCAAACTATCCACAACATAACACACTTCAAACGCATAAGGCCCAGTCAGTGATAAAACCCGCACGACTATGGGAATAATGACCAACGAATAACACGGAAAAAACATGAAAAAGGCGTCTAAGTACAGCGTCTGCGTCAAAACTAAAATCTCTAATAGTCACTGACCTAAAAAATTGATAAAACATGTGACCGCGCGAAAAATGAACCACGTGAGAAACAACGAAATGGACAAAAGTGTTGAACGATAAAGGTCTAAAGAACAGCATCTGCGTCAAAAAAAAGTGCAACAAAAGCTCAAGAGCCACTAGAAGATCGTCAACAAAATAAAAAAATAGTTAAATAAAAGGAAGACAGACGGTAAAACCAAATGAAATCACTCTAACATGAAGCCTAAATGAAACCTTCTAAAGAAGTCGTCTCCTTGTCACTAAGCATAATGGACGGCCTGCTGACGCATGCGTTTCCCTCTTTTTTATGAAATAGGCTTCCAGAATTTCCCGCTCGAACCTGTCTTTTCCAAACTTCCCAGCGCACATATTTGTGCCTACAATCAGCCTCGGAAATCAATTGTGTATTTCTGAATGTTCCATCCACTAATGTGACCTTATTTCAGCATTATCCTCGATTTCCAAGCTGCGGTTTAGGAGATATCAAACATACGCGACAATCGTAACAGCGTGGGTACCATTCTGCTACGATAGGAGCTGTGCTGTTATACTTGGACAAGCGTTCAAACTGTTCGCTGCAGTTTACATTGCGTGACTACTTGGTTCGATGGATGAAGTTTCCACCCATGAATAAAATAGTTTGGGCTATTAATAGCAGCATATAAATGCCATAAAATGAATTAATATATTTATTAGGAGGGCTGAAACTTGGGCCTGCAAGGGGAATGGGAAAATATAGAATGTACTTTACCTCTTCCAAAGAATAATATCAAATACAATGGTATGTGAGTGAGGGTTTGAAAGAAAAGCGCAAGCTTACACATATCGGAGGGGGGTGTGGTATCAAGTAAACACCTGCGAGAGATCGTTAAAGAAAAAAAAATACATAGGAAGAATTTTGGCAAGAACAAAACTTAGTTCGTGTTTTCCCGTGATCTTAAAATGCAAATAAATTAATAAAATACCATAATAAAAAAGATTGAAAGTGTCGTCATATTATTCGCCAAACAAAATGAAGCACATGGAGTTAAATCATGCGAAATTTCATGTCACTTTTGGTGAGTATAATCATTCGTTCGGTGCAAGGTGTTTACCTGCCAGCTTGCGCAATATCTTTGTTCTAATATAGTGTACTGCCCGTAGTGGCGTAGCCAGGAGGTGGCTACGGCACCGCAGCAATTACCGAAGTAATTAACAAAGAGAATTGCGCTAGTTGTTGTTTTTATACTTTTCTTTCGATTCTATTTGAATTGGGTACTATGGCGCGGGAAAGGCGAGAGCACAAAAAGACGGGAAACTGATACCAGGAGCCGCCACTTTGGCGTCTCTAGCCCACTTGTTCGAACCCCCTTGAACTTGTGGCTTGGCGCATCACGTGCATTTTCGCTCGCGTTTGTGGCGCGAAAATAGAAGTACGAGGCCACGCACCGCTGCAAGAGAGCCAGTTCGCGAACCACGACGAAGACGCAGCCAGAAAACCAGCCACGATAATCTCGCAAATTTTCTCTGGTGCATTATCACTTCCTACTAAAAAAAAAAATGACCAAGCCGAGCGCATTTGTAGCCTGGTTTCCCGCCGCTCATGCTTCCTTCGATTTGATAAGCGGTGGGGGGAGCATGTTCTTCCAGAATATCGGGCCAACAAAAAAATTCTTTGGCACAAGTTTTTCGGCCTCCTGCAGCTCGAGGGGGAGAAGAAAATAGTAGAAGACAAGAACGAGAACGCGTCCACGTTGGAGCGAAAACGCCACACGTCGGCGTTCTGGAGTAGCACGCCTTCCCAGCACGCCATAAAGCGAGTCACTGCACAGCAAACGGCAGCTATACTCAACGGTCGCAGATCAACTGCAGTCGCGCTCGCCACGACGCACTTCGCACACGCCGCTTGTGCCTCGAGGATGGCGGCGTCGGGCCGTGCTACTGGCTCCGCTGGCGCTGGCCTCAACGCCGGTCTCTCCAGGGACGACGACGACCGGATGAGCGCTTACAACGGCTACACCACGCTGCGGAGGGACGATTGCGAGCTGTCGACGAGCAGCAGCAGCGGCGGAGACGACGACTGCACCAGCAGCGGCGACAGCAGCAGCAGCAGCGGTTCCAGCAGCGACAGCGGAAACAGCCACGTGGCGCAGGCAGGCGCGTCCCAGTCGGAGGACGTCGACATCGAAGATGTGCCGACCGCCTCCAGCGTCGCAGCCGTCGCCGCCTTCATGGCGAGCGAGCCACAGTTGGGAATCTGGATCCAGGCGATGGTCGAACGACCGGCGGACTTTCCCAGTGACCACCCGGACGAAGTTCACGACTGGAGCGGTTGGCCCAAGTTTGCTCCCAAGAAGAACGCGGACCAACAGCGTGCGATCGTGCCCAGCCTGCCGGCCAAGGTTCCCCACGTCGCGCTCGTCAACCAGCACGAGTTCCTGCTGCCCAAGATGGAACTGCTGATCCACACACAGGGCAGGCGAGTGTTTTTTCATCTTTTTTATTTTTTCCCGGAGCCTGCTGCGCGATCTGGACAGTTGTTGGCGCGGATTTCCTGGATCGTATGCGCGCACCATTTACGTTCGATAGCACTGACATACAAGAGAGCAGCGCTTGAATGGAAAGCACGCTGTGCGCGATCTTAATTTTTGGTTCACGCGCGGACGCTACTTTCCTTTGCTGAGATTGCGTAGTTGAAGCATCGTCGCGCTTCCCGAGATCTTTATTTTTGCGATTCCGACTGCGCGGGCACTCGACGCGTGTTCGCGCCGTGGTGCGGCGCCGATCTCGTAACGGTTCTCTTTCAGAAACCGTTGCAATATCACACTTCAGGACAGCGCTTTGTCTTCCGTTGTTGACGTGAGCGTTCCGAGAACGCATTAGTGTACCTGCCGACAAGTTGCATGTATTCAAATGCTGCAGAGTGGTGCATATGCTGGGCTAAATGAAGGGAGCAGTATACTCGTCTAGCCAGCTATTTACCATGCGGACGATAATCATTTTCGTTTTGCGAATGTATCTCTGCTTTGAACCGTTTCAGCAGTCTTTATAGCTTTTTGAGTGCTCCGTGTTCTGTACATGGACCACATATATCCACCGTGACCACCACGTGTTTTAGCTGCTCGTTTTGAAACGTGCGTGCCTAATTATGTCCAACGCGTGACCACTGTGTTTATCAAAAATGATCGTGCCGCGTCGTTCTATTTCGCATGCAGGCTCATGCAGCCAGCGCCTTCGTTCCGCTGTACCAACTTGGTGGACGACCTGCAGTACACGGCTTGGCTCAGCTTCACGAATTCCGTTGGGGGCGAATGCGGTCAGTGTGAACGAGGCCCTACCGGTGTCGGCCTTATCACCGCCTCCGGAAAGAGGCGTCTTTCTTTACTTTTGTCTTTCTGTGTGCTGAAATGAATTTAATCCCTAAAGTGTATCCTTGGACTGGTGCAGTTGGTCAGTACTCCCACCCGGACTCACCGCATCCCGGTTCTTCGTGGAACGGCCGGGTGCTGTCCTTTTCTCGGCTAAAGCTCTTCTCCTACGACGGCTTCACCTCAAAACTTCCTCCGGTAAGAGTTCGTTCGCCGGTTTCCCAGTTTAGACACGCCAGGTTGCCGTTCGCAAGTTGCACTAAACTTCGCATGTTTCAACGGGCGCACACTTTGCACTAATACCCAGGACAGGACTGTCGTCAATTGCAGTGTGCGCGCATCCGAATTTTGATCTAGCGATATTTGGGGAAGCCATCAACAAAACATGACGGCGCGGGTGGTACAAATTATGTGCTGTCGTATCTCGTGTCTTGGTGCGTGCCTGCGATGGCTTCCCAGGCCGATTTCTTGTCAGCCCAGCGAGCAACGTGGTTTTAAAGATATACTCGTAGCCACCTGCTTTCTTCCTTGTCATTGTGGTTTCTTGTTAAAACAAAAGTAGCATAAATGACTGTATACCGCGAGGAGACCGAAACACAAATTAGGTCATTTTGGCTGTCGTGACGCATGAACCAACGGTCGCCGAGATGTGTCAATTGGGTTGAACTGTGTATGGAACTGTGTATGCCTGACCAAAATTGAACCACTCTAAGGTAACATTGTGACACCAGATGCCTTACCTTAAAGTCTGCCTTCATGGGATATCTAGTGCAGGAGGTGCCATGCCAGTTCTGTATTCAACTGATTCGCGCAGTGCCTTGCGCCATTCATGCTGCTGTGCACTACGATTGTTATCAATTCCCTTCAGTGCAGTTTAGCCTTGTGATAATGAAGTTGAATACCTTCCTTATGAACCGACAGTTCTTTCAAGGCAAGTGGGCTGCAGTCGCACTCTACAGCATGGTGCTTTACGCGGGCTTGATTTCGATTTTCGTAAACATGTACAGTATCGTATCAATAAAGAAATGATTAAGCATGCATTCTATTCACTAGCCGACGATTTAAGACATTCCCCTCTCCAAAGCTCAGCACCGGAAACTCTTCCTTTATATGTTTTGCAGATCACTCTGAAGTGTAACAACAGTTACCGCATCCAAGTGAACGTTGGAATCGTGGACAACAGCGGACACATCTTGAGCAGGTCGGTCGTCCGCCGCTTTGTCGGTGCCCACTTCATTGCCGTCACCCAGTTCAGCAAAAAAGTTAGGTGGGTGTTGTACGTATTTTGCGTGCCGGTTATTTACTTTCCTTTCCAAATCGGTACACTTAACATTTCACTGTCATCTTCTTTCTCTCTCTCTCTTTTCCTTCTACAGCTGAGGAAACCACGACCAGAGCTTCATCTTCATGTTTTTTTTTCTTTGTCCAGTCTCACCCAACCCAAGCAACAAGGGATTCAAGACTAAGGCATGCTAATTTAATATTATATACACTGCTTTCACGACTTTCATTGTTTCTGTTATAAAAGTAATAAAGACACATTTGCCGGTACGAAGAGGTCATTTTTTTCTTTGCTTAATGACATTTTACAGTGCAAACAATGCACTGATGGTGGTTCTACTGAGGAATACGAAAATAGACTTGCCGCACACATGATGATGCCAGGCCAGTTGCCGCACTGAAAAGAAAAGATACATTTGAAGCACTCTTCGCAGATAAATACGAGCATCCTATTTCCCTTTCACATTTCATGGAAAGCCCATTATGCATAGAATGTAACCTGAAGGTGCTGTTCCCACGAGAACTAAATTGGAATTCCCAGCATGCACATCATGATGGCCATCCAACAGTCGTACAGTGACCGCGTCCTCTGGAAATACAAAGTGAGCATGCGATGGAATGGACCACAGTTTCATATATTTACTTGAGGGAACTGTGGCGCTAGTGTTTAAGGGAGTTCAGCCAGCATGGGAATGATGGGGAAATGCATGCATTTGCCTAAACTTCGTCTTTGTGACTTTGCAAATTGATCATTTTGAGAAGGCACTGCATCGTATATATGACTACATAAACATTAACATTGCTGGACGGCAAGATGCAAACGCAGGACCTCTAACACATAAGCCCAATGATAGCATTACTCCATGGACGCATGGACGAGCGGAACCACTGCAGTTAATAGGATGATGTGTGCTTGCGGAGTTTTATTACCTCCTACATTAAAAAAAGTATAAAGTGCTTTGAAATTTAGGAGAATTTAGGCCCAGGTAAAACGAAAGAAACGAAGCCATAAGAATGTCTGAAGCCGCAAGCACAAAGACCGGGCAAATGGATGTACTTCCCATCATAACCATGGTGGAAATGAAGGATCGCAGTACCAGAGTTCCCTCTATAGTGATATGAAACTCTGTGGCTTGGACGAGAACTAACTCTAACTCGAGAAATGGCTGGGGATTGTCTGCATTTCCGAGAGATCGAAAAGGAAGGCTTCTATGCATGAACGGTGAAAATTATATGGTACAAGTGCTAGCCAATGAACGAATCGTGTTTGTGTAATGTGAGTACCGAATGTCCTGCTTTCTTTTAGAAAAAAAAAAGTTGTTAGTAATGGCGAATTCAAGGAAATACTGCATGTACAGAAAAAGTTTACAATTTGTGAGGTCGCGTGTTGACAGTTTGACATTGTGAAAAATGATCGGATTGCAACCTTGCAGAATGACATCCAAGTTTCAGCGATGCTGTTAGCGCGGGTACACACTCGCAAACGCGTTTTTCCATTCGTTTCACCAGCTGAGCCGCCGGAAGTCTCTGACTCAGCCATCGAGGAAGAGCTATTTTCGGCTTTGAAGTCAATGAAGCATAATCGCAGTCCAGGATGTGAAGTTTTGGACACTGTTAGGGAAGCCGTTCATATCAGTGGTGAACAGGCTACTCAGTGAAGGGACTCTGTCAGCGTCCAAAAGAGGAGAGCGAATCGCTCCTTTGTAAGGATGAGTCGAGAAGCACCTATTTAAGCGCATGTCGCCTAATCGCACTTCTCAATTGCGATTACAAACTCATAGTGAAGTGTCTGTGTATGCAACTCACTCCAGTAATCAACACTGTTTTGGGTCCATACCGGGCATGTTGGGTCCAGGGACGTTCCACTCAGCTTCATGGTTTAGCAGTCAGGGACCTTCTCCAGGGGGCAAACGCCAGGAAACTTGCAGGTATTCTTTGCTCCTTCGATCAGGAAAAGGCTTTCGATATAATTAGCCATAGGTACCTGTACCGGGTTTTGGAAGAGGCGGGCTTTAGCGTGGGTTTTCGGCAGATGGTCCAAGCTTTGTATTCTCGACTGACTTCTGCTGTTCTCATACAGGATCGCGCTTCGGAGGCATGCATTGTGGGACGTGGTGCATGGCAGGGGGATCCTCTCTCGCATGCCTTCTACGTGCTCGCTTTTGAACCGCTTCTGCAGAGTTTTGGCAAGTTCCTACTGCTACCAGGATCCCCTCCGGTTGCACTCTTTGCATATGCGGATTGTCGTCCCGGACGAGGCATCGGCGTGCACTGTCTTGGATGTCATGGACAGTTACTGCGCGGCGAGTGGTGCAAGGTTGAATAGGTCGAAAAGTTCAGCCGTGTATTTGATCTCGATTGCGTCCAGTCCGCAGCCCGTTCATGGCCTTCCCGTGAAAATGCGGTTGCACATTCTAGGTTTCCAGTCCGATCCAAACGGTCTGTCTCTTGAAAACTGGCAGCAAGCTAAGGAGAAGCTTGAAACCAGGATTCAAAAATTCAACGCGTTGTCATGTCCATTGACAGCTCGAGCGATGATTCTTCGTTCACTTCTGTTTTCCTTCCTTACGTACGTGGCGTGTGTATCTCCTGTTCCAACCCGAACCAAGCTGATCTTGGAGGGCCCTCTTTCGTTTCCTCTGGAAAGGGACAACTTCTTGTGTAGCTCGGCAGGTACTTAAGTTGTCCAAGGATAAGGGAGGACTCGGAATTCCCGACCAGGGCATCGAGGATGCTGCAGGTGGACCTGCAGGTCGCTCTTAACTCTGATATGCTCCTCACTCAAAGTTTTATTTCCCTTTTTCTTAGTACCCGACTCCGTTTGTTTTCGCAAAGCACATTTTTCCCACTGTGTGCCTCACTCAGATTCCCCGTCCACCATTTATGCGGCGGCTGCCAACTCTCTGTATGCCTCCGCAAGGTTCACCCCGGCAACAATGTAGTTTCAACTCCAATCCAAGAACTAGTTTATATCCTCGCCCAGGTCTCCCCTCGCATTGCCAAAGGTGCGATCTGTCCATCTACAGGCCAAGCTGGAAGCTCATTACCGCCAGTCTCCTCGAAGCCAGGCGAGCTACGTTCATGCACCGCCTGGAGCGAGGGTGCCTGCCTTTGAGTTACAGCCCCTTCACAGGCATCCCGGCTCGTGGAGTGTGCACTCTTTGTGGCGGTCGTGAGGATCCAGTTCATATCTTTACGCAGTGTTTGCTTCCCGCAGCTCTTCTCCAACGGATTGCTAGTCTTTTTTTTTTGTATGCGAAGCATATTACTAGAGCTCTACCCAGCTCCTCAGGTGCGGCGGTGTCGCCTTCAATACCACGTGACACAGTGACGTCACGACAGAGGAGAAACGGGGCTCCAACTCGCGGCGTCGCTCGCGGCGTCGCGGCGGTATATAAGCAGCTGCGCTTGTCTCTGCTAGACACTCACGAGGTGAGATGCCTCCTGGAGACAGAGCTGCTCGTTGGAATGAGAAGCGAAGGTTGCGGCGTGCTACAGAGACTGTTTCTAGGTGGCTTTGCTACGGCGCAGCGACTACGCGCCCCGCATCGGACGCGGTGAGCGTCGAGCAACGCAGCGTTCGGCGCGACAACGAAATGTGCGCCTGAGCAAGCGCCGCACGCCTGAGCCGACGCCAACGACACCGGCTTTTCTGCGACACGAGCTCCTTAACGCTGTCGCGTTAAAATAAAGGCTAGTATGCTTCGCATCCTCTTAACTTTAGCTAAGCCACAGCCATTTTTTGTCTTCCAGGTGTTCCATATCAGACTGATCAATTTTTGAACCATTTGCCTAAGCAGGCGATCAACCAGTTCGTGCTTCTTCTTGTCGAGTGCTCATACCAAGTTTGGTTGGCGTGCTGTGGTGCCGGTTGTCGGAGGGCGGGCGCCAGGCCTTCACGAAGTGCTTGCGAAAGCACAGAAGGAGGTCTGGTTACATCTCATCCGAGAGCGGCATTACTTGGGCGACAAGAAGTTTCTCTAAGTGTAGGCTCGTCCTGTCGTGATTTTTGGTGAGTCAGGTGGAAAGCTCTCCATTAAGTTATGATGCATGCTCATAAGGTCACTCGACTTGGCCGTGTGTGCCAATCGATCCACGGGGTTTTGTTTGGCTCAGTGGAACCCAGAGCCGGAACCGGTCGTGGCATGCCCCCGCGTGGTCACGCTGCTCCGCGGATCGCTTTGGTGGTCTCCGTCGTTGTATGCCTTGACCTCTTTTGTGTTAAGGCAATCCTAAGGTCTGTCAGGCTCGTGTCTTGTAAGGCCGACATGGCTGTTTGTGTGCTGAGTGCAATAGCTCAGTCGCGCTGCGCCACAGCAGCCCCCTTGTCCGAGAAGGAGCGTTGGCCCGAACCAAAGCCTCCCCGCCGAGTCAACCCGGGTGCGTTTTTACAATTGCTAGTAGGTAAAGCGGGTTGGCGTTTCTCGAGGCGCTCGACGTTCGCTGTGTCTTAAGGTACGTCGGACAGACTTTCTCGCGGGTGCGGCGCTGGTGCTCGTCCACGTTAGGTTAGATTAGCGTATGTTTAGGTTAGGTTTACGTTAGCTTACGTTACGTTAGGTTAGCGTAAAAGGCGTTAGGGTGGTGCGGCGTATGCTCAGAGCAGTTCCACCGTGTGGATAATTATTGTATTTGCGTCTAGGCCACGTTATGTTCTGTTAGCTTAGGTTAACGTTAGCTTAGCTTAACGATACGTTAGGCTAAATTAGTGCCACGCCCCGCTGTACCTACTAGCTATTGTAAATACGCTACCTGGGTACGCCGGGGTTAATGTACCAAATGATGCTGGGTTGATGAGTACATGTAAGCTATGGGACGCGGCACCTCTGGGTGCCAAGTCCTCTTCCTATCTGACAACGGCACGATCGGCTGGCGCGGCGCATGCTTTGTAACGAGGCGCGCGACGACGAAAAATACTGTGGCGGCACTGCGATCGAAGCGAATTGAGCGGTATCAAGGTGGCGCCGTTAGAAACTACTGGCGATACTTTTCGGAAGGGTCATTCGTACTACTTAGCGCGCTGGCGCATGCGTTCAGGCTGCTGAAACGGTGTCCATAATTGCATGTGGCATGTATTTATGCCTTAGACATAGATGCCTTTCTTTCTTTGCTTTATTTCATTTTATTTTTTAATGCCGCTCGTATGATAGCGCGTGCATTGCGGCCCTAGTGTCATCTTTCATTCTACTATGTTGTTGTACGGTTCTCTCTGGAGAACACATTCTTCTTGATATTCAAGCAGCATATATCTGTCATGTGTATTTTAGCGCATATAGTTTTCCATCAGTAGGTCTTGCGAAACGCAGACGGAAAACATATGTAAACTTCATGCTTGCCGCTTCAAACAAATAAACCATATCTGCCCCATCCGACGCCCTGTACTCAGATTTACGGGAAGTATTCTTATAGAAAAAGAACTGAAATGCAACATTCCATTCATTTTTTCGCCTTCTTCACGTAACATAAGGCGGAGTAATCGGTACGGGTTCTTTTATTACGGTCGGACCTCGGGTGCCGCAAACAGTCGTAGGTAACCATTATATATGCTAATCTTTGACGCGTAAGCCGTGTGAAATTCATTGTAAGGTTCGTTACAGCGCAACACAAGATACAGACAAAAGGAAGGTATAAAGCGATGGCACGGCGCTGAATCTCAACTGATATTTTTATTGAAGATGTCTAGCCTATATATAGGTGCCAATTCATAACCATGTCAGACGAAAAAAAACTCAACTTGCCATCTTGATGCCGTGCGAAATTTTTTTGTCCACTCCATGCTTAACAACAACAAAGAAAAAAAAAAGGCGGCGCAACAGGAGCCTCTGCGCAACTGCCACGACTCCCCAACCGCACAATCATTCGGAATAAGAGTCCTCACTTGCATCAAAAGTGCTGTTATGCGTTACATTCAAACGGAAACGGCTAGCCAATAATTTTTAATAGTGGAATATGAAGTCGAATACGATCTGAACGGCAAACACCATTCGATTAGACTACATGTTTCTACTTCATTTCGCCTGCTGGTACGTTGAAGGAGAACGCCAGACATTTCACGGAGGTTACAATGGTAAAGACTTCCCGGTCCCCCCGATTCAGTTTGAGTACACGCGCAACACATTTTCCTTAGCATTGTTGTTCATATTACCGTCCAGTAATTGCCTTGATTGCTTTTCTCGGAGAGTATCTGCAACATGGAGCTACGAAAAATTTTATTGATATCGTGTCATTTTACGCGCCTTCTTAGTGGTATACCATCCATCAGGGACAATGATGAAAGAAAAAATATTATAGTGGTTTATTGACGGCGTCGCGCGAACAGATGCAGATGACCAATGCACTTCTGGGTAAATCTAAGGGTACATAGACATATATGTCAAAGACGTACATGTAAGAGAAAAATTATAAAACATTCTAAATGCACTGATTGAAAAAGTGAAAACACCGACCGGAATATAGGCGTCTCTCTTTTAAAAGCTGCACCAGCCCCGAGTGAACCAGTCGATAAGGTCAGCTACGCAAAGTACAAAAGTTCATTAGCGCTGGTAGAACGGCGGCTTTTGAGGCAAAAATTACGTGTTACTCTAAGGAAACTGCTAAAAATAGCAGTTCACCTGGCTAAAACTACAATTGGTACCGGCCGACAAGAGTCGGGTGCGCACGAAAGCAAATAAAACAATAAACAAATTTACTGCACCGACCTTCTGCGACAAAAACTGAGTGTCCGCCAGCATACGCGCAAAGAACGCGCGCTCGCTGGCAGACAACGCACTAGACAACGACAGCAAAATTGAAGATGTCATGTTGTATAACCCACGCGTAAAATATGTATACGTAGCAAAAAGGTGTCAATATAAATTTGCAGTCGAAATGAAGCACCATTATGAGATCGCACGCGTACAATCGGTCACGGCGCCCGCAGCGAAATTACGGTGAATATGCTGCGGAGCGTTTCTCCACCCCTCCACTCCAATACAGTTCGCTCGCAGCGCCCTTGCAAAATTTTTCAACACGCAGCGCCTCAACGGGTGAACGTCGTTCCTCCCACTCGACCATTGTCTAGTACATTGCCACGCGCCATACGTACTCTTGAGGGGCAGGCAGCTTTCGATCAGCAACGCCGCGAGCAGAACCGAGAACGAGCTCGTCTATGCCGTGCCGATGCTGCAGCCCGGGCACAAGAACAGTCTCGTGCAGCCGAGCGCAAGCAACTGCGTACCGAGGATCCGGCAGCCTACCAAGCCGTCGTTTAACGAACCATCGGGATTAACCCAGTGATAAACACCGGGGCCGCACGTTTCAGCTTCGCTGGTTAACCATCTGTACGCTTGGGCGGTCTTGTTTTTTACCCCCGCACGGCCGAATGAATGAATGAATGAATGAATGAATGAATGAATGAATGAATGAATGAATGAATGAATGAATGAATGAATGAATGAATGAATGAATGAATGGACGGACGGACGGACGGACGGACGGACGGACGGACGGACGGACGGACGGACGGATGGATGGATGGATGGATGGATGGATGGATGGATGGATGGATGGACGGATGGACGGATGGACGGACGGATGGGTAGGTGGGTGGGTGGGTGGACGGACGGACGGACGGACGGGTGGATGGGTGGATGGGTGGATTTGATGGATGGATGGATAGATGGATGGATGGATGGACGGACGGACGGACGGACGGACGGACGGACGGACGGACGGACGGACGGACGGACGGACGGACGGACGGACGGACGGACGGACGGACGGACGGACGGACGGACGGACGGATGGACGGACGGATGGACGGGCGGACGGACGGATATTATGAGCGTCCCCTTTGTAACGGGGCAGTGGGTTGCGCCACCAAACTCTTGCTATAATACTGCCTAATGTCCTACCTAGGTTAAAGAAGAAGAAAAAAAAACACGATGAATTGCCAGAACCAAATTATCTGACCCCCTATTGTGAACTTTGCTTTTGTACATCTCCGTTTCTTGTATTTTCCCTACTTTTCTTTTACCAATCTTCCAATCACCTCTTACTAATCTCTATTGCGGACATGTCTACTTTTCTCCTGCTCTGAACCCAAGGGCTTCAAGGAGGCCAGTAGGGACTCAATTGACCGCTTGGCAGATATCTTCACGTTCTAATAAAGCATGCTCTATCGTTTCCCTAGCTTTACCGCAGCAAGCAGATGCTTATTCTTCCTTCTTATATCTCGCTTCCTGATTTCGCTTCGAAAAGTAATGAGCTTCCCTCTGAGTTATCATAAATTGTTTCTTTCCTAATTTCGTTTCTTCCTCTTAAGTAGTTACTCATGGCAGGTTTCTTTTCCATTGCCACCACCCATGAGGTTATCTCAGCCTCTCTGACTTTCCGCTTGACGTTCTTTGTTGCTGTGTTGCTCACCCTACAGGCCACATGCTTGCTGGTAAGATCGTAGTTCTTTTCCTCCTCTGTGAATCATTGTTATTCCTGTACAAATACATGTCATAATGGTTTGGTCTATGGACTCGTCGATGCTAAATACTGGCAAGTTCACTGGAACGGAAAGGGAGCGGTAAGACGCACATTAAAGAAAGGCATGACATATGGTCGTGCTTGTGTTATGAATTAATGCACTGGATTACGAAAAAGAAGCAGAGGAAAATCGCGCGCTGAGAAGACCGATAAACATACAGTGCGACGCAAATTGAGAAATAATATTAAAATGTCCAAGAATTTAGAAGACAAGAAAAGATTGAATCGTCGCCACGGCCCACCATAGTCGCCGTAGGCGTCGAAGTTTCTATAACGAAATTATTTTTTAACAGTTCAGATAGCGTCCACGCAACAATGGTTGCTAGTGTGCTGCCAAATGCTCATATGCTGCGGCCTAAAGCTCACGGCACGGTGCGAAAACGCGCTCACAGCGAAAGCGAAACATTGTGCGCAGACATGCATGCAGACGCGCAGTCGGCCGCTGCAAACGCGCGCGATCGATGCATTGAGGCTTCATTCCGTTATGCCCCATTTGGTTATACAGACAGCCCACTATAAGAACACATTTCGCATAGTTTGCTATCAGCGATTGCCTACCTTTCATACAAGAAGCCGGTCCAGGAGACTCCATCGCGACGACCGTGCGCAGTAACACGTTCACTGTACGTATTCGGTAAAGAGATAACGGGCGTATAGACGATTTTGTGCTTCAATAGACGGATTAAAGTTTAGAGAAATATTAAAAGATACAAACGTAATGTCTGCATGTTTTTTTTGTTTTACTTTGTACCGTAGAAAGAGCTGTGCTTCCTCTCATCTGCTTGTTCCCAAGTCGTGCAGTAACCCGCTAAGAGGACAAAGCCTTGTCATTTTCTGCCATGTTCCAGCGCCGCCCTCCTTCATCCTCTCTCGTCTGCCCCAGTGCTCATGACTGTGGCACTGACTTATACCGCATAGAATAAGCCTGGAAGTTGCTGCTCTGCTACTGTACCAGCCTGTTCGTATGCGAGATTAAACCCGATATTACTTCCTTCTGGCGCCCTCTCCATCCTCACCATGTGCATCTGTCACGGCTTGTCGACCCGTTCGCCGTCGGGGCAAGTCGTCGACGGGGTATACACGCCGGTTGGTCGTTCTGTACTCAAGCGAACACAGTGAAAGAGTCAGAGTCGGGAGATATAGAGAAAAAAATATATTTCTAGACTGACAACGACACACAATTTAAACGAAACACAAAAAAGAAACACAACACTAACACACATTCACTTAATTATAGATCAGTGATGAAGACGAAAGAAATATAATGAACAGTTAACAGTGGATATCGAAATTAACACTACACAAAACACACTAAACGGCGGCCAACTAAACAGAGTTCGAAAGAAAACAAATGATGACACACGCATGGCCGCGCAGCAGCAGCAAGTCCATCAATCGTAGAGTAGACGGCTGCAGAGCTTTCCCGAAGAACGCTAGTATGCCGATCTCGTTGAAGCGGATGCGATTGGCACGACAAATGCATTGAGGGGCAGAAGTATGTACAGCTTGGCTGTAAAGAAAGCTCGTTGAACCGAACAGCATACAAATGAGCAGCGGGGCAGGCACGAAAGCATTTTTCACACGCAAGAAATGTTAACTGGGACAAGGTGCAAAAATCTTGCCATCGAATCGCAAAACGTTGGAAACCTTAAAAGCTCGTGGTATAGAGAACACAGCTTTCTACACGTTAACCCTTTTGCTCCACATGTATACCACGTCACACACATAATTAAGGGAACTTGGATTTAGTTTGTCCTATTAGCACTGTGTGAAAGAAAAGAGCGAATGTTCTTTTTTAAAGCATTAAAAGACACGGCGTAAAATAGGAGTATTGAAACCAATTTTGATGGTAGTTTAAAAAAAAGATGCGCAAGTATATTACGTGCTTGTGTGGAACGGGTCTATCAATACGGCTTCTTTGGACACGGCTGAAATATTCAGCTTAGCCTTTGGTGAGCCCAGCATCATAAATACATTTGCGGGTTATCTTAAGACCAACAAGAAAACAGCAATGCTTCTCATCCGAGCCTTAAGAGCATTTTCTGGCGCATCAAATGACACACTGCCGTAGCGCTATGATGAGAGAGAAGTACAGAAATTGGGCCGTCAGCTATATCGCAGCTGTTTCTGCAAACCTCACTGTCACACTCCCTTTGCCCATGACCTGGCGCAACGTGGCGCTGTAAGGCTTGTACATTGTTGATCCAATCGGCAGTCTGCAAAAGCGATGCGAATGATACTGCGACTGTAGGAAATTTTCGTCGGACAGTTCGGAATTTCTTTCGACACTGAAAGAAAAAAAAAAATTCACCGGCGATTACGATATACTCCCCAACGCGAAATTTGAGCGCAGCTGTATAGGTGTTTTTATTTCGCGATATATTGACTGGCGCAGACAATGTTTCGTGCGGCACGTTGCAAGCGCACCGAAGTGTGGCGCGACTGCATCGCTAATCGGGAGATCGCGAGATGCAGCGCGTAGGTGATGCGTGGACGCGATTCACAGCAGCCGCCGCAGACAGACCTCCGCTCATGCAGCGCTTTGTTTCCATATATGGTAGCGGTGGACGCGCTCGCCACGTGCCATCGGTGAAGAGATAAGGGCGGTAAAGGGCGCGGTATACTCTGGGGTCATCCCGTAACGGTAGTCGCCGCAGGGCGCGTCTTGCGCGCGGCACTACGCTTTTCTTCTCACGCTTTCGCCATGCCCTCCCCCGCCGCTTTCTACCTCATGGTTCCGCTGCGCCCTCCTCCCCCGCTTTCCGCCTCGTGCTCTCTTCGCTATCGCAGTCTTTTATCCGCGCTCCGCCTTCGGTCTTTCATCCTTCGCCGTGCTCGCTCGCTCGGGTATACTAGGACGCCGAGGCACGATGTCGACGCTCGCCGCAGGAACGGGCGCCTAAGAGCTTAGCCCTGAAGAATAAGCGCAAACCTTACTTTTTAGGCCTTCTTTTTTAGATTTGTCATCCACTTTCAAGCAAAAGCAAGAAATTGGTGAACACACCTTCAGCACCAGACGCGAGAGTAAACAGTTCACATGAAACCACGGCCGTCTCGGCTCGCACCTTTGAATCCGCCACAGATATCTTCATGCAGAGCGGGTTGGGGCCTTGCACACCGACAGCCATGGGCAGACGAAAAGAGAAGCGCGGTCATCTGCCCCCATTCAGACAGACGCAAACGCATGAGCGCTCAAGCATATTTACCGCGCGCTGGCCTCCCCAATCCTTTGCTCGCGCGGGAAGACGATGCGCTCGATCCTATGCCTCTCGTTGCACCCTCGCATGCTTCCCTTCGCAGCCACGGCATACAGCGCGCGATCGAATCTTATCGCGCTTGAACTTTGTACGGAAAATGACGGTGAGAGGGTATTGCTGCTCCGCTTCGGGGGGCCACACTCTTATCTCCCGGTTAGAGGTGCGTAAACGGCAACATGTCATTCCATCTGGTCCCAAGGAGGCAGTTAAGTTTCGTTATGCTGAGCTTTACCTGTACTTCTACCTTCTTCCCTGTCCAAGTGGACACCCTGAAAATCCTTCACATCATGGCAAGCTGGTGCAAAAATTACGCCTGCGCTTGAAAGGCTGGGTGCCATCTAAGCCACAGAGTTTCCTAGAAGTACTGCAGGGAACTTTGGCGCTGGGATCGTTCAGCCACCACGGGAATGATGGGTAGTACGTGAATCGGTCTGAACGTCGTGCTTGTGTATTCGGACGTTCTTGTAGCGTCGTTTATTACGCTTCACCCGGGCCTAAATTCTCCTAAATTTCGAAGCAATTTATGCTTTTCTTTAACGCAGAGGGTAATGAGACGCCGCAAGTACGCATAATCGCAACCTGAGCCGTGCTCCCGCATGAGTTGCAGAAAATAGCGCTAGCCTTTTCTCCTTCCCCTCAAGAACCACTTCTCTGCCAATTGCAGTGGTTCCGCTTGTCCGTGCGTCCATGGCGTAATCATATCAATATTCGGCTTCTGTGCTACAGGTCCTGTGCTTGAATCCTGCCGTCAGACAATTTTTGTGTTTAATTATTTATAATGCAGTGCCTTCGTAAAACGATCACCTTGCAAAGTCACAAAGACGAAGTTTAAGCAAATGCGTCATCCATCATGCCCATGCTGGCTGGACTGCCCTGCTTGCCGGTCCCTTAGACAGGGCCACAGTTCTCTCTAGTAATTGTCTACGGTTCAAGCCATCACATCTTCACTAAAGTAGCCCAGAGGGCGCTATCGCTCTGTACCTGTTGAATGGCCTCAATAACGTGCATGTTGGGAATTCTAACTTTGTTCTAGTGGGAACTACATCTCCAGGTTGCATTCTGTGCGCAATGCATTTTCTGTGAGGTATGCAGGAGAACTATAGGGTGTTCATATTTATGTGCTGGGAGCGCTTCCATTTTTCTTTCGTTCTCTTTAGGGCGGGAACTGGCCTGCGGCATGACCATGTATGCAGCAGGTCTATTTTTCTATTCCTCAGTATCCACCACAATTACATTGTTTGTCTTTGTTGTACTGTAGAATGTCATTGAACAAGTAAAAAGGAGAAAAGACCTTTATGTACCGACAAATATGTCTTTATTAATGTTATCACAGAAACAATGGAAGTCGTGAAAATGGTGCGAAGTATTGACATTATATTATCGTGCCTTAGTCTTCAACCCCTTGTTGCTTGGACGCGAGAGACTAGAAGCAAAAAAAATGAAAATAAAGCTGATTGTGGTTTCATCAGCTGTAGAAGGAAAAGAGAGAATGAAAGAAGGAGAGTGAAATGTTAAGTGCACCGATTTGGAAAAGGAAGATAACAGCCCGCGTGGAAAGCACAATACCCACCTAGGTTTTTTGCTGTACTGGGTGACGGCGACAAAGTAAGCACCGACAAACTGTCGGACGACCGACGCGCTCAGGATGTGTCCGCTGTCTTCCACGATTCCAACGTTCACTTGGATGCGGTAGCTATTGTTACACGTTAGAGTGATCTGCAAGACATAGAAAAAAGGGCAGTTTCTGTATTGAGCGTTTAGTTTGGAGTGAGGCAGGTGTTAAATCGCGGTTTAGTCAGTAGAATGCACGCCTTTTTTTTTTATTCGTATGATATTGCACGTATGTACAAAAATCCAAATCCAGCCCGCGTGACGCACCAATTCTGCAGTGTGCGACTGGGCAGTCCACTTACCCTGAATGAACTGTCCACTTATAATGAAGGTATTCAGCTCCATTACCACAAGGCTAAACTGCATTGATGGAAGTTACAACAATCGCAGTGCACAGCAGCATGACTGGCACAAAGCACTTCGTTATTTAGTTCAATACAAAACTGGCCTGGCACCTCCTGCACTAGCTATCCTATAAAGGCAAATCTTAAAATAAGGTGTTGGGTGTCACAATGTTGGCTGAGAGTGGTGGAATTTTGGTCACCCATCCACAGTTCAACCTAATTAACAATACTCGGCATCCGTTGATCGACGAGTTATAACAGCGAAAATTACCAAAATAAGTGTTTGTCTCCTTGGGGTACACATGGTCATCTGTGCTATCTTTTGGTGTGACGAGAAACCACAATGACCAGAAAGAAAACAGGTATAGCGACGAGTATCGTGGTACGACTGCGTGTTGCGAGCTGGGCTCGGAAGAATGTGACTTGTGAAAGCCATCGCACGCACGCACCAAGACAGGAGACAGGACAGCACGGCAAGCACTTCTAGCACCCGCGCTGTCATAAATTCCCGATATGCTTCCCCAAGTGACGCTGGGCCAGCTTTGAACAAGCGCACACTGCGAACTCGACAGTCCTGTCCTGCGTCTTAGTGCAACGTGCGCGCTCGTTCAAAGCTGGGAAGTACAAAGGTCCAGGGTTTTAAATATGCCTGGTAGCGAAGCTTCCATATAGGAGCCGATACGTTCACAACATGGCGGTTCACCGGCGGTTCACGGGGCTTAGCGCCGTCTGCATGTCGAGGGAACACTTCCGGCGGAAGAAAAAATAATGTGACGCCATATCCTTTAAAGAAACAGAAATGACGTCACATTGTTTTCGAAGGCGCGAAATTTGTTTTGTTGGCCTGCCTTTAAAACTATATATTCAAGTGCCCCGCCATTCGACTTGATGGGCATTTCATGCTTTCAGCGCGGAAAGCGACGCAAGGCCAGCCGTACGATTGTCGAAATCGCACCCCTGCACGGAACATACTTTCTTTGGAGGCCGACGAAAGCTTCGAGGAGTAGAGTGCTGGTCCCATCGTCGGACGCAAAGCCCGTAGGCCAGCGCATTCGCACGAAAACTGCTAAACAATTATCTGGCGGTCGTAACTCACTACTTTTGATTGAACAGGTTAAGAATCGATGAAGCTACCTGCGTCACCAAATTCAGACAAAAGTCGACAAGCAAAAGAAAAGCACTACGTGTGAGGGTGGCGTATTTCAACAGGTGAACTTTACGAGCCCGCCTTTCTCGCACATTTCAAGAGCTGCAATGTATTGCGAGTGATAGGGGCGTCAACGCCCCCTGTAACGATGGGCGCTGAAAAGAAATGTATTTATTATAACGATAAAATTTAATTGACTTGTATTTTCTTAACTCGTCACGAATATATAAAATTGACCACAAATTTTATTTCCTTTGAATGAATCTGTGTCTCGCTTGAATAAAAAAAACGCTTTTTTCTTTCCCAATGTTTGTTCCCTCCAAACATAGTCGCGCTTCAATCGTTGCTCCCATAACCACCCTTGCTGATGTCGGTGACAACTTGTACTGAGCCACTTCTCGCCTGGATCTGGGCGACCTATTTGGGTCGACCTTGCAAGGTCCATCTAAATAGGTCGCGAAGCTTGCAAAAGGTCGTGAAGCACGCCAAGACTTATCGCCAGAGATATCAGTTAGTGGTGCACGATTGATGCGTGACTAGGCGAGGGGGAGGGGGGCAACGAACGCTGAAACTAGAAAACCTACGCGTAAAAAAAAATGTTCGAAAAAGTTCGAACAGTATACTGTCGTGCGAGTAAATATTTCGTGTCAAATATTTTGGGTAAACTGAAACAACAAATTGCATTTCCTTTTTCTATTTCACAATTTAGTTGTTCGTTATCGGTGACCCCTGACAATCAGTGATACTGTCGCAAGCCTTGGCATACTGTGCAAAGCAGCTAGTATGTCCTGCGGAATGGCGTTGCTCACTTGAACTCGGCGGCTTTGCCCGAGCTCTTTTTTGTTTTTATCATTATTTCCTTGCGTGTTTGTTTAAAATGTGACGTGCGCTTCACGTCAAATTTTGCGTGACCTAGCGCACGGCATTCATTCGCGAAGAGTGTGAGTGCAGGTTTTTGTTAACGTGCAAGTTCACGCTGCGTAAGCTGCCGCGTGGCAGCATTTTCGCACCGCGGGATGGATCGGTCCTGGACCGATTTTTCGCGGCATCCCGCAGTGACAAGACAGCCGCGAACGCCGAAGACCAATGAGAGCTGCCCCTTCAGTGATGTGCGGAGGGAGATGACTGGTTTTATGCGGACCCGCCCGACCGCGTGATTCGTACTAGTACGTGGTATCAGCAGGCACGCTCGTTTCGTACTATCGTCTGCTCGCGTCAGCTCTCGCTCGTGCTTATTGCAATTGTAATGGTTTGCGATAGTTTTTTTTTCTTTTTAGAATGATGAGTCTAAACCGAGACGTCCCGACGGAAAGGTTTTCGGAGACAGTGCGCCATATCCGATTCTGTGCGAGAAGACGCACCATAATTACATTTGCGCGGAGGCAACACCCAGTAGCTCATTCTCCTGGTCTTATGAACGCGGCGACGCCGCAACAGAAGGGACCACATCATCACGATTATGATTGGTGGCAACGACATCGTCATCATCATCATAAGTCATAACTCACGTGACGAACGTAAAAACAGCGCCGATCTGTCAGCAGACGAAGAAAAAAGCACGCAACATCGCGCACCTACACGCAGAGTAAAAGAGGAGGCGAGAGTTCATGATGTCACGTGAGTGCCGCAGCGGCTCGTCGCCAGTTGATGTGGCCGATCCACTGAATAAGGTGATACCTGTCTCAAGGGCGCGTGATGACGTACAGGAAATATCACGTGACCTAAGGAAGGCCAGAAGGGAACCAAAGCATGTCCAGCCGTGTATAAAACATTATTAATGATTACCAAAGTAAATTAAGGTGTACCAAGGAGGATTAGGGTGCATTAAGGAAGATTAAGGTGGATGAAGGAGGATTCATGCGAATTACATTAGGCTTAAGCCTTCGCGTCTCTTAGGCAGTAGCTAAGGACACGGGAATTTTACACTGGTAGCCTGCGAAGTATAGTGCAAGTTACGAACGGCAACTTAAATCACAAGCGCGGTTAAAATGGGGTAGCGGCGAACTAACTCTCACCGGGGGTGGTTTCGAGGTGAAGCCGTCGCTGGAGAAGAGCTTCAGCCGAGAAAACGACAGCACACGGCCGTTCCACGAGGAACCGGGATGCGGTGAATCCGGGTGGGAATACTGACCAACTGCACAAGTCCAAGGACGTGCCTCGTACTTCACCACAAACAAACGCAAAGAAAGACGCCTCTCTCGGGAGGCGGTGAAAAGGCCGACGACGGTAGCGTCTCGGTCGCACTGACCGCATTCGCTCCCAGTGGAATCCGTGAAGGTGAGCCAGGCCGTGTACTGCAAGTCGTCCACCAAGTTTGTAATCCGAAACGAAGGCGCTGGCTGCATGAACCTGCATGTGAGGGAGATGGTCGAGGCACGTTCATTTTTGACAAACACCGTTGTCACGCGATGGGTATAGGCAAGCACGTGTCGAAACGAGCAGCTAAAACACCATGATTGCACGATGCCATGCTGAGAAAGTCATGAACCGACAGCAATATACGTGGCTCGTGCATAGGTGCTTGTTCCTCGTATCTCAATGACGCGCTGCCTGTAGCCACGAACATGGGCGACTCAATCACCTTGCTTCAACACTGCTCAATCGGTTTCAACTGCAGGGATACTTTAGCAAAATGACACGATGATTATCATCCGCGTGATAAATGCCTAGCGTCCCGTGATTACTGTCCACTGCTTTTTTTTTCGGACCAGCATGTACACCACGGTGTGGTAAGTGAAGGTTCTCGGCAGGAACGCTATAATGTGTGCTCGGAACGCTCATGCCAACAACGGAAGGCAGGACGCTGCCCTGTGGAGTGCGATGTTGCAACGCTTCTGAAAGCGAACCGTTTTGAATTCGTCCCCTTGCACGACGAGGTGAATCCATATCGTCTTTCCGCATAACTGGTATCGCAATAATGAATATTTTAAATGCGCCACGACGATACAACTACGGCAAACTCCGTAGAAGAAAGCGGCGTCCGCCCGAGCACTACAATAACGCACTCAGCGTGCGTTCCTTTCATCCGCTGCTCTGTGGTAGTACGAGTCAATACGCGCATACGACCCAGAATAGGCCGCGCCAACACCCATGCCGATCGAGCAGCCGACGGGGGAGCTCCGAAAAAAAAAGAAGACACTCGCCTGCCCTGTGTGTGTATCAGCAGTTCCATCCTAGGCAGCAGGAACTCGTGCTGGTTGACGAGCGCGACATGGGGAACCTTGGCCGGCAGACTCGGAGCGATCGCAGGCTGCTGATCCGAGTCCTTCTTGGCAGGAAACTTGGGCCAACCGCTCCAGTCGTGAACTTCGTCCGGGTGGTCGCTGGGAAGGTCCGCCGGGCGGACGACGTTCGGCTGAATCCAGATGCCCATCTGCGGCTCGCCCGCAGCGAAGGCGGCCCCGGCTGCGACGATGGAGACGGTCGGCGCCTCTTCGATGTCGATGTCCTCCGACTGGGACGCGCCGGCCTGCGCGACGTCGCTGCTTCCGCTGTCGCTGCTGGAACCGCTGCTGCTGCTGCTGTCGCCGCTGCTGGTGCCGTCGTCGTCCCCGCTGCTGCTGTCGTCGCTGCTGCTGCTCGCCGACGGCTCGCAGTCGCCGCCCCTCAGCGTGGCGTAGCCGTTGCAAGCGCTCATCCGGCCGTCGTCGTCCCTGGGGAGACCGGCGTTGAGGCCAGCGCCAGCGGAGCCAGCAGCACGGCCCGACGACGCCATCTTCGAGGCACAAGCGGCGTTTGCGAAGTGCGTCGCAGCGAACGCGATTGCAGCTGGCCTGCGACTGTTCAGTAGCTGCCGTGCGCTGTGCAGTGACTCGTTGTATAGCGTGCTCGAAAAGTGTGCCACTCGAGAAGGCCGACGCATGGCGTTTTTGATGATGATGATAATGATGATGATCACCCGAAAGTATTTAGCACATACCCGCGCACGGGGATTGGTGTTCTCTGCCGTACGAGCGTGCCCTGGTTCTTGTACACAATTTTCTCCTCTCCCTCGAACCGCAGGAAGCCTAAAAACTTGTGTCGGAGCTTTCTTTTGTTGTCGCGATATTCTGGAGGAACATGCTCCCCTCCCCCCTCCCTTAATCAAATTAGAGAATGACTGGCACGAATCCAGGCTACAATAGCAATGGGCTTGGTCAACTTTTTTTTTTTGTGTGGAGGGGGGGGGGGAGGGTAAGTGATAATGCGCCAGAGGGTATTTTGCGATGTTTGAATGACTGGTTTTCTGGATATATCTGTCTTCGTCTTCGCTCGCAAACTGGCTCTTTTGGGGCGGCGCGTGGCCTCGCGCTTTTCTTTTCGCGGGCACAAATGCACGCGATGCGACGAGCCACGAGTTCACGGGAGTTGGACCAAGCGTGTTCGACCAAGCCACAGCGGCCGTGGTTCGACATACCAAATCGGCGGCCACATTCTTAAAAAAAAGTTTGCATCCTTCGCGGCTCATTTTGGACCACAATAATCGTCATCTGTCTTGCGCACCTTTGCCTTTATGACGGTACGTTTAGTTTGCGGCATGCGCAGGCTCCGTCACGATCTTAAGATTTGTGCTGGTTCCTGGAAAGAACCTGCAGGATCACGTCAACAATGGCATAGCATAGTGCAATGCGAGGAGGGGGGAGCAAACAAGTCTTCTCTCGTGCCGTCAGTGGTGTATCCAGAAAACATTCGTGGGGCCGCAACATTCGTATGGGGACGGATTGCCAGCGAAGCTGTTTAGGCTGCATACATTATGAAATCATACTTTCCTTTAACGGCACCACACTGCGTCGTCGCCACATACTGTCTCCCCTCTCCCTCGAACGCTCGGCTGCGCGCGCTTATTCCTGTCCACGATACGGATGCAAGGAAATAATCTGAGGCGAACGAATGATTATACACACCAAGTGACACGACATTTCACATGATTTAATCGATTTGCTGCATTTTATTGGGCGAATAAAAGGACGACACCTTCTATGTTTTTATTAGGTTATTTTACATATTCAGTTACTTTTTAATGTCACGGGAAAACACGCAATAGGTTTTGTTCTTGTCAAAATTCCTCCTATTTCTTTACCGATCTCTCGCGTGTGTTTATTTGATGCCACACCCCCAGTCCTATGTGTATAAGCTTCCTGTTATTTTTCTTTCAGTTATCTGTAATCCTCACTCGCACACCACTTTCCCCGTTATATTCTTCAGGAGATGTAAAGTACGCCCTATATTACCCTTTCTCATAACAGGCCAAAGTGCCAGCTATTCTAATAAATTGATTCATTTTTTGGCGTTTGTCCTGGATGTCGCCATGAAAGTACGGGATAGTTCGTGACCGCGCGTCTTGCTCTTTTTCCAATCGCGCTTTTTGTTTTGTCTCCGGTAATGCATAAACTGGTCTACCTAGCTGATAGCTAGGATAACCTGTAAGATTCGTGTGCTATTTCCCGCTACCCACATGCTCGTCACTGGACGCGCAGGAAGGCTGACTCATTCCGTTGTCAGCATGCCGAGATACGCCACGTCATCGGTGGGTCGCGTCGCGTTTGTTCGCTCTCTGAATCGGGAATTTTTTTTTGTCTATATCAGGCGTATCATATAGGCCTGATAGTTCTTGATAGGTGAACTGGTCGGCCTAACAAGAACAGATTCGAATCGTTCCAATTTCTTTTCGAGCTGTACCGATAGCCTGCCGGCGACTTCCGATTTGTATATATATATATATATATATATATATATATATATATATATATATATATATATATATATATATATATGTTCAGCAGATTGGCCATTCAATGGCGCCCGATATGAGAGATATCAGCATATGATATCAGTATGAGGCACTCTTCGTTACTGGACGCGTAACTTGTCGTACATGTCGTGACGGACGTGCTCCCGAGACACGCATATATATACGACGCTTAACCTACTCAGCCCCTTATGTATACCTGGCCTTTATTATTCCTTTATTTCCAAAATTAACTCAGAATCGATTACGTGAAGCAGTCATTCACCGTATGAGCTCAGATGCATGTGAAACTGTACAAAAGTAGCCTATAAGCTCATTGTTGCTGTCAGCCTGTGTGAAAACTGACATCAATTTGATTCACGACAATTGTTTTGTAACGGACGGTGTAAAGTATATATGTAGCGCGTTTTGAATAGTGCCAGTTTAGATGAAAATCCACACACTCGGCGACCCAACTTGGTGAGAGGCTCATAGAAGAGCGGCAGACACCAACTGGCACATACTCAGGGACACAAGTTGGCATCAAAAAGGTTCATCGAAGGTCAGAGCAGACCGATTAGAACATACGTATACAGTGCTCCAAATGGGCGTCAAATAGGTTCACTGAATAGCGGTGCCTACCAAATCCCGCATCTATGCAGTGACCCATGTCGACGTCCACCCTGCTTGGACGTCCAGCCAGGTCGCTTCCCTCTGCCAAAAGCCACTTGCCCTGCCCGAGCTCCAGGCGGCCCTGAGGCGAGGGAAACGCCGCAGCGCACCAGGAGCAGACGGTGTAACGCCACAAATGCTCCGCAACCTGGCCGCCAGCGAGCAACAACGCCTGCTCGAGTGCTTCAATGAGATCTGGCAGCCAGGGCAGGTAACAGAGGTATGGCGCACAGCCATTGTGGCACCCATCTTCAAGGCCAGAAAACCGGCTAGGGAACTGTCGTCCTATCGACCGGTTTCCTTCACCTCCGCTCCCTCCGCTGCCGCAAGGTGATGGATGCCATGGCCCTGGCACGACTGGACTGGGTGGCCCGTGCTCGCGGCTTCCTGGTAGACAAACAGACGGGCTTCCGGGGGCGGCGGTGCACTGCGGACTCCATCGCTGACATGGTGTCCACCGTGGAGGATGCCAAAGCCGGCGGGGACCTCGTGATGCTCTTGGTAATCGATGTACAGGATGCCTTGGACAGCCTCCCTCACACAGTTGTCCAGCAGGGCCTGGACCTTCTCGGCATATGTGGCAACCTGCAGGAGTTCCTCTCGTCGTTCCTGCACAATCACACCCTCAGGGTGCGTGTGGGTTGATCGAAGAGCACCCCCGTCCAGTCGCTGCAGGCGTTCCACAGGGGTCAGTGAGGAGCCCCTTTCTTTTCAACCTGGCCTTGGCATGGTTGCCTGCTGCCCTGCCAATCGACCCTCACTTCCCCGTGCAGTCCTCAATCTGCGCGGATGACATCGTCCTATCGGTACGGGGACCACCGCAACACATCCGCAAGACACGTGCGGCCCTACAGAGAGCCCTGGACACTTCGGCTGCCCATTTGTGCAGCATCGGCCTTACCATCTCGGCCAGGAAGACCGAGGCCTTCTCGGCCTCGGTCTTCGGCCAGGAAGACCGAGGCATCCCTGAGCAGCAGCCCACCGCTAAGCTGCCCGGCTGCGCTTGGAGGGCGTCCAGATTCCATGGAGCAAGGCACTCACGTACCTGGGGCTGCGCATTGACCATCGGCTGACCTGGCTGCCGGCTACCAACGCCCTGTGCACCCAGACGCTCCGGTTCCTCAAGGCGATCTCACAGCTCCTTGCCCGTGTACAGGGCTGTACCACCAGGTGGGCCCTGCAGCTCTTTGAAGCTGTAGCCACTTCACGGCTACTGTATGCCCTCCCTCTTGTGGCGCTGCCCCCACCCTGCCTGCGGAAATTGGGGCTTCAGCACCGGTCAACAATGCGGGTCTGTCTTGGCGTTCCCCGAACCTCACAAGTGGCCGCCATTCTTGCTGAGGCAGGTACCTGGGCCCTGTCACTACTCTTCCTGCAACAGGGGTTACGACACGTTGATCGCCTACACCATGCCGCAGATGATCATCCACTCCTGACCCATCTACGCTCCCGGCCAGCATCACACATGGGACGGCTGTGTGGCCTCTATAAGGAAGTCATAGGGCACACGCCTGCAAACGCCGTACACCCTCGCCCACCACATCGACCACCAATCCCTATCTCGACGGGGCTGCCAGGTGACTTAAAGTACCGTTCCGCAACATGTGCCCTACAGCAGACGGCATCCTCTCTCCTCCAAGAGAGACTTGGGGACCACCTTCACATCTTCGTCGATGGATCCGTGATACCGGAGACGGGTTCATCCACAGCAGCCTGCGTTGCACCGGCCCTACAAAAGAGCATGCTGTGCCGACTCCCGGGACATGCAAGCTCTACCGCAGCAGAGCTAGCAGGACTCCACCTTGCTGTGGACCTACTGGCAGAGGCGCTACCAGCGACCCCGGCAGCCATCTTCTGCGAGTCCAAGGCGACGCTGCTCTGCCTGCAGAACCCTGACAGAGATAGCCTTGGGATTGCGCTGCTCTCTTCAAGACTGACGACCCTTCAGGACGCAGGATGCTCACTATCCCTGCATTGGCTACCGGCACACGTGGGGATCCCGGCCAATGAAGAGGCGGACACTCTTGCAAAAAGTGCCCAACACTCAAGCGTCCCCTTCAGCCCTGCTGTAACGGCCGCAGACTTCTTGAGACTGAGGCTGCGTCGGCACATCATCGCCTGCCACCCGGACAAACGGGCATCTCTGGGCCGGCCTCTACGGCCTCTTCCACAGCACGGCCTCCTACGAAGGGATGCCTCGTTGCTGCTCCGACTGCAAGTTGGCTGCTACTGGACGACAGCCCGCCGGCACCGCCTTGGGAAAGTCACCTCGCCAGCCTGTGCCTCCTGCGGTGAGCCAGAGACCCTGGAGCACCTCCTGTTGGCCTGCCCTGCGCACCAGCAGAACCGCGGCCGACTTCTGCAGGAGTTCCACCGCCTGGGGCTCCCATGTTCATGACAGGAAGATATCCTCTTCCCCTGTCGTAATCAGCTACCAGCCTTCCTAAGTGTCGTCGAGTACCTCGACTCGTCGGGGCTCTCGGCGAGACTATAGGAAATTTCTACAAAGACCACCACCTCGAGCTTCCTGATCCGCCACTACTTCGCTTCTGCTGGGCCACCTCCTATACGGTCTACCTCCAGCCTACTCCTCCGGTCGAACCCACTGGGCCCTCCCGGCCGGGCTTCTCTGATGCTACTAGGACGATCCTCTACCTTTCTCCCTCCTACCCTCTCTCTCTTTAATCCAATCTCCCCCACCCTGCTTGCGCTGAGCCGCACTGGGTTCGCGGCACTGAAATATTTCTATCTCGGCTATTAATGAGCCGATTTGAAACAAATTTTGCTACAGAACGCTCTCTAGAGGACATATAACAACTTCCAGCGTATAATCAAAATTCGCTATGGGGCTTGGTGAGGGGCCCTTAAATTGAAGCCCATGCTTGACTTGGTCACGATGACACCTGACTTGAACGCGCCCAAGGAAAGGCAACGAGCATGTTGGTCCTGTTCATGGTAGGCATTATGTTGACTAAGTCAAGCATGGGCTTCAAGTTGGGGCGCATCTTCAAATACATGATTTGTTTACCTCATACTTGTACCCTCATACTTTTGTTAACGCGTCATTTCTGTACCCAGTTCCCCTACACCCTCAGAAGCACGCGCATAGTGTTGCACGTACATATACCACTACGGCTGCATCCTCAATTAATACAGCCTATATCCGATCTGTCACAAAATGTCTGACATGTTTGGGCACCTTGAGTTCATACACGAGTGAAATTTATTCAAAAATGCGCATTTGCGCGTTTCGCGCAAATTGAGCAATCGAAGATCAGGTATGCGAAGAAAATAACTTTTGATGGTATATAAAACGTACGATCGCCCGGTATTAGAATTTGTTTGGGTTTTATTCTCTAGGGGTACCACCATAAAAGCTTCGGCCACTAGTTTTGTTAAAGCGAGAGGCGCCACGTCTGTGTGCGTGCGGTGTGTGTGTGTGTGTGTGTGTGTGTGTGTGTGCGTGTGCGTGTGCGTGTGCGTGTGTGTGTGTGTGTGTGTGTGTGTGTGTGTGTGTGTGTGTGTGTGTGTGTGTGTGTGTGTGTGTGTGTGTGTGTGTGTGTGTGTGTGTGTGTGTGTGTGTGTGTGTGTGTGTGTGTGTGTGTGTGTGTGTGTGTGTGTGTGTTATTGTATCGAGGTCCGGGAGTCGCGGGACACCCCGCCAGCATATGTCTGATTCCAATGATGTCAATACAATCGCTGCAGTCCATCTTTATCCTCCAGCTGGATATATTTTATTAATGGTGTACGGTGTGGGATATGCACCCGTCATTGTATGTTATTAAATGATCTCTAGATTCCCTGGCTTGATGGTGAACGCCTCAGTTGTGAGTGCCACGGTTAGTAAGTCCTCGTGCCAAGTCATGAGCAACCTCATTGAGGTTTACCCGAATCTCGTCCACTTTTCCCATTGCGCAGGAATCCATCGGATTTCAGTTCTCATAATTCCAATGTTTTCAAAAAGTTTAGCTGCAACTCCAGCTACGTAGCCTTTATCAAAACACTTTACAGCGGATTTCGAATCACTGTAAATGCAGGCCTACATATTACTCCTGATGGCTAGAGCAATTGCCGCTTGTTCCGCCACCATGGGGTGCTTAGTAAAAATAGTGAGAGCGTCTTGCACCTTCCCTTGATAATTTGATACAATGGCCGTATATGCATCTTTACCTTTCCACCAGGCAGCATCAACTATAGCTGCCAGTTGGTTCTGCTGCTCTATTTCCTGCAAGAGTGCTTTAGCTCTTGCCTTTCTCCTTTCGATATTATATTCTGGATGCATGTTTCTTGGGAGAGGGTTGGTTCTGATCTTGTTTCTAACTTCAGCCTTTAATTCTACTTCAGCCTCTATTGGGCTCCTTGAAGTATTCAGTTCTGCACCTATTGCTTGTAATATTGACACGTGTACTTATCTGTATCGGGCAACCACGTTTCACCACCTAACAAATGTAATCACGCAGCGTGGGACGCGCCTGCATGTATCCGAAGTTTCTGGAAAGTTATCGATGCTTCTATCCGCTGTTTGTTGTCGCCGAACCTTATGTTATCTGATTTCATCGCGTAACGCGAATGGTGTAGAACTTTGTGGAAGGCACACGGGAGGGGGCGGACACTCCGTATACATCCCATTGGCCGTTTTTGAGCAGACGCTCTTTCGACGCTAGCGCCAAGGTCCCCTTCAGTTACGGCCCTAATGAAGGGGCGACGCATTACGCAAAATGGCGGCGCACATGATTGTTTACGTTGCCATGGCAACAGCAACAGCAGCCGCGCGGCGCCTCCTCTCCCAAACGTTTTTCTTTCCTTTTTGTTTTTATTATGCCGACCCGCTCCACTCTCTTTCTCTCTTTCCCCCATGTCGCGCGCGCTGCTCACTTTTTTTTTGTTTTTACCCGTAAGCGGCGCGTTTTTTCTTTTTTATAGCGCGCTTGTTACCGCGCGCCACGCGCCAGCTCGCAAGCAATGCGCGCGCTACGCGGCGCATTGGCATTGCTGGCGAGCTGGCGCGTGGTGCGCCGTGGGCTATGCATTGGCACGCACGCAGTCTTGCCCATACTTATATTATACCAGCATGTGGCGGGACATAAAAAAAATTCTACTTCCAACACAACAGATGTTCAGCCTCGCTTTATTGACTTCGTTTCCGAAAAGAGATTTTTTTACAACGTGGTGTGATACACGCTCCAAAAATGAGCAAAAGTGAGAGGTGCATGACATATACAAGAGTACTAAAGACAAAAGTTCACAGATGGTGAAATAACAAAAGAAAGCGTGCAGTGAAAGCGCTAGAAAACGCGAAGGCCATTCCATGTACACACATATAAAAACAACATTTTTATATAACGTCCTCAAGACCTAAATGTAGACGAGCTCCTGATATGTGCACTAAGATATTGCACAAAATTGGACGACGTGTATGACGTAGTCATGACAACTATAAAAAGGGAAAACTCACTAGTAATGGCAAAAACAAGGACACGCAAAACACCTGAAAGATAGAATAAAATGCTAACATTGTTTGATTGAGAGCCACACCAAAAGAAAGCTCACTTATAGATCTGCACGAAAATATATGAAATGCTTGACATGTTCATTACTACTGAACAAATTGAAAAAAACATGGCAGAAAAAAATAACATCGTACTAAAAACTGAAACAAACATTATCACATTATTTCGCACTTGGTCACAACTTGAGTAAAGGTGGCAAGGGAACAGGAGATAGTCGGCTTTTGCAGCAGCACATAGAAAACATTCGCAGAAAGGCGTATTCCTCAATCAAAGACCAGGTAAAACAAGCCAACACGACCCTTCTTTCTACCCGAATGCAATGCTTAGCAGTAAAATTACGTCACTTAAGGCACTAAGTCGTACCTACTGGGCTGTCCCTTGTATAATAAACATGAACTGCAAAAATCTGCATGTAGGACACTTGCAATGCTCATGCTTTCCAGAGGAAAAAAAAAGCGTATCATGCCTACACATGAAGGTTGTTCGCGCGGTTTTCCCATCGGGGGTTACTGAGATAGTACACAAACACTAACAGTAATTTTTCAGCTGTTAGTTGGTTTGTAGAACGTGATACACAGAAAAAGCACTGAGGGCGGTATGGAAAGCTGGGCAAGTTACTGAAGTTGCAGAATGAGACTTGGCACAGAAAAACACACGTCACAGACCAGGTGACAATGAGGAGGAACATCTATTTGTCAGCTTTCTCTACCGGGAAGAGGCAAGTGTAGCACAATCAAGGCGCAACGACGTCCGGAGCCTCATGGAGTACACAAATGGACAGGGCTGTGTTCGTGTACATGCGCCTTCTGATGTCCTTGGGTCTGAGCCCTCACCTGTTGTCTTTGGGCACCCGGAACAACCTTGCAGGGCTTGTTTTTGAGGTATTTGTGCACCACTGCACGATGCACGAGCGGTACGAGTCGTGAAACGGGTGAAACATCGCGGAGCACAAGCACACAGCTACCGAGGAACACAGAACTGACTAAACTAGCCACGTCGGTAAACGCACAGCAGCGCACGTATCTCGATGACAGTAGATAACAAAAATAAAGCGTTACGTAGCGGACTAAGCAGCAGCCGGGCCGGCGGGGATGGCACGGCGGCGCGGCGCGTAGACAGTCGAAGGTGAGGGAGTTGAGAGTGTATTACGAGAGAGGGCGTAGGGAGAGGAGCCTAGCGGGGGGAAGGGCTTGGCCACCTGGATCGGCGCGCGTGCGCGCGATAATCTACGAGGCCATGCAAGGGAAACAGATTTTTGCGTCGCCCTGTACACAGATGGCGCCAATTTCCTGCGCCACCGGAACCGAGGAGTGTCCCCCCCCCTACACGGGTCCGAACGATTAGTCTGGAACATTCGACGACTGCTCTATAAAAGCCGACGCGCTTGACCCGCTGATCAGATTTTCGACGATCGCCGAGTGTGTTCGCCGCTATCGTTGTGCTTTAGGTGTAGCCTGTTTTGTGGGCACAGGTTCGCCCAATAAAAGCCAGTTTTGTCTTTCACAGTACTGCTGCTGTGTCATTTAACGTCACTACCACGTGACAATATGTTCCTGCCAACTCGTGACTTTGTCAATCTTTCGTGTCGCGCTAGCTGTTGGGCCTCCGCGATTTCTTCCATTGCGTTGTGCACCCCTAGACTCATGAGTTTGTCGGTTGCAGCGTTACTGGGTATCCCTGGGGCTACTTTAACGAGCTTCCTGAGCATCACGTTAAGTTTGTTAAGTTCTGCTTGCTTCCATTTGAATAATCCAGCCACATAAGTGAAGTGACAGAGAGAAAAGGCGTGTATTAGCCTCAATGCGCTGTCTTCTGCTAAGCCTCTGTGTCTATTGGTAATTCTCCTCAATAACCTAATGGTTTCATCTGTTTTATTCGAGATATTTTGCATTGTTCAATAGTTAGTACTGTTTCCGTCTATGTGATACCCAAGAACCTTGATTTTTTCAACTAGCCTGATTGCGGATCCTTCATAAGTGTATCAGCACACTCTTCGCTCATCTTCCGGAATGTAACTTCTTGGTTTACGACCTTTTCTGCGATGTATAATGACTAAGAGTTCTGATTTGGCTGCCGAGCATTTCAACCCCATGTCTTTCAATGTGTTCTCAACATCTAAACTTTCCTTTAATCTGGTATCTGTCTGTTCTACATTGCCCTTGGCACTCCATATGGTTATGTCGTCGGCATATATGACATAATGTATACCCTCAATTTTATCAAGATTTCTTGCAACCTCGGACATTGCTAAATGGAATAGCATGGGTGAGAGCACAGACCCTTGTGGAGTACCCATATTTCCCAAATTCTTAGGTTCTGATTTAAGCTCACCCAGCATGGGTTGTGCAGTTCTATTTCTAAGAAAGTCCTTAATCATGTTAAAAAGTCTCTTACCTGAACCCATCTCCGAGAGAACGTCAAGTATTGCCTTATGCATTATACGATCAAAAGATTTTTCCACATCCAATCCCAAAAGAGCTTTCGTATGCGCTGGGCTGGCCTGTATAATATTTAATAATTATAAACATTAATCTTCCGGACATCATAATTACCTGGATTACAGACTATCTGGATAATCGCCAACAGTATGTTTCAGTTGATGATCACAACTCGGGATACCTACCAGTCACTTCAGTTGTTCCCCAGGGCAGTTCGGCATCTAAGTTTCATTTCGGAGTTCACCGTAGACCTAAGGTAGATTGAAGGCCCCGTGAACGCTGCTGCCAACGCCCTTTCCCGCGTAAGTGTCCTAATATTTGATGCTGTTGAATTCGACGCAATTTTAGAGGCACAGCGTCGTGGCAGTGAACATCGCGACTTGTGCGCAAGCTCTAATTCTTTCTCGTTGTCTGATGCGCCTCATCCTTATCCTCTGCTACAATTGTGTGTGATGTGTCTTCTGGCCGCACGTGCCCTTTTGTGCCGCCCGAACATTGTCGTCAAATCTTCACTAAGCCGCACGAAGCAAGCCACCCTGGCATCCGCGCCACTGAACGCCTCATCACGTCTCGTTTTGTGTGGTGCGGCGTCAACAAAGACGTCCGCCGCTGGGCTCGTGAGTGTTTGCAGTGCCAACGTGCGAAGACGACGCGACACACCAAATCTCCCCTTCAAACCTTCCGCTGGCCAGACTGTCGCTTTGACCACGTGCTCATTGACATTGTCGGTCCACTCCCATCATCGCGCGGAAAGCACCACATACTCACTTGTGTGGATCGCTATGCACGCCGGCCCGAGGCATTCCCGCTTCACGATATCACGGCATCCACCCTAGCCTCATATTTCTTTGCCGGATGGATCTCTCGCTTCGGCTGCCCCAGTATTGTTACTACGCACCATGGCCGTCAGTTTGAGTCCGAAATATTCAGAACACTAACACGTATTCTCAGTGTATGGCACGTCCACACAACGGCATACGGTGCCACCCCTCCGCAAATAGAATGGTCGAACGACTGCACCGACAGCTGAAGGCTGCTCTCGTGGCTCGCAACGCCCGAACTTCATAGGTTGACGAACTTCCCCTCGTGATGCTCGGAATTCGCTCGGCGATTAAAGAAGACCTCGGGTGCACTGCAGCTGAAATTGTGCTTGGCACCGCCCTTCGCTCTGGCTCCTGCCCCCGACCTGTCACCACCTGACGTACATCAAGCAGCTTCGGCATTTGCGACTGAGACCAACGTCCACACAACAACCGTCCAACTATGATGTCTTCGTAAGCAGAGACCTTGCTTCATCGAACCACGTCTTTGTGCGACACGAAGACATCCAGCCAACTCTTATGGCACCATACGAAGGCCCTTTCAAGGTGCTTGGGAGTGCCGACAAGACCTTCAGTGCGACAGTAAACGGCCGCATGGACATTGTTGCGTACATGCTGAACTCATTTATTTCGGTTCCGTTTCTTCAAAGCTAAACGGTAGAACCGGCGCGAAACGCACCTAATAAGACGTCCAACACAGAACAGTAACTTTAGTCGCCGATGCGCAATGAAGCAGCGGCGAGTAGGCCTAATGGTCTATGCAGTGTGGCGGTGACGAAAAGTCACTGTTGGCCGATTTGGTAACAGGCTGCAAATCATTGCGGAATGTGTGCCACTTATATGTTAGTTCAGTTGGGACCGATGAGCCGAGTTTGCGTGTGCAGGTCAGATTGACGACGTTTGAAGCTGCGTAAAGCCTGTCGTGAACCTAACACGACAGGCATTCCTATCATCATCTACGTGGTCCGAGTTACGCACATACTTTCAGAATTTACGAAATATGCACTTCTTTTCTTGCTGTTGCCTTTACCAGCATCTCGTAACCTTTGCGATTGGTCATGTAGACCGTTAGCAGAAAACCATTAATAGAATTCTGTTTATTTGATTTTTCAGTTAGTTTGATCCCGACCGAAGGTTCCAGCCAGCATCCGTGCATGTCTGTTGGCCTAGACTTGTTATTTTGATCCTAAAATTGGCCTTCACTAAATATTTCAAACTGGAGTGGTCAACATGCACGTGCCTGATCTCGATGGTGGTGCCAATAGCAATACACTTTAGCAGCAGCTTATAGAAGCGATGAATGCCTTGAACATGCATCATCCACCAGAAATGCCTATTGTCAGCCTACCCTAGTAGGATTTTAAAGCAAAAACGATAGAGCGCTATAAATGGTTATGGAGTTTACTCAATCCGGGTCCTTTTTTTTTCTTGGAAAATTGGTCTGAAAATTGCCTGCACGTGGTGGAATCGGATACAATACAAAACCACATGCGACGACAGCGGCTATCATACTCACGTGTGATGACGACGTTGGTGAGGTGCCACTTTGTCTTTGATTGCAAAAGCTCAGTCTAAAGATGTTTATGATTGTTGCGAAGTCATTTCGTAAGCGTAGAATATCAAACGTAATGGATTGTATAAAAGACGTTGTGGTTTGTATCGATAAAGATTGAGTAACTATTAATGATGGACGTTAAGTGTAAATTTCTATTCTCTAAAGGTAAAATTTGCCTATTTCGTCTTTTTAGATTGTCAAAATAGAAGGCAGGCTACGCTTTTTTTGCTAAAAAAAATTACGTGGACATTAGATTTCTACTTTGAACACAGAAAGTGGGTGCGAGTTAGAATTGGCCAGCACTGATCAATAAATCAGCAGGCAATTGCCTTTTCTTTTTTTCTGCATTTATTAAATTAAGCTTGCTGGATAACCTGATTTCTTCACTATCGTAAAGGTCGCATCAACAGAAGTTAACTGTATATGTTGGCATGTTGCACGGTTTTACTGGTAAACTTCTGTCGGTAAGCTTTTGCAGCCGAGAGTGCATGGCACATACCACCTAATCAGCATCATGTGTAGGTGCATCACTTTTAAGTGGCTCTCTTCACCACCGCATGGTAAGCATTTTCCGTGTTTCTTTTCATACTTCAAATTCAGTTCAGTATGCAACTATTTACTTGGGTCTAACTCGCTAAAGCATGACATGGGCATTAGAATAAAAATCAAAACGGCCCATAGGTTGTGACCGAATCCCTCCCCAATATCTTGAAATATTTCCAACTTCGGAAGCTGTGCCTCGCCATATTGCAGGTGCTCCTGCAAGCGCCAGATGTTTGTCATGACAAAATGAGGCTTGGGGCAATGGGAATTGGATGCAATAAAGTTCATTTTTTCATTTGAAAAAAAAATCGGCACTTTCTTCTTAAATGTACCATGCATCATAACCTGGTAAGGGGACTGTCCCAACCCAAGGTAACCTTTCTAAGCAAATGAGGGGGGGGGGGGGGCAGGGGAGTTATACCTAGGGTGTCTACCTACTAGGAAAAGCGGGAAAACCGGGAATTCTCAGGGATTTTGAATAAAGCTCAGGGAACTTGTGCTTCTATCAGGGAAAATTAGCTGTATTTTTATTGAAAGGGAGCGAAAGTCGCACTAATGCTGGCTGCCGTAACAGAGGGGGATCGTAACGAATCGTCTTTCGACGCCGTGTCATCGGCTGGAGGAGTTTACAGTCGGTGGCCGACTTTCCGGACGCCCGACGGCTCCGCGGCACTATCACGTACCCCATAGAAACAATGTCTAAGAACGTCTCTAATTTCGGACACAAGAGCCTTTCGCAGTCCGATTTTCCGGACTTTCTGCCATGATCGTCGGTCCGAAACGGCATTAATCAAAGCCACGATTGCCGCCGTTTTGATTACCTCGCCACCGTGGCAAACGCTAGGCCTAGCTGCTTCAACGTTCGTTATAAAGCTTCTTGCCGCTCGGCGCCGTGTTTTTCATTGAAAAAATTCGCCACTGTAAGCAGTGGCACTGCCTCTGTCTTTGTGGTCCTCGCGATTGGCTTCGAAGCTCGGAAAGTACGACAAGCTGCATAATGCCGGTTCCCAAAAGTCAGCTTTGCTTCGCTACAAGATTGTTACGCGGTGAAGCATAACAAGTGTGGGAAGGGGCAATTGTCACGAGACACAGTATCTATTCCGTAAAGGGACCCTGAAACGATGTTGACAATTTTCTACAAATGTACTTAGTCGTTAGAGTAGGTACTTCTGATCATTAATTGACGCATCAAAGTGCTCTGCGTAAAGCGTGTATATTACCATAAGGTTTTAAAAATGCACATTACTGCCGATCGCAGCACACTGCTCGGCGGAATTTTAAGCCGCCCCTACTCAAATGACGCAAATCACCCATATTACGTCAGTGGGACGAGCTATCTGATTGGCTGACTAGGGCGCGTCATCGATAATTTTACCAATTTTATGGTAAATAAATAATGTTCGTAATAGTTCAAATGTTAGTTAATTTGTTTTTATAAAAAGAAAGTAGCATGAACGGAATGCACAAGAAAAATGTTTCAGTACATTTAAGCCCTTCCGGCACACAGCAAGTGTCGTCTGCTTCTGTTACAACGTGTCCCGTCTTTGACGAGAGCTCTCGCCGTCAGTGTCGGTCTGTCTTTTCGCGAGCGCTATGATTCAACTTTGTTGTCTTGTGGACTGCAAACGTAGTGACTGACAATATGTCAAGCTGCGACATCGTGTCCCACTGTAAGCCAGTACATGAGCGAACTGGCAGCAGCGCATCGGACTACCGCTATCCGATCCGCACCAGGACTTGCGCGATTGCAGCCGGCACTCCACACCGTAAGATTACTAACGCAATAGGGTTTCGCGAGTCCTGTATTAGGGTAAACGCAAGCGCAAGGGGACAGGGCCTGGCCATGTCCCCTTGCGTGTCCTTTCATGGTATCAACAGAAGCGCTAATGTGAATGGTCTGCAGGGTGCAGCCACCTGGTTGCATAAAGCTCAACCACACACAGTAGCAGTAATAAAATGTATTCTTTGCTGCCGGTGTAAGTTTTTCGCAGGAGTGTAATTGTTAACACGTTGTGTTTGGTAATGTTTAAAATGTTTTACACTTGGTGAGAGCAATAATTGCTCTTTATTTGGCTGGTTTAGCTCTGCGCTAAAGGGTGGCTGGATCATGGAGACTGGTCAGGCAGCTCACGTACGCCTACGCTAAAGCTCCTTCATCAGCTTGAGTTTATGTCTCCACTGTTCCGTCGAAACGCCCAGCTAGCCTGTGGTTATCGGAATACCAGACACGTTCGACGCTGCGACATGCTTACTAGCATGCTTACTAGAGAGCAACAGCATCGGGCGACATAGTGTCAGCCTGTCTTGACGTAAAACAAAATTCTGTGTGACTCAGGGAATCTTGCAAAGGCACTCAGGGAAAAGCTGGAAAACACACGGGACTTGGAAATGTCAACTAGATAGAGACCCTGGTACCTTTAGTAATAGAAATGTGAATAACGCCCGCCATTCGCCATAAAGACGCGTTTACACCCGCAAAAGATAAATGAAATAAAATGTGTCTTGCAGGTACGCCTGTGAGATACACCTCTCCTTTACTTGGCGAACAAGGCACCACGTCAAATGGATTCACGGAGCAAAGAAGCGTTAAAGAAAGATTACTATAGTAGAATACACCTTAAAAAAGAACAGCAGTTGGCAACCAAGGCACACGGACCACGCAGGGTTTCGTTATTCTGCCAGCCAATCACAGAAGCAAACAAAATCGTCGTCATGTGGCCTTTTCGATATGGCGTCATACTTGATCCCTCCGGAGAGTCTGCTTTTTTTTAAGACCCTTTTCATCGGCGGAAGCAAGGAATTGTGCAAAAGACAAGGACAAAATATATGAAGTCTGGGCATTTCACTCTTCAAAAGTCTCGGTACTGTTCTTTTGACTGCTGAACCTGTTTTACTCATGAAACTTCCCTTCCAATTGAAGTGAAACTTGACAGTAAATAGTTGCAGTGAAGCAAGTATTTTATTTCAGTTCAGTGAAGAATAAGCCTTTCGCCATTGCACTATAATAGACGAGGGAAAACATAAAATTACGCGCTAATAATTATTTTTGTAGTTACCGCCTTATTTGGGTAACAGGAAACCTTTTGAAGTATGAATTATTTGCAGCCTCGCGGGGGAACCATGCCTGGCGGTTATGAGGGCGTGGGCGGGACTTCCGTGCAGACTTAAGTTGCATCCGACTATAGTCGCGTTTTTTTAATCGGCTCTGGGAGAATTATACAGAAACATTTACTTGCGGAACAATCACAATTCTTTTGGATCCCTTGTTTAATGATCTACCGAGTTAAGCACCCAAACCGACTCGTATTGTTATTTGGGAAGTTGTATAACGATGCGTTGCCACCAGTCCCGTACAGCACAGGACGCGGCAGTTTTAAACGCACTTCACCCACCGCGGAAGGTTAGAAAAAACACCCACATAAGCACATCACAGAAGTGGCTATGTCAGGTGGCTCAACTGATGCCTCTAGTAGCGCGATTCAATACGCACTGAATTATAATCATTTCCGGCGCTGTTTTCTTTACTTCCTTTCTAAATAAATAGATGTTGATCAATAAATATATTAATAAACTATTGTTAAATTTGTTACCTTTCGCTTTTCCTTTATGTTTGGCTGTTGCCTTGTCTCTCTGCCTTACTATATCACTTCATTTCTACCCGCCGTGGTTGCTCAGTGGCTATGGTGTTAGGCTGCTGAGCACGAGGACGCGGGATCGAATCCCGGCCACGGCGGCCGCATTTCGATGGGGGCGAAATGCGAAAACACCCGTGTATTTAGATTTAGGTGCACGTTAAAGAACCCCAGGTGGTCTAAATTTCCGGAGTCCCCCACTACGACGTGCCTCATAATCAGAAAGTGGTTTTGGCACGTAAAACCGCATAATTTTTTTTAATCACTTCATTTCTCAACTCTTTGCGACTCCTGTTTCCAGTTTCCTTTGCACGAAAAGTGCTATACAATTAAGGCAAACCAGAGTAGATAACGGCTGACAGTCATATTGCTTATAGGTTGAAGGGTTTGTATTTTGCATGGTAATTGGAATTCGGAGGCATTGATGGACGCTGCCTCGCATTATTTTATTTTCCACTTAATCTTACCCTATTGGAGGTTGGAATGCGCAACAGTTTCACGATACACACAGAAGAGACACACACCACAGAGCGCTCTGTGGTGTGTGTCTCTTCTGTGTGTATCGTGAAACTGTTGCGCATTCCAACCTCCAATATGCTATACCAACACGCCCAGTCGTCTACCTTGGCAAGTTTAATCTTACCCATATCGCGGGCATACGGTTCAGAGGATCTGCCAGCGTCGCGGCAAACAGTCGTTCGAGGAAATAATGAAGCGAAAGGCAAAGTTAAGCGCAACTGGTGTTTTCTCCCGCCAGAAATTGTTTCACGAGCATACAGACCAACTGACCACGAACCGAATCCCTTTCCTGGTCCCTGGATCAGTTAAAAGAAAGAAGGTTGAACTTTGGCAACAGCGGTTGGCAACAGAAGGTTGGCAACAGCGATACGCGTGGCCGTTCAATAGATGGTGACAACTGAACGCTTCATGAGTTAATCGCGCGGGCACCGATTCGATGACAAAGGTGGGATTCAGGCACGGGTACGTGCCTGCATTCTGCGCATAATGGACTTTATCTGAGGCATGCAAGGGTACTAGAGTGTCCTTATTTATCTGCGGAGAGCGCTTCCACATTGTTTTCTTTCTTTTCAGGGCGACAACTGACCTGCGGCATCACCATGTGTGCAGCAGGTCTATTTTTCTATTCCTCAGCATCCACACCACCATTGCATTGTTTGTCTTGGATTTACTGTAAAATGTCATTAAACAAGGAAAAAAAAAAGAAAGAGGCCCTGTTTGTACTCACAAATAAATGTTTCTTTATTACTGTTATTACAAAAACAACCTTGATAACTTCACTTAGCGTGCCCTATAGTCTTGTACCCCTGTTGACTGGACGCCTGAGAATAAAAGGAACAAAAATAATAATTAGGATGACAATAATATTCTGAGCGTGGTTTCAACAGGTGCAGAAATAAACAAAGAGAGAGAGAGAGAGGAAAGGGCAGTAAAATACAGAGGTTTGCAAAAGAAACAGCTAGCATGCAAAGCACAACACCCACCTAGTAATGCTACTGGTGACGGCAATGAAGCGGTCACCAACAAATTGCCGGACGACCGATGCGCTGATGATGTGTCCGTAATCGTCCACAATCCCAACATTCACTTGGATCCGGTAAGTGTGGTAACACCTCAGAGTGATCTGCAAGACAAAGGAGGGCAGTTTCTGGTGTTGAGCTTTTAGATTGGAGTGGGGAAGGGAACGCCTTGGTCTAGGGAACAGACTGCATGCTTATTTTTCTTTAATCATATGAAACATATTTACATACAAATTGACTCGCCGTCCCAGCCTTGCAAAAGTGTATGTCCAGTGAAGCTGTTGAAAACCACCACTGCAACTACTGAGGGGGTTACGCGACACTTTATTGCTTTAGAATAATGGTAAGTGTGTCAGCACGCTGCCCCTTATAGCGGTGCTGCAACAACATTGAAATCATTTGTTGGTCGGGTTCTTTTAAATGGAAAAGGCAGGAACGTCGCTCCCCACGTCGCATGCGGCCATCTCTGTGGCAGCTTGCACAGCAAAATTCTTTATCGGGAAATGTATGCAGGTAGCGCTGCGTGCTTTGCATTGTTGTACAATACAATGTAAGCCCAGTTTACCGGTAAAAATAACTGAATAGACCTGAGCAGGACACCGTCGCACCCCGTGACTTGATTTTAAGCTGGTGCAGAAACTTCAGTTGAAATTTAAAGGAGCACCGCACTCTACAGCAACGGGACTGCTCCTCTAGGCCGATCTAACACTCTAGACAAAAATCTAAGCGGCTCGACATTCTAGAATTTCACAATGCGCTAAATATTTCTGTCGGACTGCCTTTTAAATGATGCAGTCAACAGGCGTTCAAGTCCTGCATGTATCAGTCGTTAATGTATATATCGACGCTGCAAAACACAAGAAGAATGTGTATGTGGCAAGCCGAAGTATGTCGCGGAACCGTCGGCCAGCCCCGTAACTATACGCGCTCTGTTCCGCTAAGCTGACCGTTGCCAACGAAAACAAGGAATCGATGGCTGCCAACAACGAATGACGTACCAGTTTGTAATAATTATGACAGCGCTATTAGCGTTCCAATTCAGTAACGAAAGTTTCCCATCCAGGAAGACTAAAAGGAATGCCGGTTTCTTTCCCGGCTTCCACTATCTGAATGCTGCTTGAAAGTCCCGCGGAAGTCTACGGTCGCCTCCGTAGTGACTTCACGGAAATACGTGAATTCGCAATCAACAGCTATCTGGCTTCCCATGTCTTTACAGCTTCTTATTCCGATGTGATACGAATTTTATCACTGATGTGAAAAATTCATACTTGGTGCATTTCTATTAGAAAAGACAGTGAAAGAAGTATGACTATAGTCAAGTGCTTTCGGCAACATATCAAAGGTTTATCACGAATTGCACGCAAATTAAAGTGCAGGAGGGACAGTGTATTCCTTGGAACTTTTGAATAAACGATGAGAATTATGCCCACAGAATATTCGATGACCACTAAACTTGTGCAACTCCAGGCAACTGCTATGCATTACACAGCATGCTCCAAAGACACAACACACATGCGACACATGGTTGTTTGAGAAATATTAGGGGGCACCACGCTTATCTACGATCCTCAGTTGAGGAGATATGTAAATGATCTGACACTCAGAGTTCTAGGATTAGCGAATATTTCTTGTAAAGCGTTACGATATCTGCACGAATCATCGTGCCCGAGGTTTAAAGTCGGCCGCCCGTCTTTAAAAGCAAATAAGTTTAAAGCGGTAACATATTCTCACAAAACTTTACTTTCACCGTATTAGATTGGTTTATATAGGAGAAAATATGTTTGATGTTTCCCTTTTTGAACGTCGCGCCGGAGCCCCTGCACTCGGTGACGTCACGAATTTCAAAATATTTTTCCACGTTTCGGCCGCTGCGGTTAAATTAATGATGTTGAAACTCCTGAAGTTCATTTTTTGGCTGTTCTACAATATAATGCTCTTGCTTTACCGATAAAATCTAGGCCAAGCAGATGAAGTCAAAATTCATTTTAAAATTCAAATCTGGTTAGGAAAGTACAATGCGTTGTTGACACCGGTTTTGCTGTTTGGCGTCTTTTCGGGTCCCCTCGCATGACACGGTTTTTCTTTTAAATTACGGAAACGCAATTTTCCAATGCAGCTCAGATTTTTTTATCGTTAGTGTGCCTTTAAAATCTCTCTGAAGTAATTTTTGTGCAACCGCAATCAGTCGGTAGGGCAGGTCGTCATTGCGATCGCCAAGAGGCAAATTCAAGTGCGCGGCGTAACGCGCCTAATATTAGGTTTTAATCATCTGCATCGCAGAATATCGCAGTGCCATCGCTCCGCCCCTTTACATCCGTCTCTGCCCACTCTACGTGGAAGGAGTGAGCGATGTCACTCATTCGAGAGATCGAGATCTGACTGGCTTTCCACACGCGGTCATCGAGAGCGCTTGGAGCAATGCCGACTGTATTAGGGTATTTTCAATTGCACACGTATACACACTAATTCGTGCGCTTTCTATAAGAAATGCACAAATGCAATATACGTAGAGGTTTCTTTAAAACAGTAGCGTGCTTCTACCTGAAAAGGACGAGGATCGATAGTCAGCTACAGCTTGCGAAGAAAGCAGTTGCGACACTGAACTCTAGCGGGAAAGCGTTCTGTACCACAGGCGGGACTCTATTCGCTTCCACGAAAATCGTATCGGAGACCCTTCTTTCTACAGTGGTAAGCTTTTTACGAATCTCAAGATGAATGATACGTTGAAAGGAGTTGAAAACTGACCGGAATGTGTTGTGAGATGTTGGAAATGAAATTACGATGATTTCTAGAGATGAAAGTCAGCACACCGTTCGCGATTTAAGAAGGAATTACAATTTTAAATTGGGAAAAAAATGTCTAAAACCAGCGAGTGGCATATATGCTGGGGACGCTTCGGCGGCGGTTACTCCATGCACGAACGTCAGTATGTACAGATAGACCGTTTCGCGTCAACGCGCTGTGGAAAATGGCGCCCGCCGTAGCAGACACCGCTGTGGTCGCGTCTGGCGACGAGGACGTCGAGATACCAGTGGTCGCGCCCGTCCTGTTCGCGAACGATGACCATAAGCGCACCGCGTAAACAATGAAGTCGAGGAGGAATTTCAAGAAAGTCTTTCCGATTAGTATTCACTGAAAGGCATGGTCGCCCGCATACCATTGCCTTGGTCAAATTTCCAGGCGAGGTGTCTAGAGACCCCTTCAAGCCTTCCGAAAAAAAAAAAGTTCATCAAAGCGCGCTCCTCCGTCCTACGGATAAACAATACACCTTGGTAGGTGCAGCCTATTGCAGAACCTCGTCAAATGTAATTGCGGCCAGATATTGAGGTATGCCTTCCTTCCACGCAAGGAATTTCTATCCTCAAAGCCTACACATGCGTATTTCTCTTTCCGGCAGGTCGCGCGGGCCTTTTTGGGAAAGGCATGCGTGGGTCCCACAAAACGGTATGCGGATAATGCGACATCACTACCGTTTCCGACTACCTTTGAAGAAAAAGCCAGGTTGGAGAACAGAATATGCGAAAGAGCCACAGTTTACTGAAATCGACAAAAGTAAGTATTTGGTCCTTGAAAGAAGATAATTATATATATGTCACGCCATGGTCCTTGCTAGTTCTCTTTCAGGGATCCATGCGTTAGGTGCAAGGAGGCGTTGCAAGTAACAAGGTAACTATCAGACAAGCTTCGACAAATAAACCTAGGTTCCGTGCACGATTCAACTTCGCTAGGTAAAACCCAGGGCCTTCTGACCAAGGTGTTAGTGCAAAGCGCACGCTTCTTCAAACTCGCTAAGGATTGTGCACCTTACGAACGGCGACCTAACTAGCAATCGCGACTAAAATGGGGAAGCGGCGAACGAACTCTTACCGGAGGCGGGTTCGGGATCTTTTTCTTCTCGGAGAAGAGCTTGAGCTTGGAAAAAGACAGCACGCGGCCGTTCAACCAGGAACCGGGCAGCGGTGAATCCGGGTGGCAGTACTGACCAACTGCGAAAGTACAAGGATACACATTAGGGCTTATATTCACTTCGCCACAAATTGACAAACACAAAAACGTAAGGAAAAGCGCCTCTGTCGGGAGGCGGCAATAAGGCTGACGACGGTAGCGTCCGCATGGCTCACACTCACCGCATTGGCGCCCAGTGGAATCCGTGAAGGTTAGCCACGCCTTGTACTGCCACTCATCCACCAAGTTTGTAATCCGGAATTCAGGCGCTGGCCTCATGAACCTGCATGCGAGGTACGAGGCACGGTCATTCTTGACGAACCGTTGCCACGCGATGCGTATGCAAGCACGTGTCGAAACGAGCAGCGCAAACATGATGATTGCACGATGCCACAGTGAGGAACACATGAACAGACAGCAATATACGAGGTTCGCCGCATAGGTGCTTGTTCCTAGTATCTGAATTACGCGCTGCATGTAGGCACGAACATGCGCGACTCAAACAGCTTGCTCTCAGCACTGCTGAATCGGTTTAAACTGTAGGGATGCCTTCGCAAAATGAGTGATTATTGTTCCCGTCATTACTGTCCACTGTTTCTTTTTTCAGAACAGCATGCACACAACGATGTGGCATGTGAGGCTTCTCGGCAGGATCGCTCATGCATGGTCGGAACGCTCATGCCAACAACGGAAGCCAGCACGCTGCCCTGTGGAGTGTGATATTGCAACGCTTCTGAAAGCGAACCGTTTTGAGATCGCCCCCGTGCACTATACTGCGCGAAAACACGTCGGCTGTAAAAAACACTCGCCTGCCCAGTGTGTGTATCCGCAGTTCCGTCCTACGCAGCAGGAAGTCGTGCTGGTTGACGAGGGTGACACGGGGAAGCATGGCCGGCAGTCTGTCCAGGATAGCCCGCTGTGGATCCGCCTTCTTCTTCGGAGGGAACTGGGGCCAAGCGCTCCAGTCGTGAACTTGGTCCGGGTGGTGACTAGGAAAGTCCGCCGGACGGACGAGGTTCGGCTGAATCCAGATCTGTGGCTCGCTCCTAACGAAGACGGCTGGGGCTCCAGAGGTGGACGGCACGCTTTCAATGTCCGTCGATTGGGACGCTCCGGCCGGTGGCTCGCTCCTAACGAAGACGGCTGGGGCTCTAGAGGTGGAGGGCACGCTTTCGATGTCCTTTGACTGGGACGCTCCGGTCGGTGGCTCGCTCCTAACGAAGACGGCTGGGGCTCTAGAGGTGGAGGGCACGCTTTCGATGTCCTTTGACTGGGACGCTCCGGTCGGTGGCTCGCTCCTAACGAAGACGGCTGGGGCTCCAGAGGTGGACGGCACGCTTTCGTTGTCCTTCGACTGGGACGCTCCGGCCGGTGGCTCCCGCCCAATGAAGTCGGCTAGGGCTCCAGAGATGGACGGCACGCTTTCGATGTCCTTTGACTGGGACGCTCCGGCTTGTCGCTTGCTATTAACAAAGTAGGCTAGGGCTCCAGAGATGTACGGCACGCTTTCGATGTCCTTCCACTGGGACGCTCCGGCCGGTGGCTTGCTCCTAACGAAGTCGGCTAGGGCTCCAGAGGTGGACGGCACGCTTTCGATGTCTTTCGACTGGGACGCTCCGGCCGGTGGCTCGCGCCCAATGAAGTCGGCTAGGGCTCCAGAGATGGACGGCACGCTTTCGATGTCCTTCGACTGGGACGCTCCGGCTGTTCGCTTGCTATTAAAAAAGTAGGCTAGGGCTCCAGAGATGTACGGCACGCTTTCGATGTCCTTCCACTGGGACGCTCCGGCCGGTGGCTTGCTCCTAACGAAGTCGGCTAGGGCTCCAGAGGTGGACGGCACGCTTTCGATGTCTTTCGACTGGGACGCTCCGGCCGGTGGCTCGCGCCCAATGAAGTCGGCTAGGGCTCCAGAGGTGGACGGCACGCTTTCGATGTCATTCGACTGGGACGCTCCGGCCGGTGGCTTGCTCCTAACGAAGTCGGCTAGGGCTCCAGAGGTGGACGGCACGCTTTCGATGTCATTCGACTGGGACGCTCCGGCCGGTGGCTTGCTCCTAACGAAGTCGGCTAGGGCTCCAGAGATGGACGGCACGCTTTCGATGTCCTTGGACTGGGAGGCGCCGGTCGGCTCGACGTCGCTGCTAGAAGAGCTGCTGCTACAACTGCTGCTGCTATTGCCGCTGCAGCTGTCGTCACTGCTGCTACTGCTGCTATCGTCGTTGATGCTGGTGCTCGTCGACAGCTTGGAACGGTCTCCACTAAGCATCACGTCGCCGTAGAGCCTAGGGTCAAATCCACCAGCAGCGGAGGTAGAAGCAAGGCCCGACGACGCCATCCTCGAGGCACAAGCGGAGTCGGTGGAGTGTATCCCAGGGAGCGCGACTTGATCTGTGGCGGTCGAGTAGCTGCCGTTTGCTGTGCAGCGAGCGACTTGCTTTATGGCGTGCTCGAGAAGTGTGCTACTCCAAGGCCGGCGCGTATCCTTTTTGACTATGATGACCACCTTGAAAGTATTGAGCACAGGCCCACTCACTGCAATTGATTTGGATTGGTGCATAGCTCAACCGACTTGGGTTGGTCGGCCACGCCTGTTTGCTCTGCAAACTTGGCCACGTATTCGTTCTGCGAATTTCTCCTCTCCGTCGAACCGCAGGAGAGCGCAAAACTTGTGTCAAAGTTTTCCTTTGTTCTGATAAACTGGAGGAACATGACCCCCCCCCCCCCTTCCCCCCTCTTCTCAGTTTGGAGAAGGCATGACCTGCGCGAAAGGGTGATGGGCTGCTTTTTTCTATACTGAGCCGTGGGGATTCAGGGAGTGTATATACCCGGAAATAGCATGGATGGCAGAGAATAAAGGAGACACAAGAAACGCTTCTGAACTTTGCACCGTGTCCAATGTGCAAAATACCACCTCGAGCTCCCCGGGCGAGATGGTATGCCACATTAGCGTTTGACGGCTATAATTCCCCGTGAACCTCCGCAAAAGGAGCGCCTAACTTTTTGCAAATGTGGAAGCAAAGTGGCAAGCTAGATAGACTGATCATGGTTATATTGCGCTCAGTTTTACACAAACGATATTAAGGAAGGACAGGACGTGGACGGACGTAAACGGACGATAGACTGGAAAAGAGGCAGGGGAGGAGTACGAGGCCTCGCCACCCTTCGCTTGCTTCTCTCATACAATACAGTAAGGGGGGGGGGGGGATGAATAAAATAAATCGTAAAGAAAATATCAAAATAAACAAAAAAAGCATGAACAATAAAAGCATACCCCCAGTCGTGGATAACAAGACGAGGTCACGTGAACGAGTCTTCTGTACTGGTGCTAGCCACCCGCATCTTCATCGTTGTGGTTAGTTCAGCAAAAACTGTTTTTAACAAAATGACCATGAGAATTAAAGTGGTTACTTCAGCCACTTTCATAGAGATGCTGTCTCGAGCATTTCACTGCGGTGTTAAAAAAAATAATGCGGATCCTCCTAACTGTGGGAATCGATTTAGGCGAGGTTTTCTATGCTGTTTGATTTGATTGAAGATAATTAGCGGTGATGTTGACGGTGCATGTTAAATTTCTTCAACGTATAGTTAAAAAAAAATGTGGTGACTTCATGTTGAGCGTTACCTTACGTGCGCTACTACTAACTGTTTGCGTATTACCAAGAAAACACAGAGGGAGGGGTTTGCTTCAAGGTTGTTGAGCGCCAGACTTTATAACATCAGAGAGGGCTGAGCATATTTATTGCGCCAGATTGCACATCGCATCGTGGCATAAATATTAAGTCATAATTTAGATATGGGCCTGTACGTGCAAAAACTACAATCGGTGTCGGAGGCACGCCGTAGTGACGGAGTTCGGATTACTTTTGACACCTTAGTGTTCTTAAACGTGTTCCTTAACCTAAGTGCACGAGCGTTAATTTTTTTTTTCATTTATTTTGCACACGTTGAAAGGCGACATTCACGGTGGGGCCCGCGACCTCAACCAATGCCATAGCCACCAAGCTGAATGAATTTTCTGGTTTACGAGACAAAAGCACGATTTCATTATGAGGCACGCTTTACTGGGGTACGCCGGATTAATTTTGACTACCTGCAGGGGATCGTTGACGTGGCCCCCATTTGACATGTGCATTTTTGCGTTTCGCCCCCATCGAAACGCGGCCGCTGCGGTCCGAAATGCTGCCGACGCTGGCACATAAGTGTTTATTGGAAGCGTCACCGCTTTCGTAGCGTAGCCTATATCGTCCCTACGGTGCGCTTTTTACTGGCGCTATGCTTCTTCACACTCTACCTGTGTTGTCCGCTCCACATATTTGCCTGGTGCTTATTTTTCACAAATAGCGGTAACGTAGCCTACCGTAGTTTGAACTGAAAATTATCCAGTTTGCCCACAACCGATGTCGAGTAGCAGCGTTCCCTTTCCTTATCACGTCACCTTTTGCCGTTCACCTCTCCACCCCTATCGTAAGGGAACAGCGAGCAAAGAACGGGCAAGGCTTTGATTGACTCGTTTAGCGACAGGCTCGTTTCTATCCATTCTCCGTCCTCCTCTCCAGCATTCTATCTCGCGTCGCTCTGGAATTTCACGATAGGAGAAAGCTTAGCGCCGCCATTCATATCAATGCTTTTGCGGGAGCATCGCGGACAATTACAGCTGCCAAGCGCCTATTGTGGCGACGCTGAGGGCACATCTGCACATTCGACGAAGTGCAAAGGCACACAAGAATTTCTCGCGTCGCCTTACCACCCTGCCGAGTTCCTGTCATGTATACACACGCCCTTAACCCCTCACCCCTCCCCCCCCCCCTTGTTTTCACGCGGTGTGCCAGACAGAAGCAGCATCAGTAGAGGGAAAGTAGAAGGACGAGGCAAAGAAAGCTTGTCTTCAAAGAAATACTGGAGGCGCCTCCATCATTTGGAGATGTGTGGCGAGGTGAATGCGATTAGCAATCTAGGTTAAGATGGGCGTGTGACTTGTGATATAGTCGGTCATATGACACGGCGATTATCCCGAAGAGCTGTACATAATCAATGGCAGGTACCCAGAGATCCGAGTTTGCGTGTAGAGAAAACTTGAAACTTGAAAATAATTTCGTCCCTGTGCGTGGTTCTGGGTTAAAAGAAAGTCATTGACTTCGGAGGATCAAGGTGTTTTGCTCGTCATCAGAGGTCCTTACTAACACTGACTTACTATCGTTGCCGCTGAGTCAAATAATAACCGATTATTTTGATATTGTCTCCTCAATATCTCTACGTATGCTTAGAGGTCTCTGACCATGCGTCGTTTTTTTTTCGATCTTTTTCTATTGACATGATATAAGGAGATATTAGCGCACAAATGCAGTGACGGCTACTGCTTGGGCTTTGGATATGATATATACAGTATACAGTAGCAACACACAGCATATGACAATATCTACATAGATAAGCAATGTTGCATTGTCACATGGAAGTCAAAATAAAAAGACGAGGTTACAAAGACGCATTTAAAGCAATAATGCGAACAGCGGTGTAACACAACAAATAAACCCTCAACCAATCCTTCTAACTACGATAGTATCAAATGTACACCCTGACAATAAAAATAAATAATTCTCTCAAAACATTTCTACCGTGCTTTAATAACGGCCAATTATGCCGCTGTCTTCGAGAAATGTGTTTAATGCTATTAAAGCGCACATCTGCATAGCTCATCTTGGTCATGGTCGTAATAAAATTTCTTCAAATTGAGAGGGACATGCTGTGAAGCTTACAATGACGATTTAAGTCAGCGTCTTGGTGTGTCGTGGTGCGGGCATTCTCGAAGAATGTGATACGTGTATTCGTCAACAAAGGCACAATCACAGTGAGGAATTTCAGATCGGACAATTCCGTGTAATGAGTGTTTTGTGTAGGTGGTGCACAGCCGTTATACCATTAATAAGGTTTCCTATGTTTCTATCTAACGCAATCAAATGTTGAATTCAATAAGTGGTTCAATATGAATCATGTCGGAACTCTCTCAATATTGGTCGAACCACGTCGCTTTGCATATCTTGAATAACGCTGCGTTTAAGATCTGCGCGTGGTTTGCCTTTGTGTGCTTCTTGAGTGCCTCATAAATTATATTAGCATTATATGTTTTCATTTTGAAGCTTCATAGAGACGTGAGCGCCGTCCTAGGAGGCGTTGGAAACTATCCTCTTTCGCGCCTCTCCTAAAGAAGTCATAAATATTATCGCGCATAAGATAGCGAATAGTTAAGCTGTTATATAATTGTTGACGAAGTTACACGAGAGGATTGTTCGTAATTGAGGTATGGTATAACTCTTGCTGAAGTAGACGATTGTGTTAAACTAGAGGCATCTGTATAGGCATGGAATGTATTCTGGATGCCGCATATACGGGGTCATCATATCTAAGCTTTCCGGAATGTTTTAACATAATGCCTGTTGCAGATAACGTAATTCCTGTCCTTGAGCTGGATTATTCCAAGAGGCGGACATTACTGGAAGGACACATCAAAACACACATGTTATAATAATTAACACAACTTCACTAATAAACTTCATAAATATGTACGGCACGTAGTGCGAGTTAGGAATTGTAGCCGGTGAATTTGCAAGGCATATGCACTTGAAATTAATCTCCGGGATGACACCATTCACGATATATAATTTCCCAAAAAGTGGGACGAAATACATGCGCGTTCGTGTTGTTGTTGTTCAACGCGTGAAAGTGCGTTTCGTTAAAACGTCAGACAACGGTGAATTGTCACCGCGAGCTTGATGGCGAATATCTCAACACTGGTGTCATTACGGAAATTTATTCCAAATGGATACGCCTTGCTACAATCCACAAATTGCAATTATATGCCATTATGTTATTAACTAAGACCCTAACTTGTGATTTTTTTAATTAGCTGGATATGTGTTTCGCTTTCTGAACCGACTATGTCTGCATCTCTGAATAATCCAGCTCAAGGACTACACTGATGTGAATTGCGACAGGCCATTCAAAAAAATCCGGAAAACCTAAATATGATCATCCCGTATATTTGGTATCGTGTTACTTGTTGAGTAGCTTTAGTGAACGTGTCTCGTTTTGAAAGTGTACCATCTATTGCCAACACTACTTATGGGAGCGTAAGCATCAATAAAGGGTATTGTACGTCCGATTTGCAAAACTCGTTTTTCGGAAGGATACAGAGATAGTTTTGTATTTCTTTATGGATACGATTTTTTTTTATGTTTAAACCCAATGGGTAACTTTTCATGCTCGGATTCCGGAAAAAAAATAGAGAGAGCTGTTTCTGAAGTTCTCCGAACTGGAAGCGGTGGTTCGCGAGCCTCTGTAATAGAAAGGCAGCTACAAGACGCGCGCGGAACTCCAAGGCGTACGCGAAGACCTCTCACTCAAATTCTTTGGAGCCGCTCTCCCAAGTTCGGGAAAGTCCGCGCTTTCATCGTGGTGACCTCGAATCGAGACAAGAAATTTGAGACCAGCGCGACTCTCGACTGTGCAAGTGATGAGTGAACATCATTTGTACTACATCGCGGCATCGACTCTTTTAAACACTGAACTCCGTTTTAACGTCTTGAAGTGACATGAGCCGGTAATGTGCAGGGATTCCTTTTACTCAATTCTGTGACTTTCTTGTCATCTACACCACCGAAGACTGGCCGATCGCGGTGATAAGGCAGGCGGATCGAAATAAGCAATATAATTGGAATACAAGCATTCCTGTGATTGGAATTATCATATAATTGGAATATAATCAAATTGCTAAAGAAACTGCGATAACGGCCGAGATATGGCGACTGAGCGCATGCACTGTCAAGATGTCCGGAACGCTCCCTGTCCTGGTGGCGGTATGTATGGTATGTAGAACTTTATTTAGGTCCTCAAGGGATCAGTCTGGGACTGATGCGGGCCGCTCCCACGTCGGTACAGAGAGGCCGAGCCCCTCTGCCATCACACGGGCCCTCTGGACAGCCCTGAGTTGGTCCGCCAGCACTTAACTGTGCAGCAGTGTGTGTGTGTGTGGGGGGGGGGGGGGGGGGGGAGGGGAGGCGAGCTAGTCGCCATGCACCTCTTAGACTAATGTTACTGTCGTCAACGACATAGGCACAAATTTGTTCCCGAGCAATGTGGTGGAGATTCACTGGTTCCGAGTGTCCTCGTCTTCAGGAAATAAAAGTTTCCTCATCTCGTTCTTCGCCTTTAACTTGGCGAAGAATTAACAGTGATATTGTAATAAGTCAGTCTTCGGCTCGCACTGGCACTTGCGGGCCTAGGCCCACTTGTCACGCGACCATTCGTCATAGGTCAGCTCCCCACAGGAAAACTTCTCAGGAAGGTGAACTTGTCGTAGGGGATGACAGACGATAACTTCTCGTCCCACCGGACTTTTCCTCACACGGACAACTGGAGTTCGGAGCTGGTTTGCGGTGTGACAAGCAATTTGTTTTGTTTGCCGCACATCATGTTTATAGCAAGAAAAGTGACACTGAAGGCCTCGTTGAAGGGCCCCTCACCAGGTCTGGCCATTTTTAGCTGACAAGCTGAGTGCATACAATGCGCACTAATTACCGTGTCTGATCCCTTCGCGCCGCTTAAAGATCTAGCTTAAATTTCAAGCGGAACGCCGTTTGCGCTTTTTCTCGCGGGCGCCCAGCGCCTACATACATGGCAGTGCTGTGACGTCACTCGCAGTCACACGTGTCTTCGAGATTTAATTAAGCCAACATCAGTTATTTGTTTAATCTGTTGATTCAATAGACGAATTAAAGTGCACATAAGTAATAAAACATGCAAACCGAAGGTGTGCGTGTTTTTGTTTTACTTTGTTCCGCAGCAAGAGAGATGTACTTCCGTTTCGTCAGCTTGTTTCCTTGTCATTTTCCACCGTGTTCCAGCGCCGTCCTCTTTCATCCTCTCGCATTTGCCTCAGTGCTCGTGACTGTGGCGCCAACTTATACCGCATAAAATAAATCTGGAGAGAGAGAGAGAGAGAAAGGCAAACGAAAGACAGGAAGGTTAACCAGAGATTATCTCCGGTTGGCTACCCTGTACTGGGGGAGGGGAAAGGGGAAGCGATAGGTGAGAGGGAGAAGGATTAAAAAAAAAAGAAAGTACACACACGCACGTACACACAAACTGTTTCTGTGGGCACTGTCACGCAGCCCGCAAAGGCGTTCCTACTGTGATGCAGTGCACCGTACCATCCAGATTCACACAGTGAAGTCACAATCTGTCAGAAAGTCCAGTGTTTTTTAAATACCGCAGCAGCGCCTTCACAGCCGATCGCGCTGATGTTCGCGTAGGCCAGTGTCCAAGGATCTTGTTTTCTGACAGTGGGCGCTTGTCCAGTTTGTCTAGGGTGGCTGAGAGGACTGCTCTTTGCGGGTTGAAACGAGAGCACTCACAAAGAAGGTGCGCGATTGTTTCATTGCACCCGCAGAAGTCACAAAGTGGGTTGTCGGACATTCCGATAAGAAAGGAGTACGCATTTGAAAATGCTACTCCAAGCCATAGACGAACTAGAAGGGTACAGTCGCGTCGTGGAAGCTCGGGCGGAATACGGAGTTGTAAAGTAGGGTCCAGGGTATGAAGTCGTGCACTTCTGAAATCGGATGAATTCCACTGAGCTAATGTCAGGTCGTTTGCCAGTACGGCAAGTTTTTTCGCTGCGTCGGCTCTCGAAAGAGGAATGGCAACGCACCTGACGCCATCGTGGGCAGATCGGGCAGCTGCGTCTGCTCGATCATTGCCGTGTATGCCACAGTGACTAGGCAACCACTGATCTGGAAGCTGCTGCTCTACTACTGTACCCGCGTGTTTGTATGAGCGATTAAATCCGACTTACTTATACCGCTAATACGGTGTCGCAGAGCGCGCAAAAGTATTTCGCTGAGTGAAACGAGACAAAGAAAATAGCTCGCGCGCGAGACCGTCACTGATGCAAAAAAAGGAAGGCGGGGCCCATGACGTATTCGTCACGCGCTCCTCAGGCTGCGGTGCGGTAGATTTCAGGGAAGGAATTTCGCTTGCGACGTCAGAGGGGTCACGTGGATAGTGTCTACGTTGGCTGTGACGCTCGAATGCGGAGATTATGTGTTCGTGGCACCTAAAATAATTCTGTTTCTGCAATGAATGAACCAACGTGGAAAATTATTGCAGTAGAACACTCCTTAGAGGGCATGTAACAGCTTCTAGTATATAACAAAAATTTCTTCGTGGACTGCTGAACGACGTTTCAAAGAACTTGTAGCTTTTTAAACCGATGCTTTCTTTGCCTTCGTTCGTAGCAAGTGACTGTGTAAACGGCTTTCTCGTTTCGAACGAGTCGAAGCCTAACGAAAAAAGCGTTCGAGATGTCAGCGCCACCTATCGCTACAGGCACGAAATAGCCGCGATGACGGCATATGGCCTCTGAGATCCGAAGATATAACCGGCCAACTAAAATTGTAGAAAACGTGCACTGCTTAGGCCGTACGCATCGAGCGGCCTACGCAGCTAAAACGTCTTCGGTCATCGCTGTAAGTTAGTACGGAACGGTAATACCGTACTGTATACCGTACTTACCGTACCCTAATACGGCACTGCTAAAACTATAGCGCACACTAAGCAGCGCACGTTTTCCTCAATTTTAGCTGGCCGGCGATATCTTCGGATCTGAGAGGCCATATGCCGTCGTTGCGGCTATTTTGCGTTTGTAGCGATAGCTGGCGCTGACATCTCGAACGTTTCTTTCGTTAGGCTTCGACTCGTTCGAAACGAGAAGCGATCTCGAAAACACCACGAGGTTATCCATAATACTCTGTAGACGAAGCGGCCTGAGTCTAAGCGAAAGCCGTTTACAAGTCATTTGCTACGAACGAAGTGCATTTTACAAATTTGGCGTTGTATTTTACAAAAGCAACGCCAAATTCAAATCGAGGCGGGCAGCGGGGACCGCCGCCATGTTTCCCGCAAACTCCGAAAACCACGCCGAAATGCTAACGCTAACTCGTTTGCGTTGCGTACGCGCGCTACCCGCTATTTAGTTTACCGTTCAGCGCATGCGCAGTAACGACCCGCTATTTTTTTAGCGTACGCAAGGTATAGCGTACGCTAGTCAGCGCCACTTATCGCTACAGGTGGGAAATAGCCGTAACGACGGTATCTGGCCTCTGAGATCCGAAGATATCGCCGGCCAACTAACATGCGCTGCGTAGCGTACGCTACACTTAGCGTATAGCGTACGCTATAAGTTGCGTACGCTAAACTAAAACTGTCTACTGTCTAATGACATTCTAATAGACTTTAAGCGAAGAAAATGGCACTGGGCAGGTCATATAATGCGATGATTAGATACGCATTGGACCATTACGGTGACAGAATGGGTACCAAGAGAAGGGAAGCGCACTAGAGGACGGCAGAAGACTAGGTGGTGCGACAAAATTGGGAAATTTGCGGATGCTTCTTGGAATCGGTTGGCGCACGACAGGGGTAATTGTAGATTGCAGGGTGAGGCCTTCGTCCTGCAGTAGACATAAATAGCATGATGATGATGATGATGCCGCCTCAAACCGGCGCTCTCGCAGGCGGATCTGCTGGCAGCCGTGGTCACAACCATGGCAACGCTGGGCCTAGCTGCTTCGACGTTCGCTATTAGGCTTCTTGCCGTTCTTGTGCCATGTTTTTCATTGAAAGAATTCGCCATTGTTAGCGACGGCACCCACTCCTCCTTCGTGGACCTCGCGATTTGTTTCGAAGCTCGGAAAGCACAAAGCATTGCACAATGACGGTTTTTGAAAGTCAGCTTTGCCTCGACACATAATTGTTACGTAGTGGAGCATACGCAAAAGTATTGCGGTGAACTATGACAAGTGTCGTGAGGGGCAATAGCCATGGGACACAGTATGCATTGCTTAATTATACATGAGTTCACCCGCCATCTCCGTACACAGTACGGGCACCGATATACCTAATTAGCGTACTGGCAGGCCTTCTGAGCTTTTCCAGTTATGCCTGCAGCGATTTGAGCCCTTAAAGGGCTCCTCACCAGCTCTCGCCATTTTGAGCCAACAAGCGCCGTGCATACTATGCACGCTAACGATCGTGTCTGCTAAGTATTATATCGCTACACGCTGCGGAAAGAGTTCAAATTTCAAACCCAATGCCGTCTGCCCTTCTCCTCGGGGGCGCCATGCTTCCAGTCGGAGAGCGGACGTAATTGTACAAGTACGCCTACGTACATCGCACTGCTGTGACGTCGCTCGTAGTGACACGTGACTTCAAGAATTATTTAAGACAACATCCGTTATTTGTGTAATCTGTTGGTTGAATAGACGAAATAAAGTAAAGAGAAATATTAAAACACACTAACAGAAAGTCGGTGCGTTCTTGTTTTACTTTACACCGCTGTAAGAGAGGGTGTACATCCGTTTCGTCTGCATCTTCCCACGTCGTGCAGTCGCACGCGGACAATGGAAGTATGTCATTTTCTACAACGTTCGAGCTTGCGATCATGCTCCGCTTGTGTCTTCCTCAGTATTCGTGTATCACTGGCTTATACTGCTAGTCAGGCGTTCTCGTGCTCAGCACGCGATTTTGCGTGCTGCGCGAAACAGACGCGACGGCGCATGCGCGACGCCGTCAATAGAAGTGCACCGCGCAGCAAGAAAGAGAGGAGACAAAAATGTAAAGGCGGGCCGGTGACATTTGCATCACGTGATCCTTGAGCTCCGGTATGGGAGAATGCAGGGAAAGAATTTCGCTTGCAGAGGCTAGACGGGGCAAGTGGAAAGAGTGTCTCTCTTGGCAGTGGCCCTCGCCTCCTGAAATCATCGCTTCGCGGAACTGAAATATTTCTATCTCCGCTATTCATGAACTAGTTTGCAAACTTTTTTGCAGCAGTACGCTCGAGACGCACGCAAAACGAGCAATAGAAGCAAACGACCTATTCGAAACGTGGGAGGCCAAGGTAACCCTCGGGGACCTGGAAGACCAACGACAACTCGTCGCCAGGGCCAAGAGGGCAGTCGAAGCCAGAGGGTTCCTGGACTAAGGAGCCTTCCCACCTTAGGGTGATACCCGTCCTCGCTCGGGACACTGTTTCGTACAATAAACGTTTCTTTCTCTCTCTCTACGCTCCCTAGAGGGAACATAACCGAAATGCAGGTGTCCCTCGTCCAAACGAAAATAAATTATTTAAAGCTGTGAAACACAACACTCAGATGTTTTGCTTGGGCTCAGGCTATGTCAGGACAGATGAGGTTTACTTACCAACTGATGAGAGAAAATCTCACTGATGACAAAGTTCAGGCCGCATACCAATGAGCTTGCTATGAGATTATAGAAATTGCTCATATTCGAAAATAGCTTATTCTGTGTGCATCTCCTTTATATTCGTATTTGAGGATGTACGAGTCAAATTGCAATGGTTTTTACCATTTTTTAAAGCTACTTTTTGCGCTGGGCACTTTACTAACGCCACCCTTCCGTTTCATTTTTTTAATAAAATAAACACTACTCTTTACTATTGAAAGTGTATTACGTCGGGTTTTTTTTTTTTACATGCTTACTAGAGAGTGGCAGTATCAGGCGACATGGTGTCAACCCGTCTTGATATAAAACGAAGTTCTGTGTCACTCAGAGAATTTTCGCAAAGGCACTCAGGGAAAGTGTGAAAAACAGAGAATTTGGAAATGCCAACTTGGTAGACACCGTGGGTCTAGTATACAAAGGTCCAGAAAAAACAATTTTAGCAGTAATTTTTTTTCAATAGAATCAAGTGCTTCTTCTCCACTTAAACTAGTGAAATTTTGACATTCTTTCACAATGAATACAAACGAGGTTCTCATTTAATGGTGGACCTGTGTTTTGTCGCAATTTTATTTATTGCACAGAAAGTTTTGCTTTCCAGTATTTCTCCAGAATACGGAAGGGTAGTCCCAACATTACAACAGGTTGGTTATGATCAGGAGAGTGTAGGTCAATGATAAAACAGCCACGCATCACGTGACTCGCCCCGCGCATAGCCCGCAGAGCCAGCGCTGACGGTCAAGAACATGCGCCGTCCACACTCTTTCAATGGCAGGTTTAGGGTTATTCGACACCTGCCAAAGGTTTTGAATTTGGAGGGTCACTGGTTGCTCACCCTCTCTTCTGTTCATAAATGCATGCAACCGGCTTTTGACGCCAGTTCTTGCTAGTCTTGTGACGAGTTGCTCAAGGCTACGAAAAGAGACTGCGCGTCACAAACGGCATCAGGAACGAGAGGCCGCGCTACGGTGTGACGCAAGCAAAGTGGTGTGCGTGAACAGCTTTCTTGCCATACCATGCACTCGCCTTTCTTTGTGAGGCAGCTTGTGGGCAGGGTTGCCAGATCGCTCCAACCACAGGCAGCCAAAGTTGCCTCCGCCGTAGCCCACATATAACCAAAAGCGAAACTTTTGGGTAGCCCAAAAATAGCCAGAAAGCTTTGTATTTTTTGTGCAGTCATATCTTAAGCATATTGAATTATTTTCTGCAATAATACCTACATATTAGATTTCGCACGCATGACCATGCATGACCTCCGCGCGCATCGTCACGGAGGCATTACTTCACGGACAAGAGATGCTGCACAAGCGCAAGAAGTGCAGAAACGCAGGCGCGCAGGCAAATTCGTGATAAGGCAAATGCAGCCTTCTTTGCAAATGCACTGTTTTATTTTTTCCAGAGCACAAAAAAATCACGAAAAGAACAACGCACAAATAGCACCGCGCAATAAACGCGCTTAGCAATGGCATGCATTCAGGCTTTCAGTATTATTACTTACAGCTCATGATAATTTCGCTTAACACCACACAATGCACTAAAGTAAAAACTACGAAGAATTGCAAGACAAAGTCTAACGCAATAGATGGCGGTTGGTACAAAATCTAGTACGATATATATACGTAAAGAAAGTATGCTGATGTCACGTGGTAGTGACGTATAAAGAACACAGTAGGAATACTGTGGAAGACGAAATTAACTTTTATTGGGCGAACCTGTTCCCATAAAAACAGGCTACACTTAAAGAACAGCGGCAGTGGCGAAGACTGTCGGCGAACGTCAAAATCTGATCAGCGGGGCAAGCGCCAAGGTAAATGTACCTGGTAGCGAAGCTTCCATAGGAGCCCATACTTTCAAAACATGGCGGTCCATCGCCGGTTCATGGGGCTTAGCGCCATCTGTATGTGGTGGAACACTTCCGGCGGAAGAAAAAATAACGTGCCGCCATCATGTCCGTTAAATGAATGAATAAATGAAAACTTTATTGTTCCACCGAGCTGGGGTGCCCGCCTCTTAACCTACACGTAGGTAGGGGAGGAGGACGAAGCAGTCCCCGCGCGTTGAAGACGGTGACTCTTCACGGCCTCAATGGCCAGGCGGATTGCTCGACGCTGGTCGTCTTCAGCCTCGCTCTGGAGCAAGGCCTCCCAGGCTTCTCTACTGACAATGTTTTCCTTGGCCCCTGGGGAGCCAGCACACTCCCATGTTATATGGTCTAGCGTACCTTTTTGCTTACAAATTTTGCAGAGGGCGTCGTTGTACACTCTAAGAAGAATCGCGGGGAAAACGGGAGTAACTGGGCAGTTAGTCCTAAAAAGGGCGCTTTCGTCCCTCAAGGGAGTAACTGCATGGATGTGCGTGCCGTGTGCAAATTTTGGAGAGTAAGTGTTTAGTCCCTGGTCGGAAAGAGAGCAACGGGAGGACGAACGGCAACAGTTACTCCCCATGCGCTCCGCTGTTTTCGTCCGTGTCGCGCAGTGATGCGACAAAAACTGTATTGTCTATAAGTCGTGAATAGTTCGAAGTTCGTGCACTGTCCATTGAACCACATGCAAAGCAGCACTTTGCCTCTTCGTGAGAAAATTGCGTGAAATTTAAAGTTGGAATGTGAAGAGCCATGCCCTTCCTGCGTACCCCATAAGTGAGCGATAGAAATTAAACGCGCAAGTCATTGATAGACTGCCAGATATCGCTGGTCAATAGTACCTAAGTTCCTTCCGTTCCAAGGAGATTACGAACTTAACTGAAGCGATGTGTAGCTCAAACGGGACACACTAAGCGACAGAGCAATTGTCCGTCTCTGTCGTCTTAGGTGCCCCGTTCGAGCTCGCTACACGTTTACATCGTGTAGTGCCTCAGTTTAAAGCACCCTAAGAATACTCGGGCATATTTCTTTTCGCACTCACTGATGGTTGCAAGTACACTCAACGTTACACTCTCCCCGCACAACATACACAAAATGCCGAGTCGCTTTTACATTGCCGCACCTGCGTTTCGATGCTTAACCTGTCTCAATTTCCTAGTCCCGTCAAGCAATCTGCCGTGGTGCCGTGGTGCCGTCAGCCCGGGACAACTTCAACGAAAGCATCGCATATTTACGAGATGTGTACAAACAGAAGGAAGAAAAGCGAGATTGGTGTGTTTATTTGGACAAACTCCTGACCGTAAAGCGTTTTTTACCCACTTATGCTAGCCAGACACAAGCTAGCATTTTTAATGTGATGTTATGATGGTGTTTTTCACTGTATTGTGCCAAGTTGGCAATAAAGAAAAAAAAAATCTGCCGTGGTGCAGTCGTTAGAGTAGCTAGCATGGGAGCGCGAGGACATGAGTTCGAATCCTGCTTTGGGGCCCGTGTTTTTTCTTTTTTTTTCAGCTCAGTAATCTTTTTTATTAGTGTATAAATGCCTAATTTCATTAATTCCACCTTTGCGGAGCATCGGAAATAATGACCGTTACTCCTTTGAGGAGCATCGGAAAAGAGCAACTGTTAGTCCTCGGCGGAGTAACGGCATGGGGAGTAACAGTTCATCCCCTCGCACTTACCCCCTAAAGGGAGGAATGGTTGTGGCAGATCAGTTGCTCCCCTAAAGGAGTAACCTCAATACCCCATTTCCTCCTTTTCTTCTCAGAGTGTAGTCCCTCGTCTGTGTTAAGTAGATCCAATGTGGTGATGTGTAATTGTTTCCCTGGAGGCGTCGCCAAATGCGAGCGTCCTCCAGAGAGAGAGACCGATGCGGAGGCGGAAAGATTCTTCTTTCGGTTTTGTAGTGATCGACAATTTCCCTGTACGTGATCATGCCATCTTTTATCCCTGGAACTGGCTGCTCTAGAGTTGACCGGTGGTAGAGTGCTCGGGCGAGCTCATGAGCGGCTTCGTTGCCTGGGACTTCTTCATGGGCTGGTACCCAAATAAAAGTTATGTCCCTCCTGGGAGGGTTTTTGAGTAGAATGTGGAGGGCTTCTTCCGAGATTCTCCCTTTGTTAAAATTTCGGATAGCTAATTTGTTATCGCATAATATTACTCCCGCTTTTGTTCCCGCACAAGCGAGCGCTACTGCAACCTCCTCAGCTGTACAGGCGTCCCTCGTGCACGTGGAGCACGCTATCTTAACGCACCCGTCGCCGTCAACCACCGTCGATACCGCAGCGCCGTCTCTGCCCCAAGCGGCGTCCACGTACGCTACGTTATGCGCCGGTGTGTCTTTAAGTTTATTTACGAGAGCCTTAGCCCTGTGAGCTCTCCTCTCTTTGTTGTAGATAGGATGCATATTTTTAGGTAGGGGCGCGATTCGGAAGCGCTTACGCACGTCCAACGGAATGTCTTTCTTGTCAGTCGGGGCACCCCTGTCACATTGAATTCCTACCCATTCCATGATTTTTCTCCCTGTTTTAGACTGGCCTAATCTTTCCAACTGAGACACTCGTACTGCCTCAGTGAGTTCAACTAGCGTGTTGTGTACCCCCATTTTGAGGATGAGGTCTGTCGAGGTCGAGTCTGGGAGCCATAGGGCTCTCTTAACGCTCTTCCTAATGATCGCATCTATTTTATCCTTTTCTTCTCGTCTAAACACAAGATACGGTGTGGCATATGCTATACGGCTGGTAATGAAGGCTTGCATGAGTCTGAGGAGGCTGTTCTCTTTGAGGCCCCTGCTTTTCAGTGAAATTCTCCTAAAGATCCCCGTTACCTGCGCCGCGTATCCTTCTAGCTTTTTGATTGTCGTGAGGTTGCATCCATTTCTCTGGATATACATGCCCAGAATTCTTATTTCCTCCACCTTGGGAACCTCATTTCCGTTTACGAAAATAGTGATGGGTCTGCTGCTTCCAGCGTGTCTCCTTTATTGATGTTTTGGCTCAATGATTAACAGCTCCGATTTCTGTGGCGAGCACGCCAAGCCTCTGCTGACCGCGTACTCTTCCACCATATTCGCCGCTATCTGTAGTTTAAGCTCGATGGCTGCGTCACTCCCACTGTTAACCCAGATGTTGATATCATCCGCGTACATGCTAAATTTAATCGATTTAATCTTATTGAGTTCCGCTGGGAGACCCCTCATCGCTTTGTTGAATAGGAAGGGCGAGAGCACAGACCCTTGCGGGGTTCCCTTGCTCCCAAGTGTGATGGGAGGGGATTTTACATCCAGAAATTTTATATTCGCCTCCCTCTGTGACAGAAAGTCTTTGACGTATGCATATACCCTGTGTCCCACACCTACCTCTTCGAGGCCTACGAAGATAGCCTTATGGCTAACGTTGTCAAATGCCTTGGTGAGGTCGAGACCTAGGATCGCCCTGGTGTCAGTTGAGTCGTATCGGTTTAGGGTATCATGCTTAAGTCTGAGCATGACATCTTGTGTACTGAGCCCTGGCCTGAATCCAACCATTTCATGCGGCCGGAGATCATTCTCCTCCATGTACCTGGTCAGCCTCGTTTGAACAACATGCTCCATCAATTTCCCTACACACGAGGTGAGGGAGATTGGTCGCATGTTGTTCAAGCCGGGTACTTTGCCTGGCTTGGGAATAAAGACTACGTCCGCCTGTTTCCATGTTTTTCGGAGTTCTCCTTTCTCCCACACCTGGTTCATAAATTTGGTTAATGCAATGATAGACTCATCGTCTAGATTCCTAAGAGCTGTGTTTGTTATCTCGTCCGGGCCGGGGGCTGATCTCTTTCTGAGGTTATTAATCTCTGCTCTAACCTCTGTCGTGGTGATGGGAGCATCGAGATCTGGATTGGGAGGTCCCTCGTAGTCCCTAAACACCTCGCTCTCTGCTTTTCCAAGATATGTTTCTTGGAGCTCGCTAATGAGCTCGTCATCTGTGCCAACAAAGCCATGCCTCGCTCTCACCTGGTTTGTACTAGCTTGCATTTTTGATTTACTAGGGTCGATTAGATGTCTGAGAAGGCTCCATGTTTTGGAGAGACTCATATTGGTTTCCATCTCATCGCACTTGCTGTACCAATTTTGCTCGTTGAGCTTAATCGCATATGTTTCTATGTTTTTGTTGAGTCTGGCTAGTTCGCGCCGGATATTCCTGTTCCATCTTTGTGCCTTGAGTCTTTTCTCCAGATTACTCTTTCTGCTCCACATGTTCAGCAATTTGCTGTCTAGTGCTGAGGGTGCGTCGTCATCCTCTATGGTTGTAGTCGCTTCCTCTATATGCGTTTTAAGGAGGTGTGTCCACTCGTCGATATTGTAGATATCGTCCGGCAGTGAGGCCTCCTTTCTTATCTCTCTGAATTTATCCCACTCCGTTAATTTCGGTTGTTTGATGAGGCGTGTTTTGACGCCTTTTCCTAGCGTGAGCGAAATAATAAAGTGGTCGCTGCCTAGATTTTGTCCTGTGCTTTTCCATGTTACTGTTCCCGCCATGTGGCTTATCGTGAGGTCATGTCCGTTAAAAGCAGAAGGGACGTCATTTTGTTTTCGGAGGCGCGAAATTTGTTTTGTTGTTGTTCCTTTGGGGCTGTATATTCATATGCCCCGCCATTCGACTTGATGGGCGTTTCGAGCTTTCAGCGTGGAAAGCGATGCAGGAAAAGGCCAGCCGTACGGTTGTCCAAATCGCATCCCTGCACAGAACATACTTTCTTTGGAGGCCAACGAAAGCTTTAGGTGTAGAGTGCTGATCCTATTGTCGGATGCCAAGCCCGTCGGCCAGCGCAGTCGCACGACAACAACTACACAATTATCTGGCGGTCGTAACTCACTACTTTTGACTGAACAGATTAAGAAGCAATGAAGCTACCCGCGTAACCAAATTCAGACAAACGTCGACAAGCAAGAAAGCACAAATTGTGAGGGGGGCGTATTTCAACAGGTGATACGATTGCGCCTTTCTGCGCATTTCAAGACGTGCATTGCACTGCGAGTGATAGTGGTGTCAACGCCCCCTGTAGCGATGGGCGCTGAGAAGAAATGCATTTATTAATAATAATAAAATTAAACGTATTTTCTTAACTCATCACGAATATACAAAATTGACTAGAAATTTTATTTTCGTTGAATGAATCTAACTGCGTCTCGTTTGAATTAAAAAACGCGTTTTTCTTTTCCCATGCTTGTTCCCTCCAAACATAGTCGCACTTCAATCGCTGCTCCCATAACCCGCCATGCTGATGTCGGTGACAATCTGTACTGAACCGCTTTTCGCCCGAAGCTTCGCGACCTATTTGAATCGACCTTGCAAGGGCGTCGGCTTTTATACATCAGTCGTCGAATGTTCCAGACTAATAGCTGGGACCCACGTGTCTTGCATAAAATTCTATACTATAGGCGTCGCGCGTACATGCAATCAGATTACGCAAGGTTCGGTGATAGACAGCAGATGGAACCATCGATAACATTCCAGAAACTTCCGATACATGAAGGCGCGTCCTGCGCTGTGCGATAAAAGTTGTTAGGCGCTGAAACGTGGTAACTCGATGAACATAAACAAGTACCAGTGTCAATAGGATCAAGCATCACGAGCTTATGGCGAAGTGGAACTGCTTGTTCCGTACAAAATGTCAGAGCTGAAACGGGACAAAAATTCTTGGCCCGGTTCAAAATCTTTGCAGCAGCCTCCGTTCCTGGCCAGGCCAAACTTCACGTGGAGGAGCGCTGCCAATGCCTCGTTCGACAATACATTTAGAAGGTCGGTTTTAATGAGCGAGACCTGGCTGAACACTCGTTCGGCGGCGACATTTGGTACGGGTAGTAGTGATAGAAAAGACAGGAGGAGGGTTTGGAGTTGTGTAGGGAACGCATGGCTGTGGTGGCTGTGGGGCAACGGAAGAGGATATGTTCCACGTTGGCGTTGGAGCAGGGGCAATTTGGGCAGGAAGAGTCCGAGCGAATTGCCACGTATGCGCGCCACGCGGCAAGCAGAAAATTCGGCAAATTTTGGTTAGGTTCAGCTCGGTGTTCGCTCTCCGTTCTGGCGCCGGGAGCTAGAAGCATCTCATGCTTAAAACGTAGCACGCCGAAAGCTCACATGTGGAGACAGCAGCAGTTTATGTTCGCTGGTGCGCGCGCGGGTAGCGTTAGTTCACGGATGGAGACGTGATTACTGAAGCCAGCTTTCATAATTATAATTATCAAAAGGCCGCTATCCTTGACCTTTTGACAAGCATATGTGTTCTTTACATAGAACATGCAAATTACTTTTTTTTTACACAGGAAATAGATGTAGCCCAAAAAATAGCCACATAGCCAAAAGGAAAATTCTGACGCGAACTCGGACAAAAAGTAGCCCAATTTGGCTATTAATAGCCCAATCTGGCGACCCTGTTTGTCCGCTTTCTGAATGTCGAGCAGCTGTTGCCTATGCATCTGTGTCAATTCAACACCGAACAGTAACTTTAGTCGCCGATGCCCGATGAAGCAGCGCCGAGTAGGCCTAATAGTCTAGGCAGTGTGGCCGTGACATACATTCACTGTTAATTGGCCGCTTTGGGAACAGCCTCCAAACCGCTGCGGAATGCGTGCCGCTAATATGTTAGTTCAGTTGGCACCGATGAGCCGCTTTTGCGTGTGCAGGTTAGATTAACGACCTTTAAAGCTGCATAACGTCTGTCGTCGTGGCCCTAACACAGCCTGCGTTCCTATCATCATCTATAGTTTGGTCCTATTTACGCACACGCTTTCGGAATTGACGAAATGTGCACTTTTCTCACTGTTGCCTTTACTGGCATCTCGTTACCATTGCGATCGGTCATGTAGACCGTTAAGAGAATTCTATTAATTTGATTTTTCAGTTAGTTTAATCCCGACCGAAGGTTCCAGCCAGCATCAGTGCTTTTTCGTTGGCCTAGACAAGTTATTTCGATCTCAAAATTGGCCTTCGCTGAATAATTCCAACTTGAGTGGTAAACTGGTAAACATGCACGCGCCTGACCTCGAAGGTAGTGCCAATAGCAACCACCTTTAGCGGCAGCTTACGAAACGGTGAATGGCTTGAACACACATCATCATTCACCAGAAATGCCTATTGTCAGCCTTCCCTAGTAGGACTTTAAAGCAAAAACGATAGAGCGCATCAAATGGTTACGGTGTTTCCTCGATTCGGATCTCTCTCTCTCCCTCTCTGTGCGTTTGAAGATTGGTCTGAATATTGCCTGCACGTGATGCAATCGGATACAATGCAAAACGGCAGGCGATGGCAGCGGTTATCATTCTCACGTATGACGACGACAATGATGACGTGCTACTTTGTCTTTGATTGCAAAATCTCATTCTAAAGATGTTTGTGTTTGTTGCAAAGTCGTTTCACAAGCGTAGAATATCAACACAATGGTCTGTATGAAACACGTGTTGTGGTTTGTAGCAATTAAGATTGAGTAACACCTAATGATGGACGTTAAGTATAAATTTCTATTCTCTGAAGGTAGAGTTTGCAGATTTCGTCTTTTCATATTGCCAAAACAGGAGGCATGCTACGCTTTTCTCGCTAAAAAAAATGGGTGCACATTAGATTTCTACTTTGAACATGGAAAGTGGGTGCAAGTTAGAATTGTCCAATCACTGATGAATAAATCAACAGTTCTTGGGCTTTAGTTTTTTCTGCATCCTGTTAAATTAAGCTTGCTGCATCACTTCATTTGTTCAGTTCCGTAAAGGTCGAATGAACAGAAGTTATCTGCGTGTGTAAAGATGTTGCACGATTTTACTGGTAAACTTCTTTCGGTGAGCAGGAGGAGGAGAAACATTTATTTTCTTTAAAAAAAGGAAAGGACAAGCAGTTGTATTTCTGCTTGTGCGGGAGGCGCCCTTATTGCACGGCTCCGGCGGCTCCTGCTGTCTCCCGGGCCCGCCACACCAGTTGCTGCTGGTTACGAGGGTCCGAACTAAGCACGGCCTCCCACTGCTCGTGTGTGGAGTTGGGTATTTGTGGGGCTGCCTTCACGTTGGGGCACGCCCATGTGGTGTGATATAGGGAGGCGTAAGTGTCACAAAGGGGACATTTGTATGACTGTAGAGTTGGGAGTGTTGCATGTACTCTGCTTAAATAGAGGTGTGTATTGGTTTGTAATTGTCGACACGTTACGGCATCTCCACGTGAGAGGTCTTGCGTGGAGGTGGGTATATCGTCTGTTCAATCTGTGGTGTTGCAGTATGGCGTTGTATTGCAATATGTACGGGCTCCATAGATGCGGTCGGATCCCTCTCTTGTAAACTTTTCTAGCCGAGAGTACACGGCACATAGAACCTACTCAGCATCATGTGTAGGTGCACCGCTTTTATTTCCTCTTAACTGAATGAAAATTATTGCACGTTGTGATTTCGCGAGCGCATTTCTCATGTGCACCTGTAGCGTGTTTTGCAATTGCGCAGGAGTAAGGACCGTCCGCGCTTGAGAGAGAGAGACCGGTCACAAGAGCGATCGTCACGCCAAGAGAAGTCTATAGGCGTGACCGGTCGTGAGCGGGACTACAGAGACAGGAGCCGCCAAAGGGACCGCTACCGAGACAAGGAGAGGGAGCACGGCAGTCGCCACTAAATGTCCCTCGTCACCACCACGTGGTGAGCGTTTGCCGTGTTTCTTTTCCTACTTGAAATTCAATTCAGTAGGCGACTATTTACTTGGGTCTAACTCGCTGAAGCTTGTCATGGGCATTAGAATGAAAACCAGAACGGCCCATAGGTTGTGACCTAATCCCTCCCACTTACCTTGAAACCTTGTTTCCGAATTCGGAGGCTGTGTGTCGTGATACTACGGGTGCTTCTGCACGCGCCAGATGCTTGACATGAGAAAATGAGGCTTGGAGCAATGGGAAGTGCATGCAAGAAATTTTATTTTTTCATGTGAAAACAAATCACTATTTCTTTCTTAAGTGTACCATGATAACCTGGTCAGGTAAGTGTACAAGACATTGCAATTTCCGGTTATGGTCATAACAAATTCGTGCAAGTGAAATTTGCATAAGTACATCTATTGTAAAAACCACTTTTTTAAAGCAAACCATAGTTTTCAGCAGAAAGAAGCATCGTCTGTTTGGTAAAATACCATGCACTGAGCTCACAGCATCAGAGGGAGGCTTTGCTTAATGTGACTCAGTCTTGAACGTTTTCTTGACTCGAGGCTTGAGACTAGAAGCAAAAAAAAAGGAAAATGAAAATAAAATACGGAACGTGGTTTCATCAGCTGCAGGAGGAAAAAGAGAGAAGAGGACAGTGGAATGCACAGATTTGGAAAGTAAACAGCTATCATGCAAAACACGACACCCACCTAGAATTTCAGGTTGCGACGGCAATGAAGCGGTCACCAACAGATTGCCGCACGACCGATGCGCTGACGATGTGTCCGTAATCGTCCACAATCCCAACATTCACTTGGATACGGTAAGTGCGGGAACTCCTCAGACTGATCTGCAAGACAAAGGAGGGCAGTTTCTGGTGTTGAGCTTTTAGTTTGGAGTGGGGAAGGGAAGGCGTTGGTCTAGGGAACAGACTGCATTCTCATTTTTCGTTATTCTTATGACATACATATTTACAAACAAATTTACTCTCCATCCCAGCCTTGCGAAAGTAGAGGTCCAGCAAAGGTGTTGAAAACCAACACTGCTACTGCTAAGGGGGTTATGCGATGCTTTATTGCTTGAGAGTAATGGTAATTGTGACAGCACGCTGCCCCTATAATATAATAATATTTGGGGTTTTACGTGCCAAAACCACTTTCTGATTATGAGGCACGCCGTAGTGGAGGACTCCGGAAATTTTGACCACCTGGGGTTCTTTAACGTGCACCTAAATCAAAGCACACGGGTGTTTTCGCATTTCGCCCCCATCGAAATGCGGCCGCCGTGGCCGGGATTCGATCCCGCGACCTCGTGCTCAGCAGCCCAACACCATAGCCACTGAGCAACCACGGCGGGTACGCTGCCCCCTATAGCGGTGCTGCAACAACATTGAAGTCATTTGTTAGGCTGGTTCTTTTACATACGAAATGCTAGGAACGTCGCTCCTCACGTTGCATGTTGCCATCACTGTGGCAGCTTGCGCAGCAATAATCGTTACCGGGAAATGTATGCAGGGAGCACCACGTGCATCGCATTGTTGTCAGGACCGCCTCATCAATTATGTGGTTTCGATGATTGCTTTGCGCTTGTTCTTTATTGAAATATATACTGTTCTCTATACGTTGCATGAGCGATTACAGAGAATGTACGCACTGTTCACTTCGTTTTGCTAACTGATTGAAGCTTGTACCACACTGGGGTAGGGGCCACTGCTCTTGTCTTAGTACTGTCGCCAGGATGGGTCCAAAATTTTGACGATAGATGCGAACATGAAAAATGGTGACCAACTAGAGGCTAACAGCTTCGCTGTAAAATCAAAATCCAGCCTGCTTGAAGCACCAATATTTTAGTGTGCGACTGGGCAGCCTACTCAACCCGAGTGGAGTGCCCACTTACCTGTAAGTAAAGCAGTTTAAACTGCATTCAGTGAACCGATAGCGTTCGCCATGCACAATAGTGTGAACGGCACCAAACACTTCATGAATTAGTTCGGCACAAAACTGGCCTGGCACCTCCTGCACTCTCAACAGGCTCCGAAAGCATGGGGATTCAATTTTTTTTTTTGTATACCACTCGCTAGTTGTTACCAGAGTTTAGTCAAACCCACAACTTCGTGCTATCAAGCCACACTGCACAAACCCTGTACAGAATGAATCAAACGCAAACATAGAGGCATTTCAGTGTTCCACTGGTGAAGCAAATGACAATGCAGGCCATCCTGAAACAAGCTAAGGTTGCATACACATTGAACCTGCCGGTGCCATGCTGTCGGTAGTACTCATCGCTTTCTCTCTCTACTTAAGGACAAGGGTTCATTGAGCAGAATGCAATTGTGTATTTTTTCATTGAGTCATAATTGAGTAAAGCATGTTGTTTCGGATTTCATTGTTTCGGATTACATGGGAATCCGTTTCCACAGATTCCCATGTAAATTTAAGTACGGAAGTGCCACCGTTTATGAAATTTTCTACCTGCACTCGCGCTGTTTCGGTAAATACTCTGCGACGGTGCCTGACGCTGCGTCGCGATCATTGCAAACTAGGTAACGTATTCCGCAACTGTTCTTAGTCGTTCTGTGTGGGAATGAAGCAGGCCGTCAATGCACAAAGCATTCGCTTCATTTTTTTTTTTTTTGAGGGAAGGGGGGGGGGGCGTGGCGAAAGGCGTGCACCGATCTAAGGTCGTGCGCAGGCGTTTCTGATTTTTTATTTGTTCTGTTTGGTCTTAAAGCATCTCTCCTATGACAATATTGCGCGAAACAAGGGCCCGGACTGCGTATACTTAAAGCGGTTGTTGATGACTGCGCGTGCGAGTTTCCCGACAGCACGCGAAAGCGCTCATAGCTCTGGAAACCGGGCGCGCTGGCACACTCACCGTCCCGCTCACATATTGTAAATCGACACTACTGAAATGTTTCCGTGTCATGTGGCCTTTTTGACAAGCATTCCGCAACTAAGCTGGTGCATGGAGCCATGTATCTCGTCTTGAATGCACACATAGCGGCTAGGGGGGTACTGCGCTTTCTTTACATCCGAACGTTGCCGATTAAGTGATTGGTGTCAATTCTCGTACATCGCGTATAAATTACAAAACGTAAGGAGAAATAGTAATCTTTGCGGCGCCGGTTACATCGCAGACTAACTTTGATAGTATGCGGCGGGCCTCTTACGGCGCGCTTGTCTGTACGCAGTCACTTGGCCTGGACAGCCGCGCTTGTCGTCTCTCGTATTCCCCGCCATATTATATGGCCAGCGTTAAACGGAGCCTCTCCTTCGACATCGCATCGCTGCGTGTCCTTGGAAAGGTCAAGGACCGCGCTTGGAGATACCAGAGGCTCGTAGGCCACCTGCATCTGCAGGTGCGCACGCTTTCGTCTCGCCTCATCACCTCTATCCCCGCCATATTGAAACGTTCTCTGCGCCACCTATAGGCGCTGGAAAGTGCGAATCACTCGGATGCATTGAATTTCATTAAAATCGGTCCATGAGTGATCTCAGAAAAACGTTTTTTTTTTTTTTTTGCGTTGAACAGGCCGCGTCGGAGTTGGGCCCGAGCTAAATATAAGGCTGGGTGCCTCAATGCGCGCCTCCTGCCCCGCTCCGTGCAGGGTGGCCGCATTCTTTGAACGGATCGTTTCTGCGCCGCCCGGCTTTTTCCATCTCACTTTCAACGGCCACCACATGATGCTGACGTACGCTGCCTGAAGCCTACTCTCCCTTTCCCCCCTCTATCCCCTCATCTTTCATCCCCCGCCCCCACCCCCAGTACGCTGCACCGTGCTCCCATATGGGCTGCAGAATTGAGCGTACTTTCCCTCTCCCAAATCACGAAGAAGATTACTAGGTGCTGCGCGCTGCGGTTCTCTAATACTTCGACAAATGGCTGGCGATTATTTTCACGTTCGAGACATCGAAAAAGAAGGCTTCTATGGACGGTGAAGATTAAACAGTACAATTACGCGTCCGTGGGCAGTGCGAGTAAGCCTTACAAAAATGCCTGTTAACATTATTTAGAACATCTACCAACTTTCTATTTACTTTATTGAGTCTATTTACATTTACATTCTGGTAACATTTGTTCATACACTGTCAAAATGCTTCTTTCTTACTTTTGTATAAAGAATACTTTTAATACACAGTCAAAAGACTTCCTTATTACTTTTGTATAAAGAATATTTTAAATAAGCCGTTAAAAGATTTTCTTCATACTTTTTCACACAGAATATTTTAAGTTCCCCGTCAACATGTCTTCTAGCTTTTGTCTATATAAAAACTTTAGCACTGCGTCAAAAGGCTCGTTACTTTTGTGTAAAGAATGCTTTACAATACATCATGAAAATATTTTTTTTTCTGAAGGACATGTATCCTCAGTATGTCCACAGCTCGTACTTTTTGCAGAGAAATATTAAGAATTGGAAGTAACTTGAGAGTTTCAGAATGTTTTGTAACACGCATTAATGCCGATATGTGACATACTCAGGAATCAAGCTCTTTGTTTTAAATCGTAGCCCCAATCCAAGTCGGTAGCGAATTGACAGAGTGCTACTAAAATGTTTAAAGAAATATGTTCGTAAACTGTTAGAACTAACCATTATAAAGGTTCTGCGGGACTACGTGAGCGTGCGGTGACGTCAGCACACTCCGAGAAATTTGTTTGCGCTACACCACCTGACCGGTGTGATAGCGGAGTACTGTGCAGGCCGCGCACCAGTCGCACAGCTTTATCCCGACCTTGGGGCTGGTTAACTAAAAGCCGATTTACGCTTGAGCCGTGACGCGTGCGGTCGTGCAGAAAACTGCGCACTTCGCCCACCGGTTTACAAATTTCGGTATACGCTGGGCTCGCACATGCAGTGTAAACCGAAATGTGCGTACCAGTCTGCGAAATGCGCAAATTCTCACCCCGCCACATGCGTGGTACGGGCAGGCGGGTGGTGCGGCGTGGAGCTCGAGCGTAAATCGGCCCTTGACCCGCACTGCTATTGCAAGGCCGCCAATTAGCTTTGCAACGAGGTAATCAGTTCAGTGCACTCCGCGATATAAATAGCACGCTCTAAGTTGGGACGTGTATGCACAGTATCGTCACGCTATTTGTTAAAAAGAAGAAAAAGAGCCGGAACTCATGGTAACACGGTGCTGGAACGTTGCCGCTCAAATATCCAGACGGCTGCAATATACAGCGGCTGCTGAGCGAGCGCGAGTGTCGACCTGAGTAAGCGCACAGGTAGAACAGAAAGAAAAACCTGGACTCTGGGCAGGTAAGACGTTTCTGTGAAAAAAAAAATGAAATTACCCTTACCGTATAAAAAAGAAATGTAGCTTTGTGCGCGTCCCTATTCGCACGCTTTCGTCCCTGCCTCCTACCGACGGCTTCTGCACGTTAAAGGTAACTAATACGACGTTGCACCTAAGTGAAGGCAAAGTAACTATGCTAACTGATCTGCTTTACGGCGATGATAGCTTGCTGTGTGTGAAAACAGATTGAAAATAAATAATTACGCACTCCTAATATTCGGTGATTTCGCTTCACAACACGGCGACAAAATTTTGAGCTCCAACAAGCGGTCACCATGACATCCGTAATTATGGCATTCCAGATACCAAGAGCCAGGATATCAAAGGCCATGATTCTGCCGTGCTTCGGGCGCCTGAAAACTGCTAACGTCATAGCCGCCACGCTTCGGACATGTATTTGACTATAAAAATATTGCTACAATAGGCTTCAGCATTATTTTGCGCTGGGCGCCTTGGAGCAAAATTTTGTCTTTGAAAGCGACAAGCGCTAAAGGATGTTCTTGCGCAAAATAGGATAACCACATAATTTATTTAATACGACATTATTTTTCTATGTTTATTACATTTGGAGAAAAAAAAAGCCGGTTTTCAGAACAATATTTGCCTCGAAATATAAAAATATACAGTCCCTAAATGCACAACAAAATTGAGCCGGCTGTCTTGTCAGGTGTTATTTTTTCAACCTCTGCCACGAGGTATGTACATTCCTCGAAGTGCAGTTCCCAGAAAGGAGTGCGCACAAAAGAGCCGGCCGCATTTTTCACCGAGAGGCGACGAATGTCTAAGTGTGAGTCATACCATCCCAAGGCGGGAGGGAGGGGGGAATATTTCGGCGTAAAAAGGGGCTTCAGTTCTGCGGCGGTCAAGGCGAAGAGGATGGATGGAAAGAATGACACCTGCCTATCTCGCGCATGCGCACAAATTTGACATGGTCCGAGTCGAGGCAAAGCAAGAGCCCGTCGCAATCGACCGTACCACGCCAGCTTCGCATAGGAACTGATGGCAATTCTTCGTGATTTGGGAGAAGAAACGTGCGCTTAATTCTGTGCTGCAGAATTAAGCGTACTTTCCCAAATCACGAAGAATCGCCATCGGTTCCTTTGCGACGCTGGCATGGTACGGTCGGAACGATGTAGGTGTTTCGTCGCACATTGTAGCAGCAATCTAGCTATTTTTGCTGCTGTTTATGCTTATGCTGTGTTGTGGATAATTCATCGTTGCAAGCCGACCAGCAACGTGTTTGCGAAGCCCACAGTGCTTTCTTCGTTCCGTGATGTGAACGTTTCTGCAGCTTCTCTGCCAGCTGCGATGCAGTGTCGTGTGAGGTGATTTAATATTGGCACCGTCCGTGTTTTAAACTGCACACGGCACAAATAGCGAACAACTGTTCCTCAAGACAGCACTGCGTTGAAGTTTCATCTGTCTCCAAATTATATTAGAATATACGTTCTTTTCTATCATTCTTCATAAACATATTATTTTGATGTTCTTTTACTTCAGTTTCTTACGCCGCATTTTGGCAGGTTATTATTGCGCGAGCAGTAACGACGTGAAATGTTTTAAGAACGATTTTCTTGCATACTTTAGCTATGCCGCGTCATGCTGTTCGCTTGAAGTTCCTATAAACACGAAGCATAAAAATACTTCGTTTTCACAGCGTTCGCAATTACTTAATGTCTGGTAAATATTGTCTGATCATGAACTCATTGTTTGCTCTTTCCTACTCTGGCTGTACAGGTTGAGGACGATGTACAGGACGGTTCACAATGACATACGGTTCAGCGAACCGGTTCACAATGACATAGGTTGCACTGGTTAGACAAGTGCGAATGTGAAAGAAAATCGTTCGCACTTGTCTAACCAGTGCAACTTATGTCATTGTGAACCGGTAGTTTTTGACACTGATATTTTGTTTTCGAGTAAAAATAAACGAACTCGTCAAAATACAGAAGCGTTCCATGCAATAAGGCGTGCTTAAAGATGCATAAGTCAGCGATCGGTTGCTATCACCGACAAAGAATTCGTATTCTTGAATACTGCTTCTATAACAGCGAAAATGACCGTAATCAGAGTTTCTTCTCCTTGGGGCATTTGGTCATGTGTGCCGCATTTTTTTTTTTAAACAAGACGTAGTGACCAGCCAGAAATCAGGAAGCGAGAACGGGAGTATTCTGTAAGGGTCCAACAAATGCACATGTCGATTTCGTCCACTGCTAAAGTTCTGCTTAGCTGGGCTGGAGTGCGCGTCAGAAGGAAACAGGCGGCTGCAGCCAATTCAGCAGCAGACGAAATGGAAATGTCGACTAGGTGGCCACTTGTAGAATAGCCTCCTCCCCCAGGTAGCGACGAGTATAATTGTAAGACCCCGTTCCTCCCTGGGCTAACAAAAAATCGTACAGGACAGTACGACTTGTAGCACCCACGCCGTCATGTCTTGCTCACGGATTCCACAAATGTCACCGGGCCAGCTTTGAGCGATAGCACACTCCACTAGACTGAACATTTACGGCACTAGAGCTTGGTAAAACCCAGAGCCTTCTGACCAGGGTGTTAGTGCAAAGCGTACGCTTCTTCAAACTCGCCAAGTATTGTGCACCTTACGAACGGCGACCCAACTAGCAATCGCGACTAAAATGTGGAAGCGGTGAACGAACTCTTACCGGAGGCGGGTTCGGGATGTTTTTCTCGTTGGAGAAGAGCTTGAGCTTGGAAAACGACAGCACCCGGCCGTACAACCAGAAACCGGGCCGCGGTGAATCCGGGTGGCAGTACTGACCAACTGCGCAAGTCCAAGGATACACTTTAGGGCTTAAATTCACTTCGACACAAACAGACAAACACAAAAATGTAAAGAAAAACGCCTCTCTCGGGAGGCGGCGATAAGGCCGACGACGATAGCGTCTCGCTCACACTTACCGCATTGGCGCCCAGTGTAATCCGTGAAGGTGAGCCAGACCGTGTACTGCCACTTATCCACCAAGTTTGTAATCCGAAACTCAGGCGCTGGCTTCATGAACCTGCATGCGAGGGAGATAGTCGAGGCACGGTTATTTTTGACGAACACCATTATCACGCGATGAATACGCAAGCACGTCTCGAAACGAGCAGCTATAACACGATGATTGCACGATGCCATGCTGAGAAAGACATGAACAGACAGCAATATGCCTGGGTCGTGCATAGGCGATTGTTCCTAGAATCTGAATTACGCGTTGCCTGTTGCCATGAACATGGGTTACCCAATAAGCTTGTCCTCAACACTGCTGAATCGGTGTAAACTGCAGGGATACCTTCTCAAATTGAGACGGTGATTATCGTTCGTGTCATTACTGTCCACTGTCTTTTTTTCAGACCAACATGTACACCACGATGTGGAAGGTGAGGCTTCTCGGCAGGAACGCTAATGTATGTTCGGAAAGCTCATGCCAACAACAGAAGCCAGCATGCTAACCTGTGGAGTAGGGTATTTCAACGCTTCTGAAAGCGAACCGTTTTGGGATCGGCCCCTTGCACAATGGCGCGTAACCGCGTCGGCTGTAAAAAACACTCGCCTGCCCTGTGTGTGTATCAGCAGTTCTATCCTATGCAGCAGGAACTCGTGCTGGTTGACGAGGATGACATGGGGAAGCATGGCCGGCAGTCTCTCCACGATCGCCCGCTGTGGATCCACCTTCTTCTTGGGAGGGAACTGGGGCCAATCGCTCCAGTCGTGAACTTGGTCCGGGTGGTCACTAGGAAAGTCCGCCGGACGGACGAGGTTTGGCTGAATCCAGATCTGTGGCTCGCTCCTAACGACGACGGCTGCGGTGCCGGAGGTAGACGGCACGCTTTCGATGTCCCTTGACTGGGACGCTCCGCCCGGTCGCTCGCTCCTAACGAAGACGGCTGTGGTGCCTGAGGTGGACGGGTGCACGCTTTCGATGTCCTTCGACTGGGACGGGCCGGCCAGTGGCTCGCTCCCAACGACGACGGCTGCGGCGCTGGAAGTGGACGGCACGCTTTTGACGTCCTTTGACTGGGACGGGCCGGCCGACGCGACGTCGCTGTTTCCGCTGTCACTGCTGGAAGCGCTGCTACTGCTGCTTTCATCGCTGCTGCTATCGTCGCTGCTGCTCGTCGACAGCTTGCCACCGATTCCCATAAGCATGGCGTAGCCGTACAGACTAGGGTCGAGCCCAGCAGCAGCGGAGGTAGAAGCACGGCCCGAAGACGCCATCCTCGAGGCACAAGTGGAGTTGGCGGAGTGTATCGTAGGGAGCGCGACTTCAGTAGGTCTCCGATGGTCGAGCAGCTGCCGTTTGCTGTGCAGCGACTTGTTTTATGGCGTGCTCGGGAAGTGGGCTACTGCAGAAGGCATGGGCTTTGCTTTTTTTTGCTATGTTGACGGCTTTGAAAGTATTTGGCACGTGCCCACTCACGGGTTCGATTTCAATTGGTGCCCATTGGTGTATAGCTTAGTTGGCTTTTCAACATAGGCGTGTCCTCGTTCTACGATTTTCTCCTCTCCCTCGAACCGCAGGTGGCCGAAAAACTTGTCTCGAATTTTTCCTTTGTTCTGACATACTGGACGAACATGTACCCCCCCTCCCCCCTTTCTTTTTTGAAGGACGTATGACCGGCGGGAAAGGACACTTCAAGGTCGATGGCCTGCTGTATTGCAAACTGAGTCATAGTGGTTCAGCGGGTGCATATTCTCGGAAAGTGCATGGATGGCAAAGAATAAAGGAGACGAGAGAAACGCTTCTGACACTTTACACCGTGTCCAATGTGCCAATTTACCATCTCGAGCTCCCCGGGCGAGATGGTATGGCACCTTAGCGTTTGACAGCTGCAAATCACCGTGATCTCTCGCAAAAGCAGCGCCTGCCTTTTTACGAATGTGTAAGGCCAGAGGGAAGCTAGATACTCGACTAGGTTAGCTAGACTGGAAGAGAGGAGGGTGAGGGGAGGGAGAAAGTGGTTAGAACCGGCGCAGTGAATTAACGAGGCCTCACCACCCTTCGCTTGCTTCTCCCATACAATAGAGGGGGCGGGAAAAAAATAAGTCGTAAAGAAAAGATAAAATAAAGAAAAAAAGGGTGAACAATACAAGTGTAACCGAAGTCGTGGATAACAAGACGAGGTCAGAAGAACGAGTCTTCTGCGCTGGTGCTTGACATTTTCTTGGTCTTCGAACAAAATCATGTTTGCTTGAAGTACTCCCCATGCACGATCTTCGAAGCCGTTGCTAAACTTTCAATCCAAGCATTCCAAAGTAGTAAAAAACGGAATTGCCATGTCGCGCCTTAAGTCTTTTCTCGACCAGATCCTGCATGCACAAAATGAGCGCCAGTTTTAATGAAGCAGGTTATCCTAGTGTATCAGTGGCCACTGCGGCTGAGCGCTTAAAGAAGTCGGTTTCGAGGGGGACGTATACGCGATTACAGAAAGCAGTAATTAATAGCAAAAAAAAGTAGTGGCTATTCCGTATATTCATTCAGCGTCGCACAGGCTTAAAAATGTTGCAAGTAGATATGATGTTAATGTTACTTTCACTGCTCCCAATAAGCTAGATAAAATATGCGCTGCCGTACTGAGGAAAAAGAAGCAGGTAAAAGGCAAAAAACGAACAGATATTTGTCCAGAAGCAAAATAAGAACAACAGTTTTACTGACTGTCGTATGGGTGTGGTTTATAATATTCCCCTTAGCTGTGGCCAGTTCTACGTAGGGCAAACGGGACGGTGTATCAATCAGAGGCTAATGGAACATAAAAGGTCGTTAACCAGTGGATCGCGTTCTAATCTTTCGCTACATTGCCGAGATTGTAACTGCATGTCAGAGATAGATGAATGCGCGATATTGCACAGGCATAAGAATGAAAATACGCGTCTTATGGTAGAGGCCTGGCATATATCTATAATGGCGGAAGTGCATGCGTGAGTAAGCCTTCGATTACTTTACACAAGGAAGAGATTAAGTGCCTTAACAGTTATCTCTCACGTAGACCGGCACGTGTACCCGACTGACACGTGGTGTTACCATTCCTGATCGAGCTTGCGCAGATTAGTATTGTGTCTTCTTTCTCTTTCGCCTCTGTGCTCCATTCAGTTGATAGTCGGCGTTCGTGTTGTCCACTTCTCCTCTCTTGTGTCCTGTCTGCACGCCTCACCTCTTTTTTGCATGATGAATCCTTACCAACTAGCTCAGCTTTCTGTCGTTCTAATCCTGGAAGGAGATGTAAACTATCCTCTTTCGCGCCTCTGTTAAGGAAGTTATAAATAATATCGCGCATAAGATAGCGAATAGTTAAGCCGTTATATAATTGTTGACGAAGTTGCACGAGAGGATTGTTCGTTATTGAAGTACGGTATAACTCTTGCTGAAGTAGACGATTGTGTTAAACTAGAGGTATCTGTATAGGCATGGTATGTATCCTAGATGCCGCATATACGGGGTTATCATGTCTAAGCGTTCCGGAATGTTTTAACATAATGCCTGTTGCAGATAACGTAATTCCTGTCCTTCAGCTGGATTAGTCGAAGAGGCGGACATTACTGGAAGGAGACATAAAAACACACATGTTAGAATAATTAACACAAGTTCACTAATAAACTTCATAAATATTTACGGCATGTAGTGCGATTTAGGAATCGTAGCCGGCGAATTTACAAGGCATATCCACTTGTATCTCCAGGATGACACCAGTTTCGATATATAATTCCCCAAAGTGTGGGACACAATACATGCGCGTTCTAGTTACTCTATTTTTCAACGCGTAGACGTGCGTTTCGTTAAAAAGTCAGACAACAGTGAATTCTCACTGCGAGCTTGATGGCGCATATCTCAAAACTGGTGTCATTATGGAAATTTATTCCAAATGGATACGCCTTGATGCAATCTGTGAAATGCAAATATATACCGTTCTGTTATTAATTAAGAAGCTAACTTATGATTTCTTAAAATTAGCAGATTATGTGTTTCGCTTTCAGCAGCGACTATGCCCGCCTCTCTGATTAATCCAGCTCAAGGACTGCAACTATGTCAACTGCAACAGGCGATTAAAAGAAATCAAAAATCCGGAAAACCTAAATATTATCATCCCGAAATATTTGGTATAGTGCTAGTTGTTTCGTAGCTTTAATGAAACCTGTCTCGTTTTGTAGTTATACCATCTACTGCCAACTCTATTTTTTGGGAAGGTAAGCCCCGATTTGCGAAACTCATTTTTCTGAAGGATGTAGAGATAGCCTTGGATTTTTTTATGGATACGACTTTTGCCCCTTTTCATTATGTTTAAATCCAATGGGTGATTTTCCATGTTCAAATTAAGGGAAAAAAAGAGAGAGACATTTTTCTGAAGTTCTCCGAACTGGGCGGTGTTTGGCGAGCCTCTATAAAGAGGCAGCTACAAGTCGCGCGCGCAACTCCTAGCGTATGCGAAGACCTCTCACTCACACTTTTTGGAGCCGCTCTTCCCATGTTCGGGAAAGGCCGCAATTTCATCATGGTGACCTCGAATCGAGACAGAAGAAATTTCAGACAAGCACGACTCTCGACTGTGAAAGTGGTTAGTCAACATCATTTGTACTACATCGCGGCATCAACTCTGTCAACAAGTGAACTCCTTTTTTTTTTGTCATCTGCACCACCGAAGACTGGCCGATCGTGGTGATAATGCGGGCGGATCGAAATAAGCAATATAAATGAAATAGAATCATTGCTATAATAGGAATCATCATATAATATGCTCCATTATCCGGCCGACCTCTCTACATTTCCCAATCATTAAAATACTTCTTCTTCTGGGATAGAGTCAAATTGCTTAAAGAAACTGCGATAGCGGCCGAGATGTGCCGACTATAGCGAACGCACTGTCAAGATGTCCGGAACGCTCCCTGTCCTGGTGTCGGTGTACGAAATCTTTTTATGTCTGACAATGGATGAAGAGCACATGGATGCACAACCAACGCATGCAAGTGAGCCATAGCCGGCCGTGTGTGGCGGATGCTGACCAGCTGCTGTGGCTGCGTTCAGGGGCCTAAAAGACTACGAGAGAAAAAGTGCTTAGAGGTGTACGGATATACGGACAGACCAACCCACAGACTCTACGAAAGGTTGATTGGGGCAGTGGTCTCGTCAAGCGGTTGATTCCGTTTTTTACCCATTATTCATTCCGCGAAGTTTTCCATCAAATAAATTGAATCGAAATTATTTATCCATCATTGGTCCCACAGGGAGCTTACGCTGCTTCTTGTCGATGAACGACGGCACGCTTTTATTGACCGTTACATTTCGTATGGCAAACAGTGCGATTAAAAACGACAAGGTGAGGCGCCAGTAACGTTCCGTTTCCGATGCAACGCTTGCCATAGGCACAAATTTATTCCCGAGCAATGTGGTGGAGATTTACTGGTTCCGAGTGTCCTTGTTTTCAGGAAATAAAGATCTCCTCATCTCGTTCTTCGCCATTAACTTATACACAGACTGGCACGTTAATAGTTTGATGCCGCCTGGGTGAACGGTAAAGAAGCCTATACGGCCATTGTCTCAAATTATCAAGGGAAGGTGCAAGACGCTCTCACAATTTTTACCAAGGACCCCACGGTGGCGGAACAAGCGGCAATTGCTCTAGCCATTAGGAGTAATAAGTGGGCCTTCATTTACAGTGATTCGAAAACCGCTGTAAAGTGTTTTGATAAAGGCTACGTAGCTGGAGTTGCAGCTAAACTTTTTTAAAACATTGTGATTATGACAACTGAAATCCGATGGTTTCCTGCGCATATGGGGAAAGTGGACGAGACTCGGGTAAACCTCAGTGAGGTTGCTCATGACTTGGCACGAGGACTTGCTAACCGTGACAGTCACAACCGAGCCGTTCACCATCAAGCGAAGGAATCCAGAGATCATTTATTAACATACAATGATGTTACCAAACATTACTATTTAGGACGCAGACAATTCCCATTGCCACATTCAAAACTGAACAGGGCTCAGGCAGTCTCACTGCGCTTATTGCAAACGGGTACATATCCCACACCGTACACCATTAATAAAATATATCCAGAGAGGGAGATTAAGATGGAATGCAATGATTGTAATGGCATCATTGGAATCAGACATATGCTGGCGGGGTGTCCCGCGACTCTCCCCAACCTCGTTGAAGAATGGACACAGTGGGAGAAAAGGATTCAAAGCCCATTGTTTCAGGACCAACTAAGGGCAGTCCAGAGGGCCCATGATGTCGCTGAAAGGCTTGGTCTGACAGTGCCAACGTGGGAGCGGCCCGCCTTGGCTTGAGAAGTCGAGCCTCCGGACCTCAGTACAATAAAAGTTTTCACACACACACACGTTAAAACTTGCTCGGCATCGCACGTTCATTCATACACACCGTTCGATAGCGTATCTGGATAACGCGGTATAGGGACGACGGGAAGCCGCTTTGAAAAAAAAAAACACACAGCGAAATAAACAATATCGCACGCCAGCCATGGTGTCCATGAACTGCCGGTCGGCAAAGGATGATGTACGAGTTTTTCGTCCACTCCTTCAAAAGTAATATCTAAATCAAATTCTGGGCTTTTCTCAGGCACATCTTATTGGAGACAGGGTGGAGGGGGCGACTCCGGATTATTTTGACCATTTCTGATTCTTCTACGTCGACCCAATTCGCGGTACCTGGGAGTTTTCCCATTTCGCCCGCATCACAATGTGGCCGCCCCAGCCACGATTCTATCCCTCGACTTCGTGCTGCAAAGCCACCACGACGGCTAAAAAGTAATTTACTGCTCGCAATGTTTAAGTGCCCAGTTTTCTCATTCTCTCCATCATGTTAGTTCAGATGCTTTGCGCAGCACAGATCGACAGAGGCAGGCTCGACCAATGCGCGGGATTTGCTATAAGTCAATAAGTATTTTGAAGCTACGAAAGAAAGCGGTTGGTGTGCGTAAAACGCACCTCTGTGTGCATGGAAGTTTCCCTGATATGACTGTCCTGGCTAAAGCGAAGCGGTGTCATACATGAAAAAGACTAACACGGGACACACGCTGGTCTTATACGTTTCTTTCGAAAAACGTCCGCTCGCCAAGCTCTGCCAACGTCATAGCCAACAATAACGCCCAAGATGTTGCAGATATGTCCATCACTTTCAAGAAATTCGAATTCTTTTGTGGTTTAGATTAGCGAAGGGAGATAGTGATCGCTCTTGAATTAAATTGGAGAGGTTAATACCTGGTGGAAGGCCCACAGCATGTTATTACCCCTGTGATAGCGATGATAACTGAAATGATACACAAGACTCATGGAACATGCACGACAATTAATACACGTGGGACGCACGCATAAAAGTAAAAAACCGCTTTCGTAGCGCATAATTCTCGGGGCCTGCTGCGGCTCTCAGTCACTGCCGTCTTGAAAAATGCCTTTCATGCTTGCAACTCCAGGCCAGAACGGCGCAGATATAAAATTTGGGAGCGCACGGGCATGTTGTTTTTGCGCCTTGTCAGCAAGGTGAATGTTTCTTTCAATCCTTGCATTTACGAAAATGTTCAATGATTTCAACTTCTTTTGAAGTGCAGCAGGCATTGGTGTAGGACATTCGGGACGCCTCATCTACGATGTGATTGTGTGATCAGTTAGTCTTGGCTTCCACGGGCACTTTGCGGGTCTAGGCCCACTTGTCACGCGGCCATTCGTCATAGGCCGGCTCCCCATAGGAAAACTGGTCAGGAAGGTGAACTTGTCGTAGGGGATATCATACGATAACTTGTGGCGCCGGACTTTTCGTCACGCGGACAAGCCGAGTTCGGAGCTGGTTTGAGATGCGACGAGCAATTTGTTTTGCTTGCCCCTCATCCCCTTAGCAAGAAAAGTGATTTTGAAGGCCTCGTTGAAGCGCCCCTCACGAGGTCTGGCCATTTTGAGCTGACAAGCTCACTGCATACAATGCGCGCTAACGACCGTGTCTGATCCCTTCGCGCCGCGCACAAAGCTTAAATTTCAAGCGAAACGCTGTTTGCCCTTAGCCTCGCGGGGGCCGCGTGGCTACATGCATGTCATTGCTGTGACGTCACTCACATTCACACGTGACTTCGACATTTAATTGAGGCAACATCAGTTATTCGTTTAAACTGTTGCTTCAATAGACAGATTCATTTTTAGGGAAATATTAAAACATACAAACCGAAGGTCTGCGTGTTTCGGTTTTACGTCGTGCTGTAGTGAGAAAGATGTATACGTCCATTTCGGGCGCTTGCTTCCTTCTAATTTTCTATCGTGTTCCAGCGCCACCCTCTTTCATCCTCTCGCGTCTGCCTCAGTGCTCGTGGCTGTGGCACTGACTTATACCGCATAAAATAAACCTGGAAGCTGCTGCTCTACTGCTGTAGCCGCCTGGTTGTATGAGCGATTAAGCCCGACTTACTTGTACCGCTAATAAGGTGTTGCCGTGCGCGCAAAAATCGTCCGCTGAGCGAAACGAAATAAACCAAACAGCTCGCGCGCGAGACCGTCGCTGGAAGTGGGCCACTCAACAAAAAACCCGAGAGAAAGGGAAACAAAAAAGGAAGGCGGGGCCCGCGACTTAATCGTCACGCGATTCTCATATGGTGCGGTGTGGTAGATTGGAGGGAAGGAATTTCGCTTGCGGAGGCTAGAGGGGGATCAAGTGGTCAGAGTGTCTATGTTGGCTGAAACGCTCGCATCCTGAGATTATGGGTTGGCGGCACTTAATATAATTCTGTCTCTGCTATGAAGGAACTAACGTGAAAAATTATTGTAGTATAACACTCCTTAGAGGGTACGTGACAATTGTCAGTATATAACCGAAATTTATTTGTGGGCTACTGAAGGGCGCTTAAAAGAGCCGTCAAGCTTGCGAAAAATGATTTTTTTTAACAAGTGGCTCATTTTGTTCAGATGGGGTGAGACATTGCCAGGTGGCATGAAATAATTGCAAACAGGGCACTCATGAACTTGTATGCTTCTGGATGAAGTCGGTGAAGTTGAGAGTGTGATGGAAGCCCGTCTGGTCGGAATGATGCATGCTTAAAAGGCGGTGTCCAGACCTTTTCCTTTTAAGTATGCATCATCCCGACCAGACGGGCTTCCGTCATACTCTCAACTTCATCCATTTGCGACAGGCGTACGGCCAGCAAGTGATCACTGAGTGAACAAGGCTCCCGTGGGGGAGCCGAAACGTAAATAACTCTTTTAAACCATTTTTGGTCGGTGTCCAGACCTCTTCCTTGTATGCAATGGTTTCTTTACCTCTTCCTTACACACCATCCCACTGCTGCTGCTGCTGTTGTAGGCTGGTGGCGCGCACCGCGCCGGGAGAGGATTCAGAGCGTGTATATAGGCGACAGCCGCGAGAAGAGGGGAAAGGCGACGGGAGAAACTCGTTATCACCCCACCGCGTCGAATGAGCAAAATGCCCTCTGGAGCTCCCTGGTCGTGGCCATCTTAGCAACTTGACAGCTGTAATTATCCGTGACTTCCCTGAGAAGCATTCAAGAAACTGCAGCGCTTCCCTTTCTACTAACGTGCGAGGCCAGAGGGGACGCATAACTAACACTACTAAAACTAAATCCACATTATTCGAAGCCAAGAACAAAAACGCTACGCTGCCTGCTGACATCACACTTAATTCGGAGAAAATTGAACTAGTGAGCTCAGTTAAGAGCCTAGAGATCATTCTCGACTACGATATGTAATGGAATAGCCACGTATTATCACTTGTCACTAAACTTTCATATATAGTTGGCCTGGTTCTCCCTTAGGTACCTGCCACGCCATGTAAAAATGCTTATATATCACTCCCTTTTCATCAGTCATCTGAATTATTGCTGCCTTGTCTGGGTTACCACGTCTGTCACAAATATAGGTAGATTATTCAGCATTCAGAAAAAAAAAATTCTCCGTGTGATATGTGATGTACCATGGGACTCCCCAAGTGAAGCTCTTTTCCAAGAACTGAAAATACACAAAGCGCATAATTTATACACTTACAGGTTAGTCCGTGCATACGTTATGGAGTGTAAATCGAGTAATTGTTATATCTGTTCCATAGCTAACCTTAAACAGAACATACGCCAGTATCGAACACGATCTCCAGAATATTGGTAAGTAATGCACCCGCGCACTAATTATGAAAAGGAAATGATTGCTTATACGCTGCCTGTCCTGCTTAACACACTGATCGCGCAGATGATATCGATGTTTCACAGTCTTCGTTAACTACTCTGTATAATTACTATTGCTGCTAGGGCTGGTTTTATGCTTAATAATTTGTACTTGTAGATCACAATATTACTTTTGCAACATCATCTGTTGTTAGTATGCATGTCTGATCTGAGTGTCGTTTTTTTTCTCTCCATACTGCTGATTTCTTAATATGTAAGTTAAGTAACTTGCTTTGGGTTATCAATTCTTGTTTGTTTCTTTGCGTTATTTTATTCGTCTTTTTCTGCTTTATTGTTATCATTCCCACATGCATTCTTGTTCCCCCTGCTGCTGCCATAAAATGGGTTTTAGGACTTAGTCAAGCTATATTACTACATCTCTACGCTATCTGAACGCTAGCTAAACGCTAGCTAAATGAACGCTAGCTAAATTACTATATCTCTACGTTATCCTTCCTGCATGAAGCCGATGGCGCTGCTCAACACAGCGATCACGGCGGTTGGTGAACCAGCATGATACATATATAAGCTGTACGCTTCGGCATTGCCTTTTTGGCCTATATAGAGTCATATTATATGACAGGGATCGCATACAAAGAATGCGGTGGCTATTTTTGAGGACAACATTTCCGTAATACGTGTGAGTGCGCCGTAGAGAACGGAACGAACACAACTGGAAAAAAAAGTTCGGTTATCATCCTCTTTCTCGAAAAAGCTAGAGAAAACGAGCTAACACCGCAATACGACTTCGCATAGTCACGCCACACAACGTTTCTTACTATAACCGCTGATATATATAACGATATATAACCGCTGACGCCGTATGTTTGGACCATGCGCTATATCGAACAAAGATATCTGCAATCCAGCACCTACCACTGCTTAGGACCCTCGCGCAGTTCGTAAACGGTCGCTTTGCTGGACAAGCTTAATTCAGACTGCAAGGTACGTATGTATACACAGTGCACATACCTGCATTCGGTATACCTTATCACCAACTGTTAAGTCACCTTCTTACCTCATCAGCGAATCACTCCTGCAACCAAGTGTGCTGGTCTGCGTTTTACTTGCATTTTCACCTATGCAGTTGGTAAAAGTCTTTGGCTGTTTATTGTAACTTCATATTTCAAACATTTGGTTGCACAAGAGGCTTAGGCAACACTGGCAACCCAGTTTCATGAAGGCTGGGCAGGCTTCACGAAAGGCCACTAGTACCTCCTCGTTGCAGACTGTGCTCAACATTCTTCTTGGTTCGGCTGACTAAGAACCCATACATCTTTCCTCCGAAGTGGCTGGTACTGGCGATGCTTTGATGCAGAAAGAGGTTACTGTCGCACATGTCAACCTTAGGCCAGAAACCAATCTGGCACAGGTGGAAATAGTCTTGTCTTTCCCAGATGGTGCTTCAGCCCCGCGAGGAACATTCTGTTGCGAAGACCCTTTTCCTTCTTTCCACGAATGTTGTGGGCTCCTCGATACGGGGAAAGCCTTTGTGCAGAAATAACAGCGACGGCGCTTCGGGTATGTGCTCTCGCGCGGCCTCCGCCGCACCTGAGACGTCGCTACGTGCACATGTCGCGCCCTCTTTCCTCGCTCGGCTGCATCGGGCATCAAAAATCGATTAGTTAAGGACGAATTGATCTTGTATGCGGAGTGTTCACGCGACCATTTTTTGGCCTCTTTGAAGCAGTAAAGGCAAGGGGCAGAAGACCAGGACTCAGGAAGAAGAACGCAAACGACAGGACCGGCGCCACTCACAACTAAGTTTATTTTCGCAACAAGCCTGCCTTATGTTGGTTATTCACGCCGAGTCGCGCACAATACTTTATAAGTAAAAAACAGCAATCTATCGACCACTCAGGAATCATACCTGGCACATAATATCGAATGAGCGAACAAGAACCACACGTGGATCAGCACGGGAGGCAAATGATCTATTGTAGTCTTTTTCCAAGCAAACGGGGACAAAACCAGACATAAAAAGTACCGTCTACGCTTCACTACCAAACTATCCACAACATAACACACTTCGAACGCATAAGGCCCAGTCAGTGATAAAACCCGCACGACTATGGGAATAATGACCAACGAATAACACGGAAAAAACATGAAAAAGCGTCTAAGTACAGCGTCTGCGTCAAAACTAAAATCTCTAATAGTCACTCGCCTAAAAAAAATTGATAAAACATGTGACCGCGCGAAAAATGAACCACGTGACAAACAATGAAATGGACAGACGTGTTGAACGATAAAGGCCTAAAGAACAGCGTCTGCGTCAAAAAAGAAAGTGCAACAAAAGCTTAAGAGCCACTAGAAGATCGTCAACAAAATAAAAAAATAAGTAAATAAAAGGAAGACAGATGGTGAAACCAAATAAAATCACTCTAACATGAAGCCTGAATGAAACCTTCTAAAAAAGTCGTCTCCTTGTCACTAAGCATAATGGACGGCCTGCTGACGCATGCGTTTCCCTCTTTTTTGATGAAATAGGCTTCCACAATATCCCGCTCGAACCTGTCTTTTCCAAACTTCCAAGCGCACATATTTGTGCCTACAATCAGCCTCGGAGATCAATTGTGTATTTCTGAATGTTCCATCCACTAATGTGACCTTATTGCAGCATTATCCTCTATTTCCGAGCTGCGGTTTAGGAGAGATCAAACATACGCGACAATCGTAACAGCGCGGGTACCATTCTGCGACGATAGGAGCTGTGCTGTTGTACTTGGACAAGCGTTCAAACTGTTCGCTGCAGTTTACATTGCGTGACTACTTGGTTCGATGGATGAAGTTTCCACCCATGAATAAAATAGTTTTGGCTATTAATAGCAGCATATAAATGCCAGAAAATGAATGAATATATTTATTAGGAGGGCTGAAACTTAGGCCTGTAAGGGGAAAGGGAAAATATAGAATGTACTTTACATCTTCCAAAGAATAATACCAAATACAATGGTATGTGAGAGCGCAAGCTTATACATATCGGAGGGGGGTTTGGTATCAAGTAAACACCTGCGAGAGATCGTTAAAGCAAAAAATACATAGGAAGAATTTAGGCAAGAACAAAACTTAGTTCGTGTTTCCCGTGATCTCAAAATGCAAATAAATTATTAAAATACCATAACAGAAAAGATTGAAAGTGTCGTCATATTATTCACCAAATAAAATGAAGCACATGGAGTTAAATCATGCGAAATTTCATGTCACTTTTGGTGAGTATAATCATTCGTTCGGTGCAAGGTGTTTGTTTACCTGCCAGCTTGCGCAATATCTTTGTTCTAATATGGTGCACTGCCCGCAGTGGCGTAGCCAGGAGGTGGCTACGGCACCGACGCAATTACCGAAGTAATTAACGAAGAGAATTGCGCTAGTTGTTGTTTTTTATACTTTTCTTTCGATTCTATTTGAATTGGGTACTATGGCGCGCGAAAGGCGAGAGCACAAAAAGACGGGAAACAGACACCAGGAGCCGCCACTTTGGCGTCTCTAGCCCACTTGTTCGAACCCCCTTGAACTTGTGGCTTGGCGCATCAAGTGCATTTTCGCTCGCGTTTCTGGCGCGAAAAGAGAAGTGCGAGGCCACGCACCGCTGCAAGAGAGCCAGTTCGCGAACCACGACGAAGACGCAGCCAGAAAACCAGCCACGATAATCTCGCAAATTTTCTCTGGTGCATTATCACTTCCTAGTAAAAAAAAAAAATGACCAAGCCGAACGCAGCGTGGTTTCCCGCCGCTCATGCTTTCTTCGATTTGATAAGGGGTGGGGGGAGCATGTTCCTCCAGAATATCTGGCCAACAGAAAAATTATTTGACGCAAGTTTTTCGGCCTCCCGCAGCTCGATGGGGAGAAGAAAATTGTAGAAGACGAGAACGAGAACGAGAACGCGTCCACGTTGGAGCGAAAACGCCACACGCCGGCGTTCTGGAGTAGCACGCTTTCCCAGCACGCCATAAAGCGAGTCACTGCACAGCAAACGGCAGCTATACTCAACGGTCGCAGATCAACTTCAGTCGCGCTCCCCACGACGCACTTCGCAAACGCCGCTTGTGCCTCGAGGATGGCGGCGTCGGGCCGTGATGCTGGCTCCGCTGGCGCTGGCCTCAACGCCGGTCTCTCCAGGGACGACGACGACCGGATGAGCGCTTACAACGGCTACACCACGCTGCGGAGGGACGATTGCGAGTTGTCGACGAGCAGCAGCAGCGGCGGGGACGACGACTGCACCAGCAGCGGCGACAGCAGCAGTAGCAGCGGTTCTAGCAGCGACAGCGGAAACAGCCACGTGGCGCAGGCCGGCGCGTCCCAGTCGGAGGACGTCGACATCGAAGATGTGCCGACTGCCTCCAGCGTCGCAGCCGTCGCCGCCTTCATGGCGAGCGAGCCACAGTTGGGAATTTGGATCCAGGGGAGAGTCGAACGACCAGCGGACTTTCCCAGTGACCACCCGGACGAAGTTCACGACTGGAGCGGTTGGCCCAAGTTTGCTCCCAGGAAGAACGCGGACCAACAGCGTGCGATCGCGCCGAGCCTGCCGGCCAAGGTTCCTCACGTCGCGCTCGTCAACCAGCACGAGTTCCTGCTGCCCAATATGGAACTGCTGATCCACACACAGGGCAGGTGAGTGTTTTTTCATCCTTTTTATTTTTTTTATTTTTCCGGAGCATGCTGCTCGATCGGGACAGTTGTTGGCGCGGGCTTGCCTGTATTGTACGCGCGCGCCATTTACGTTCGATAGCACTGACATACAAGAGAGCAGCGCTTGAATGGAAAGCACGCTGTGCGCGATCTTAATTTTTGGTTCACGCGCGGACGCTACTTTCCTTTGCTGAGATTGCGTAGTTGAAGCATCGTCGCGCTTCCCGAGATCTTTATTTTTGCGATTCCGACTGCGCGGGCACTCGACGCGTTTTCTCGCCATAGAGTGCGGCGCCGATCTCAATCGTAACGGTTCTCTTTCAGAAACCGGTGCAATATCGCACTCCAGGACAGCGCTTTGTCTTCCGTTGTTGACGTGAGCGTTCTGAGAACGCATTAGTGTACCTGCCGAGAAGCTGCATGTATTCAAATGCCGCAGAGTGGTGCATATGTTGGGCTAAATGGAGGGAACATATATACTCGTCTAGCCTGCTATTTATCATGCGGACGATAATCACTTTCGTTTTGCGAATGTATCTCTGCTTTGAACCGTTTAAGCAGTCTTAATAGCTTTTGAGTGCTCAACGTTCTGTACATGGTCCACATATATCCACCGGGCACACCACGTGTTTTAGCTGCTCGTTTTGAAACGTGCGTGCCTAAATATCTCCAACGCGTGGCCACTGTGTTTATCAAAAATGATCGTGCCACGTCCTTCTATTTCGCATGCAGGCTCATGCAGCCAGCGCCTTCGTTCCGCTGTACCAACTTGGTGGACGACCTGCAGTACACGGCTTGGCTCACCTTCACTAATTCCGTTGGGGGCGAATGCGGTCAGTGTGCACGAGGCCCTTCCGGTGTCGGCCTTATCCCCGCCTCCGGAAAGAGGCGTCTTTCTTTACTTTTGTCTTTCTGTGTGCTGAAATGAATTTAAGCCCTAAATTGTATCCTTGGACTGGTGCAGTTGGTCAGTACTCCCACCCGGACTCACCGCATCCCGGTTCTTCATGGAACGGCCGGGTGCTGTCCTTTTCTCGGCTAAAGCTGTTCTCCTACGACGGCTTCACCACAAAACTTCCTCCGGTAAGATTTCGTTCGCCGGTTTCCCAGTTTATACACGCTAGGTCGCCGTTCGTAAGTTGCCCTAAACTTCGCAGGTTTATATGTGCGCACACTATGCACGAATACCCAGGACAGGACTGTCGTCAATTGCAATGTGCGCCCATCCAAATTTTGATCTAGCGATGTTTGGGGAAGGCATCAACAAAACATGACGGCGCGGGTGGTACAAATTGTTACCGTGCTGTCGTATCTCGTGTCTTGGTGCGTGCCTGCGATGGCTTCTCAGGCCGATTTCTTGTCAGCCCAGCGAGCAACGTGGTCTTAAAGATATACTTGTAGCCACCTACTTTCTTCCTTGTCATTGTGGTTTCTTGTTAAAACAAAAGTAGCATTAATGACCGTATACCACGAGGAGACCGAAACACAAATTAGGTCATTTTGGCTGTCGTGACGCATGAACCAATGGTCACCAAGATGTGTCAATTGGGTTGAACTGTGTACGGAACTGTGTATGCCTGACCAAAATTGAACCACTCTAAGCTAACATTGTGACACCAGACGCCTTACCTTAATGTTTGCCTTCATAGGATAGCTAGTGCAGGAGGTGCCATGCCAGTTCTGTATTCAACTGATTCGCGCAGTGCCTTGCGCCATTCATGCTGCTGTGCACTACGATTGTTATCAATTCCCTTCAGTGCAGTTTAGCCTTGTGATAACGAAGTTGAATACCTTCCTTATGAACCGACGGTTCTTTCAGGGCAAGTGGGCTGCAGTCGCACTCTACAGCATGGTGCTTCACGCGGGCTCGATTTCGATTTTTGTAAACATGTACAGTATCGTATCAATAAAGAAATGATTAAGCATGCATTCTATTGACTAGCCGATGATTTAAGGTATTCCCCTCTCCAAAGCTCAGCACCGGAAACTCTTCCATTATATGTCTTTCAGATCACCCTGAAGTGTAACCACAGTTACCGAATCCAAGTGAACGTTGGAATCGTGGACAACAGCGGACACATCTTGAGCAGGTCGGTCGTCCGCCGCTTTGTCGGTGCCCACTTCATTGCCGTCACCCAGTTCAGCAAAAAACCTAGGTGGGTGCTGTACGTATACTGCGTGCCGGTTATTTACTTTCCCTTCCAAATCGGTACACTTAACATTTCACTGTCATCTTCTTTCTCTCTCTCTCTCTCTCTCTCTCTTTTCCTTCTACAGCTGAGGAAACCACGACCAGAGCTTCATCTTCATGTTTTTTTTTCTCGCCCATCCAAGCAACAAGGGATTCAAGACTAAGACACGCTAATTTAATAATATATACACTGCACTGTTTTCACGACTTTCATTGTTTCTGTGATAAAAGTAATAAAGACACATTTGCCGGTACGAATAGGTCCGTTTTTTTTTGCTTAATGACATTTTACAGTACAAACAATGCACTGGTGGTGGTTCTACTGAAAAAAAATTAAATTCTGGGGTTTTTCGTGCCAAAACCACTTTCTGATTATGAGGCACGCCATAGTGGAGGACTCCGGAAATTTCGACCACCTGGGGTTCTTTAACGTGGACCTAAATCTAAGTACACGGGTGTTTTCGCCCCCATCGAAATGCGGCCGCCGTGGCCGGGATTCGATCCCGCGACGTCGTGCCCAGCAGCCTAACGCCATAGCCACTGAGCAACCGCGGCGGGTCAGGTTCTACTGAAGAATACGAGAATGGACTTGCTGCACACATGATGATGCCAGACCAGTTGCCGCACTGAAAAGAAAACAGATAAATTTGAAGCACTCTTCGCAGATAAATAAGAGCACCCTATTGCATAGAATGTAACCTGAAGGTGCTTTTCCCACGAGAACTAAATTCGAATTTTCAGCATGCACATCATGATGGCCATCCAACAGTCATACAGTGACCGCTTCCTCTGGAAATGCAAAGTGAGCATGCGATGGAATGGACCACAGTTTTAAACATTTACTAGAGGGAATTGTGGCGCTAGTGTCTAAGGGATCTGCAAGCGGTGCAGTTCAACCAGCATGGTGAGGAAGTTCATGAATTTGCCTAAACTTCGTCTTTGTGACTTTGCAAAGTGATCATTTTGAGAAGGCACTGCATCGTATATATGACTACATAAACATTAAAATTGTTGGACGTCAAGATGCAAACGCAGGACCTCTAACACATAAGCCCAATGATAGCAGTACACCATGGACGCATGGACGAGCGTAACCACTGCAGTTAGTAGCGATGGGGTGCGCTTGCGGAGTTTTATTACCTTCTGCATTAAAAAAGTATAAATTGCTTTGAAATTTAGGAGAACTTAGGCCCAGGTAAAACGAAAGAAACGAAGCCATAAGAATGTCTGAAACCGCAAGCACAAAGATCGGGCAAATGCATGTACTACCCATCATACCCATGGTGGAAGTGCAGGATCGCAGTACCAGAGTTCCGTCCATAGTGATATGAAACTCTGTGGCTTGGAGGAAAACTAACTCTAACTCGAGAAATGGCTTGGGATTCTTTGCATTTCCGAGAGATCGAAAAGGAAGGCTTCTATGCATGGACAGTGAAAATTAAATGGTACGAGTGCTAGCCAATGAACAAATCGCGTTTATGTAATGTGAGTATAGAATGTCCCGCTTTCTCTTAGGAAAAAAAAGTGATTAGTAATGGCGAATTCAAATTCAGGGAAACAGTGCATGTACAGAAAAAGTTTACAATTTGTGAGAGCGCGTGTTGACAGTGTGACATTGTGAAAAATTATCGAATTGCAACCTTGCAAAATGACAACCAAGTTTCAGCGATGCTGTTAGCGCGGGTACACACTTGCAAACGCGTTTTTACATTCGTTTCACCAGCTGAGCCGCCGGAAGTCTGTGACTCAGCCATAGTCGAGGAAGAGCTATTTTCGGCTTTGAAGTCTATGAAGCATAATCGCAGTCCAGGATTCGATGGTCTGGCAGTTGAGTTTTATGTGAAGTTTTGGACACTGTTAGGGAAGCCGTTCATATCAGTGGTGAACAGGCTACTACTCTGTCAGCGTCCAAAAGAGAAGAGCTAATCTCTCATTTGTAAGGATGAGTCGAGAAGCACCGATTTAAGAGCATGGCGTCCAATCGCACTTCTGAACTGCGATTACAAACTCATAGAGAAGTGTCTGTGTATGCAACTCACTCCAGTACTCAACACTGTTTTGGATTCATACCGGGCATGTTCGGTCCAGGGACGTTCCACTCAGCTTCATGGTATAGCAGTCGGGGACCTTCTCCTGTGGGCAAACGCCAGGAATCTTCCAGGTATTCTGTGCTCCTTCGATCAGGAAAAGGCTTTCGATATCAAAAGGCTTTCGATTGCAAAGACTATATGTTTCTACTTCATTTCGCCTGCTGGTACGTTGAATTTGATCGCCAGACAATTCACGGAGATTACATAAAGGCTTCCCGGTCTCCCCGATTCAGCCTGAGTACACATGCAACATATTTTCCTTAGCATTGTTGTTCATATTAACGTCCAGTAATTACCTTGATTGCTTTTCTCGGAGAGTCGATTGGTTCACCCGAAGCTGGTGCAGCTTTTCAAAGAGAGACGCCTATATTCCGGTCGGTGTTTTCACTTTTTTAATCAGTGCATTTAGAATGTTTTATAATTTTTCTCTTACATGTACGTCTTTGACATATATGTCTATGTACCCTTAGATTTACCCAGAAGTGCATTGGTCAGCTGCATCTGTTCGCGCCACGCAGTCAATAAACCACTTTATAATATTGTTTCTTTCATCATTGTCCCTGATGGATGTACTACCAAGAAAGCGCGTAAAATGACACGATGTCAATAAAATTTTTCGTAGCTCCATGTTGCAGATAGGCGGCTTCTGCGGCCAAAATTACATGTTACTTCAAGAAAACTGCTTAAAATAGCAGTTCACCTGGCTAAAACTACAATTGGAACCGGCAGACAAGAGTCGCGTGTGCACCAAAGCAAATGAAACCATAAAAAATTTACTGCACAGACCTAGTGCGAAAAAAATTGAGTGTCCGTCAGCGTCCGCGCAAAGAACGCGCGCTCGCTGGCACTCAAGCCACACGTCATACGAACTCCTTAGGGGCAGGCACCTTTCGATCAGCAATGCCGCGAGCAGAACCGAGAGCGAGCTCGTCTATGCCGTGCCGATGCTGCGACCCGGGCACAAGACCAGTCTCGTGCAGCCGAGCGCAAGCAACTGCGTACCGAGGATCCGGCAGCCTACCAAGTCGTCGTTTAACGAACCATTTGGATAAACCCAGTGATAAACACCGAGGCCGCACGTTTCAGCTTCGCTGGTTAACCATCTGTACGGAGTGCTTGGGGGTCTTTTTTTTTCCCGCACGTCCGACGCCACGGATGGATGGATGGATATTATGAACGTCCCCATTGGAACGGGCCAGTGGGTTGCACCACCAAGCTCTTTCTATTATACTGCCTAATGTCATACCTAGGTTAAAAAAGAAGCAAAAGAAAACAAAACCAACGATAAATTGCCATAACCAAATTTTCTGACCCCCTGTTGTGAACTTTTTTTTTGTACGTCTCCGTTTTTTTTTTTTTGTAGTTTCCCTACTTTTCTTCCACCAATCTTCCACTCGCCTCTTACTAATCTCTATTGCGGACATGTTTACTTTTCTCCTGCTCTGAACCCAAGGACTTCAAGGAGGCCAGTGTTGCCTAAATTGACCGCTTGGCAGATATCTTCACGTTCTAATAAAACATGCTCCATCGTTTCCCTAGCTTTCCCGCAGCAAGCAGATGCTTATTCTTCCTTCTTATATCTCGGTTCCTGATTTCGCTTCGAAAAGTAATGAGCTTCCCTTTGAGTTATCATAAATTGTTTCTTTCCTAATTTCGTTTTTTCCTCTAAAGTAGTTACTCATGGCAGGTTTCTTTTCCATTGCCGCCACCCATGAGGTTATCTCAGCCTCTCTGACTTTCCGCTTGATGTTCTTTGTTGCTGTGTTGCTCACCCTACAGGCCACATGCTTGCTGGTAAGATCGTAGTTCTTTTCCTTCTCTGTGAATCAATGTTAATCCTGTACAAATGCCCGAACGCTCTTCCAGTCCATTTACAGTCTTTCATATTCCTCAGACGTCAGGTGAAAGGCGCCGCAGCGCCACCTGTACGTTTCTGGGAAAACTGCTTCAACACTACCTCCACCCCCACTACCCCTTATCTACGTAGTACACTATTGGGGGCGAGATCTACCACTTGGAAAGCTGGCGCCACCGTCGGCGTGACGTGGCATGAGGGATCACGTGGACACAGCGGCCGCGTAGGCTGTTTCGGAAGTGTCGAAGCAAGCTGAAAACTAAAGTTTAAAGTCCCACCTGCACCACGGTTCTGATTAAGTAGTCAGGCTTTACCTTCTGGGTGTCAGCTTGTCAACATTTGAAAGTACTATAATAGGTAGTGGCTGTCTTTCGAGGCGTGCAGCATGGTAGGCTACTGCTCGGTGCCGCAGTGCCGGACGTACGCAAGGGAGCCCTGTGTCAGCCTTATTCACACGTTGCCGCAGTCCAAGAAGCTGCGTGAAGCTTGGCTGGTGAAACTTAGAACCGGCAGACAGCCATCGGCTACAACTGGGGTATGCACCGAGAGGACTGGGAGGCCGCCCTGCTCGGCTGCTCAACCCTCCAGGACCAACGGGGCCTGGTGGCCCGAGCCAAAGTCGCTGCAGAAGCCACGGAGGTCCCGGACTAGGGACACCCCCCCTCCCCCTAGACTTTGTAAGGGCTTGGCCCTTAGGGCTCAGCTCACACCTCCTCCTGTAAATAGCAGAAATAAAGTTTATCGCCACCACCACCACCAAGCACAGACGCGAGGAATATTTCTGCTATACGGCGCCCGGACAGCGCGATGTTCGGTGAGTAGCAGAAAACGAGCACTGGGACTCTTGTCCACGGCCGCTGCCCGGCTAATGTCATAATGGTTTGGTCTATGAACTCGTTGATGCTAAATACTGGCAAGTTCACTGGAACGGAAAGGGAGCGGTAAGACGCACATTGAAGAAAGGCATGACATATGGTCGTGCTTGTGTTATGAATTAAGGCACTGGATTACGAAAAAGAAGCGGAGGAAAATCGCACGCTGAGAAGACCGACAAACATAGTGCGACGCAACTTGAGAAATAATATTCAAATGTTCAAAAATTTAGAAGACAAGAAAAGATTGAATCGTCGCCACGGCCCATCATGGTAGCCGTAGGCGTCGAAGTCTCTATAACGAAATTATTTTTGAACAGTTCTGATAGCGTCCACGCAACAATGCTTGCTGGTGTGCTGTCAAATGCTCATATGCTGCGGCCTAAAGCTCACGGCACTATGCGAAAACGCGCTCACAGCGAAAGCGAAACATTGTGCGCAGACATGCATGCAGACGCGCAGTCGGTCGCTGCAAACCTGTGCGACCGATGCATTGAGGCTTCATTCTGTTATGCCCCATTTGGTTATACAGACAGCCCACTATAATAACACATTTCACATAGTTTACTCTCAGCGTTTGCCTACCTTTCATGCAAGAAGCCGGTTCGGGAGACTCCATCGCGACGACCGCGCGCAGTGGCACGTTCACCGTACGTATTCGGTAAAGAGATAGCGTGCGTAAACGATTCTGTGCTTTCAGTTTGCCCAAGATCGTTATATCGACAGTAAAAAACTTCTCTCGTTTTGAGGGTACCTATACAAATGTGGAGAAGGGCTGCCGCGTGGTGTTTTTATTGAGTGCGGTAAGCGAAACATATGAGCGTGCCGCGTGATCCCTCACACTACGCAAGGGAGCTAGACGCTCCCAACAGATAACTCTTCGCCCCCAATAGCGCCGCGGAAAGAGTTTAAATTTCAAGCCAAACGCCGTTTGCCCTTCTTGTGGGCACCGTGCGCCTACATACATGGCAGTGCTGTGACGTCACTCACAGTGACACGTGACTTCTTTTAAGGCGACATCAGTTGTTTAATACGTTGCTTCAATAGACGGATTAAAGTTTAGACAAATATTAATAGAAGCAAACGTAGTCTCTGCGTGTTTTTTTTATTTTATTTTGTGCCGCATAAAGAGAACTGTGCTTCCTCTCATCTGCTGGTTCCCACGTAGTGTAGTAACCCGCTCAGAGGACGAAGCCTTGTCATTTTCTGCCGTATTCCAGCGCCGCCCTCCTTCATCCTCTCTCGTCTGCCCCAGTGCTCGTGACTGTGGCACTGACTTATACCGCATAGAATAAGCCTGGAAGTTGCTGCTCTGCCACTGTACCAGCATGTTTGTATGCGAGATTAAACCCGACATTACTCCCTTCTGGCGCCCTCTCCATCCTCACCATGTGCATCTGTCACGGCTTGTCGACCCGTTCGCCGTCGGCGCGAAGTCGTCGACGGGGTATACACGCCAGTTGGTCGTTCCGTACTCAACCGAACACAGTGAAAGAGGTCGGGAGATATAGAGAAACAAATATATTTCTAGACTGACAACGACACACAATTTAAACGAAACGCACAAAACAACACAACACTAACACACATTCACTTAAACTAGATCAGTGATGAAGACGAAAGAAATACAATGAACAGTTAACAGTGGATATAGAAATAACACTACACAAAACACACTAAACGGTGATCAACTAAACAGAGTTCGAAAGAAAAATGATGGCACACGCATGGCCGCGGAGCGGCAGCAAGTCCCTCAACGTAGAGTAGACGGCAGAGCTTTCCCGAAGAACGCTAGTAAGCCAATCTCGCTGAAGTGGATGCGATTGGCACGACAAATGCATTGAGGGGCAGAAGTATATACAGCTTGGCTGTAAAGAAAGCTCGTTGAACCGAATAGCATACAAATGAGCAGCGGGGCCGACGCGAAAGCATTTTTCACGCGAAAGAAATGTTATGTGGGACAAGGTGCAAAAATCTTGCTATCGAACCGCAAAACCTTGGAAACCTTAAAAGCTCGTGGTATAGAGAACACAGCTTTCTACACGTTAACCCTTTTGCTCCATATCTATACCACACCTGACACATAATTAAGGGAATCTGAATTTAGTTTGTCCTATCAGCACGGTGCGGAAAAAACAGCGAATCTTCTTTTTTAAAGCATTAAAAGACACGGCGTAAATTAGGAGTATTGAAACCAATTTTGATGGTAGTTTAAAAAAAGATGCAAGTATTTTACGTGCTTGTGTGGAACGGGTCTCTCAATATGGCTTCTTTGGACAGGGCTGAAATATTCAGGAACTTAGCCTTTGGTGATCCCAGCATCATAAATACATTTGCGGGTTATCTTAAGACTAACAAGGCAACAGTAATGCTTCTCATCCGAGCCTTCTGAAAAGCATTTTTTGGCGCATCAAATGACACAATGCCGTAGCACTATGATGAGAGAGAAGTACGAAATTGGGCCGTCAGCTATATCGCAGCTGTTTCTGCAAACCTAACTGTCACACTACCTTTGCCCATGACTTGGCGCAACGTGGCGCTGTAAGGCTTGTACACTGTTGATCCAATCAGCAGTCTGCAAAAGCGATGCGAATGATACTGCGATTGTAGGAAATTTTCGCCGGACAGTTCGGAATTTCTTTCAATACTGAGAGAAAAAAAATTCACCGACGATTACGATACTCCCCAACGCGAAATTTCAGCGCAGCTGTATAGGTGTTTTCATTTCGCGATATATTGACTGGCGCTGACAATGTCTCGTGCGGCACGTTGCAAGCGCACCGAAGTGTGGCGCGACTGCATCGATAATCGGGAGATCGCGAGAGGCAGCGCGTAGGTGACGCGTGGACGCGATTCACAGCAGCCGCCGCAGACAGACCTCCACTCATGCAGCGCTTGGTTTCCATATATGGTAGCGGTGGACGCGCTCGTCGCGTGCCATCGGTGAAGAGATAAGGGCAGTAAAGGGCGCGGTATATGTATACTCTGGGGCCATCTCGTAACGGTCGTCGCCGCAGAGCGCGTCTTGCGCGCGGCACAACGCTTTCCTTCTCACGCTTTCGCCATGCCCTCCTCCCCCGCTTTCCGCCTCGTGCTCTCTTCGCTATCGCAGTCTTTTATCCGCGCTCCACCTTCGGTATTTCATCCTTCGCTGTGCTCGCTCGCTCGGGTATAGACGTCGAGGCACGATGTCGCCGCTCGCCGCAGGAACGGGCGCCTAAGAGCTTAGCCCTGAAGAATAAGCGCGAACCTTACTTTTTAGGCCCTCTTTTTTAAAAATTTGTCATCCACTTTCAAGCAAAAGCAGGAAATTGGTGAACACACCTCCAGCACTAGACACGAGAGTATAAACACTACACATGAAGCCACGGCCATCTCGGCTCGCACCTTTGAATCCGCCACAGATATCTTCATGCAGAGCGGGTTGGGGCCTTGCACACCGACAGCCATGGGCAGACGAAAAGAGAAGCGCGGTCATCTGCCCCCATTCAGACAGACGCAAACGCATGCGCGCTCAAGCATATTTACCGCGCGCTGGCTTCCGCGATCTTTTGCTCGCGCTTTAAAGACGATGTGCATGAGGCCCCTATGCCTCTCGTCGCACCCTCGCACGCTTCCCTTCGCAGCCACAGCACACAGCGCGCAATAGGATCTTATCGCACTTGAACTTTGTACGGAACACGACGGTGACAGGGTCTTGCGGCTCCGCTTCAGGGGCCACTCACTATCTCGCTGTTAGAGGTGCGTAAACGGCAACATGTCATTCCATCTGGTCCCAAGGAGGCAGTTAAGTTTCGTTATGTTGAGCTTTAATTGTACTTCTATCCTCTTCCCTGTCCAAGTGGACACCCTCAAAATCCTTCACATCATGGCAAGCTGGCGCAAAAATTAGGCCTGCGCTTGAAAGGCTGGGTGCCATCTAAGCCATAGAGTTTCCTAGAAGTACTGCAGGGAACTTTGGCGCTGGGATCGTTCAGCCACCACGGGAATGATGGGTAGTACGTGGATTGGTCTGACCGTCGTGCTTGTGGATTCGGACGTTCTTGTAGCGTCGTTTATTACGATTTACCTGGGCCTAAATTCTCCCATATTTCAAAGCAATTTGTACTTTTCTTTAACGCAGAGGGTAATGAGACGCCGCAAGTACGCATAATCGCAACCTGAGCCGTGCTCCCGCATGGGTTGCAGAAAATAGCGCTAGCCTTTTCTCCTTCCCCTCAAGAACCACTTCTCAGCCAATTGCAGTGGTTCCGCATGTCCGTGCGTCCGTGGCGTAATCATACCAATATTGGGCTTCCGTGCTACAGGTCCTGTGCTTGAATCCTGCCGTCAGACAATTTTTGTGTTTAATTATTTATAATGCAGTGCCTTCGTGAAACGATCACTTTGCAAAGTCACAAAGACGAAGTTTAAGCTAATGCGTCATCCATCATGCCCATGCTGGCTGGACTGCCCTGCTTGCCGGTCCCTTAGACAGGGCCACAGTTCTCTCTAGTAATTGTCTACGGTTCAAGCCATCCAATCTTCACTAAAGTATCCCAGAGGGCGCTATCGCTCTGTACCTGTTGAATGGCCTCAATAACGTGCATGTTGGGAATTCTAACTTTGTTCTAGTGGGAACTACATCTCCAGGTTGCATTCTGTGCGCAATGCATTTTCTGTGAGGTATGCAGGAGAACTATAGGGTGTTCATATTTATGTGCTGGGAGCGCTTCCATTGTTCTTTCGTTCTCTTTAGGGCGGGAACTGGCCTGCGGCATGACCATGTATGCAGCAGGTCTATTTTTCTATTCCTCAGTAGCCACCACAATTACATTGTTTGTCTTTGTTGTACTGTAGAATGTCATTGAACAAGTAAAAAGGAGAAAAGACCTTTATGTACCGACAAATATGTCTTTATTAATGTTATCGCAGAAACAATGGAAGTCGTGACAACGATGCGAAGTATTGACATTATATTATCGTGCCTTAGTCTTGAAGTATTGACATTATATTATCGTGCCTTAGTCTTCAACCCCTTGTTGCTTGGACGCGAGAGACTAGAAGCAAAAAAATGAAAATAAAGCTCTGATTGTGGTTTCATCAGCTGTAGAAGGAAAAGAGAGAATGAAAGAAGAGGAGAGTGAAATGTTAAGTGCACCGATTTGGAAAGGGAAGATAACAGCCCGCGTGGAAAGCACAATACCCACCTAGATTTTTTGCTGTACTGGGTGACGGCGACAAAGTAGGCACCGACAAATTGTCGGACGACCGACGTGCTCAGGATGTGTCCGCTGTCCTCCACGATTCCAACGTTCACTTGGATGCGATAACTATTGTTACACGTTAGAGTGATCTGCAAGACATACAAAGGGGGCAGTTTCTGTATTGAGCGTTTAGTTTGGAGTGGGGAAGGTGTTAAATTACGGGCTAGTCAGTAGAATGCACGCCTTCTTTTTTATTCGTATGATATTGTGCATATGTACAAAAATCAAAATCCAGCCCGCGTGATGCACCAATGCTGTAGTGTGCGACTGGGAGCCCACTTACTCTGAATGAACTGTCCACTGATAATGAAGGTATTCAACTCTGTTATCACAAGGCTAAACTGCACTGATGGAAGTTATAACAATCGCAGTGTACAGCAGCATGACTGGCACAAAGCACTTCGTTATTTAGTTCAATACAAAACCGGCCTGGCACCTCCTGCACTAGCTATCCTATGAAGGCAAATCTTAAAACAAGGCGTTTGGTGCCACAATGCTGGCTGAGGGTGGTTGAATTTTGGTCACCCATCCACAGTTCAACCTGGCTGACACTTCTCGGCGGCCGTTGATCGACGAGTTATAACAGCGGAAATGACCAAAATAAGTGCTTCAGTCTCCTCGGGGTACGTACATGGTCACCTGCGCTACTTTTGTTTTAACGAGAAACCACAATGACCAGAAAGAAAATAGGTGTAAGGGCGGGTATCGGGGTTGGACGGCGCGTTGCGAGCTGGACTCGGAAGAATGCGACTTGTGAAAGCCATCGCAGGCACGCACCAAGACACGAGACGGGACATGCACGGTGAGAACTTCTGTCACCCGCGCTGTCATAAATTCCTGATATGCTTCCCCAAGTGACGCTGAGCCAGCTTTGAACGAACGCACACTGAGCACTTGACAGTACTGTCTTGCGTCTTAGTGCAACGTACGCGCTCGTTCAAAGCTGTGAAGTAGTACAAAGGCAAGCTCCATCTAAATAGGTCGCGAAGCTGCAAAAGGTCGCGAAGCATGCCAAAACTTATCGCCAGAGATATCAGTTAGTGGTGCACGATTGATGCGTGACTAGGCGAGGGGGATGGGATGGGGGCGACGAACACTGAAACGAGAAAACCTATGTGAAAAAAAAATGTACGAAAAAAAGTTTGGACAGAGTACTGTCATACGAGTAACTTTCTATTTCACAATTTAGTTTTTCGGTCTCGGTGACCGCTACCAATCAGTGATTCTGGCGAAAGCCTTGGGAAGACTGTGCAAAGCAACTATTACGTCGTTCGGAATGCCGTGCTCGTGTACTTGAACGCGGCGGCTTTGTCCGAGCTTTTTTTTTATAATTTTCTTGTGCGTTTGTTTAAAGCGTGGCGTGCACTTCACATCAAATTTCGCGTGACCTAGCGCGCGGCATTCATTGGCGTAAGGTGTTAGTGCAAGTTTTTTTTTTGTTATCGTGTAAGTTCACGCTGCGTCTCTTCGTGACGATAAATGCGGAACGGTCCGCGAAGAAACGTCGCGCTATGTTCGTTCGCCCAACACAGGCTCCGATTGTCTGACGGGCAGCCAAATTAGTAAGTAGAATGTTTTCTAAATGATAATACGGGGCAATCTTGTCTGATAATTGTTGTATATGAATACATGGTGTCGCGCGGAATTGCGAATGATTCTGGGAAAAGGTTTCGCATATGTTGCCATACATTACGACTGTCTGCTCGCCATAGTACCTCCTAAGGAACCTACTGGAGCAACTGCTGTCAGTAACAGCCTAATTATCTTCACATTAACACATACGCCACTCGTGTAGTTTAATGACACGCTGGTGCTTCAGCTGAGGCGAGTCGCAAGCTCGCCACAGCCTCAAAAGAATACGCGTAGCTACTGGCATAGCGGTCGAAATGCCGGACGTGAAGGAAATTCAAGCATCCGCGCCAAGCAGCATAAGATCTTGACGTGACTGCCATTTCCAGTTGTGACGTCGCTTTTTATTTTTATCTTTTGCGTGCTGTTAGTTGTGTCCCCCCGCCCCCCCCCCCCTGATATGTAGATGGCGATGGCTGGAACGAGCCGCCATTTTCTTACCATGTGGGCATGGAAGCTTCGCTACCAGTTTACATATACCTTGATCAAGCCGCAGCTTTTTCGCACAGCGGGATGGATACTATTTCATGCGGACCCGCCCAGCCGCTCAATTCGTACCGATCGTATGTGGTATAAGCAGGCACCGTCGTTTCGTACTATCGTCTGCTCGCGTCAGCTCTCGCTCGAGCTTATTTTAATTGTAATGGTTTGTGATAGTTTTTTTTTTTCTTTTTACAATGATGAGTCTAAACCGAGGTTTTCGGAGACAGTGCGCCATATTCGATTCTGTGCGAGAAAACGGACCCTGATTACAAGAACGCGGAGGCAACACCCAATAGCTCATTCTCCTGGTCTTATGAACGCGGCGACGCCGCAACAGAAGGGACCACATCATCACGATTATGATTAGTGGCAACGACATCGTCATCATCATCATCATAAGGCATTACTCACGGCAACACTAACTCACGTGAAGAACGTAAAAACAGCGCCGATCTGTCACCAGACAAGAAAAAAGCACGCGACATCGCGCACCTACACGCAGAGTAAAAGAGAGGAGGCGAGAGTTAATGATGTCACGTGACTGCCGCAGCGGCTCGTCGCCAGTTGATGTGGCCAATCCTGGCTGATGTGGCTGAATCAGGTGAAATCTTTCTCAAGAGCGCGTGATGACCTACAGGAAATATCACGTGACCTAAGGAAGGCCAGAAGGGAACCAAAGCATGTCCAGCCGTGTATAAAACATTATTAATGATTACCAAAGTAAATTAAGGTGTACTAAGAAGGATTAGGGTGCATTAAGGAAGATTAAGGCGGATGAAGGAGGATTCATGTGAATTACATTAGGCTTTAGCCTTCGCGTCTCTTAGGCGGTAGCTAAGGACACCGGGGAATTTTACACTGGTAGCCTGCGAAGTATAGTGCAACTTACGAACGACAACTTAAATCACAAGCGCGGCTAAAATGGGGTAGCGGCGAACTAACTCTCACCGGGGGTGGTTTCGAAGTGAAGCCGTCGCTGGAGAAGAGCTTCAGCCGAGAAAACGACAGCACACGGCCGTTCCACAAGGAACCGGGATGCGGTGAATCCGGGTGAGAATACTGACCAACTGCACATGTCCAAGGACGTGCCTCGTACTTCACCACAAACAAACGCAGAAACGCAAAGAAAGACGCCTCTCTCTGGAGGCGGTGAAAAGGCCGACGACGGTAGCGTCTCGGTCGCACTAACCACATTCGCTCCCAGTGGAATCCGTGAAGGTGAGCCAGGCCGTGTACTGCAAGTCGTCCACCAAGTTTGTAATCCGAAACGAAGGCGCTGGCTGCATGAACCTGCACGCGAGGGAGATGGTCGAGGCACGGTCATTTTTGACGAACACCGTTGTCACGCGATGGTAGGCAAGCATGTGTCGAAACGAGCAGCTAAAACACGATGATTGCACGATGCCATGCTGTAAAAGACATGAACAGACAGCGATTAGCGTGGGTCGTGCATATGTGCTTGATCTTAGTATCTGAATTACGTGAATTACGCGCTGTCTGTAGGGACGAACATGGGCGACTGGATGAGCTTGCTCTCAACACTGCTGAATCGGTTTAAACTGCAGGGATACCTACGCAAAATGATACGGTGATTATCATACGCGTGATCAATGCATAGCGTCCCGCGATTATTGTCAACTTTTTTTTTTTCAGACCAGCATGTACACCACGACGTGGTATGTGAAGCTTCTCGGCAGGAACGCTAATGCATGCTCGGAACGCTCATGCCAGCAACGGAAGGCAGGACGCTGCCCTGTGGAGTGCGAGGTCGCAACGCTTCTTAAAGAGAACCATTTAGAGTTCGTGCCCTTGCATGACGAGGGGTATCCATATCGTATTTCCGCATAACTGGTATCGCAATAATAAATGTTTTAAATGCGCCACGACGCTACGACTACGGCAAACTCCGTATAAGAAAGCTGCGTCCGCCCGAGCACTACAAGAACGCACACAGCGTGCGTTCCTCTCATCCATTGCTCTGTGGTAGTACGAGTCAGTACGCGCATACGATCCAGGATAGGCCGCGCCAACACCCATGCCGATCGAGCAGCCGACGGGGGAGCTCCAAAAAAAAAAACAGACACTCGCCTGCCCTGTGTGTGTATCAGCAGTTCCATCCTAGGCAGCAGGAACTCGTGCTGGTTGACGAGCATGACATGGGGAACCTTGGCCGGCAGACTCGGAGCGATCGCGGGCTGCTGATCCGCGTCCTTCTTGGCAGCAAACTTGGGCCAACCGCTCCAGTCGTGAACTTCGTCCGGGTGGTCACTGGGAAGGTCCGCCGGGCGGACGACGTTCGGCTGAATCCAGATGCCCATCTGTGGCTCGCCCGCAGCGAAGGCGGCTCCGGCTGCGACGATGGAGACGGTCGGCGCCTCTTCGATGTCGATGTCCTCCGACTGGGACGCGCCGGCCTGCGCGACGTCGCTGCTTGCGCTGTCGCTGCTGGAACCGCTGCTGCTGTCGCCGCTGCTGGTGCTGTCGTCGTCCCCGCTGCTGCTGTCGTCGCTGCTGCTGCTCACCGACGGCTCGCAGTCGCCGCCCCTCAGCGTGGCGTAGCCGTTGCAAGCGCTCATCCGGCCGTCGTCGTCCCTGGGGAGACCGGCGTTGAGGCCAGCGCCAGCGGAGCCAGCAGCACGGCCCGACGACGCCATCCTCGAGGCACAAGCGGCGTTCGCGAAGTGCGTCGCAGCGAACGCGATTGCAGCTGGTCTGCGACTGTCCAGTAGCTGCCGTGCGCTGTGCAGTGACTCGTTGTATAGCGTGCTCGGTAAGTGTACCACTCCAGAAGGCCGACGCATGGCGTTTTTGATGATGATGATGATGATCACCCTGAAGTATTTAGCACATGCCCGCTAACAGGGATTGGTTTTCTCTGCCGTACGAGCGTGCCCTGGTTCTTGTCCACAATTTTCTCCTCTCCCTCTAACCGCAGGAAGCCTAAAAACTAGTGTCGGAGCTTTCTTTTGTTGTCCCGACCCCTCCCTTAATCAAATTAGAGAATGACTGGCACGAATCCAGGCTACAATAGCAATGGGCTTGGTCAACTTTTTTTTGGAGGGGGGGGGGGGGGGTAAGTGATAATGCACCAGAGGGTATTTTGCGATGTTCGAATGACTGGTTTTCTGGATATATCTGTCTTCGTCTTCGCTCGCAAACTGGCTCTTTCGGGGCGGCGCGTGGCCTCGCGCTTTTCTTTTCGCGGGCACAAATGCACGCGATGCGACGAGCCACGGGTTCACGGGAGTTGGACCAAGCGTGTTCGACTAAGCCACAGCGGCCGGGGTTCGACATACCAAATCGGCGGCCACGTTCTTAAAAAAAAAAGTTTGCACCCTTCGCAGCTCATCTTGGACCACAATAATCGTCATCTGTCTTGCGCACCTTTACTTTTATGACGCTACGTATAGTTTGCGGCATGCGCAGGCTCCGTCACGATCTTAAGATTTGTGCTGGTTCCTGGAAAGAACCTGCAGGATGACGTCAACAATGGCATAGCATAGTGCAATGCGAGGAGGGGGAGCAAACAAGTCTTCTCTCGTGCCGTCAGTGGTGTATCCAGAAAACATTCGTGGGGCCGCAACATTCGTATGGGGACGGATTGCCAGCGAAGCTGTTTAGGCTGCATACAATATGAAATCATACTTTCCTTTAACGGCACCACACTACGCCGATACAAGCGCCGCAACGGTCACCGTACCTCCCATGCCGCAACCGCTGCTGCATCCGCGCCGGCACCTCCGGCGCACGTGACGTCATAACCACAGAAGCGCAGGTCACGTGCCCAGGCGTCGTCGCCACATAGTGTCTCCCCTCTCCCCCAAAGGCTCGGCTGCGCGCGCGCATTCCTGTCCACGATACGGATGCAAGCAATTAATGTGTGTATAATAATGATCATACTCACCAAGTGACACGAAATATGACATGATTTAATCGATGTGCTGCATATTATTGGGCGAATAAAAGGACGACACCTTCTATGTTTTTATTAGGTTATTTTACATATTCATTTACTTTTTAATATCACGGAGAAACAAGCAATAGGTTTTGTTCTTGTCAAAATTCCTCCTATTTCTTTACCGATCTCTCGCGTGTGTTTATTTGATGCCACACCCCCAGTCCTATGTGTATAAGCTTCCTGTTATTTTTCTTTCAGTTATCTGTAATCCTCACTCGCACACCACTTTCTCCGTTATATTCTTCAGGAGATGTAAAGTACGACCTATATTACCCTTTCTCATAACAGGCCAAAGTGCCAGCCATTCTAATAAATTGATTCATTTTTTGGAGTTTGTCCTGAATGTCGCCATGATTGTTCGGGATAGTTCGTGACCGCGCGTCTTGCTCTTTTTCCAATCGCGCTTTTTGTTTTGTCTCCGATAATGCATAAACTGGTCTACCTAGCTGATAGCTAGGATAACCTGTAAGATTCGTGCGCTATTTCCCGCTACCCACATGCTCGTCACTGGACGCGCAGAAAGGCTGACTCATTCCGTTGTCAGCATGCCGAGATACGCCACGTCATCAGTGGGTCGCGTCGCGTTTGTTCGCTCTTTGAATCGGGAATTTTTTTTTTGTCTATATCAGGCGTATCATATAGGCCTGATAGTTCTTGATAGGCGAACTGGTCGGCCTAACAAGAACAGATTCGAATCGTTCCAATTTCTTTTCGAGCTGTACCGATAGCCTGCCGGCGACTTCCGATTTGAAGATATGTATATATATATATATATATATATATATATATATATATATATGTTCAGCAGATTGGCCATTCAATGGCGCCCGATATGAGAGATATCAGCATATGATATCAGTATGGGGCACTCTTCATTACTGGACGCGTAACTTGTCGTACATGTCATGACGGACGTGCTCCCGAGACACGAATATATATACGACGCTTAACCTACTCAGCCCCTTATGTATACCTGGCCTTTATTATTCCTTTATTTCCAAAATTAACTCAGAATCGATTACGTGAAGCAGTCGTTCACCGTATGAGCTCAGATGCATGTGAAACTGTGCAAAAGTAGCCTATAAGCTCATTCTTGCTGTCAGCCTGTGTGAAAACTGACATCAATTTGATTCACGACAATTGTTTTGTAACGGACGGTGTAAAGTATATATGTAGCGCGTTTTGAATAGTGCCAGTTTAGATGAAAATCCACACACTCGGCGACCCAACTTGGTGAGAGGCTCATAGAAGAGCGGCAGACACCAACTAGCACATACTCAGGGACACAAGTTGGTATCAAAAAGGTTCATTGAAGGTCAGAGCAGACCGATTAGAACATACGTATACAGTGCTCCAAATGGGCGTCAAATAGGTTCACTGAATAGCGGTGCCTACCAAATCCCGCATCTATGCAGTGACCCATGTCGACGTCCACCCTGCTTGGATGTCCAGCCAGGTCGCTGCCCTCTGCCAAGAGCCACTTGCTCCAGGCGGCCCTGAGGCGAGGGAAACGCCGCAGCGCACCAGGAGCAGATGGTGTAACGCCACAAATGCTCTGCAAGCTGGCCGCCAGCGAGCAACAGCGCCTGCTAGAGTGCTTCAATGAGATCTGGCAGTCATGGCAGGTGCCAGAGGTATGGCGCACAGCCATTGTGGCACCCATCCTCAAGGCCAGAAAACCGGCTAGGGAACTGTCGTCCTATCGACCGGTTTCCTTCACCTCCGCTCCCTCCGCTGCCGCAAGGTGATGGATGCCATGGCCCTGGCACGACTGGACTGGGTGGCCCGTGCTCGCGGCTTCCTGGTAGACAAACAGACGGGCTTCCGGCGGCGGCGGTGCACTGCGGACTCCATCGCTGACATGGTGTCCACCGTGGAGGATGCCAAAGCCGGCGGGGACCTCGTGATGCTCTTGGTAATCGATGTACAGGGTGCCTTGGACAGCCTCCCTCACACAGTTGTCCAGCAGGGCCTGGACCTTCTCGGCATATGTGGCAACCTGCAGGAGTTCCTCTCGTCGTTCCTGCACAATCACACCCTCAGGGTGCGTGTGGGTTGATCGAAGAGCACCCCCGTCCCGTCGCTGCAGGCGTTCCACAGGGGTCAGTGAGGAGCCCCTTTCTTTTCAACCTGGCCTTGGCATGGTTGCCTGCTGCCCTGCCAATCGACCCTCACTTCCCCGTGCAGTCCTCAATCTGCGCGGATGACATCGTCCTATCGGTACGGGGACCACCGCAACACATCCGCAAGACACGTGCGGCCCTACAGAGAGCCCTGGACCCTGGACAGAGAGCCCTGGACAGAGAGCCCTGGCTGCCCATTTGTGCAGCATCGGCCTTACCATCTCGGCCAGGAAGACCGAGGCCTTGCTGCTGCATCCCTGAGCAGCAGCCCACCGCTAAGCTGCCCGGCTGCGCTTGGAGGGCGTCCAGATTCCATGGAGCAAGGCACTCACGTACCTGGGGCTGCGCATTGACCATCGGCTGACCTGGCTGCCGGCTACCAACGCCCTGTGCACCCAGACGCTCCGGTTCCTCAAGGCGATCTCACAGCTCCTTGCCCGTGTACAGGGCTGTACCACCAGGTGGGCCCTGCAGCTCTTTGAAGCTGTAGCCACTTCACGGCTACTGTATGCCCTCCCTCTTGTGGCGCTGCCCCCACCCTGCCTGCGGAAACTGGGGCTTCAGCTCCGGTCAACAATGCGGGTCTGTCTTGGCGTTCCCGAACCTCACAAGTGGCCGCCATTCTTGCTGAGACAGGTACCTGGGCCCTGTCACTACTCTTCCTGCAACAGGGGCTGTGACACATTGATCGCCTACACCATGCCGCGGATGATCATGCACTCCTGACCCATCTACGCTCCCGGCCAGCATCACACATGGGACGGCTGTGTGGCCTCTATAAGGAAGTCATAGGGCACACGCCTGCAAACGCCGTACGCCCTCGCCCACCACATCGACCACCAATCCCTATCTCGACGGAGCTGCCAGGTGACTTAAAGTACCGTTCCGCAACATGTGCACTACAGCAGACGGCATCCTCTCTCCTCCAAGAGAGACTTGGGGACCACCTTCACATCTTCATCGATGGATCCGTGATACCGGAGACGGGTTCATCCACAGCAGCCTGCGTTGCACCGGCCCTACAAAAGAGCAAGCTGTGCCGACTCCCGGGACATGCAAGCTCTACCGCAGCAGAGCTAGCAGGACTCCACCTTGCTGTGGACCTACTGGCAGAGGTGCTACCAGCGACCCCGGCAGCCATCTTCTGCGAGTCCAAGGCGACGCTGCTCTGCCTGCAGAACCCTGACAGAGATAGCCTTGGGATTGCGCTGCTCTCTTCAAGACTGACGGCCCTTCAGGACGCAGGATGCTCACTATCCCTGCATTGGCTACCGGCACACGTGGGGATCCCGGCCAATGAAGAGGCGGACACTCTTGCAAAAAGTGCCCAACACTCAAGCGTCCCCTTCAGCCCTGCTGTAACGGCCGCAGACTTCTTGAGACTGAGGCTGCGTCGGCACATCATCGCCTGCCACCCGGACAAACGGGCATCCCTGGGCCGGCCTCTACGGCCTCTTCCACAGCACGGCCTCCTACGAAGGGATGCCTCGTTGCTGCTCCGACTGCGAGTTGGCTGCTACTGGACGACAGCCCGCCGGCACCGCCTTGGGAAAGCCACCTCACCAGCCTGTGCCTCCTGCGGTGAGCCAGAGACCCTGGAGCACCTCCTGTTGACCTGCCCTGCGCACCTGCAGAACCGCGGCCGAATTCTGCAGGAGTTCCACCGCCTGGGGCTCCCATGTTCTTGACAGGAAGATATCCTCTTCCCCTGTCGTAATCAGCTACCAGCCTTCCTAAGTGTCATCGAGTACCTCGACTCGTCGGGGCTCTCGGCGAGACTATAGGAAATTTCTACAAAGACCACCACCTCGAGCTTCCTGATCCGCCACTACTTCGCTTCTGCTGGGCCACCTCCTATACGGTCTACCTCCAGCCTACTCCTCCGGTCGAACCCACTGGGCCCTCCCGGCCGGGCTTCTCTGATGCTTCTAGGACGATCCTCTACCTTTCTCCCTCCTACCCTCTCTCTCTTTAATCCAATCTCCCCCACCCTGCTTGCGCTGAGCCGCACTGGGTTCGCGGCACTGAAATATTTCTATCTCGGCTATTAATGAGCCGATTTGAAACAAATTTTGCTACAGAACGCTCTCTAGAGGACATATAACAACTTCCAGCGTATAATCAAAATTCGCTATGGGGCTTGGTGAGGGGCCCTTAAATTGAAGCCCATGCTTGACTTGGTCACGATGACACCTGACTTGAACGCGCCCAAGGAAAGGCAACGAGCATGTTGGTCCTGTTCATGGTAGGCATTATGTTGACTAAGTCAAGCATGGGCTTCAAGTTGGGGCGCATCTTCAAATACATGATTTGTTTACCTCATACTTGTACCCTCATATTTTTGTTAACGCGTCATTTCTGTACCCAGTTCCCCTACACCCTCAGAAGCACGCGCATAGTGTTGCACGTACATATACCACTACGGCTGCATCCTCAATTAATACAGCCTATATCCGATCTGTCACAAAATGTCTGACATGTTCGGGCACCTTGAGTTCATACACGGGTGAAATTTATTCAAAAATGCGCATTTGCGCATTTCGCGCAAATTGAGCAATCGAAGATCAGGTATGCGAAGAAAATAACTTTTGATGGTATATAAAACGTACGATCGTCCGGTATTAGAAGTTGTTTGGGTTTTATTCTCTAGGGGTACCACCATAAAAGCTTCGGCCACTAGTTTTATTAAAGCGAGAGGCGCCACGTCTGTGCGTGCGTGCGTGCGTGCGTGCGTGTGTGTGTGTGTGTGTGTGTGCGTGCGTGCGTGCGTGCGTGCGCGCGCGCGCGCGTGTGTGTGTGTGTGTGTGTGTGTGTGTGTGTGTGTGTGTGTGTGTGTGTGTGTGTGTGTGTGTGTGTGTGTGTGTGTGTTATTGTATCGAGGTCCGGGAGTCGCGGGACACCCCGCCAGCATATGTCTGATTCCAATGATGTCAATACAAATACAATCGCTGCAGTCCATCTTTATCCTCCAGCTGGATATATTTTATTAATGGTGTACGGTGTGGGATATGCACCCGTCATTGTATGTTATTAAATGATCTCTAGATTCCCTGGCTTAATGGTGAACGCCTCAGTTGTGAGTGCCACGGTTAGTAAGTCCTCGTGCCAAGTCATGAGCAACCTCATTGAGGTTTACCCGAATCTCGTCCACTTTTCCCATTGCGCAGGAATCCATCGGATTTCAGTTCTCATAATTCCAATGTTTTCAAAAAGTTTAGCTGCAACTCCAGCTACGTAGCCTTTATCAAAACACTTTACAGCGGATTTCGAATCACTGTAAATGCAGGCCTACATATTACTCCTGATGGCTAGAGCAATTGCCGCTTCTTCCGCCACCATGGGGTGCTTAGTAAAAATAGTGAGAGCGTCTTGCACCTTCCCTTGATAATTTGATACAATGGCCGTATATGCATCTTTACCTTTCCACCAGGCAGCATCAACTATAGCTGCCAGTTGGTTCTGCTGCTCTATTTCCTGCAAGAGTGCTTTAGCTCTTGCCTTTCTCCTTTCGATATTATATTCTGGATGCATGTTTCTTGGGAGAGGGTTGGTTCTGATCTTGTTTCTAACTTCAGCCTTTAATTCTACTTCAGCCTCTATTGGGCTCCTTGAAGTATTCAGTTATGCACCTATTGCCTGTAATATGTTCCTGCCAACTCGTGACTTTGTCAATGTTTCGTGTCGCGCTAGCTGTTGGGCCTCGGCGATTTCTTCCATTGCGTTGTGCACCCCTAGACTCATGAGTTTGTCGGTTGCAGCGTTACTGGGTATCCCTGGGGCTACTTTAACGAGCTTCCTGAGCATCACGTTAAGTTTGCTAAGTTCTGCTTGCTTCCATTTGAATAATCCAGCCACATAAGTGAAGTGACAGAGAGAAAAGGCGTGTATTAGCCTCAATGCGCTGTCTTCTGCTAAGCCTCTGTGTCTATTGGTAATTCTACTCAATAACCTAATGGTTTCATCTGTTTTATTCGAGATATTTTGCATTGTTCAATAGTTAGTATTGTTTCCGTCTATGTGATACCCAAGAACCTTGATTTTTTCAACTAGCCTGATTGCGGATCCTTCATAAGTGCATAAGCACACTCTTGGCTCATCATCCGGAATGTAACTTCTTGGTTTACGACCTTTTCTGCGATGTGTAATGACTAAGAGTTCTGATTTGGCTGCCAAGCATTTCAACCCCTACCCCGTGTCTCTACAACATATAAACTTTGCAGTAATCTGGTATCTGTCTGTTCTACATTGCCCTTGGCACTCCATGTGGTTATGTCGTCGGCATATATGACATAATGTATACCCTCAATTTTTTCCAGATTTCTTGCAACCTTGGACATTGCTAAATGGAATAGCATGGGTGAGAGCACAGACCCTTGTGGAGTACCCATATTTCCCAAATTCTTAGGTTCTGATTTAAGCTCACCCAGCATGGGTTGTGCATTTCTATTTCTAAGAAAGTCCTTAATCATGTTAAAAAGTCTCTTACCTGAACCCATCTCCGAGAGAACGTCAAGTATTGCCTTATGCATTATACGATCAAAAGATTTTTCCACATCCAGTCCCAAAAGAGCTTTCGTATGCGCTGGGCTGGCCTGTATAATATTTAATAATTATAAACATTAATCTTCCGGACATCATAATTACCTGGATTACAGACTATCTGGATAATCGCCAACAGTATGTTTCAGTTGATGATCACAACTCGGGATACCTACCAGTCACTTCAGTTGTTCCCCAGGGCAGTTCGGCATCTAAGTTTCATTTCGGAGTTCACCGTAGACCTAAGGTAGATTGAAGGCCCCGTGAACGCTGCTGCCAACGCCCTTTCCCGCGTAAGTGTCCTAATATTTGATGCTGTTGAATTCGACGCAATTGTAGAGGCACAGCGTCGTGGCAGTGAACATCGCGACTTGTGCGCAAGCTCTAATTCTTTCTCGTTGTCTGATGTACCGTCATCCTTATCCTCTGCTACAATTGTGTGTGATGTGTCTTCTGGCCGCGCGTGCCCTTTTGTGCCGTCCGAACATTGTCGTCAAATCTTCACTAAGCTGCACGAAGCAATCCACCCTGGCATCCGCGCCCCTCAACGCCTCATCACGTCTCGTTTTGTGTGGTGCGGCGTCAACAAAGACGTCCGCCGCTGGGCTCGTGAGTGCTTGCAGTGCCAACGTGCGAAGACGACGCGACACACCAAATCTCCCCTTCGAACCTTCCGCTCGCCAGACTGTCGCTTTGACCACGTGCTCATTGACGTTGTCGGTACACTCCCATCATCGCGCGGAAAGCACCACATACTCACTTGTGTGGATCGCTATGCATGCACGCTGGCCCGAGGCATTCCCGCTTCACGATATCACGGCATCCACCTTATAGCCTCATATTTATTTGTCGGATGGATCTCTCGCTTCGGCTGCCCCAGTATTGTTACTACGCACCATGGCCGTCAGTTTGAGTCCGAAATATTCAGAACACTGACACGTATTCTCAGTGTATGGCACGTCCACACAACGGCATACGGTGCCACCCCTCCGCAAATAGAATGGTCGAACGACTGCACCGAGAGCTGAAGGCTGCTCTCGTGGCTCGCAACGCCCGAACTTCATAGGTTGACGAACTTCCCCTCGTGATGCTCGGAATTCGCTCGGCGATTAAAGAAGACCTCGGGTGCACTGCAGCTGAAATTGTGCTTGGCACCGCCCTTCGCTCTGGCTCCTGCCCCCGACCTGTCACCACCTGACGTACATCAAGCAGCTTCGGCATCTGCGACTGAGACCAACGTCCACACAACAACCGTCCAACTATGATGTCTTCGTAAGCAGAGATCTTGCTTGATCAAGCCACGTCTTTCTGCGACACGAAGACATCCGGCCAACTCTTACGGCGCCATACGAAGGCCCTTTCAAGGTGCTTGGGAGTGCCGACAAGACCTTCAGTGCGACAGTAAACGGCCGCATGGACATTGTTGCGTACATGCTGAACTAATTTATTTCGGTTCCGTTTCTTCAAAGCTAAACGGTTGAACCGGCGCGAAACGCACCTAATAAGACGTCCAACACAGAACAGTAACTTTAGTCGCCGATGCGCAATGAAGCAGCGGCGAGTAGGCCTAATGGTCTATGCAGTGTGGCCGTGACGAAAAGTCACTGTTGGCCGATTTGGTAACAGGGTGCAAATCATTGCGGAATGTGTGCCACTTATATGTTAGTTCAGTTGGGACCGATGAGCCGAGTTTGCGTGTGCAGGTTAGATTGACGACGTTTGAAGCTGCATAACGTCTGTCATGAACCTAACACGACAGGCATTCCTATCATCATCTACGTGGTCCGAGTTACGCACATGCTTTCAGAATTTACGAAATATGCACTTCTTTTCTTGCTGTTGCCTTTACCAGCATCTCGTAACCTTTGCGATTGGTCATGTACACCGTTAGCAGAAGACCATTAATAGAATTCTGTTAATTTGATTTGATTTTAGTTTATCCCGACCGAATGTTCCAGCCAACATCCGTGCACACGTCTTTTGGCCTAGACTCATTATTTTGATCCTAAAATTGTCCTTCGCTGAATAATTCAAACTCTAATGGTCAACATGCACGTGCCTGACCTCGATGGTGGTGCCAATAGCAATACACTTTAGCAGCAGCTTTGGAAGCGATGAATGATTTGAAAATGCATCATCCACCAGAAATGCCTATTTTCAGCCTTCCCTAGCAGGATTTTAAAGCAAGAACGATAGAGCGCACTAAATGGTTACGCTGTTTACTCAATCCGGATCCTTTTTTTTTTCTTGAGAAATTGGTCTGAATATTGCCTGCACGTGGTGGAATCGGATACAATACAAAACCACACGCGATGGCAGCGGCTATCATACTCACGTGTGATGATGACGTTGGTGAGGTGCCACTTTGTCTTTGATTGCAAAAGCTCAGTCTAAAGATGTTTATGATTGTTGCGAAGCCATTTCGTAAGCGTAGAATATCAAACGTAATGGATTGTATAAAAGACGTTGTGGTTTGTATCGATAAAGATTGAGTAACTATTAATGATGGACGTTAAGTGTAAAGTTCTATTCTCTAAAGGTAAACTTTGCCTATTTCGTCTTTTTAGATTGTCAAAATAGAAGGCATGCTACGCTTTTCTTGCTAAAAAAAATTGCGTGGACATTAGATTTCTACTTTGAACACAGAAAGTGGGTGCGAGTTAGAATTGGCCAGCACTGATCAATAAATCAGCAGGCAATTGCCTTTTCTTTTTTTCTGCATTTATTAAATTAAGCTTGCTGGATAACCTGATTTCTTCACTATCGTAAAGGTCGCATCAACAGAAGTTAACTGTATATGTTGGCATGTTGCACGATTTTACTGGTAAACTTCTGTCGGTAAGCTTTTGCAGCCGAGAGTGCATGGCACATACCATCTAATCAGCATCATGTGTAGGTGCATCACTTTTAAGTGGCCCTCTTCACCACCGCATGGTAAGCATTTGCCGTGTTTCTTTTCATACTTCAAATTCAGTTCAGTATGCAACTATTTACTTGGGTCTAACTCGCTAAAGCATGACATGGGCATTAGAATAAAAATCAAAACGGCCCATAGGTTGTGACCGAATCCCTCCCCAATATCTTGAAATATTTCCAACTTCGGAAGCTGTGCCTCGCCATACTGCAGGTGCTCCTGCAAGCGCCAGATGTTTGTCGTGACAAAATGAGGCTTGGGGCAATGGGAATTGGATGCAATAAAGTTCATTTTTTCATTTGAAAAAAAATCGCCACTTTCTTCTTAAATGTACCATGATAACCTGGTAAGGGAACTGTCCCAACCCAAGGTAACCTGTCTAAGCAAATGAGGGGAGGGGGGGGGCAGGGGGGTTATACCTAGGGTGTCTACCTACCAGGAAAAGCGGGAAAACCGGGAATTCTCAGGGATTTTGAATAAAGCTCAGGGAACTTGTGCTTCTATCAGGGAAAATTAGCTGTATTTTTATTGAAAGGGAGCGAAAGTCGCACTAATGCTGGCTGACGTAACAGAGAGGGATCGTAACGAATCGTCTTTCGACGCCGTGTCATCGGCTGGAGGAGTTTACAGTCAATGGCCGACTTTCCAGACGCCCGACGGCTCCGCGGCACTATCACGAACCACATAGAAACAATGTCTAAGAACGTCTGAAATTTCGGACACAAGAGTCTTTCGCAGTCTGATTTTCCGGACTTTCTGCCATGACCGCAGGTCCTAAACGGCATTAATCAAAGCCACGATTGCCGCCGTTTTGATTACCTCGCCACCGTGGCAAACGCTAGGCCTAGCTGCTTCAACGTTCGTTATAAAGCTTCTTGGCGTTCGGCGCCGTGTTTTTTATTGAAAGAATTCGACACTGTAGGCAGTGGCACTGACTCTGTCTTTGTGGTCCTCGCGATTGGCTTCGAAGCTCGGAAAGTACGACATGCTGCATAATGTAGGTTCCCAAAAGTCAGCTTTGCCTCGCTACAAGATTGTTACGCGGTGAAGCATAACAAGTGTGGGAAGGGGCAATTGTCACGAGACACAGTATCTATTCCGTAAAGGGACCCTGAAACGATGTTGACAATTTTCTACAAATGTACTTAGTCGTTAGAGTAGGTACTTCTGATCATTAATTGACGCCTCTAAGTGCTCTGCGTAAAGCGTGTATATTACCATAAGGTTTTAAAAATGCACATTACTGCCGATCGCAGCACACTGCTCGGCGGAATTTTAAGCCGCCCCGACTCAAATGACGCAAATCACCCATATTACGTCAGTGGGACGAGCTATCTGATTGGCTGACTAGGGCGCGTGATCGATAATTTTACCAATTTTATGGTAAATAAATAATGTTCGTAATAGTTCGAATGTTAGTTAATTTGTTTTTATAAAAAGAAAGTAGCATGAAGGGAATGCACAAGAAAAATGTTTCAGTACATTTAAGCCCTTCCGGCACACAGTAAGTGTCGTCTGCTTGTGTTACAACGTGTTCCGTATTTGACGAGAGCTCCGCCGTCCGTGTCGGTCTGTCTTTTCGCGAGCGCTATGATTCAACTTTGTTGTCTTGTGGACTGCAAACGTAGCGACTGGCAATATGTCAAGGTACGACATCGTGTCCCTCTGTAAGCCAGTACATGAACGGACTGGCAGCAGCGCATCGGACTACCGCTATCCGATCCGCACCAGGACTTGCGCGATTGCAGCCGGCACTCCACACCGTAAGATTACTAACGCAATAGCGTTTCGCGAGTCCTGTATTAGGGTAAACGCAAGCGCAAGGGGACAGGGCCTGGCCATGTACCCTTGCGTGTCCTTTCATGGTATCAACAGAAGCGCTAATGTGGATGGTCTGCAGGGTGCAGCAACCTGGTTGCATAAAGCTCAACCACACAGTAGCAGTAATAAAATGTATTCTTTGCTGCCGGTGTAAATTTTTCGCAGGAGTGTAATTGTTAACACGTTGTGTTTGGTAATGTTTAAAATGTTTTACACTTGGTGAGGCAATAATTGCTCTTCATTTGGCTGGTTTAGCTCTGCGCTAAAGGGTGGCTGGACCATGGAGACTGGTCAGGCAGCTCACGTACGCCGACGCTAAAGCTCCTTCATCAGCTTGAGTTTATGTCTCCACTGTTCCGTCGAAACGCCCAGCTAGCCTGTGGTTATCGAAATACCAGACACGTTCGACGCTGCGACATGCTTACTAGCATGCTTACTAGAGAGCAACAGCATCGGGCGACATAGCGTCAGCCTGTCTTGACGTAAAACAAAATTCTGTGTGACTCAGGGAATCTTGCAAAGGCACTCAGGGAAAAGCCGGAAAACACACGGGACTTGGAAATGTCAACTAGATAGAGACCCTGGTACCTTTAGTAATAGAAATGTGAATAACGCCCGCCATTCGCCATAAAGACGCGTTTACACCCGCAAAAGATAAATGAAATAAAATGTGTCTTGCAGGTACGCCTGTGAGATACACCTCTCCTTTACTTGGCGAACAAGGCACCACGTCAAATGGATTCACGCAGCAAAGAAGCGTTAAAGAAAGATTACTATAGTAGAATACACCTTAAAAAAGAACAGCAGTTGGCAACCAAGGTACACGGACCACGCAGGGTTTCGTTATTCTGCCAGCCAATCACAGAAGCAAACAAAATCGTCGTCATGTGGCCTTTTCGATATGGCGTCATACTTGATCCCTCCGGAGAGTCTGCTTTTTTTTAAGACCCTTTTCATCGGCGGAAGCAAGGAATTGTGCAAAAGACAAGGACAAAATATATGAAGTCTGGGCATTTCACTCTTCAAAAGTCTCCGGTACTGTTCTTTTGACTGCTGAACCTGTTTTACTCATGAAACTTCCCTTCCAATTGAAGTGAAACTTGACAGTAAATAGTTGCAGTAAAGTAAGTATTTTATTTCAGTTCAGTGAAGAATAAGCCTTTCGCCATTGCACTATAATAGACGAGGGAAAACATAAAATTACGCGCTAATAATTATTTTTGTAGTTACCGCCTTATTTGGGTAACAGGAAACCTTTTGAAGTATGAATTATTTGCAGCCTCGCGGGGGAACCATGGCTGGCGGTTATGAGGGCGTGGGCGGGACTTCCGTGCAGACTTAAGTTGCATCCGACTATAGTCGCGTTTTTTTAATCGGCTCTGGGAGAATTATACAGAAACATTTACTTGCGGAACAATCACAATTCTTTTGGATCCCTTGTTTAATGATCTACCGAGTTAAGCACCCAAACCGACTCGTATTGTTATTTGGGAAGTTGTATAACGATGCGTTGCCACCAGTCCCGTAAAGCACAGGACGCGGCAGTTTTAAACGCACTTCACCCACCGCGGAAGGTTAGAAAAAACACCCACATAAGCACATCACAGAAGTGGCTATGTCAGGTGGCTCGACTGATGCCTCTAGTAGCACGATTCAATACGCACTGAATTATTATCATTACCGGCGCTGTTTTCGTTACTTCCTTTCTAAATAAATAGATGTTGATCAATAAATATATTAATAAACTATTGTTAAATTTGTTACCTTTCGCTTTTCCGTTATGTTTGGCTGTTGCCTTGTCTCTCTGCCTTAGTATATCACTTCATTTCTCAACTCTTTGCGACTCCTGTTTCCAGTTTCCTTTGCACGAAAAGTGCTATACAATTAAGGCAAACCAGAGTAGATAACGGCTGACAGTCATATTGCTTATTGGTTGAAGGGTTTGTATTTTGCATGGTAATTGGAATTCGGAGGCATTGATGGACGCTGCCTCGCATTATTTTATTTTCCACTTAATCTTACCCTATTGGAGGTTGGAATGCGCAACAGTTTCACGATACACACAGAAGAGACACACACCACAGAGCGCTCTGTGGTGTGTGTCTCTTCTGTGTGTATCGTGAAACTGTTGCGCATTCCAACCTCCAATATGCTATACCAACACGCCCAGTCGTCAACCTTGGCAAGTTTAATCTTACCCATATCGCGGGCATACGGTTCAGAGGATCTGCCAGCGTCGCGGCAAACAGTCGTTCGAGGAAATAATGAAGCGAAAGGCAAAGTTAAGCGCAACTGGTGTTTTCTCCCGCCAGAAATTGTTTCACGAGCATACAGACCAACTGACCACGAACCGAATCCCTTTCCTGGTCCCTGGATCAGTTAAAAGAAAGAAGGTTCAACTTTCGCAACAGCGGTTGGCAACAGAAGGTTGGCAACAGTGATACGCGTGGCCGTTCAATAGATGGTGACAACTGAACGCTTCATGAGTTAATCGCGCGGGCACCGATTCGATGACAAAGGTGGGATTCAGGCACGGGTACGTGCCTGCATTCTGCGCATAATGGACTTTATCTGAGGCATGCAAGGGTACTAGAGTGTCCTTATTTATCTGCGGAGAGCGCTTCCACATTGTTTTCTTTCTTTTCAGGGCGACAACTGACCTGCGGCATCACCATGTGTGCAGCATGTCTATTTTTCTATTCCTCAGCAGCCACACCACCATTGCATTGTTTGTCTTGGATTTACTGTAAAATGTCATTAAACAAGGAAAAAAAAAGAAAGAGGCCCTGTTTGTACTCACAAAGAAATATATCTTTATTACTGTTATTACAAAAACAGCCTTGATAACTTCACTTAGCGTGCCTGTCTTGTACCCCTGTTGATTGGACGCCTGAGAATAAAAGAAAAAAAATTAGGATGACAATAATATTTTGAGCGCGGTTTCAACAGGTGCAGAAATAAACAAAGAGAGAGAGAGAGAGAAAAAGGCAGTAAAATAAAGAGGTTTGCAAAAGAAACAGCTAGCATGCAAAGCACAACACCCACCTAGTAATGCTACTGGTGACGGCAATGAAGCGGTCACCAACAAATTGCCGGACGACCGATGCGCTGATGATGTGTCCGTAATCGTCCACAATCCCAACATTCACTTGGATCCGGTAAGTGTGGTAACACCTCAGAGTGATCTGCAAGACAAAGGAGGGCAGTTTCTGGTGTTTAGCTTTTAGTTTGGAGTGGGGAAGGGAACGCCTTGGTCTAGGGAACAGACTGCGTGCTTATTTTTCGTTAATCATATGAAACATATTTACATACAAATTGACTCGCCGTCCCAGCCTTGCAAAAGTGTATGTCCAGTGAAGCTGTTCAAAACCACCACTGCAACTACTGAGGGGCTTACGCGACACTTTATTGCTTTACAATAATGGTAATTGTGTCAGCACGCTGCCCCTTATAGCGGTGCTGCAACAACATTGAAATCATTTGTTGGTCTGGTTCTATTAAATGGAAAAGGCAGGAACGTCGCTCCCCACGTCGCATGCGGCCATCTCTGTGGCAGCTTGCACAGCAAAATTCTTTATCGGGAAATGTATGCAGGGAGCGCTGCTTGCTTTGCATTGTTGTACAATACAATGTAAGCCCAGTTTACCGGTAAAAATAACTAAATAGACCTGAGCAGGACACCGTCGCACCCCGTGACTTGATTTTAAGCGGGTGCAGGAACTTCAGTTGAAATTTAAAGGAGCACCACACTCTACAGGCAACGGGACTGGTCCTCTAGGCAGATCTAACCCTCTAAATAAAAATCTAAGCGGCTCGACATTCTAGAATATCACAATGCGCTAAATATTTCAGTCAGACCGCCTTTTAAATGATGCAGTCAACAGGCGTTCAAGTATTGCATGTATCAGTCATTAATGTATATATCGACGCTGCAAAACACAAGAAGAATGTGTATGTGGCAAGCCGAAGTATGTCGCGGAACCGTCGGCCAGCCCCGTAACTATACGCGCTCTGTTCCGCTAAGCTGACCGTTGCCAACGAAAACAAGGAATCGATGGCTGCCAACAACGAATGACGTACCAGTTTGTAATAATTATGAGAGCGCTATTAGCGTTCCAATTCAGTGACGAAAGTTTCCCATCCAGGAAGACTAAAAGGAATGCCGGTTTTTTTCCCGGCTTGCACTATCTGAATGCTGCTTGAATGTCCCGCGGAAGTCTACGGTCGCCTCAGTAGTGACTTCACGGAAATACGTGAATTCGTAATCAACAGCGATCTGGCTTCCCAAGTCTTTACAGCTTCTTATTCCTCTGTGATACGAATTTTATCACTGATGTGAAAAATTCATGCTTGGTGCATTTCTATTAGAAAAGACTGTGAAAGAAGTATGACTATAGTCAACTGCTTTCGGCAACATATCGAAGGTTTATCACGAATTGCACGCAAATTAAAGCGCGGGAGGGACAGTGTATTCCTTGGAACTTTTGAATAAACGATGAGAATTATGCCCACAGAATATTCGATGACCACTAAACTTGTGCAACTCCAGGCAACTGCTATGCATTACACAGCATGCTCCAAAGACACAACACACATGCGACACATGGTTGTTTGAGAAATATTAGGGGGCACCACGCTTATCTACGATCCTCAGTTGAGGAGATATGTAAATGATCTGACACTCAGAGTTCTAGGATTAGCGAATATTTCTTGTAAAGCGTTACGATATCTGCACGAATCATCGTGCCCGCGGTTTAAAGTCGGCCGCCCGTCTTTAAAAGCAAATAAGTTTAAAGCGGTAACATATTCTCTCAAAACTTTACTTTCACCGTATTAGATTGGTTTATATAGGAGAAAATATGTTTGATGTTTCCCTTTTTGAACGTCGCGCCGGAGCCCCTGCACTCGGTGACGTCACGAATTTCAAAATATTTTTCCACGTTTCAGCCGCTGCGGTTAACAAAATGATGTTGAAACTCCTGAAGTTCATTTTTTGGCTGTTCTACAATATAATGCTCTAGCTTTACCGATAAAATCTAGGGCAAGCAGATGAAGTCAAAATTCATTTTTAAATTCAAATCTGGTTAGGAAAGTACAATGCGTTGTTGACACCGGTTTTGCTCTTTGGCGTCCTTTGGGGTCCCCTCGCATGACACGGTTTTTCTTTTAAATTACGGAAACGCAATTTTCCAATGCAGCTCAGATTTTTTTATCGTTAGTGTGCCTTTAAAATCTCTCTGAAGTAATTTTTGTGCAACCGCAATCAGTCGGTAGGGCAGGTCATCATTGCGATCGCCAAGAGGCAAATTCAAGTGCGCGGCGTAACGCGCCTAATATTAGGTTTTATTCATCTGCATCGCAGAATATCGCAGTGCCATCGCTCCGCCCCTTTACATCCGTCTCTGCCCACTCTACGTGGAAGGAGTGAGCGATGTCACTCATTCGAGAGATCGAGATCTGACTGGCTTTCCACACGCGGTCATCGAGAGCGCTTGGAGCAATGCCGACTGTATTAGGGTATTTTCAATTGCACACGTATACACACTAATTTGTGCGCCTTCTGAAAGAAATGCACAAATGCAACATATGTAGAGGTTTCTTTAAAACAGTAGCGCGCTTCTACCTGAAAAGGACGAGGATCGACAGTCAGCTACACCTTGCGAAGAAAGCAGTTGCGACACTGAACTCTAGCGGGAAAGCGTTCTGTACCACAGGCGGGACTCTATTCGGTTCCACGAAAATCGTATCGGAGACCCTTCTTTCTACAGTGGTAAGCTTTTTACGAATCTCAAGATGAATGATACGTTGAAAGGGGTTCAGAACTGCACAGAATGTGTTGTGAGATGTTGGCAATGAAATCACGATGATTTCTAGAGATGGAAGCCAGCACACCGGTCGCGATTTCAGAAGGAATTACAATTTTAAATTGGGAAAAAAAATGTCTAAAACCAGTGAGTGGCATATATACTGGGGACGCTTCGGCGGCGGTCACTCCATGCACGAACGTCTGTATGTACAGATAGACCGTTTCGCGTCAACGCGCTGTGGAAAATGGCGCCCGCCGTAGCAGACGACGCTGTGGTCGCGTCGGGCGACGAGGACGTCGAGATACCAGTGGTCGCGCCCGTCCTGTTCGCGAATGATGACCATAAGCGCACCGCGTAAACAATGAAGTCGAGGAGGAATTTCAAGGAAGTCTTTCCGATTAGTATTCACTGAAAGGCATCGTCGCCCGCATGTCATTGCCTTGGTCAAATTTTCAGGCGAGGTGTCTAGAGACCCCTTCAAGCCTTCCGAAAAAAAAAAGTTCATCAAAGTGCGCTCCTCCGTCCAACGGATAAACAATACACCTTGGTAGGTGCAGCCTATTGCAGAACCTCGTCAAATGTCATTGCGGCCAGAGATTGAAGTAGGCCTTCCTTCCAAGCAAGGAATTTCTATCCTCAAGGCCTACACATGCGTATTTCTCTTTCCGGCAGGTCGCGCGGGCCTTCTTAGGAAAGGCATGCGTGGTTCCCACAAAACGGTATGCGGATAATGCGACATCACTACCGTTTCCGACTACCTTTGAAGAAAAAGCCAGGTTGGAGAACAGAATATGCGAAAGAGCCACAGTTTACTGAAATCGACAAAAGTAAGTATTTGGTCCTTGAAACAAGATAATTATATATATGTCACGCCATGGTCCTTGCTCGTTATCTTTCAGGGATCCATGCGTTAGGTGCAAGGAGGCGTTGCAAGTAACAAGGTAACTATCAGACAAGCTTCAACAAATAAACGTATGTTCCGTGCACGATTCAACTTAGCTAGGTAAAACCCAGGGCCTTCTGACTAGGGTGTTAGTGCAAAGCGTACGCTTCTTCAAACTCGCTAAGTATTGTGCACCTTACGAACGGCGACCTAACTAGCAATCGCGACTAAAATGGGGAAGCGGCGAACGAACTCTTACCGGAGGCGGGTTCCGGATCTTTTTCTTCTCGGAGAAGAGCTTGAGCTTGGAAAACGACAGCACGCGGCCGTTCAGCCAGGAACCGGGCCGCGGTGAATCCGGGTGGCAGTACTGACCAACTGCGCGAGTACAAGGATACACATAAGGGCTTATATTCACCTCGCCACAAATAGACAAACACAAAAACGTAAAGAAAAGCGCCTCTGTCGGGAGGCGGCAATAAGGCTGACGACGGTAGCGTCTGCATGGCTCACACTCACCGCATTGGCGCCCAGTGGAATCCGTGAAGGTTAGCCACGCCTTGTACTGCCACTCATCCACCAAGTTTGTAATCCGGAATTCAGGCGCTGGCCTCACGAACCTGCATGCGAGGTACGAGGCACGGTCATTCTTCACGAACCGTTGCCACGCGATGCGTACGCAAGCACGTGTCGAAACGAGCAGCGCAAACATGATGATTGCACGATGCCACAGTGAGAAAGACATGAACAGACAGCAATATACGAGGTTCGCCGCATAGGTGCTTGTTCCTAGTATCTGAATTACGCGCTGCCTGTAGGCACGAACATGCGCGACTCAAATAGCTTGCTCTCAGCACTGCTGAATCGGTTTAAACCTTCGCAAAATGAGTGATTATTGTTCCCGTCATTACAGTCCACTGTTTCTTTTTTCAGAACAGCATGCACACAACGATGTGGCATGTGAGGCTTCTCGGCAGGAACGCTCATGCGTGGTCGTAACGCTCATGCCAACAACGGAAGCCAGCACGCTGCCCTGTGGAGTGTGATATTGCAACGCTTCTGAAAGCGAACCGTTTTGAGATCGCCCCCGTGCACTATACTGCGCGAAAACACGTCGGCTGTAAAAAACACTCGCCTGCCCAGTGTGTGTATCCGCAGTTCCGTCCTACGCAGCAGGAAGTCGTGCTGGTTGACGAGGGTGACACGGGGAAGCATGGCCGGCAGTCTGTCCAGGATAGCCCGCTGTGGATCCGCCTTCTTCTTCGGAGGGAACTGGGGCCAAGCGCTCCAGTCGTGAACTTGGTCCGGGTGGTCACTAGGAAAGTCCGCCGGACGGACGAGGTTCGGCTGAATCCAGATCTGTGGCTCGCTCCTAACGAAGACGGCTGGGGCTCCAGAGGTGGACGGCACGCTTTCAATGTCCGTCGATTGGGACGCTCCGGCCGGTGGCTCGCTCCTAACGAAGACGGCTGGGGCTCTAGAGGTGGAGGGCACGCTTTCGATGTCCTTTGACTGGGACGCTCCGGTCGGTGGCTCGCTCCTAACGAAGACGGCTGGGGCTCTAGAGGTGGAGGGCACGCTTTCGATGTCCTTTGACTGGGACGCTCCGGCCGGTGGATCGCTCCTAACGAAGACGGCTGGGGCTCCAGAGGTGGACGGCACGCTTTCGATGTCCTTCGACTGGGACGCTCCGGCCGGTGGCTCACGCCTAATGAAGTCGGCTAGGGCTCCAGAGATGGACGGCACGCTTTCGATGTCCTTCGACTGGGACGCTCCGGCTTGTCGCTTGCTATTAACAAAGTAGGCTAGGGCTCCAGAGATGTACGGCACGCTTTCGATGTCCTTCCACTGGGACGCTCCGGCCGGTGGCTTGCTCCTAACGAAGTCGGCTAGGGCTCCAGAGGTGGACGGCACGCTTTCGATGTCTTTCGACTGGGACGCTCCGGCCGGTGGCTCGCGCCCAATGAAGTCGGCTAGGGCTCCAGAGATGGACGGCACGCTTTCGATGTCCTTCGACTGGGACGCTCCGGCTGTTCGCTTGCTATTAACAAAGTAGGCTAGGGCTCCAGAGATGTACGGCACGCTTTCAATGTCCTTCGACTGGGACGCTCCAGCCGGAGGGTGGCGCCTAATGAAGTCGGCTAGGGCTCCAGAGATGGACGGCACGCTTTCGATGTCCGTGGACTGGGAGGCTCCGGTCGGCTCGACGTCGCTGTCGCTGCTAGAAGAGCTGCAGCTACAACTGCTGCTGCTACTGCTGCTGCTGCTATTGCCGCTGCAGCTGTCATCACTGCTGTTACTGCTGCTATCGTCGTTGATGCTGGTGCTCGTCGACAGCTTGGAACGGTCTCCAATAAGCATCACGTCGCCGTAGAGCCTAGGGTCAAATCCATCAGCAGCGGAGGTAGAAGCAAGGCCCGACGACGCCATCCTCGAGGCACAAGCGGAGTCGGTGGAGTGTATCCCAGGGAGCGCGACTTGATCTGTGGCGGTCGACTAGCTGCCGTTTGCTGTGCAGCGAGCGACTTGCTTTATGGCGTGCTCGAGAAGTGTGCTACTCCAAGGCCGGCGCGTATCCTTTTTGACTATGATGACCACCTTGAAAGTATTGAGCACAGGCCCACTCACGGCAATTGATTTGGATTGGTGCATAGCTCAACCGACTTGGGGTGGTCGGCCACGCCTGTTTGCTCTGCAAACTTGGCCACGTATTCGTTCTGCGAATTTCTCCTCTCCGTCGAACCGCAGGAGAGCGCAAAACTTGTGTCAAAGTTTTCCTTTGTTCTGATAAACTGGAGGAACATGACCCCCCCCCTTCCCCCCTCTTCTCAGTTTGGAGAAGGCATGACCTGCGCGAAAGGGTGATGGGCTGCTTTTTTCTATACTGAGCCGTGGGGATTCAGGGAGTGTATATACCCGGAAATAGCATGGATGGCAGAGAATAAAGGAGACACAAGAAACGCTTCTGAACTTTGCACCGTGTCCAATGTGCAAAATACCACCTCGAGCTCCCCGGGCGAGATGGTATGCCACATTAGCGTTTGACGGCTATAATTCCCCGTGAACCTCCGCAAAAGGAGCGCCTAACTTTTTGCAAATGTGGAAGCCAAGTGGCAAGCTAGATAGACTGATCATGGTTATATTGCGCTCAGTTTTACACAAACGATATTAAGGAAGGACAGGACGTGGACGGACGTAAACGGATGATAGACTGGAAAAGAGGCAGGGGAGGAGTACGAGGCCTCGCCACCCTTCGCTTGCTTCTCTCATACAATACAGTAAGGGGGGGGGGGGGATGAATAAAATAAATCGTAAAGAAAATATTAAAATAAACAAAAAAAGCATGAACAATAAAAGCATACCCCCAGTCGTGGATAACAAGACGAGGTCACGTGAACGAGTCTTCTGTACTGGTGCTAGCCACCCGCATCTTCATCGTTGTGGTTAGTTCAGCAAAAACTGTTTTTAACAAAATGACCATGAGAATTAAAGTGGTTACTTCAGCCACTTTCATAGAGATGCTGTCTCGAGCATTTCAGTGCGGTGTTAAAAAAATAATGCGGATACTCCTAACTGGGGGAATCGATTTAGGCGAGGTTTTCTATGCTGTTTGATTTGATTGAAGATAATTAGCGGTGATGTTCACGGTGCATGTTAAATTTCTTCAACGTTTAGTTTAAAAAATGTGGTGACTTCATGTTGAGCGTTACCTTACGTGCGCTACTACTAACTGTTTGCGTATTACCAAGAAAACACAGAGGGAGGGGTTTGCTTCAAGGTTGTTGAGTGCCAGACTTTATAACATCAGAGAGGGCTGAGCATATTTATTGCGCCAGATTGCACATCGCATCGTGGCATAAATATTAAGTCATAATTTAGATATGGGCCTGTACGTGCAAAAACTACAATCGGTGTCGGAGGCACGCCGTAGTGACGGAGTTCGGATTACTTTTGACACCTTAGTGTTCTTAAACGTGTTCCTTAACCTAAGTGCACGAGCGTTATTTTTTTTTTCATTTATTTTGCACACGTTGAAAGGCGACATTCACGGTGGGGCCCGCGACCTCAACCAATGCCATAGCCACCAAGCTGAATGAATTTTCTGGTTTACGAGACAAAAGCACGATTTCATTATGAGGCACGCTTTACTGGGGTGCGCCGGATTAATTTTGACTACCTGCAGGGGATCGTTGACGTGGCCCCCATTTGACATGTGCATTTTTGCGTTTCGCCCCCATCGAAACACGGCCGTTGCGGTCCGAAATGCTGCCGAGGCTGGCACATAAGTGTTTATTGGAAGCGTCACCGCTTTCGTAGCGTAGCCTATATCGTCCCTACGGTGCGCTTTTTACTGGCGCTATGCTTCTTCACACCCTACCTGTGTTGTCCGCTCCACATATTTGCCTGGTGCTTATTTTTCACAAATAGCGGTAACGTAGCCTACCGTAGTTTGAACTGAAAATTATCCAGTTTGCCCACAACCGATGTCGAGTAGCAGCGTTCCCTTTCCTTATCACGTCACCTTTTGCCGTTCACCTCTCCACCCCTATCGTAAGGGAATAGCGAGCAAAGAACGGGCAAGGCTTTGATTGACTCGTTTAGCGACAGGCTCGTTTCTATCCATTCTCCGTCCTCCTCTCCAGCATTCTATCTCGCGTCGCTCTGGAATTTCACGATAGGAGAAAGCTTAGCGCCGCCATTCATATTAATGCTTTTGCGGGAGCATCGCGGACAATTACAGCTGCCAAGCGCCTATTGTGGCGATGCTGAGGGCACATCTGCACATTCGACGAAGTGCAAAGGCACATAAGAATTTCTCGCGTCGCCTTACCTCCCTGCCGAATTCCTGTCATGTATACACACGCCCTTAACCACTCCCCCCTCCCCCCCCCCTTGTTTTCACGCGGTGTGCCAGACAGAAGCAGCATCAGTAGAGGGAAAGTAGAAGGACGAGGCAAAGAAAGCTTGTCTTCAAAGAAATACTGGAGGCGCCTCCATCATTTGGAGATGTGTGGCGAGGTGAATGCGATTAGCAATCTAGGTTAAGATGGGCGTGTGACTTGTGATATAGTCGGTCATATGACACGGCGATTATCCCGAAGAGCTGTACATAATCAATGGCAGGTACCCAGAGATCCGAGTTTGCGTGTAGAGAAAACTTGAAACTTGAAAATAATTTCGTCCCTGTGCGTGGTTCTGGGTTAAAAGAAAGTCATTGACTTCGGAGGGTCAAGGTGTTTTGCTCGTCATCAGAGGTCCTTACTAACACTGACTTACTATCGTTGCCGCTGAGTCAAATAATAACCGATTATTTTGATATTGTCTCCTCAATATCTCTACGCATGCTTAGAGGTCTCTGACCATGCGTCGTTTTTTTTTTTCGATCTTTTTTTATTGACATGATATAAGGAGATATTAGCGCACAAATGCAGTGACGGCTACTGCTTGGGCTTTGGATATGATATATACAGTATACAGTAGCAACACACAGCATATGACAATATATACATAGATAAACAATGTTGCATTGTCACATGGAAGTCAAAATAAAAAGACGAGGTTACAAAGACGCATTTAAAGCAATAATGCGAACAGCGGTGTAACACAACAAATAAACCCTCAACCAATCCTTCTAACTACGATAGTATCAAATGTACCCCCTGACAATAAAAATAAATAATTCTCTCAAAACATTTCTACCGTGCTTTAATAACGGCCAATTATGCCGCTGTCTTCGAGAAATGTGTTTAATGCTATTAAAGCGCACATCTGCATAGCTCATCTTGGTCATGGTCGTAATAAAATTTCTTCAAATTGAGAGGGACATGCTGTGAAGCTTACAATGACGATTTAAGTCAGCGTCTTGGTGTGTCGTGGTGCGGGCATTCTTGAAGAACGTGATACGTGTATTCGTCAACAAAGGCACAATCACAGTGAGGAATTTCAGATCGGACAATTCCGTGTAATGAGTGTTTTGTGTAGGTGGTGCACAGCCGTTATACCATTAATAAGGTTTCCTATGTTTCTATCTAACGCAATCAAATGTTGAATTCAATAAGTGGTTCAATATGAATCATGTCGGAACTTTCTCAATATTGGTCGAACCACGTCGCTTTGCATATCTTGAATAACGCTGCGTTTAAGATCTGCGCATGGTTTGCCTTTGTGTGCTTCTTGAGTGCCTCATAAATTATATTAGCATTATATGTTTTCATTTTGAAGCTTCATAGAGACGTGAGCGCCGTCCTAGGAGGCGTTGGAAACTATCCTCTTTCGCGCCTCTCTTAAAGAAGTCATAAATATTATCGCGCATAAGATAGCGAATAGTTAAGCTGTTATATAATTGTTGACGAAGTTACACGAGAGGATTGTTCGTAATTGAGGTATGGTATAACTCTTGCTGAAGTAGACGATTGTGTTAAACTAGAGGCATCTGTATAGGCATGAAATGTATCCTGGATGCCGCATATACGGGGTCATCATATCTAAGCTTTCCGGAATGTTTTAACATAATGCCTGTTGCAGATAACGTAATTCCTGTCCTTGAGCTGGATTATTCCAAGAGGCGGACATTACTGGAAGGACACATCAAAACACACATGTTATAATAATTAACACAACTTCACTAATAAAGTTCATAAATATGTACGGCACGTAGTGCGAGTTAGGAATTGTAGCCGGTGAATTTGCAAGGCATATGCACTTGAAATTAATGTCCGGGATGACACCATTCACGATATATAATTTCCCAAAAAGTGGGACGAAATACATGCGCGTTCGAGTTGTTGTTCAACGCGTAAAAGTGCGTTTCGTTAAAACGTCAGACAACGGTGAATTGTCATCGCGAGCTTGATGGCGAATATCTCAACACTGGTGTCATTACGGAAATTTATTCCAAATGGATACGCCTTGCTACAATCCACAAATTGCAATTATATGCCATTATGTTATTAACTAAGACCCTAACTTGTGATTTTTTTAATTAGCTGGATATATGTTTCGCTTTCTGAACCGACTATGTCTGCATCTCTGAATAATCCAGCTCAAGGACTACACTGATGTGAATTGCGACAGGCCATTCAAAAAAATCCGGAAAACCTAAATATGATCATCCCGTATATTTGGTATCGTGTTACTTGTTGAGTAGCTTTAGTGAACGTGTCTCGTTTTGAAAGTGTACCATCTATTGCCAACACTACTTATGGGAGCGTAAGCATCAATAAAGGGTATTGTGCGTCCGATTTGCAAAACTCGTTTTTCGGAAGGATACAGAGATAGTTTTGTATTTCTTTATGGATACGATTTTTTTTATTATGTTTAAACCCAATGGGTAACTTTTCATGCTCGAATTCCGGAAAAAAAATAGAGAGAGCTGTTTCTGAAGTTCTCCGAACTGGAAGCGGTGGTTCGCGAGCCTCTGTAATAGAAAGGCAGCTACAAGACGCGCGCGGAACTCCTAGGCGTATGCGAAGACCTCTCACTCAAATTCTTTGGAGCCGCTCTCCCAAGTTCGGGAAAGTCCGCGCTTTCATCGTGGTGACCTCGAATCGAGACAAGAAATTTGAGACCAGCGCGACTCTAGACTGTGCAAGTGATGAGTGAACATCATTTGTACTACATCGCGGCATCGACTCTTTTAAACACTGAACTCCGTTTTAACGTCTTGAAGTGACATGAGCCGGTAATGTGCAGGGATTCCTTTTACTCAATTCTGTGACTTTCTTGTCATCTACACCACCGAAGACTGGCCGATCGCGGTGATAAGGCAGGCGGATCGAAATAAGCAATATAATTGGAATACAATCATTCCTGTGATTGGAATTATCATATAATTGGAATACAATCAAATAGCTAAAGAAACTGCGATAACGGCCGAGATATGGCGACTGAGCGCATGCACTGTCAAGATGTCCGGAACGCTCCCTGTCCTGGTGGCGGTAGGTATGGTATGTAGAACTTTATTTAGGTCCTCGAGGGATCAGTCTGGGACTGATGCGGGCCGCTCCCACGTCGGTACAGAGAGGCCGAGCCCCTCTGCCATCACACGGGCCCTCTGGACAGCCCTGAGTTGGTCCGCCAGCACTTAACTGTGCAGCAGTGTGTGTGTGTGTGTGTGGGGGGGGGGGGGGGGGAGGCGAGCTAGTCGCCATGCACCTCTTAGACTAATGTTACTGTCGTCAACGACATAGGCACAAATTTGTTCCCCAGCAATGTGGTGGAGATTTACTGGTTCCGAGTGTCCTCGTCTTCAGGAAAAAAAAGTTTCCTCATCTCGTTCTTCGCCTTTAACTTGGCGAAGAATTAACAGTGATATTGTAATAAGTCAGTCTTCGGCTCGCACTGGCGCTTGCGGGCCTAGGCCCACTTGTCACGCGACCATTCGTCACAGGTCAGCTCCCCACAGGAAAACTTCTCAGGAAGGTAAACTTGTCGTAGGGGATGACAGACGATAACTTCTCGTCCCACCGGACTTTTCCTCACACGGACAATTGGAGTTCGGAGCTGGTTTGCGGTGTGACAAGCAATTTGTTTTGTTTGCCGCACATCATGTCTATAGCAAGAAAAGTGACACTGAAGGCCTCGTTGAAGGGCCCCTCACCAGGTCTGGCATTTTGAGCTGACAAGCTCAGGCCATACAATGCGCACTAATTACCGTGTCTGATCCCTTCGCGCCGCGTAAAGAGCTTAAATTTCAAGCAAAGCGCCGTTTGGCCTTCTTCTCGCGGGCGCCGTGCGCCTACATACATGGCAGTGCTGTGACGTCACTCACAGTCACACGTGTCTTCGATATTTAATTAAGCCAACATCAGTTATTTGTTTAATCCGTTGCTTCAATAGACGAATTAAAGTGCACATAAATAATATACCATGCAAACCGAAGGTGTGCGTGTTTTTGTTTTACTTTGTTCCGCAGCAAGAGAGATGTACTTCCGTTTCGTCAGCTTGTATCCTTGTCATTTTCCACCGTGTTCCAGCGCCGTCCTCTTTCATCCTCTCGCATTTGCCTCAGTGCTCGTGACTGTGGCGCCGACTTATACCGCATAAAATAAATCTGGAAGCTGCTGCTCTACTACTGTACCCGCGTGTTTGTATGAGCGATTAAATCCGACTTGCTTATACCGCTAATAAGGTGTCGCAGAGTGCGTAAAAGTCTTCCGCTGAGCGAAACGAGCGAAATAAAATAGCTCGCGCGCGAGACCGTCACTGATGCAAAAAAAGGAAGGCGGGGCCCATGACGTATTCGTCACGCGCTCCTCAGGCTGCGGTGCCACGGAGGAAGGAAACTAAGCAGAGGCCCTGACGTCACTCTTTGTGAAGCAAAAGTGAAGCCGGAAGTTGGCGTTGCTCATGGCGATGCTCCGCCTTTTGTGCCACCCTCCTCTCTTGTTTACATCTTTCGCGAAACCACGCCGCGCTCGTGGTTTCGCGCGCGGAGCGCGCGCGCTCGCGCAGCATCCGGCAGAGCGCGGTGAAGCTGACACAGCGCAACAAGACACGGTGACTAACGCAAACCCGCCCACACAGCGCCTTTGCCACGGCACGAAACCTACCAGAGCAACACGTGTGAGTGCTCAAAAAATCAGAACAACGCCACCATTGTAGCCCAAAAGGCGGGGCCATGCAGCAAAAAAAATAAATAAATAAAAAAGCAGCAAAAAAAATAAGAACTTATACGTCATTTCCGCCACACTTTTCTCCTAGCGCGCGGAGGGGGTAAGGCCTCTCCTTAGTTTCCTTCCTCCGTGCTTCGGTGCGGTAGATTTCAGGGAAGGAATTTCGCTTGCGAAGGCTAGAGGGTGTCACGTGGATAGTGTCTATGTTGGCTGTGACGCTCGAATGCGGAGATTATGGGTTCGCGGCACTTAAAATAATTCGGTTTCTGCAATGAATGAACCAACGTGGAAAATTATTGCAGTAGAACACTCCTTAGAGGGCATGTAACAGCTTCTAGTATATAACAAAAATTTCTTCATGGGCTGCTGAACGACGTTTGAAAGTACTTGTAGCTTTTTAAACCGATGCTTTCTTTGCCTTCGTTCGTAGCAAATGACTGTGTAAACGGCTTTCTCGTTTCGAACGAGTCGAAGCCTAACGAAAAAAGCGTTCGAGATGTCAGCGCCACCTATCGCTACAGGCGCGAAATAGCCGCGATGACGGCATATGGCCTCTGAGATCCGAAGATATAACTGGCCAACTAAAATTGTAGAAAACGTGCACTGCTTAGGCCGTACGCATCGAGCGGCCTACGCAGCTAAAACGTCTTCGGTCATCGCTGTAAGTTAGTACGGAACGGTAATACCGTACTGTATACCGTACTTACCATACCGTAATACGGCACTGCTAAAACTATAGCACACACTAAGCAGCGCACGTTTTCCTCAATTTTAGCTGGCCGGCGATATCTTCGGATCTGAGAGGCCATATGCCGTCGTCGCGGCTATTTTGCGTTTGTAGCGATAGCTGGCGCTGACATCTCGAACGTTTCTTTCGTTAGGCTTCGACTCGTTCGAAACGAGAAGCGATCTCGAAAACACCACGAGGTTATCCATAATACTCTGTAGACGAAGCGGCCTGAGTCTAAGCGAAAGCCGTTTACAAGTCATTTGCTACGAACGAAGTGCATTTTACAAATTTGGCGTTGTATTTTACAAAAGCAACGCCAAATTCAAATCGAGGCGGGCAGCGGGGACCGCCGCCATGTTTCCCGCAAACTCCGAAAACCACGCCGAAATGCTAACGCTAACTCGTTTGCGTTGCGTACGCGCGCTACCCGCTATTTAGTTTAGCGTTCAGCGCATGCGCAGTAACGACCCGCTATTTTTTTAGCGTACGCAAGGTATAGCGTACGCTAGTCAGCGCCACTTATCGCTACAGGTGGGAAATAGCCGTAACGACGGTATCTGGCCTCTGAGATCCGAAGATATCGCCGGCCAACTAACATGCGCTGCGTAGCGTAGGCTACACTTAGCGTATAGCGTACGCTATAAGTTGCGTACGCTAAACTAAAACTGTCTACTGTCTAATGACATTCTAATAGACTTTAAGCGAAGAAAATGGCACTGGGCAGGTCATATAATGCGATGATTAGATACGCATTGGACCATTACGGTGACAGAATCGGTACCAAGAGAAGGGAAGCGCACTAGAGGACGGCAGAAGACTAGGTGGTGCGACAAAATTGGGAAATTTGCGGATGCTTCTTGGAATCGGTTGGCGCACGACAGGGGTAATTGTAGATTGCAGGGTGAGGCCTTCGTCCTGCAGTAGACATAAATAGCATGATGATGATGATGATGCCGCCTCAAACCGGCGCTCTCGCAGGCGGATCTGCTGGCAGCCGTGGTCACAACCATGGCAACGCTGGGCCTAGCTGCTTCGACGTTCGCTATTAGGCTTCTTGCCGTTCTTGTGCCATGTTTTTCATTGAAAGAATTCGCCATTGTTAGCGACGGCACCCACTCCTCCTTCGTGGACCTCGCGATTTGTTTCGAAGCTCGGAAAGCACAAAGCATTGCACAATGACGGTTTTTGAAAGTCAGCTTTGCCTCGACACATAATTGTTACGTAGTGGAGCATACGCAAAAGTATTGCGGTGAACTATGACAAGTGTCGTGAGGGGCAATAGCCATGGGACACAGTATGCATTGCTTAATTATACATGCGTTCACCCGCCATCTCCGTACACAGTACGGGCACCGATATACCTAATTAGCGTACTGGCAGGCCTTCTGAGCTTTTCCAGTTATGCCTGCAGCGATTTGAGCCCTTAAAGGGCTCCTCACCAGCTCTCGCCATTTTGAGCCAATAAGCGCCGTGCATACTATGCACGCTAACGATCGTGTCTGCTAAGTATTATATCGCTACACGCCGCGGAAAGAGTTCAAATTTCAAACCCAATGCCGTCTGCCCTTCTCCTCGGGGGCGCCATGCTTCCAGTCGGAGAGCGGACGTAATTGTACAAGTACGCCTACGTACATCGCACTGCTGTGACGTCGCTCGTAGTGACACGTGACTTCAAGAATTATTTAAGACAACATCCGTTATTTGTGTAATCTGTTGGTTGAATAGACGAAATAAAGTAAAGAGAAATATTAAAACACACTAACAGAAAGTCGGTGCGTTCTTGTTTTACTTTACACCGCTGTAAGAGAGGGTGTACATCCGTTTCGTCTGCATCTTCCCACGTCGTGCAGTCGCACGCGGACAATGGAAGTATGTCATTTTCTACAACGTTCGAGCTTGCGATCATGCTCCGCTTGTGTCTTCCTCAGTATTCGTGTATCACTGGCTTATACTGCTAGTCAGGCGTTCTCGTGCTCAGCACGCGATTTTGCGTGCTGCGCGTAACAGACGCGACGGCGCATGCGCGACGCCGTCAATAGAAGTGCACCGCGCAGCAAGAAAGAGAGGAGACAAAAATGTAAAGGCGGGCCGGTGACATTTGCATCACGTGATCCTTGAGCTCCGGTATGGGAGAATGCAGGGAAAGAATTTCGCTTGCAGAGGCTAGACGGGGCAAGTGGAAAGAGTGTCTCTCTTGGCAGTGGCCCTCGCCTCCTGAAATCATCGCTTCGCGGAACTGAAATATTTCTATCTCCGCTATTCATGAACTAGTTTGCAAACTTTTTTGCAGCAGTACGCTCGAGACGCACGCAAAACGAGCAATAGAAGCAAACGACCTATTCGAAACGTGGGAGGCCAAGCTAACCCTCGGGGACCTGGAAGACCAATGACAACTCGTCGCCAGGGCCAAGAGGGCAGTCGAAGCCAGAGGGTTCCTGGACTAAGGAGCCTTCCCACCTTAGGGTGATACCCGTCCTCGCTCGGGACACTGTTTCGTACAATAAACGTTTCTTTCTCTCTCTCTACGCTCCCTAGAGGGAACATAACCGAAATGCAGGTGTCCCTCGTCCAAACGAAAATAAATTATTTAAAGCTGTGAAACACAACACTCAGATGTTTTGCTTGGGCTCAGGCTATGTCAGGAGAGATGAGGTTTACTTACCAACTGATGAGAGAAAATCTCACTGATGACAAAGTTCAGGCCGCATACCAATGAGCTTGCTATGAGATTATAGAAATTGCTCATATTCGAAAATAGCTTATTCTGTGTGCATCTCCTTTATATTCGTATTTGAGGATGTACGAGTCAAATTGCAATGGTTTTTACCATTTTTTAAAGCTACTTTATGCGCTGGGCACTTTACTAACGCCACCCTTCCGTTTCATTTTTTTAATAAAATAAACACTACTCTTTACTATTGAAAGTGTATTACGTCGGGTTTTTTTTTTTACATGCTTACTAGAGAGTGGCAGTATCAGACGACATGGTGTCAACCCGTCTTGATATAAAACGAAGTTCTGTGTCACTCAGAGAATTTTCGCAAAGGCTCTCAGGGAAAGTGTGAAAAACAGCGAATTTGGAAATGCCAACTTGGTAGACACCGTGGGTCTAGTATAGAAAGGTCCAGAAAAAACAATTTCAGCAGTAATTTTTTTTCAATAGAATCAAGTGCTTCTTCTCCTCTTAAACTAGTGAAATTTTGACATTCTTTCACAATGAATACAAACGAGGTTCTCATTTAATGGTGGACCTGTGTTTTGTCGCAATTTTATTTATTGCACAGAAACTTTTGCTTTCCAGCATTTCTCCAGAATACGGAAGGGTTAGCCCCAACATTACAACAGGTTGGTTATGATCAGGAGAGTGTAGGTCCATGATAAAACAGCCACGCATCACGTCACTCGCCCCGCGCATAGCCCGCAGAGCCAGCGCTGACGGTCAAGAACATGCGCCGTCCACACTCTTTCAATGGCAGGTTTAGGGTTATTCGACACCTGCCAACGGTTTGGAATCTGGAGGGTCACTGGTTGCTCACCCTCTCTTCTGGTAATATATGCATGCAACCGGCTTTTGACGCCAGTTCTTGCTAGTCTTGTGACGAGTTGCTCAAGGCTACGAAAAGAGACTGCGCGTCACAAACGGCATCAGGAACGAGAGGCCGTCGTACGGTGTGTCGCAAGCAAGGTGGTGTGCGTGAACAGCTTTTTTGCCATACCATGCACTCGCCTTTCTTTGTGAGGCAGCTTGTGGGCAGGGTTGCCAGATCGCTCCAACCACAGGCAGCCAAAGTTGCCTCCGCCGTAGCCCACATATAACCAAAAGCGAAACTTTTGGGTAGCCCAAAAGTAGCCAGAAAGCTTTGTATTTTTTGTGCAGTCATATCTTAAGCATATTGAATTAATTTTCTGCAATAATACCTACATATTAGATTTCGCACGCATGACCATGCATGACCTCCGCGCGCATCGTCACGGAGGCATTACTTCACGGACAAGAGATGCTGCACAAGCGCAAGAAGTGCAGAAACGCAGGCGCGCAGGAAAATTCGTGATAAGGCAAATGCAGTCTTCTTTGCAAATGCACTGTTTTATTTTTTCCAGAGGACAAAAAAATCACGAAAAGAACAACGCACAAATAGCACCGCGCAATAAACGCGCTTAGTAATGGCATGCATTCAGGCTTTCAGTATTATTACTTACAGCTCATGATAATTTCGCTTAACACCACACAATGCACTAAAGTAAAAACTACGAAGAATTGCAAGACAAAGTCTAACGCAATAGATGGCGGTTGGTACAAAATCCAGTACGATATATATACGTAAAGAAAGTATGCTGATGTCACGTGGTAGTGACGTATAAAGAACACAGTAGGAATACTGTGGAAGACGAAATTAACTTTTATTGGGCGAACCTGTTCCCATAAAAACAGGCTACACTTAAAGAACAGCGGCAGTGGCGAAGACTGTCGGCGAACGTCAAAATCTGATCAGCGGGGCAAGCGCCAAGGTAAATGTACCTGGTAGCGAAGCTTCCATAGGAGCCCATACTTCCAAAACATGGCGGTCCATCGCCGGTTCATGGGGCTTAGCGCCATCTGTATGTGGTGGAACACTTCCGGCGGAAGAAAAAATAACGTGCCGCCATCATGTCCGTTAAATGAATGAATGAATGAATGAAAACTTTATTGTTCCACCGAGCTGGGGTGCCCGCCTCTTAACCTACACGTAGGTAGGGGAGGAGGACGAAGCAGTCCCCGCGCGTTGAGGACGGTGACTCTTCACGGCCTCAACGGCCAGGCGGATCGCTCGACGCTGGTCGTCTTCAGCCTCGCTCTGGAGCAAGGCCTCCCAGGCTTCTCTACTGACAATGTTTTCCTTGGCCCCTGGGGAGCCAGCACACTCCCATATTATATGGTCTAGCGTACCTTTTTCCTTACAAATTTTTCAGAGGGCGTCGTTATACACTCTAAGAAGAATCGCGGGGAAAGCGGGAGTAACTGGGCAGTTAGTCCTAAAAAGGGCGCTTTCGTCCCTCAAGGGAGTAACTGCATGGATGTGCGTGCCGTGTGCAAATTTTGGAGAGTAAGTGTTTAGTCCCTGGTCGGAAAGAGAGCAACGGGAGGACGAACGGCAACAGTTACTCCCCATGCGCTCCGCTGTTTTCGTCCGTGTCGTGCAGTGATTCGGAAAAAACTGTATTGTCTATAAATCGTGAATAGTTCGAAGTTCGTGCACTGTCCATTGAACCACATGCAAAGCAGCACTTTGCCTCTTCGTGAGAAAATTGCGTGAAATTTAAAGTTGGAATGTGAAGAGCCATGCATGCCCTTCCTGCGTACCCCATAAGTGAGCGATAGAAATTAAACGCGCAAGTCATTGATAGACTGCCAGATATCGCTGGTCAATAGTACCTAAGTTCCTTCCGTTCCAAGGAGATTACGAACTTAACTGAAGCGATGTGTAGCTCAAACGGGACACACTAAGCGACAGAGCAATTGTCCGTCTCTGTCGTCTTAGGTGCCCCGTTCGAGCTCGCTACACGTTTACATCGTGTAGTGCCTCAGTTTAAAGCACCCTAAGAATACTCGGGCATATTTCTTTTCGCACTCACTGATGGTTGCAAGTACACTCAACGTTACACTCTCCCCGCACAACATACACAAAATGCCGAGTCGCTTTTACATTGCGGCACCTGCGTTTCGATGCTTAACCTGTCTCAATTTCCTAGTCCCGTCAAGCAATCTGCCGTGGTGCCGTGGTGCCGTCAGCCCGGGACAACTTCAACGAAAGCATCGCATATTTACGAGATGTGTACAAACAGAAGGAAGAAAAGCGAGATTGGTGTGTTTATTTGGACAAACTCCTGACCGTAAAGCGTTTTTTACCCACTTATGCTAGCCAGACACAAGCTAGCATTTTTAATGTGATGTTATGATGGTGTTTTTCACTGTATTGTGCCAAGTTGGCAATAAAGAAAAAAAAATCTGCCGTGGTGCAGTCGTTAGAGTAGCTAGCATGGGAGCGCGAGGACATGAGTTCGAATCCTGCTTTGGGGCCCGTGTTTTTTCTTTTTTTTTTCAGCTCAGTAATCTTTTTTATTATTGTATAAATGCCTAATTTCATTAATTCCACCTTTGCGGAGCATCGGAAATAATGACCGTTACTAATTTGAGGAGCATCGGAAAAGAGCAACTGTTAGTCCTCGGCGGAGTAACGGCATGGGGAGTAACAGTTCATTCCCTCGCACTTACCCCCTAAAGGGAGGAATGGTTGTGGCAGATCAGTTGCTCCCCTAAAGGAGTAACCTCAATACCCCATTTCCTCCTTTTCTTCTCAGAGTGCAGTCCCTCGTCTGTGTTAAGTAGATCCAATGTGGTGATGTGTAATTGTTTCCCTGGAGGCGTCGCCAAATGCAAGCGTCCTCCAGAGAGAGAGACCGATGCGGAGGCGGAAAGATTCTTCTTTCGGTTTTGTAGTGATCGACAATTTCCCTGTACGTGATCATGCCATCTTTTATCCCTGTAACTGGCTGCTCTAGAGTTGCCCGGTGGTAGAGTGCTCGGGCGAGCTCATGAGCGGCTTCGTTGCCTGGGACTTCTTCATGGGCTGGTACCCAAATAAAAGTTATGTCCATCCTGGGAGGGTTTTTGAGTAGAATGTGGAGGGCTTCTTCCGAGATTCTCCCTTTGTTAAAATTTCGGATAGCTAATTTGTTATCGCATAATATTACTCCCGCTTTTGTTCCCGCACAAGCGAGCGCTACTGCAACCTCCTCAGCTGTACAGGCGTCCCTCGTGCACGTGGAGCACGCTATCTTAACGCACCCGTCGCCGTCAACCACCGTCGATACCGCAGCCCCGTCTCTGCCGCAAGCGGCGTCCACGTACGCTACGTTATGCGCCGGTGTGTCTTTAAGTTTATTTACGAGAGCCTTAGCCCTGTGAGCTCTCCTCTCTTTGTTGTAGATAGGATGCATATTTTTAGGTAGGGGCGCGATTCGGAAGCGCTTACGCACGTCCAACGGAATGTCTTTCTTGTCAGTCGGGGCACCCCTGTCACATTGAATTCCTACCGATTCCATGATTTTTCTCCCTGTTTTAGACTGGCCTAATCTTTCCAACTGAGACACTCGTACTGCCTCAGTGAGTTCAACTAGCGTGTTGTGTACCCCCATTTTGAGGATGAGGTCTGTCGAGGTCGAGTCTGGGAGCCCTAGGGCTCTCTTAACGCTCTTCCTAATGATCGCATCTATTTTATCCTTTTCTTCTCGTCTAAACACAAGATACGGTGTGGCATATGCTATACGGCTGGTAATGAAGGCTTGCATGAGTCTGAGGAGGCTGTTCTCTTTGAGGCCCCTGCCTTTCAGTGAAATTCTCCTAAAGATCCCCGTTACCTGCGCCGCGTATCCTTCTAGCTTTTTGATTGTCGTGAGGTTGCATCCATTTCTCTGGATATACATGCCCAGAATTCTTATTTCCTCCACCTTGGGAACCTCATTTCCGTTTACGAAAATAGTGATGGGTCTGCTGCTTCCAGCGTGTCTCCTTTATTGATGTTTTGGCTCAATGATTAACAGCTCCGATTTCTGTGGCGAGCACGCCAAGCCTCTGCTGACCGCGTACTCTTCCACCATATTCGCCGCTATCTGTAGTTTAAGCTCGATGCCTGCGTCACTCCCACTGTTAACCCAGATGTTGATATCATCCGCGTACATGCTAAATTTAATCGATTTAATCTTATTGAGTTCCGCTGGGAGACCCCTCATCGCTTTGTTGAATAGGAAGGGCGAGAGCACAGACCCTTGCGGGGTTCCCTTGCTCCCAAGTGTGATGGGAGGGGATTTTACATCCAGAAATTTTATATTCGCCTCCCTCTGTGACAGAAAGTCTTTGACGTATGCATATACCCTGTGTCCCACACCTACCTCTTCGAGGCCTACCAAGATAGCCTTATGGCTAACGTTGTCAAATGCCTTGGTGAGGTCGAGACCTAGGATCGCCCTGGTGTCAGTTGAGTCGTATCGGTCTAGGGTATCATGCTTAAGTCTGAGCATGACATCTTGTGTACTGAGCCCTGGCCTGAATCCAACCATTTCATGCGGCCGGAGATCATTCTCCTCCATGTACCTGGTCAGCCTCGTTTGAACAACATGCTCCATCAATTTCCCTACACACGAGGTGAGGGAGATTGGTCGCGTGTTGTTCAAGCCGGGTACTTTGCCTGGCTTGGGAATAAAGACTACGTCCGCCTGTTTCCATGTTTTTCGAAGTTCTCCTTTCTCCCACACCTGGTTCATAAATTTGGTTAATGCAATGATAGACTCATCGTCTAGATTCCTAAGAGCTGTGTTTGTTATCCCGTCCGGGCCGGGGGCTGATCTCTTTCTGAGGTTATTAATCTCTGCTCTAACCTCTGTCGTGGTGATGGGAGCATCGAGATCTGGATTGGGAGGTCCCTCGTAGTCCCTAAACACCTCGCTCTCTGCTTTTCCAAGATATGTTTCTTGGAGCTCGCTAATGAGCTCGTCATATGTGCCAACAAAGCCATGCCTCGCTCTCACCTGGTTTGTACTAGCTTGCATTTTTGATTTACTAGGGTCGATTAGATGTCTGAGAAGGCTCCATGTTTTGGAGAGACTCATATTGGTTTCCATCTCATCGCACTTGCTGTACCAATTTTGCTCGTTGAGCTTAATCGCATATGTTTCTATGTTTTTGTTGAGTCTGGCTAGTTCGCGCCGGATATTCCTGTTCCATCTTTGTGCCTTGAGTCTTTTCTCCAGATTACTCTTTCTGCTCCACATGTTCAGCAGTTTGCTGTCTAGTGCTGAGGGTGCGTCGTCATCCTCTATGGTTGTAGTCGCTTCCTCTATATGCGTTTTAAGGAGGTGTGTCCACTCGTCGATATTGTAGATATCGTCCGGCAGTGAGGCCTCCTTTCTTATCTCTCTGAATTTATCCCACTCCGTTAATTTCGGTTGTTTGATGAGGCGTGTTTTGACGCCTTTTCCTAGCGTGAGCGAAATAATAAAGTGGTCGCTGCCTAGATTTTGTCCTGTGCTTTTCCATGTTACTGTTCCCGCCATGTCGCTTATCGTGAGGTCATGTCCGTTAAAAGCAGAAGGGACGTCATTTTGTTTTCGGAGGCGCGAAATTTGTTTTGTTGTTGTTCCTTTGGGGCTGTATATTCATATGCCCCGCCATTCGACTTGATGGGCGTTTCGAGCTTTCAGCGTGGAAAGCGATGCAGGAAAAGGCCAGCCGTACGGTTGTCCAAATCGCATCCCTGCACAGAACATACTTTCTTTGGAGGCCAACGAAAGCTTTAGGTGTAGAGTGCTGATCCTATTGTCGGATGCCAAGCCCGTCGGCCAGCGCAGTCGCACGACAACAACTACACAATTATCTGGCGGTCGTAACTCACTACTTTTGACTGAACAGATTAAGAAGCAATGAAGCTACCCGCGTAACCAAATTCAGACAAACTTCGACAAGCAAGAAAGCACAAATTGTGAGGGGGGCGTATTTCAACAGGTGATACGATTGCGCCTTTCTGCGCATTTCAAGACGTGCATTGCACTGCGAGTGATAGTGGTGTCAACGCCCCCTGTAGCGATGGGCGCTGAGAAGAAATGCATTTATTAATAATAAAATAAACGTATTTTCTTAACTCATCACGCATATACAAAATTGACTAGAAATTTTATTTTCGTTGAATGAATCTAACTGCGTCTCGTTTGAATTAAAAAACGCGTTTTTCTTTTCCCATGCTTGTTCCCTCCAAACATAGTCGCACTTCAATCGCTGCTCCCATAACCCGCCATGCTGATGTCGGTGACAATCTGTACTGAACCGCTTTTCGCCCGAAGCTTCGCGACCTATTTGAATCGACCTTGCAAGCGCGTCGGCTTTCATACATCAGTCGTCGAATGTTCCAGACTAATAGCTGGGACCCACGTGTCTTGCATAAAATTCTATACTATAGGCGTCGCGCGCACATGCAATCAGATTACGCAAGGTTCGGTGACAGACAGCAGATGGAACCATCGATAACATTCCAGAAACTTCCGATACATGAAGGCGCGTCCTGCGCTGTGCGATAAAAGTTGTTAGGCGCTGAAACGTGGTAACTCGATGAACATAAACAAGTACCAGTGTCAATAGGATCAAGCATCACGAGCTTATGGCGAAGTGGAACTGCTTGTTCCGTACAAAATTTCAGAGCTGAAACGGGACAAAAATTCTTGGCCCGGTTCAAAATCTTTGCAGCAGCCTCCGTTCCTGGCCAGGCCAAACTTCACGTGGAGGAGCGCTGCCAATGCCTCGTTCGACAATACATTTAGAAGGTCGGTTTTAATGAGCGAGACCTGGCTGAACACTCGTTCGGCGGCGGCATTTGGTACGGGTAGTAGTGATAGAAAAGACAGGAGGAGGGTTTGGAGTTGTGTAGGGAACGCATGGCTGTGGTGGCTGTGTGGCAATGGAAGAGGATATGTTCCACGTTGGCGTTGGAGCAGGGGAAATTTGGGCAGGAAGAGTCCGAGCGAATTGCCACGTATGCGCGCCACGCGGCAAGCAGAAAATTCGGCAAATTTTGGTTAGGTTCAGCTCGGTGTTCGCTCTCCGTTCTGGCGCCGGGAGCTAGAAGCATCTCATGCTTAAAACGTAGCACGCCGAAAGCTCACATGTGGAGACAGCAGCAGTTTATGTTCGCTGGTGCGCGCGCGGGTAGCGTTAGTTCACGGATGGAGACATGCTTCCTTAGGCCCGCTTTCATAATTAAAATTATCAAAAGGCCGCTATCCTTGACCTTTTGACAAGCATATGTGTTCTTTACATAGAACATGCGAATTACTTTTTTTTTACACAGGAAATAGATGTAGCCGAAAAAATAGCCACATAGCCAAAAGGAAAAATCTGACGCGAAATCGGACAAAAAGTAGCCCAATTTGGCTATTAATAGCCCAATCTGGCGACCCTGTTTGTCCGCTTTCTGAATGTCGAGCAGCTGTTGCCAATGCATCTGTGTCAATTCAACACCGAACAGTAACTTTAGTCGCCGATGCCCGATGAAGCAGCGCCGAGTAGGCCTTAATAGTCTAGGCAGTGTGGCCGTGACATACATTCACTGTTAATTGGCCGCTTTGGGAACAGCCTCCAAACCGCTGCGGAATGCGTGCCGCTAGTATGTTAGTTCAGTTGGCACCGATGAGCCGATTTTACGTGTGCAGGTTAGATTGACGACCTTTAAAGCTGCATAACGTCTGTCGTCGTGGCCCTAACACAGCCTGCGTTCCTATCATCATAAATAGTTTGGGCCTATTTACGCACACGCTTTCGGAATTGACGAAATGTGCACTTTTCTCACTGTTGCCTTTACTGGCATCTCGTTACCATTGCGATCGGTCATGTAGACCGTTAAGAGAATTCTATTAATTTGATTTTTCAGTTAGTTTAATCCCGACCGAAGGTTCCAGCCAGCATCAGTGCTTGTCTGTTGACCTAGACTCGTTATTTTGATCTCAAATTTGGCCTTCGCTGAATAATTCCAACTTGAGTGGTAAACTGGTAAACATGCACGTGCCTGACCTCGAAGGTAGTGCCAATAGCAACCACCTTTAGCGGCAGCTTACGAAACGGTGAATGGCTTGAACACACATCATCATCCACCAGAAATGCCTATTGTCAGCCTTCCCTAGTAGGACTTTAAAGCAAAAACGATAGAGCACATCAAATGATTACGGTGTTTCCTCAATTCGGATCTCTCTCTCTGTGTGCGTTTGAAGATTGGTCTGAATATTGCCTGCACGTGATGCAATCGGATACAATGCAAAACGGCAGGCGATGGCAGCGGTTATCATTCTCACGTATCACGACGACATTGATGACGTACTAATTGGTCTTTGATTGCAAAATCTCATTCGAAAGATCTTTGTGTTTGTTGCGAAGTCGTTTCACAAGCGTAGAATATCAAACACAATGGACTGTATGAAACACGTGTTGTGGTTTGTAGCAATTAAGATTAAGTAACACCTAATGATGGACGTTAAGTATAAATTTCTATTTTCTGAAGGTAGAGTTTGCAGATTTCGTCTTTTCATATTGCCAAAACAGGAGGCATGCTACGCTTTTCTCGCTAAAAAAAAAAAATGGGTGCACATTAGATTTCTACTTTGAACATGGAAAGTGGGTGCAAGTTAGTATTGTTCAATTACTGATAAATAAATCAGCAGTTCTTGGGCTTTAGTTTTTTCTGCATCCTGTTAAATTAAGCTTGCTGCATCACTTCATTTGTTAGGTTCCGTAAAGGTCGAATGGACAGAAGTTATCTGCATGTGTAAAGATGTTGCACGATTTACCGGGTAAACTTCTTTCGGTGAGGAGGAGGAGGAGAAACATTTATTTTTTTTTTTTAAAGGAAAGGACAAGCAGGTGTCTTTCTGCTTGTGCGGGAGGCGCCCTTTTTGCACGGCTCCGGCGGCTCCTGCCGCCTACCGGGCCCGCCGCACCAGTTGCTGCTGGTTACGAGGGTCCGAACTAAGCACGGCCTCCCACTGCTCGGGTGTGGGGTCGGGTATTTGTGGGGCTGCCTTCACGTTGGGGCACGCCCATGTAGTGTGATATAGGGAGGCGTAATGGTCACAAAGGGGACATTTGTATGACTATAGAGTGGGGTGTGTTGCATGTACTCTGCTTAAATAGGGGTGTATATTGGTTTGTAATTGTCGACACGTTACGGCGTCTTCACGTGAGAGGTCTTGTGTGGAGGTGGGTATATCGTCGTCTGTTCAATCTGTGGTGTTGTAGTATGGCGTTGTATTGCGATATGTACGGGCTCCATAGATGCGGTCGGATCCTTCTCTTGTAAACTTTTCTAGCCGAGAGTACATGGCACATAGAACCTAATCAGCATCATGTGTAGGTGCACCGCTTTTATTTCCTCTGAACTGAATGAAAATTATCGCATGTTGTGATTTCGCGAGCGCATTTCTCATGTGCACCTGTCGCGTGTTTTGCAATTGCGCAGGAGTAAGGACCGTCCGCGCTTGAGAGAGAGGGACCGGTCACAAGAGCGATCGTCACGCCAAGAGAAGTCTATAGGCGTGACCGGTCGTGAGCGGGACTACAGAGACAGTAGCCGCAAAAGGGACCGCTACCGAGACAAGGAGAGGGAGCATGGCAGTCGCCACTAAATGTCCCTCTTCACCACCACGTGGTGAGCGTTTGCCGTGTTTTTTATTCCTACTTGAAATTCAGTTCAGTAGGCGACTATTTACTTGGGTCTAACTCGCTAAAGCTTGACATGGGCATCAGCATAAAAACCAGAACGGCCCATAGGTTGCGACCTAATCCATCCCACTTATCTTGAAACCTTGTTTCCGAATTCGGAGGCTGTGTGTCGTGATACTACGGGTGCTTCTGCACGCGCCAGATGCCTGACATGAGAAAATGAGGCTTGGAGCAATGGGAATTGCATGCAAGAAATTTTATTTTTTCATGTGAAAACAAATCGCTGTTTCTTTCTTAAGTGTATCATGATAACTTGGTCTGGTAAGTCTACAAGACATTGCAATTTCCGGTTATGGTCATAACAAATTCGTGCAAGTGAAATTTGCATAAGTACATCTATTGTAAAAACCACTTTTCTAAAGCTAACCATAGTTTTCAGCAGTAAGAAGCATCGTCTGTTAGTTAGAAATTTGGTAAAATGCCCCGCACTGAGCTCACAGCATCAGAGGGAGGCTTTGCTTAATGTGACTCAGTCTTGAACGTTTTCTTGACTCGAGGCTTGAGACTAGAAGCAAAAAAAAAAGGAAAATGAAAATAAAATACGGAACGTGGTTTCATCAGCTGTAGGAGGAAAAAGATAGAGAGAGAGAAGAGGACAGTGAAATGCACAGATTTGGAAAGGAAACAGCTATCATGGGAAACACGACACCCACCTAGAATTTCAGGTTGCGACGGCAATGAAGCGGTCACCAACAGATTGCCGCACGACCGATGCGCTGATGATGTGTCCGTAATCGTCCACAATCCCAACATTCACTTGGATACGGTAAGTGCGGCAACTCCTCAGACTGATCTGCAAGACAAAGGAGGGCAGTTTCTGGTGTTGAGCTTTTAGTTTGGAGTGGGGAAGGGAAGGCGTTGGTCTAGGGAACAGACTGCATGCTCATTTTTCGTTATTCTTATGACCTACATATTTACAAACAAATTGACCCTCCGTCCCAGCCTTGCGAAAGTGGAGGTCCAGCAAAGGTGTTGAAAACCAACACTGCAACTGCTAAGGGGGTTATGCGATGCTTTATTGCTTGAGTAATGGTAATTGTGACAGCACGCTGCCCCCTATAGCGGTGCTGCAACAACATTGAAGTCGTTTGTTAGGCTGGTTCTTTTACCTACGAAATGCTAGGAACGTCGCTCCTCACGTTGCATGTTGCCATCACTGTGGCAGCTTGCGCAGCAATAATCGTTACCGGTAAATGTATGCAGGGAGCACCACGTGCTTCGCATTGTTGTCAGGACCGCCGCATCAATTATGTGGTTTCGATGATTGCTTTGCGCTTGTTCTTTATTGAAATATATACTGTTCTGTATACGTTGCATGAGCTATTACAGAGAATGTACGCACTGTTCACTTCATTTTGCTAACTCATTGAAGCCTGTACCACACTGAGGTAGGGGCCACTGCTCTTGCCTTAGCACTGTCGCCAGGATGGGCCCACAATTTTGACGATAGATGCGAACACGAAAAATGGTGACCAACTAGCTTCGCTGTAAAATCAAAATCCAGCCTGCTTGAAGCACCAATACTTTCGTGTGCGACTGGGCAGCCTACTCAACCCGAGTGGAGTGCCCACTTACCTGTAAGTAAAGCCGTTTAAACCGCATTCAGCGAACCGATAGCGTTCGCCATGCACAATAGTATGAACGGCACCAAACACTTCATGAATTAGTTCGGCACAAAACTGGCCTGGCACCTCCTGCACTCTCAACAGGCTCCGAAAGCACGGGGATTCATTTTTTTTTTTTATACCACTCGCTATTTGTTTCCAGAGTCTAGTCAAACCCACAGCCTCGCGCTATCCAGCCGCACTGCACAAACCCTGTACAGAATGAATCAAACGCAAACACAGAGGCATTTCAGTGTTCCACTGGTGAAGCAAATGACAATGCAGGCCATCCTGAAACAAGCTAAGGGTGCATACACATTGAACCTGCCGGTGCCATGCTGTCGGTAGTACTCAGCGCTTTCTCTCTCTACTTAAGGACAAGGGTTCATTGAGCAGAATGCAATTGTGTATTTTTTCATTGAGTCATAATTGAGTAAAGCGTGTTGTTTCGGATTACATGGGAATCCGTTTCCACAGATTCCCATGTAAATTTAAGTACGGAAGTGCCACCGTTCATGAAATTTTCTGCCTGCACTCGCACTGTTTCGGTAAATACTCTGCGACGGTGCCTGACGCTGCGTCGCGATCATTGCAAACTAGGCAACGTATTCCGCAACTGTTCTTAGTCATTCTGCGTGGGAATGAAGCAGGCCGTCAATGCACAAAGCATTCGCTTCTTTTTTTTTTTTTTTGAAGGGGGGGGGGGGGGAGGGGCGTGGCGAAAGGTGTGCACCGATCTAAGGTAGTGCGCAGGCGTTTCTGATTTTTTATTTGTTCTGTTTGGTCTTAAAGCATCTCTCCTATGACAATATTGCACGAAACAAGGGCCCGGACTGCGTATACTTAAAGCGGTTGTTGATGACTGCGCGTGCGAGTTTCCCGACAGCACGCGAAAGCGCTGGAAACGGGGCGCGCTGGCACACTCACCGTCCCGCTCACACATTGTAAATCGACACTACTGAAATGTTTCCGTGTCATGTGGCCTTTTTGACAAGCATTCCGCAACTAAGCTGGTGCATGGAGCCATGTATCTCGTCTTGAATGCACACATGGCGGCAAGGGGAGTACTGCGCTTTCTTTACATCCGAACGTTACCGATTAAGTGATTGGTTGCAATTCTCCTACATCGCGTATTAATTACAAAACGTAAGGAGAAATAGTAATCTTTGCGGCGCCGGTTACATCGCAGACTAACTTTTATAGTATGCGGCGGGCCTCTTACGGCGCGCTTGTCTGTACGCAGAGTCGCTTGGCCTGGACAGCCGCGCTTGTCGTCTCTCGTATTCCACGCCATATTATATGGCCAGCGTTAAACGTAGCCTCTCCTTCGACATCGCATCGCTGCGTGTCCTTGGAAAGGTCAAGGACCGCGCTTAGAGATACCAGAGGCCCGTAGGCCACCTGCATCTGCAGGTGCGCACGCTTTCGTCTCGCCTCATCACCTCTATCCCCGCCATATTGAAACGTTCTCCGCGCCACCTATAGGCGCTGGAAAGTGCGAATCACTCGGATGCATTAAAATTCATGAAAATAGGTCCATGAGTGATCTCAGAAAAACGTTTTTTTCTTTTTTTTCGTTGAACAGGCCGCATCGGAGTTGGGCCCGAGGTAAATATTGGGTGCCTCAATGCGCGCCTCCTGCCCCGCTCCGTGCAGGGTGGCCTCATTCTTGGAACGGGTCGTTTCTGCGCCGCCCGGCTTTTTCCATCTCACTTTCAACGACCACTGCGTTGTGAATTTTGCAAGGTTACCAGATGCTGCGCGCTGCGGTTCTCTAATACTTCGACAAATGGCGGGCGATTGTTTTCATGTTCCAGACATCGAAAAAGAAGGCTTCTATGGACGGTGAAGATTAAACAGTACAATTACGTTGACGCCAACGACGGCCTCGTGTCCGTGGGCAGTTCGAGTAAGCCTTACAAAAATGCCTATTAACATTATTTGGAACTTCTACCAACTTTCTTTTTACTTTATTGACAGTCTATTTACATTTATATTCTGGTAACATTTGTCCATACACTGTCAAAATACTTCTTTCTTACTTTTGTATAAAGAACATCTTAAATAAACTGTTAAGACTTTTTTCATACTTCATGAAAATATTTTCCCTGAAGGACATGTATCCTCAGTATGTCCACAGCTCGTACTGTATGCAGAAAAATATTAAGAATTGGAAGTAACTTGAGAGTTCCATAATTTTTTCTAACAGACATTAATGCCGATATATGACACACTCAGCAATCAAGCTCTTTGTTTTAAATCGTAGCCCCAATCCAAGTCGGTAGCGAATTGACGGAGTGCTACTAAAATGTTTAAAGAAATATGTTCGTAAACTGCTAGAACTAACCATTATAAAGGTTCTGCGGGACTACGTGAGCGTGCGGTGACGTCAGCACACTCCGAGAAATTTGTTTGCGCTACACCACCTGACAGGTGTGATAGCGGAGTACTGTGCAGGCCGCGCACCAGCTGCCCAGCTTCATCCCGACCTTGGGGCTGGTTAACTAAAAGCCGATTTACGCTTGAGCCGTGACGCATGCGGTCGTGCAGAAAACTGCACATTTCGCCCACTGGTTCACAAATTTCGGTATACGCTGGGCTCGCACATGCAGTGTAAACCGAAATGTGTGTACCAGTCTGCGAAATGCGCAAATTCTCACCCCGCCACATGCGTGGTACGGGCAGGCGGGTGGTGTGGGGCTCGAGCCTAAATGGGCCCTTACCACGCACTGCTATTGCAAGGCCGCCAATTAGCTTTGCAACGAGGTAATCGGATCAGTGCACTCCGCGATATAAATAGCACGCTCTAAGTTGGGACGTGTATGCACAGTATCGTCACGCTATTTGTCAAAAAGAAGAAAAAGAGCCGGAACTCATGGTAACACGGCGCTGGAACGTTGTCGCTCAAATATCCAGAAGGCTGCAATATACAGCTGCTGCTGAGCGAGCGCGAGTGTCGACCTGAGTAAGCGCACAGGTAGAACAGAAAGAAAAACCTGGACTCTGGGCAGGTAACACGTTTCTGTGAAAAAAAAAATGAAATTACCCTTACCGTATAAAAAAGAAATGTAGCTTTGTGCGCGTCCCTATTCGCACGCTTTCGTCCCTGCCTCCTACCGACGGCTTCTGCACGTTAAAGGTAACTAATAGGACGTTGCACCTAAGTGAAGGCAAAGTAACTATGCTAACTGATCTGCTTTACGGCGATGATAGCTTGCTGTGTGTGAAAACAGATTGAAAATAAATAATTACGCACTCCTAATATTCAGTGATTTCGCTTCACAACACGGCGACAAAATTTTGAGCTCCAACAAGCGGTCACCATGACATCCGTAATTATGGCATTCCAGATACCAAGAGCCAGGATATCAAAGGCCATGATTCTGCCGTGCTTCGGGCGCCTGAAAACTGCTAACGTCATAGCCGCCACGCTTCGGACATGTATTTGACTATAAAAATATTGCTACAATAGGCTTCAGCATTATTTTGCGCTGGGCGCCTTGGAGCAAAATTTTGTCTTTGAAAGCGACAAGCGCTGAAGGATGTTCTTGCGCAAAATAGGATAAACACATAATTTATTTAATACGACATTATTTTTCTATGTTTATTACATTTGGAGAAAAAAAAGCCGGTTTTCAGAACAATATTTGCCTCGAAATATAAAAATATACAGTCCCTAAATGCACAACAAAATTGAGCCGGCTGTCTTGTCAGGTGTTATTTTTTCAACCTCTGCCACGAAGTATGTACATTCCTCGAAGTGCAGTTCCCAGAAAGGAGTGCGCACAAAAAATCCGGCCGAATTTTTCACCGAGAGGCGACGAATGTCTAAGCGTGAGTCATAATACCATCCCAAGGCGGGAGGGAGGGGGGAATATTTCGGCGTAAAAAGGGGCTTCAGTTCTGCCGCGGTCAAGGCGAAGAGGATGGATGGAAAGAATGACACCTGCATATCTCGCGCATGCGCACAAATTTGACATGGTCCGAGTCGAGGCAAAGCAAGAGCCCGTCGCAATCGACTGTACCACGCCAGCTTCGCATAGGAACTGATGGCAATTCTTCGTGATTTGGGAGAAGGAACGTACTACGCTTAATTCTGTGCTGCAGAATTAAGCGTACTTTCCCAAATAACGAAGAATCGCCATCGGTTCCTTTGCGACGCTGGCATGGTACGGTCGGAAAGATGTAGGCGTTTCGTCGCGCATTGTAGCAGCAATCTAGCTATTTTTGCTGCTGTTTATGCTTATGCTGTGTTGTGGATAATTCATCATTGCAAGCCGACCAGCAACGTGTTTGCGAAGCCCACAGTGCTTTCTTCGTTCCGTGATGTGAACGTTTCTGCAGCTTCTCTGCCAGCTGCGATGCAGTGTCGTGTGAGGTGATTTAATATTGGCACCCTCCGTGTTTTAAACTGCACACGGCACAAATAGCGAACAGCGGTTCCTCAAGACAGCACTGCGTTGAAGTTTCATCTTTCTCCAAATTATATTAGAATATACGTTCTTTTCTATCATTCTTCATAAACATATTATTTTGATGTTCTTTTACTTCAGTTTCTTACGCCGCATTTTGGCAGGTTATTATTGCGCGAGCAGTAACGACGTGAAATGTTTTAAGAACGATTTTCTTGCATACTTTAGCTATGCCGCGTCATGCGGTTCGCTTGAAGTTCCTATAAACACGAAGCATAAAAATACTTCGTTTTCACAGCGTTCGCAATGACTTAATGTCTGGTAAATATTGTCTTATCATGAACTCATTGTTTGCTCTTTCCTACTCTGGCTGTACAGGATGAGGACGATGTACAGGACGGTTCACAATGACATACGGTTCAGCGAACCGGTTCGCAATGACATAGGTTGCACTGGTTAGACAAGTGCGAATGTGAAAGAAAATCGTTCGCACTTGTCTAACCACTGCAACTTATGTCATTGTGAACCGGTAGTTTTTGACACTGATATTTTGTTTTCGAGTAAAAATAAACGAACTCGTCAAAATACAGAAGCGTTCCATGCAATAAGGCGTGCTTAAAGATGCCTAAGTCAGCGATCGGTTGCTATCACCGACAAAGAATTCGTATTCTTGAATACTGCTTCTATAACAGCGAAAATGACCGTAATCAGAGTTTCTTCTCCTTAGGGCATTTGGTCATGTGTGCCGCATTTTTTTTTTAAACAAGACGTAGTGACCAGCCAGAAATCAGGAAGCGAGAACGGGAGTATTCTGTAAGGGTCCAACAAATGGACATGTCGATTTCGTCCACTGCTAAAGTTCTGCTTAGCAGGGCTGGAGTGCGCGTCAGAAGGAAACAGGCGGCTGCAGTCAATTCAGCAGCAGACGAAATGGAAATGTCGACTAGGTGGCCACTTGTAGAATAGCCTCCTCCCCCAGGTAGCGACGAGTATAATTGTAAGAGCCCGTTCCTCCCTGGGCTAACAAAAAATCGTACAGGACAGTACGACTTGTAGCACCCACGCCGTCATGTCTTGCTCACGGATTCCCCAAATGTCACCGGGCCAGCTTTGAGCGATAGCACACTCCACTAGACTGAATATATAGGGCACTAGACCTTGGTAAAACCCAGAGCCTTCTGACCAGGGTGTTAGTGCAAAGCGTACGTTTCTTCAAACTCGCCAAGTATTGTGCACCTTACGAACGGCGACCCAACTAGCAATCGCGACTAAAATGGGGAAGCGGTGAACGAACTCTTACCGGAGGCGGGTTCGGGATGTTTTTCTCGTTGGAGAAGAGCTTGAGCTTGGAAAACGACAGCACCCGGCCGTACAACCAGAAACCGGGCCGCGGTGAATCCGGATGGCAGTACTGACCAACTGTGCAAGTCCAAGGATACACTTTAGGGCTTAAATTCACTTCGCCACAAACAGACAAACACAAAAACGTAAAGAAAAACGCCTCTCTCGGGAGGCGGCGATAAGGCCGACGACGATAGCGTCTCGCTCACACTTACCGCATTGGCGCCCAGTGTAATCCGTGAAGGTGAGCCAGACCGTGTACTGCCACTTATCCACCAAGTTTGTAATCCGAAACTCAGGCGCTGGCTTCATGAACCTGCATGCGAGGGAGATAGTCGAGGCACGGTTATTTTTGACGAACACCATTATCACGCGATGAATACGCAAGCACGTCTCGAAACGAGCAGCTATAACACGACGATTGCACGATGCCATGCTGAGAAAGACATGAACAGACAGCAATATGCCTGGGTCGTGCATAGGCGATTGTTCCTAGAATCTGAATTACGCGTTGCCTGTTGCCATGAACATGGGTGACCCAATAAGCTTGTCCTCAACACTGCTGAATCGGTGTAAACTGCAGGGATACCTTCTCAAATTGAGACGGTGATTATCGTTCGTGTCATTACTGTCCACTGTCTTTTTTTCAGACCAACATGTACACCACGATGTGGAAGGTGAGGCTTCTCGGCAGGAACGCTAATGTATGTTCGGAAAGCTCATGCCAACAACAGAAGCCAGCATGCTAACCTGTGGAGTAGGATATTTCAACGCTTCTGAAAGCGAACCGTTTTGGGATCGGCCCCTTGCACAATGGCGCGGAACCGCGTCGGCTGTAAAAAACACTCGCCTGCCCTGTGTGTTTATCAGCAGTTCTATCCTATGCAGCAGGAACTCGTGCTGGTTGACGAGGATGACATGGGGAAGCATGGCCGGCAGTCTCTCCACGATCGCCCGCTGTGGATCCACCTTCTTCTTGGGAGGGAACTGGGGCCAATCGCTCCAGTCGTGAACTTGGTCCGGGTGGTCACTAGGAAAGTCCGCCGGACGGACGAGGTTTGGCTGAATCCAGATATGTGGCTCGCTCCTAACGACGACGGTTGCGGTGCCGGAGGTAGACGGCACGCTTTCGATGTCCCTTGACTGGGACGCTCCGCCCGGTCGCTCGCTCCTAACGAAGACGGCTGTGGTGCCTGATGTGGACGGGTGCACGCTTTCGATCTCCTTCGACTGGGACGGGCCGGCCAGTGGCTCGCTCCCAACGACGACGGCTGCGGCGCTGGAAGTGGACGGCACGCTTTTGACGTCCTTTGACTGGGACGGGCCGGCCGACGCGACGTCGCTGTTTCCGCTGTCACTGCCGGAAGAGCTGCTACTGCTGCTTTCGTCGCTGCTGCTATCGTCGCTGGTGCTCGTCGACAGCTTGCCACCGATTCCCATAAGCATGGCGTAGCCGTACAGACTAGGGTCGAGCCCAGCAGCAGCGGAGGCAGAAGCACGGCCCGAAGACGCCATCCTCGAGGCACAAGTGGAGTTGGCGGAGTGTATCGTAGGGAGCGCGACTTCAGCAGGTCTCCGATGGTCGAGCAGCTGCCGTTTGCTGTGCAGCGACTTGTTTTATGGCGTGCTCGGGAAGTGGGCTACTGCAGAAGGCATGGGCATTGCTTTTTTTTTGCTATGTTGATGGCTTTGAAAGTATTTGGCACGTGCACGGGTTCGATTTCAATTGGTGCCCATTGGTGTATAGCTTAGTTGGCTTTTCAACATAGGCGTGTCCTCGTTCTACGATTTTCTCCTCTCCCTCGAACCGCAGGTGGCCGAAAAACTTGTCTCGAATTTTTCCTTTGTTCTGACATACTGGACGAACATGTACCCCCCCTCCCCCCTTTCTTTTTTGGAGGACGTATGACCGGCGCGACAGGACACTGCAAAGTCGATGGCCTGCTGTATTGCAAACTGAGTCATGGCGGTTCAGCGGGTGTATATTCTCGGAAAGAGCATGGATAGCAGAGAATAAAGGAGACGAGATGGTATGGCACCTTAGCGTTTGACAGCTGCAAATCACCGTGATCTCTCGCAAAAGCAGCGCCTGCCTTTTTACGAATGTGTAAGGCCAGAGGGAAGCTAGATACTCGACTAGATTAGCTAGACTGGAAGAGAGGATGGTGAGGGGAGGGAGAAAGTGGTTACAACCGACGCAGTGAATTAACGAGGCCTCACCACCCTTCGCTTGCTTCTCCCATACAATAGAGGGGGCGGGAAAAAATAAATAAATCGCAAAGAAAAGATAAAATAAAGAAAAAAAGGGGTGAGCAATAAAAGTGCACCCGAAGTCGTGGATAACAAGAAGAGGCCAGAAGAACGAGTCTTCTGCGCTGGTGCTTGACATTTCCTTGGTCTTCGAACAAAGTCATGTTTGCTGGCAGTACTCCCCAAGATCTTCGAAGCCGTTGCTAAACTTTCAATCCAAGCATTCCTAAGTAGTAAAAAACGGAATTGCCATGTCGTGCCTTAAGTCTTTTCTCGACCAGATCCTGCATGCACAAAATGAGCGCAATGTTTTAATGAAGCAGGTTATCCTAGTGTAGCAGTGGCCACTGCGGGTGAGCGCCTAAAGAAGTCGGTTTCGAGGGGGACGTACGCGATTAAAGAAAGCAGTAATTAATAGCAAAAAAAAGAGTAGTGGCTATTCCGTATATTCATTAAGTGTCGCACAGGCTTAAAAATGTTGCAAGTAGATATGATGTTAATGTTACTTTCACTGCTCCCAATATGCTAGATAAAATATGCGCTGCCGTACTGAGGAAAAAGAAGCAGGTAAAAGGCAAAAAACGAACAGATATTTGTCCAGAGGCAAAATAAGAACAACAGTTTTACTGACTGTCATATGGGTGTGGTTTATACAATTCCCCTTAGCTGTGGCCAGTTCTACGTAGGGCAAACGGGACGGTGTATCAATCAGAGGCTAATGGAACATAAAAGGTCGTTAACCAGTGGATCGCCTTCTAATCTTTCGCTACATTGCCGAGATTGTAACTGCACGCCAGAGATAGATAAATGCGCGATATTGCACAGGCATAGGAATGAAAATACGCGTCTTATGGTAGAGGCCTGGTATATCTATAATGGCAGAAGTGCGTGCGTGAGTAAGCCTTCGATTACTTTACACAAGGAAGAGATTAAGTGCCTTAACAGTTATCTCTCACGTAGACCGGCACGTGTACCCGACTGACACGTGGTGTACCATTCCTGATCGAGCTTGCGCAGATTAGTTTTGTGTCTTCTTTCTTTTTCGCCTCTGTGCTCCATTCAGTTGATAGTCGGCGTTCGTGTTGTCCACTTCTCTTCTCTTGTGTCCTGTCTGCACGCCTCACCTCTATTTTGCATAATGAATCCTTACCAACTAGCTCAGCTTTCTGTCACTCTAAGCCTGGAAGGAGATGTAAACTATCCTCTTAAGGAAGTTATAAATATTATCGCGCATAAGATAGCGAATAGTTAAGCTGTTATATAATTGTTGACGAAGTTGCACGAGAGGATTGTTCGTTATTGAAGTATGGTATAACTCTTGCTGAAGTAGATGATTGTGTTAAACTAGAGGAATCTCTATAGGCATGGTATGTATCCTAGATGCCGCATATACGGGGTCATCATGTCTAAGCTTTCCGGAATGTTTTAAATTATGCCTGTTGCAGATAACGTAATTCCTGTCCTTCAGCTGGATTAGTCGAAGAGGCGGACATTACTGGAAGGAGACATCAAAACACACATGTTAGAATAATTAACACAAATTCACTAATAAACTTCATAAATATTTACGGCATGTAGTGCGATTTAGGAATCGTAGCCGGTGAATTTACAAGGCATATCCACTTGTATATCCAGGATGACACCAGTTTCGATTTATAATTTCCCAAAGTGTGGGACAAAATACATGCGCGTTCTAGTTACTCTATTTTTCAACGCGTAGACGTGCGTTTCGTTAAAAAGTCAAACAACAGTGAATTCTCACTGCGAGCTTGATGGCGCATATCTCAAAACTGGTGTCATTATGGAAATTTATTCCAAATGGATACACTTTGATGCAATCTTTGAAATGCAATTATATGCCATTATGTTATTAATTAAGAAGCTAACTTATGATTTTTTTAAATTAGCAGATTATGTGTTTCGCTTTCAGCAGTGACTATGCCCGCCTCTCTGATTAATCCAGCTCAAGTACTGCAACTATGTCAACTGCAACAGGCGATTAAAAGAAATCAAAAATCCGGAAAACCTAAATATTATCATCCCGAAATATTTGGTATAGTGCTAGTTGTTGCGTAGCTTTAATGAAACCTGTCTCGTTTTGTAGTTATACCATCTACTGCCAACTCTATTTTTTGGGAAGGTAAGCCCCGATTTGCGAAACTCATTTTTCTGAAGGATGCAGAGATAGCCTTGGATTTTTTTATGGATACGACTTTCGCCCCTTTTCATTATGTTTAAATCCAATGGGTGATTTTCCATGTTCAGATTAAGGGAAAAAAAAGAGAGACATTTTTCTGAAGTTCTCCGAACTGGAAGCGGTGATTCGCGAGCCTCTGTAATAGAAAGGCAGCTACAAGTCGCGCGCGGAACTCCTAGGCGTATGCGAAGACCTCTCACTCAAATTCTTTGGAGCCGCTCTCCTAAGTTCGGGAAAGTCCGCGCTTTCATCATGGTGACGTCGAATCGAGACAGAAGAAATTTCAGACAAGCGCGACTCTCGACTGTGAAAGTGGTTAGTCAACATCACATCGCGGCATCAACTCTGTCAACAATTGAACTGCTTTTTTTTTTGTCTTGAAGTGTCTTGAAGTGTTTTGTCTTTTACTGAATTCTGTGATTTTCTTATCATCTGCACCACCGAAGACTGGCCGATCGTGGTGATAATGCGGGTGGATCGAAATAAGCAATATAAATGAAATAGAATCATTGCTATAATAGGAATTATCATATAATATGCTCCATTATCCGGCCGACCTCTCTACATTTTTCCAATCATTAAAATACTTCTTCTTCTGGGATAGAGTCAAATTGCTTAAAGAAACTGCGATAACGGCCGAGATGTGGCGACTATAGCGCGCGCATTGTCAAGATGTCCGGAACGCTCCCTGTCCTCGTGTAGGTGTACGATATTTTTTTTGTTTGACAATGGAAGACGCAAACATGCACAACCAACGTATGCAAGTGGGCAATCGCCGGCCTTCTGTGGCGGATGCTGACCAGCTGCTGTGGCTGCGTTCAGGGGCTTAAAGACCACGAGAGAAAAAAGTGCTTAGAGGTGTACGGATATACGGACAGACCAACCCACAGACTCTACGAAAGGATGATTCGGGCAGTGGTCTCGTCAAGCGGTTGATTCCGTTTTTGACCCATTATTCATTCCGCGAAGTTTTCCATCAAATATATTGAACTGAAATTATTTATCCGTCGTGGGTCCCACGGGGAACTTACGCTGCTTCTTGTCGATGAACGACGGCACGCTTTTATTGACCGTTACATTTCGTATGGTAAACAGTGCGATTAAAAACGACAAGGTGAGGCGCCAGTAACGTTCCGTTTCCAATGCAACGCTTGCCATAGGCACGAATTTATTCCCGAGCAATGTGGTGGAGATTGACTGGTTCCGAGTGTCCTTGTTTTCAGGAAATAAAGATCTCCTCATCTCGTTCTTCGCCATTAACTTCCACACAGACTGGCACGTTAACACTTGCTCGGCATCGCACGTTCATTCATACACACCGTTCGATAGCATATCTGGATAACGCGGTATAGGGACGACGGGAAACCGTTTTGAAAAAAAAAAAACACACACAGCGAAATAAACAATATCGCACCCCAGCCATGGTGTCCATGAACTGCCGGTCGGCAAAGGATGATGTACGAGTTTTTCGTCCACTCCTTCAAAAGTAATATCTAAATCAAATTTTGGGCTTTTCTCAGGCACATCTTATTGGAGACAGGGTGGAGGGGGCGACTCCGGATTATTTTGACCATTTCTGGTTCTTCTGCGTCTACCCAATTAGCGGTACCTGGGAGTTGTTCCATTCCACCGTCATCAAAATGCAGCCGCAGCAGCCACGATTCGATCCCTCGACCTCGTACTGCAAAGCCATCACGAGGGCTTAAAAGTAATTTACTGCTCTCAATGTTTAAGTGCCCAGTTTTCTCATTCTCTCTATCATCTTATTTCAGAAGCTTTGCTCAGCACTGATCAACAGAGGCAGGGTCGACGAATGCAAATGATTTGCTATAATTCAATAAGTGTTTAGCAGCCACGAAAAAAAAAAACCGTTGGTGTGCGTAAAACGAACCTCTGTGTACACGGAAGTTTCCCTGATATGACTGTCCTGGCGAAAGCGAAGCGGTGAAGCACATGAAGAAGACGAACACAAGACACACGCTGGTCTTATACGTTTCTTTCGAAAAACGTCCACAGGCCAAGCAGAGGCTTTGCCGATGTCGCAGGAAACAATAACGCCCAAGATCTAGCAGATGTCCATCACTTTCAAGAAATTCGAATTCTTTTGTGGTTGAGATTAGCGAAGAGAGATAGTGATCGCTCTTGAATTAAATTAGAGAGGTTAATACCTGGCGGAAGGCCCACAGCATGTTATTACCCCCGTGATAGCGATGATAACTGAAATGATACACAAGACTCAAGGAACATGCACGACAATTAACACACGTGGGACGCGCGCATAAAAGTAAAAACTGCTTTCATAGCGCATAATTCTCGGGGCCTGCTGCGGCTCTCACTCACTGCCGTTTTGAAAAATGCCTTTCCTGCTTGCAACCCCGGGCCAAAACGGCGCAGATATAAAATTTGGCAGCGCACGGGCATTTTGTTCTTGCGCCTTGTCAGCAAGGTGAATGTTTCTTCCAATCCTTGCATTTACGAAAATGTTCAATGATTTCAACTTCTTTTGAAGTGCAGCAGGCATTGGTGTAGGACATTCGGGACGCCACATCTACGATGTGATTGTGTGATCAGTCAGTCTTGGCTTCCACGGGCACTTGCGGCTCTAGGCCCACTTGTCACGCGGCCATTCGTCATAGGCCGGCTCCCTATAGGAAAACTAATCAGGAAGGTGAACTTGTCGCAGGGGATATCATACGATAACTTCTCGTGGCGCCGGACTTTTCGTCACGTGGAAAAGCCGAGTTCGGAGCTGGTTTGCGATGCGACCAGCAATCTGTTTTGCTTGCCCCTCATCCCCTTAGCAAGATTTTGAAGGCCTCGTTGAAGCGCCCCTCACGAGGTCTGGCCATTTTGAGCTGACAAGCTCAGTGCGTACAATGCGCGCTAACGACCGTGTCTGATCGCTTCGCGCCGCGCACAGAGCTTAAATTTCAAGCGAAACGCCGTTTGCCCTTAGTCTCGCGGGGGCCGGCCGCGCGGCTACATGCATGTCATTGCTGTGACGTCACTCACATTCACACGTGAGTTTGACATTTAATTGAGGCAACATCAGTTATTTGTTTAAACTGTTGCTTCAATAGACAGTTTCATTTTTGGAGAAATATTGAAACATACAAACCGAAGGTCTGCGTGTTTCTGTTTTACTTCGTACTGTAGCGAGAGATATGTATACTTCCATTTCGTCAGCTTGCTTTCTTGTCATTTTCTACCGTGTTCCAGCGCCGCCCTCTTTCATCCTCTCGCGTCTGCCTCAGTGCTCGTGGCTGTGGCACTGACTTATACCGAATAAAATAAACCTGGAAGCTGCTGCTCTACAACTGTGCCCGCCTATTTGTATGAGCGATTAAACCCGACTTACTTGTCGGACTCCCCAAGTGAAGCTCTTTTCCAAGAACTGAAAATACACAAAGCGCATAATTTATACACTTACAGGTTAGTCCGTGCATACGTTACGGAGCGTAAATCGAGTAATTGTTATATCTGTGCCATAGCTAACCTTAAACAGAACATACGCCAGTATCGAACACGATCTCCAGAATATTAGTAAGTAATGCACCCACGCACTAATTATGAAAAGCAAATGATTGCTTATACGCTGCCTGTCCTGCTTAACACACTGATCGCAGTTGATATCGATGTTTCACAGTCTTCGTTAACTAGTCTGTATAATTATTATTGCTGGTAGAGCTGGTTTTATGCTTAATAATTTATACTTGTAGATCACAATATTACTTTTGCAACATCATCTGTTGTTAGTATGCATGTCTGATCTGAGTGTCGTTATTCTTTTCTTTTCTCTCCATACTGCTGATTTCTTAATATGTAAGCTAAGTAACTTGCTTTGGATTATCAATTCTTGTTTGTTTCTTTGCGTTATTTTATTCGTCTCAGTCTGCTTTATTGTTATCAGTCCCACATGCACTCTTGTTCCCCCTGCTGCCATAAAATGGGTTTTAGGACTTAGTCAAGCTGCTGACGCAGCTTTTTTCCTCAAGACCTGTCCATATTCAAATGTATGTAGTATATGGGAAATAAAGCACTTACTTACTAACTGTAAAGAGGAGAGGGAGAGAGGAGAAGGTGGAAGTTCACATATAAGAGAGGGGGAGGAGACGTGAGAACGCAAGCAGCAACTATAGACCTTTTCATCGGGTGAGTAGGATAGGGCGTGCGGCGAGCCTTTCCTCCTCTCTGGCTTGTGCGATCCGGCGCGGAGCTGCCTGAAAGTATTGCTCTCGCGGGCTACGGAACGATTTCGGTATGGTGTACACCATACCTTGTGAAAATTACGCCATGTCCGCTCAAATAAGGTCGTCAGGGAAGCCTTTCAGTGCATCGGTAACAACAGTAGACAGAAATATGTCTTGGGAGTGAAAAAATGTGACGCGCATAATCAGCCGCGGTGTATGCGCATTATCAGTCGCGGTGTGGGTATATGTTGTGAAATATTTTGCTTATATCGGTTCGATTCAACAACGAATACCGGTGTCTCTGTATTATCCGCATTAAATGGTAAATATGCTCACTGTCCGATCGCTTGGCGTAGGAAGTAAAACATAAAACATAAGAGTGCATGCTCGCCTCACGGCCAACCTCAGGCAACCACGAAACATCTAAGCTGCTGGCGCTATCAAATATTTTTGATACACCGGCACCGTTCTCACGCATTTCAAGTCTAATAGGCTTGAAATTACTATATCTCTACGCTATCCTTCCTGCATGAAGCCGATGGTGCTGCTCAACACAGCGATCACGGCGGTTGCTGAACCAGTATGATACATATATAAGCTGTGCGCTCCGGCATTGCCTTTTTGGCCTATATAGAGCCATAATATATGAGAGGGATCGCATAAAAAGAATGCGGTGGCTATTTTTGAGGACAACATTTCCGTAATACGTGTGAGTGCGCCGTAGAGAACGGAACGAACACAACTGGAAAAAAAAGTTCAGTTATCATCCTCTTTCTCGAAAAAGCTAGAGAAAACGAGCTTCGCATAGTCACGCCACACAACGTTTCTTACTATAACCGCTGATATATATAACGATATATAACCGCTGACGCCGTATGTTTGGACCATGCGCTATATAGAACAAAGATATCTGCAATCCAGCACCTACCACGGCTTAGGACCCTCGCGCAGTTCGTAAACGGTCGCTTTGCTGGACAAGCTTAATTCAGACTGCAAGGTACGTATGTATACACAGTGCACATACCTGCATTCGGTATACCTTATCACCAACTGTTAAGTCACCTTCTTACCTCATCAGCGAATCACTCCTGCAACCAAGTGTGTTGGTCTGGGTTTTACTCGCATTTTCACCTATGCAGTTCGTAAAAGTATTTGGCTGTTTAATGTAACTTCATATTTCAAACATTTGGTTGCATAAGATGCTTTGGCAACACTGACAACCTAGTTTCATAAAGGCTGGGCAGGCTTCACGAAAGGCCACTAGTACCTCCTCGTTGCAGACTGTGCTCAACATTCTTCTTGGTTCGGCTGACTAAGAACCCATACATCTTTCCTCCGAAGTGGCTGGTACTGGCGATGCTTTGATGCAGAAAGAGGTTACTTTCGCACATGTCAACCTTAGGCCAGAAACCAATCTGGCACAGGTGGAAATAGTCTTGTCTTTCCCAGATGGTGGTTCAGCCCCGCGAGCAACATTATGTTGCGAAGAGAGTATGCCACGGGCCCCTTTTTCTTCTTTCCACGAATGTTGCGGGCTCCTCGATACGGGGGAAGCCTTTGTGCAGAAATAACAGCGACGGCGCTTCGGGTATGTGCTCTCACGCGGCCTCCGCCGCACCTGAGACTATAGTGTACTAGAATAATTCTAGTACACTATACCTGAGACGTCGCTACGTGCACATGTCGCGTAGTGTTCCTGTATATGCTCCCTGCTCCCTGTTAGTGTTCCTGTATATGCTCCCTGCGGGAGCATATACAGGAACACTAATGTCGCGCCCTCTTCCCTCGCTCGGCTGCATCGGGCATCAAAAATCGATTAGTTGAGGACGAATTGATCTTGTATGCGGAGTGTTCACGCGACCATTTTTGGCCTCTTTGAATCAGTAAAGGCAAGGCGCAGAAGACCAGGACTCAGGAAGAAGAACACAAACGACAGGACCGGCGCCACTCACAACTAAGTTTATTTTCGCAACAAACCTGCCTTATGTTCGTTATTCACGCCGAGTCGCGCACAAAACTTTATAAGTAAAAAACAGCAATCTATCGACAACTCAGAAATCATACCTGGCACATAATATCGAATGAGCAAACAGGAACCACACGTGGATCAGCGCGGGAGTCTTTTTCCGAGCCAAAGGGGACAAAACCAGACATAAAAGGTACCGTCTACGCTTCACTACCAAACTATTCACAACATAACACACTTCAAACGCCTAAGGCCCAGTCAGTGATAAAACCCGCACGACTATGGGAATAATGACCAACGAATAACGCGGAAATAACATGAAAAAGGCGTCTAAGTACAGCGTCTGCGTCAAAACTAAAATCTCTAATAGTCACTCACCTAAAAAATTGATAAAACATGTGACCGCGCGAAAAATGAACCACGTGACAAACAATTAAAGGGACAGAAGTGTTGAACGATAAAGGTCTAAAGAACAGCGTCTGCGTCAAAAAAAAAGTGCAACAAAAGCTTAAGAGCCACTAGAAAATCGTCAACAAAATAAAAAATAGGTAAATAAAAGGAAGACAGACGGTAAAACCAAATGAAATCACTCTAACATGAAGCCTAAATGAAACCTTCTAAAAAAATCGTCTCCTTGTCACTAAGCATAATGGACGGCCTGCTGACGCATGCGTTGCCCTCTTTTTTGATTAAATAGGCTTCCACAATTTCCCGCTCGAACCTGTCTTTTCCAAACTTCCAAGCGCACATATTTGTGCCTACAATCAGCCTCGGAGATCAATTGTGTATTTCTGAATGTTCCATCCACTAATGTGACCTTATTGCAGCATTATCCTCTATTTCCAAGCTGCGGTTTAGGAGAGATCAAACACACGCGACAATCGTAACCGCGTGGGTACCATTCTGCTACGATAGGAGCTGTGCTGTTATACTTGGACAAGCGTTCAAACTGTTCGCTGCAGTTTACATTGCGTGACTACTTGGTTCGATGGATGGATGATTCGATGGAAGTTTCCACCCATGAATAAAATAGTTTTGGCTATTAATAGCAGCATATAAATGGCAGAAAATTAATGAATATATTTGTTAGGAGGGCTGAAACTTGGGCCTGTAAGGGGAATGGGAAAATATAGAATGCACTTTACATCTTCCAAAGAATAATACCAAATACAATGGTATGTGAGTGAGGGTTTGAAAGAAAAGCGCAAGCTTATACATATCGGAGGGGGGTGTGGCATCAAGTAAACACCTGCGAGAGATCGTTAAAGAAAAAAAATACATAGGAAGAATTTTGGCAAGAACAAAACTTAGTTCGTGTTTTCCCGTGACCTTAAAATGCAAATAAATTAATAAAATACTATAATAAAAAGGATTGAAAGTGTCGTCATATTATTCGCCAAACAAAATGAAGCACATGGAGTTAAATCATGCGAAATTTCATGTCACTTTTGGTGAGTATAATCATTCGTTTGGTGCAAGGTGTTTGTTTACTGTTGAATATTATGCTCCGGAAACGAAGAGAAGAAGACGAAGTTAGAAGCGAGCGTCGAGCCGAGCGCGCGCCTGCATTCTTTTAGTTGTTTTTGCAAGCGTCGAATAAAGAAGACGTTCTCTACTTCGGCTCCGCTTCCTGGTTTTCAACATATGGTGCCGTGACCAGGATATCAGACCTACAGTTGAAGACCCCTAACGATGAAGCGAGCTACCTGAAGAGGACAACCTACCGACGCGATCAACGCGACCACGCTGCGACAGAGTCTAAGAACGATCCACGTCATCACGAGGCCTATCATTCCCGACGTGACGACATGGAAAGAATACGACGGAAGCGTGCTACCGTTCGAGCGGCGGTCACCAGGATCATCAACGACATGACAACTCTTATGCAGACGGAACCAACGCCATATGGTGAGCTGACCGACCATCTTAACTTATTGAAGATAAAGGAAGCTATATATGCTTACGGACCTTGATAACCAAGTAGAAGAGCAGGTTACCGATGACAAGCTTGAGGACGAGCTTCTCAGCGTCGGACAGTATCAAGAATCTATCGTCCTCGCGAAGTCCCGCGCTGAACGCATTTTATCCGATAAGCAAACAACGACTACGCGCGAATCTCACGATGACTTTCGCCAAGCACGCGCACACGTTAAGCTACCGAAGCTCGATGTGCCGAAGTTTCATGGTGACCCCATTAAATGGCCGGAATTTTGGGATCAATTTGAGTCTACTATTCACCAGAACCAATATATTAGCGACGTAGACAAATTGAAATATCTTCGGAGCTACTTGATGGGTAAAGCGGAAGGTATCATCAGCGGCCTGTCGACAACTAACGAGAGCTATAGCACAGCTATAGAACTTCTCAAAGAAAGATTCGGTCAGAAGTCACTGATTGTTAACGACCACATGCGTCGCCTTCTAAACCTACGTAAAGTTCGTTCTTGCGAAGATTTTGAAGGGCTTCAAAGGCTGCATGAAGAAGTGCAGACTCGCGTGAGATCCCTGCATAACCTTGGCGTCGAAGAAAAAGAATATGGAGTGCTTCTGAAAACTGCTATAATACAAAATCTTCCGCAAGAAATGGTACTCCGTTATAATCAGCGCATCTTGTCTTCGACAAATACAGGCGTTACTAATGAAAGTCTAAACGAAATGTCTGTTCTTCTAGACTTCTTGAGCCTTGAAGTAAGAAGCCGGGAACAGACTATCATGATGACTTCTGACAAGAGAGAACAAGCCTCAACAGCAAAACGACAATCTAATGAGCATTTTCAAGGTTCTGCATCTATGCTGAACTGACTAAACTGACTCCAGAGAGTTGTATATTATGCGGAGACAAAGATCACTCGGTGGATGTCTACCCAACGGAACTTACATGAGACGAGAAAAAGCAGAAACTACGGAAATTAGGATGCTGTTTCCGCTGCGCTAGACAATTTCACAAAGCTAAGGAATGTCGAAACTGGAAGAGACTAAGCTGTGCGAAATGCATGGGGCGACATATCACCACTATGTGCGACCCAAAATGGAAGCAGAAGAATACGGAAACGCAGACAACGGTTTCCAGCTCTTCAACAGATTCGCCAAAGTGCACAGTTCTTCTGCAGACCGCCCAAGTTTGGGCTGTGGGCTCAGGAAGCAGATGCTTTGTAAGAATGTTGATTGATGGTGGCAGTCAGCGCAGCTTCATCACAGAAGAACTGTCTAGGAAGCTGAAAGCCACTATGTTAGCCAAAGAGCAGCTCACCATCTCGGGATTTGGAAACGTTTCAGCACCGCGGAAATATTATAGGAGAGTGCGAGTCACGCTGCATAGCCAGTACGACTCAAACTCACTTAAAGTAGAGGCTATCGAAGTTCCCGAAATATGCAATGACTTGTCAGCATTAACAGAGACAAATGTACTTGCCAATTTGAAAAGCAAAAACTTACGTTTGGCTGACGTCAACGCAGTTCAGGTCTCACCTGAGCCTGGAATAAGCGTCCTTATAGGTGCCGACTATTACTGGAAGCTCGTCAGCGAAAGAATTCATCGACTGGGCGACTCCTTGACCGCCATCGAAACTGTCATAGGATGGACACTTCATGGAGATACCAGAAGTCCACCTAAGTTCTACAAGGAGGAAACCGTAAGGAACTTCAACATATGCCTAACGGAAGGCAATGTTTCCCAGCAACTGAGGTCTTCCTGGGAAATAGAAAATCTGGGACAGACTAACGAAGACAGACTTTCGAAAGATGACGAACACGTCCTGAAGAACTGCGTGGAAACAACTATTAGAAACAATGGTCGCGAAAAAGTTGAACTGCCGTGGCGCAGCAATTGTTCCCAGCTTAAAGATAACCGCGATGTTGCGTTAAAGAGGCAGGAGTCTTTGCAGAGAACGCTACATCGAGAACCAGAGTTTCAGAAGGAATATGACATTGCCATTAAAAGCTACTGTAAAAAAGACTACGCTGAGAAGGTCACAATGGACAGTACGAGTGAACATATAACGTACTATATGCCACACCGAGCAGTAGTGCGACGCGACAGAACTAGGACTGAAGTACGGGTGGTATCCGACGCCTCTTCTCATGCTCCGGAGTCACCTTCACTCAACGATGTCTTGTGGACAGGACCGAATTTGAACCCCAACATCATCGACTTAACGCTGAAATTTCGCAGCTTCAAGATTATAATTTCCGCCCATATCGAAAAAGCGTTTCTTCAAATGTCGCCAGCTGAACAAGACCGAGACGCGTTTTGTTACTTCTGGTTTGAAGAAGGATCTTCCCATATTAACGAACTGCGCATCACAAGGGTTCCTTTTGGTGCCTACAGCAGTCCCTTTCTTCTTGCTGCAACTCTGCGACACCGCTTCCAACTAGTAGAAGACAAATACCCTTCTACTGCCAAACTGTTGAAAGGTCTTCACAGAAAGGCGGCCACCAATAGTACGTCGGCTACTCAAGGGCAGTCATGGAATTCTTGGGCCGAACCTATCTGCTTCAGGAGTCCAGAAAACGAAGAAGCCGATACAGAGGCAGAGACAGAGAAAAGAGAAAGCGATGACATGAAATTAAGAAAAGAGGATATGGGACTCTTCGGATTTTGTCAAGCGTGGGATGATTTCTATTTAGTTGTGTGTGAAATATGTAACCAAGTAACAAAACCACAGGCTCTGCGAAATCACTTGGAGCAGTGGCATGGGAGCACCGACACCTTTGGTAGGGGTGACGACACTGCTGACACGTCCGTGCTCCAACCGGCGGGTGGAGGGAAGTCCTCGGTGCACAGCTCCTTGTCACTGTCGTCCTCATCGCAGTCTTCAACGTTATCGTCTTCCGCCCTGCGACACTCGAGCGGGCCTGCCGGGCGCCCGTCGTCAACAGCAAAGGCTCCATCTAGGTCCGCACTGTCAGGGAGGCACAGCAGTGGGGTGAAAAGGCTAAAACGCAACAACCACACGCTGGCCCCCGTTGTCCAGGTGGCGCGAATGCCAGTTCCACGACAGCCTCAAGCCATGGCCGCCCGCAACAGCTCGCCAGGCCTTGAAAAGGAATTACCTTCACCCCAGCAGCCACCACCTTTAACCCCTGCAGGGATAGGAATGCTGTCTGGGCCGGGGCCAGGGCAATCCAGTCATAACACCCGACGCATGCACCAGCAGCACGTCAGCAATGGTGGCTGCGACGACTTCCACTGTGGCACCTACGCCCATCAGGAAGACATGCCAGCGATGGTCCCACCACCAACACAGCAAAGTGCTCATGGTGAAGACGGCTTTGCCGACGGCAAAGTTCGCTCATGCAAAGTGCGCGTTTCTAGTGGCAACACGTTGCGGAGACCGGCACAGATGCGGTACCACCTAGAATCTGCTGGACAAGCTCCATCTTGAAAAAAAATGGCTGTGGCTTAGGTAAGGTTAAGCCCAGGATGCGAAGCATACTAGCCTTTATTTTAGTTGTTGAACCACTGTTTAGCCTGGTGAACTGCTGTTGCTTGGCTATATTTGGTTCGGCTAGACGAAGAAACAACTCATGCATTACTTCTTCGCCTTCAAGAGTGGAACGCGACAGCGTTCCCGTCGACCCGCCAAGGGGTGTAAGACAATGGGCTACAGGGCAGCGACTACGCGCCCCGCATTGGACGCGGTGAGCGTCGAGCAAAGCAGCGTTCGGCGCGGCAACGAAATGTGCGCCTGAGCAAGAGACGCACGCCTTAGAAACAGCTCGTTTCTAAGGCAACACCGCATTCACTAGAGGCGCTTTTGTACCGCTTTGAAGCATCGTAATCGTGGCTCAGTGGTAGCGTCTCCGTCCCACACTCCGGAGACCCTGGTTCGATTCCCACCCAGCCCGTCTTGCAAGAGTTGAGCCAAAGCCACTTCTCCTCTGTCGTGACGTCACGGTGTCACGTGATTTCATGGTCACCGCCGCGCCTGAGGAGCTGGGTTGAGCCCTCGTAATATGCTTCGCATAAAAACAAGCATACGCAAATTGTTCGGCCGGGAGCTGTTGAATATTATGCTCCGGAAACGAAGAGAAGAAGACGAAGTTAGAAGCGAGCGTCGAGCCGAGCGCGCGCCTGCATTCTTTTAGTTGTTTTTGCAAGCGTCGAATAAAGAAGACGTTCTCTACTTCGGCTCCGCTTCCTGGTTTTCAACATTTACCTGCCAGCTTGCGCAATATCTTTGTTCTAATATGGTGCACTGCCCGCAGTGGCGTAGCCAGGAGGTGGCTACGGCACCGCAGCAATTACCGAAGTGTTAACGAAGAGAATTGCGCTAGTTGTTGTTTTTATACTTTTCTTTCGATTCTATTTGAATTTGGTACTATGGCGCGGGAAAGGCGAGAGCACAAAAAGACGGGAAACAGATACCAGGAACCGCCACTTTGGCGTCTCTAGCCCACTTGTTCGAACCCCCTTGAATTTGTGGCTTGGCGCATCACGTGCATTTTCGTTCGCGTTTGTGGCGCGAAAATAGAAGTACGAGGCCACGCACCGCTGCAAGAGAGCCAGTTCGCGAACCACGACGAAGACGCAGCCAGAAAACCAGCCACGATAATCTCGCAAATTTTCTCTGGTGCATTATCACTTCCTACTAAAAAAAAAATGACGAAGCCGAACGAATTTGTCGCCTGGTTTCCCGCCGCTCATGCTTTCTTCGATTTGATAAGCGGTGGGGGGAGCATGTTCTTCCAGGATATCGGGCCAACAAAAAAAAAATATTTGACGCAAGTTTCTCAGCCTCCTGCAGCTCGAGGGGGAGAAGAAAATAGTAGAAGACAAGAACGAGAACGCGTCCACGTTGGAGCGAAAACGCCACACGTCGGCGTTCTGGAGTAGCACGCTTTCCCAGCACGCCATAAAGCGAGTCACTGCACAGCAAACGGCAGCTATACTCAACGGTCGCAGATCAACTTCAGTCGCGCTCCCCACGACGCACTTCGCAAACGCCGCTTGTGCCTCCAGGATGGCGTCGTCGGGCCGTGCTACTGGCTCCGCTGGCGCTGGCCTCAACGCCGGTCTCTCCACGGACGACGATGACCGGATGAGCGCTTGCAATGGCTACACCACGCTGCGGAGGGACGATTGCGAGCTGTCGACGAGCAGCAGCAGCGGCGGGGACGACGACTGCACCAGCAGCGGCGACAGCAGCAGCAGCAGCGGTTCCAGCAGCGACAGCGGAAACAGCCACGTGGCGCCGGCAGGCGCGTCCCAGTCGGAGGACGTCGACATCGAAGATGTGCCGACCGCCTCCAGTGTCGCAGCCGTCGCCGCCTTCATGGCGAGCGAGCCACAGTTGGGAATCTGGATCCAGGCGATGGTCGAACGACCGGCGGACTTTCCCAGCGACCACCCGGACGAAGTTCACGACTGGAGCGGTTGGCCCAAGTTCGCTCCCAAGAAGAACGCGGACCAACAGCGTGCGATCGCGCCGAGCCTGCCGGCCAAGGTTCCTCACGTCGCGCTCGTCAACCAGCACGAGTTCCTGCTGCCCAATATGGAACTGCTGATCCACACACAGGGCAGGCGAGTGTTTTTTCATCTTTTTTTTCCGGGGCCTGCTGCGCGATCGGGACAGTTGTTGGCGCGGGCTTGCCTGGATTGTACGCGCGCGCCATTTACGTTCGATAGCACTGACATACAAGAGAGCAGCGCTTGAATGGAAAGCACGCTGTGCGCGTTCTTAATTTTTGGTGCACGCGCGGACGCTATACTTTCCTTTGCTGAGATTGCGTATAGTTGAAGCATCGTCGCGCTTCCCGAGATCTTTATTTTTGCGATTCCGACTGCACGGGCACTCGACGCATGTTCGCGCCGTGGTGCGGCGCCGATCTCGTAACGGTTCTCTTTCAGAAACCGTTGCAATATCGCACTCCAGGACAGCGCTTTGGCTTCCGTTGTTGACACGAGCGTTCCGAGCATGCATTGGTGTTCCTGCCGAGAAGCTGCATCTATTCTTTTTTTTTTATTGCGATGAAGGCTTGCCCTTAATGCATAATTCTTGGAGCGTATATGTGTATTATATGTGTGCTGTGAGGCCTGTGTTGTGTATGAATTGAAGCAGTGTTTTGTGAAATCTGTTGTCATGTATCCAGCGGTCATAGCTGGTTGTCACACTGTATCGGAGGCCGGCTTGCAGTAGGAGACGCGAGCGTTCCGATTGTAAACCCGTACATGTCCATATTAGGTGGTATGCATCTGATTCCACCACAGGAACGGAGCAGTATGGACATGTAGCACCCAGTGGTAAATGCGACCAGTTCCACCTTGAGACAACAGCCGGTGTAAGGGCCACCCCGGCCCGAAGCCTCCTAAGCACAACTTCCTCCGCCCTAGTAAGGTGAAGGGGGAGGGAGCAGACACACGGTGGGATAAGAGCGCGTGTGTCCTGCCGGAGAACATTTTTACGGGCTCGCAGCGAGTTACGGGGTTGGGGTGGGAGGGGAACAGGTGGAGGATCAGGATTAGGAGGGCAGTGTGCCTGCTGGTCAGCAGCAATGTTGTGAGGGTTCGCTGAATGGCCTTGAATCCAGTGTACCTTGACGCAAGTAGCTGTCTTACTATTCATAGTGTGTATTCTCTCGCAGATTTCCATCGCCTTATCAATCTTCTTGAGTTCCTGAATAGCCGCTAAAGAATCCGTGAAGATATCTAGATTCTTGATGGTAGGCAGCTTAGATGTCGCATCTTGCACAGCGTCGTGGATGGCTTGAAGTTCCATTACTAGAGCGCTGGCTTCCGTAGATAAATAGCGCTGGTGGCCGCTGATGAAATTATGCGTAGTACTCAGGAATGATGTCCTTCCGCCGTCTGGGAGAATGGCAGCATCCGTATAGACTTTGCAGGTGTTAACGCATGATGCATCGACGATGTTGTGTTCGTCAACAGTACCTGTTGTATCGCTGCGTCGTAACTTCGTTGGCTTATTATTTGTGATGCTGGTGAATTCCCAGGGAGGCATTGGGTAGGGCTGATTGTCAATCCGAGAGCCGCGGTGAAAATGACCATGCAACGCAGCGACAGCCGGAATAAGTTGCTTTTTTATTTCACGTGCTTTTTCACGTTGCAAAATTAGCTCTGCAATTGTGTTGAGCTAGGCATGTTCCTGTAAAGTTGGTATCGGAGTGATGCGGGGCAGTGCTGTGATTGTGCGCATAGCATCGCGATTAATCGTCTCCAACTGTGCCAGCTGCGCCAAAGTCAGCCGTTGAAATTGTGCTTGATAAAAAATTCGTGGCTGCAAGACTGCACGCACCAACCGTCGAGCTACGTCAGTACGAGCTCCAGCTGCTTTTGCTGCAATGCGACAAATAAGATGAAGTGTTTTTGTCGAACTCTGTCTGGGTTTACGGAGCCAGTGTACACCACTGCCGGATTGGTGAATATCGAGACCCAGTATGCGGACCTCAGAAGCCTCAGGGATTGTCAGTGCGCCGAGTCTAAATGTAAAGGGGTGCTGCGTGATTCTTGTGCGTCCTTTCTTGTTGGGCACCACAACATAGCTTCATTTTTGGGCGGAAATGTCCGATCCTGCTTTCCGAGCGTAATTCAGCACATCAAGGGCTTCTTGAAGCTGTTGAGTTTGTCTAGATATATCTTTATGCACGGACCACAAAGTGACGTCATCCGCATAGATTAAGAACCTCACATCTGGAATCCGATGTAGTTGCCAGGCTAGAGGTATTAGAGCAACGTTGAAGAGAAGAGGAGCCAGAACCGAACCTTGTGGGACTCCTCTGTTCGATGTGAAGTATCCTTCTTGCCTTCCATCTACTCTAATCGCAAATGTGCGATTCTGAAGGAATGAGTAGATGAATCTTATCACCCGCGGTGGAAGTCCCAGGTCGATGAGGTTGGCTATAATGATTTCATGGTCTATACTGTCATAAGCTTTCGTTATGTCTGTTGCTACTACCGTGCGCACAGCGTGACTGTGTGGAGAAACCTGTAAAACATCGTCTGATAACATAGAAAGTCCGTCTTCAGTTCCCTAGTAAGAACGGAATCCAATTTGAGCAGGATGATATTTATCGTGGCGTTCAAGCCACCAGGAAACTCGTGTGGCCAGCATCTTTTCAGCGAGTTTGCAGACAGTTGAGGTTAGTGAAATTGGGCGTAAAGACTGCAGGCTATTTGGAGACTTTCCTGGTTTCGGAATCGCGACAACAATTGAATGCTTCCAATCAGGTGGAACGTTTCCAGTCTCCCATACTTTATTAATAGCCTGAAGAAGTGCGTCGAGAGCTGCTCCTTCCATGTTTTTGAAAACCTCATAAGGAATACCATCGGGATCAGGTGTTGTTCATTGCTTCGAAGTTTCAATCGCCGCTATTAGTTCGGCCATGCTGAAAGGGCTGGAGATATCGGATTTGGAGGTTGTGTCAGACTCGTCAATTTTGGGGCAGTTTATAGGTGACGCTTGGTCGTATTTCGGGAAAAACGCTCTAGCAGCGTGTTCTGCAAATTGATGCGGCGAACTCTGCATCGCTAACCTAACGCTCGCTGCAGGGTCAGGTTGCTTATGACCGCGTTCCATTGACCGGAACGTACGCCAAAGTGCTCTGTTTCCAATTCCCGATCCAAGATTCTCGCACCACTCATACCATCGTCGTCGAGAAAGTTGTTTTTCGTGCTGACGCGCCTTCGCCGCAATATGGTTAGCACGTGCACGGCTACCTGGTGCATCGGGATTCCTCGACGCATACAATTCTGCCTGACGTCGCTTTGCCCAAAGTTTCAAAAGGGTGAGGTCCGGTTGAGGTTGTTCCTCGTCAACTGTGGTTACAGTGGTGTTCCTCCGTAGTAGTTCTTTCAAAGCGGGAAGAATTTCTGAGGGCTCTGAGGGTACTTTATCATTCGATGATTCCCGAAACTTATCCCAATGCGTGACGGTTACTCGTCGTCGAATTTTCTTTATGCACGTTCTGTGCAAACCAATCATTATTGGCATATGATCACTGCCCCATGTATCTGGTTCCACCCGCCACTGCGGCATTCCAGGACCCAACCACCACGTGAGGTCCGGAGCGTTTGTTCTAGATACTGCGGGTACAGCACAGGTAGCCACAGCATGATGGTTCAGCAGTGTAAAAGTGGCATCGCTCATGATGTTTTTAACTTGGCATCCTCTTCGGGAGTTGTACTTGTACCCCCATTCTGTATGTGGGGCATTGAAGTCTCCACCCACGAGAATAGGAATTCCCGGGTACGTAGACCGGAGATGGGCTATCCACCCCAAGTTCAAACGTGTGCGTTGCGGTCTGGCGTAGAATGACACTAGAATGACAGGAGTATTCACTGGTCGTGTCAGGACCCCGACAACTTCTTGATTACCACTACGCCATGGCTCCAGGTCAATCACTGTGTGAGCAATATGCGATGATATATAAACTGCAGCTTTTGCCGGAGCTGAAGCCATTGTCGTAGCTCGTCTATCTCTAATATATGGGTTATGGTACCCATTAAAATTGGATAGGGAGCATAGCTTATTATGCTCTTGAATAAGTAGTGCCCATACATGTAGCTTATTGTATTGAAGCTTGGTTTTAATTTCTCCTAACTTGGAGTTTAGGCCCCGACAATTCCACTGTAGAATTCCATCCTGTGACAGCTGCTGCAGAGAATTAGCCATGATGCAGGCAATTCTGAATGAGCAACGTTAGTTGAGCAAGTTGACCTAAAACTGCTGTCCAAACAGCTTGGTTGACCTGTCGTGCCGGACGGGATCCAGGCGTAACGGTGGCATTAGCAGTGGTTGATGCGTCACGTGTCGGTCCTATTTTCTGACGACGGAGAATTGCCATTTCTTTATGTTTGCGTAGTCGCTCAATCTCTCTGACCAGTGCGTCTATCCGAGCGTCAATGTCATCATGGTCATCATCTGACTGATGCAGAGGTTCCGCTAATTTCTGTTTCTTTGTCTGCGACTGCTTGCCACGTTTAAGAACAGAAGAATACAGTTGTGTTTCTGGGGCTTTTTCTTCTTCTGCCAGGACCATCTCTGGCTCTTCTGCAAGAACCTCATAACGATTGTGTGTTGTTACTATATAGCCGTTTTTGGTATAGCCTTTCGTATCCGTATTGTGGCTTTCTGTTTGGTCGGACAATTTGTGCTTGTCAAATCGTGCTCATCAGATTTATATAAGCCACATCGATATCGTGGCTGGCCTTCTGGTGTGAGCTTTTCTGGATCAATAGTACGCTGTGGGCAAAATGCCTGCATGTGTCCACGTTGAAAGCAGCGGTAGCAGAATATTGCTCGAGGGAGGTAGGGTTTAGGTCGCAATATGCAACCGTAGTAATAAAACCGTTCTGGGATACATTGTGGGCCCTGCACCGTCACTAAGCATGTACGGCTTTTGCCCATGAATCTAGCTGCGAGCACCCTGTGTGTCGTGGAGGTCAATTCACGACATATTATCTCAGGGGTGTCTTCTGGGTCAATGCCATAGACAACACACCTCTGTGTATTAGGGCCCGATGCAAAGTAGCACTGCACAGGCAGGTGTTGATCTTCTGACAGCGGGATAGATGTTAAAGTGCACATTTTGTGCACATCACTGAGAGATGCCAAGTGCACAGTGATCGAGTTGGTAGATTTATATGCTGTGAACCCTTTGTATCCGGTGGTTTCAAGAGATTGGTCGATGACCCTTTGGACATATTTTGTGGCTACGGAAGTTATGTCGTAGCATGAAAGGGGCCGTATATGAACTCGATATAATTGAGAAGGGGTGGGCGTTGGGTAAGACTGAGAGGGAGCGGGCGTAGGGGAGGAAGTGGAGGAATAGTCTGGGGTGGCCCTTACCTTTTTTGCCGGTTGCTCCGATGCGATGGCGTCTTGTTGAAGCACGTTGATAGGGGGACCTCGCTTGGCTGCATTCGTCGAACCGCCAGACGGCTGCACGTCCATAGGGTCACCAGTGTCCGTCGGCACGACTGCGGATAGGTTCACATTCACATCACGAAGAGGACTGTCCTTCGGCGTTGCATCTTGGGTATTCGACCTATCGGATGCACACTTCGGCTGCATAGTTGGCATGGATGTTGTCATGCGCAGCAGTCCAGGGGAAGGTACAGATGAGGAGCTCACATCTGGCACAGACACTTCTTCTTCGTCGGGCGAGCGCGGCGGCTCGGCCGCACTAAGCCTAAGCGCCAGCCGTGCTTGTTTTGAGTCTATCGGACGAGCAGGATCAGTAGGACAAGGCAAAGAAGAGTCCTCACCAGAGTCCACAGGTCCCCATGTATGTATTCAAATGCCGCATAGTGGTGCATATGCTGGGCTAAATGAAGGGAACAGTATACTCGTCTAGCCAGCTATTTATCATGCGGACGATAATCACTTTCGTTTTGCGAATGTATCTCTGCTTTTAACCGTTTCAACAGTCTTTATAGCTTTTTGAGCGCTCAGTGTTCTGTACATGGTCCACATATATCCACCGTGAACACCACGTGTTTTAGCTGCTCGTTTTGAAGCGCGCGTACCTAAATATCTCCAACGTGTGACCACTGTGTTTCTCAAAAATGATCGCGCCGCATCGTTCTATTTCGCATGCAGGCTCATGCAGCCAGCACCTTCGTTCCGCTGTACCAACTTGGTGGACGACCTGCAGTACACGGCTTGGCTCACATTCACTAATTCTGTTGGGGGCGAATGCGGTCAGTGTGAACGAGGCCCTACCGGTGTCGGCCTTATCCCCGCCTCCCAAAAGAGGCGTCTTTCTTTACATTTCTGTCCTCGTGTGTGGTGAAGTGAATTTGAGCCCTAAATTGTATCCTTGGGCTGGTGCAGTTGGTCAATACGCCCACCCGGATTCACCGCATCCCGGTTCTTCGTGGAACGGCCGGGTGCTGTCGTTTTCTCGGTTAAAGCTCTTCTCCTACGACGGCTTCACCTCGAAACTGCCTCCGGTAAGAGTTCGTTCGCCGGTTCCCCAGTTTAGTCGCGCTTGGGAGTTAGGTCGCCGTTCATAAGTTGCACTAAACTTCACAGGTTTGAACGTGCGCACACTTTGCGTTAAAACCCCAGGAAGAAGTGTGATCAATTGCAGTGTGCGCCCGTTGAAATCTGGTCTAGCGATATTTGGGGAAGTCGTCAACAAATCATGACGGCGCGGTTGGTACAAGTTGTTACGTGCCGTGCTTTCCTATCTTGCGTCTTGGTGCGTGCCTGCGATGGCTTCCCCAAGTCGATTTCTTGTGAGCGACGTGGTCTTAAAAATATACTCTTCGCAACCTGTTTTCTTCCTTGTCGTTGTGGTTTCTTGTTAAAACAAAAGTAGCCTAAATGACCGTATACCCCGAGGAGACCGAAACACAAATTAGGTCATTTTGGCTGTCGTGACGCATGAATCAACGGTAGCCGAGATCTGTCAATTGGTTTGAACTATGTATGGAACTGTGTATGCCTGACCAAAATTGAACCACTCTAAGCTAACATTCTGACACCAGACGCCTTACTGTAAAGTTAGCCTTCATAGGATAGCTAGTGCAGGAGGTGCCATGCGAATTCTGTATTCAACTGATTCGCGCAGTGCTTTGTGCCATTCGTGCTGCTGTGCACTACGATTGTTATCAATTCCCTTCAGTGCAGTTTAGCGTTGTGATAATGAAGTTGAGTACCTTTCTTATAAACCGACAGTTCATTCAGAGCAAGTGGGCTGCCCAGTCGCACACTACAGCACTGGTGCTTCACGCGGGCTCGATTTTGATTTTTGTAAATATGTACATATCATATCAATAAAGAATGATTAAGCATGCATTCTATTGACTAGCCGATGATTTAAGACATTCCCCTCTCCAAAGCTCAGCACCGGAAACTCTTCCCTTATATGTCTTGCAGATCACTCTGAAGTGTAACAACAGTTACCGCATCCAAGTGAACGTTGGAATCGTGGACAACAGCGGACACATCTTGAGCAGGTCGGTCGTCCGCCGCTTTGTCGGTGCCCACTTCATTGCCGTCACCCAGTTCAGCAAAAAAGTTAGGTGGGTGTTGTACGTATTTTGCGTGCCGGCTATTTACTTTCCTTTCCAAATCGGTACACTTCACATTTCACTGTCATCTTCTTTCTCTCTCTCTTTTCCTTCTACAGCTGAGGAAACCACGACCAGAGCTTCATCTTCATGTTTTTTTTTGTTTCTTTGCCCACTCTCGCTCATCCAAGCAACAAGGAATTCAAGACTAAGGCACGCTAATTTAATATTATATACACTGCACTGTTTTCACGACTCTCATTGTTTCTGTAATAAAAGTAATAAAGTCACATTTGCCGGTACGAAGAGGTCCTTTTTTTCTTTGCCTAATGACATTTTACGATACAGACAATGCACTGGTGGTGGTTCTATTGAGGAATACGAAAATAGACTTGCTCCACACATGATGATACCAGGCCAGTTGCCGCACTGAAAAGAAAACAGATAAATTTGAAGCACTCTTCGCATATAAATAAGAGCACCCAATTTCCCTTACATACTTCATAGAAAGCCCATTATGCATAGAATGTAGCCTGAAGGGGCTGTTCCCACGAGAACTAAATTCGAATTCCCAACATGCACATCATGATGGTCATCCAACAGTCGTACAGTGACCGCTTCCTTTGGAAATGCAAAGTGAGCATGCGATGGAATGGACCACAGTTATATGCATTTACTAGAGGGAACTGTGGCGCTAGTGTCTAAGGGATCTGCAAGTGGGGCAGTTCAGCCAGCGGGGTGGGGAAGTGCATGAATTTGCCTAAACTTGGTCTTTGTGACTTTGCAAAGTGATCAATTTAAGAAGGCACTGCATCGCATATGTGACTACATAAACATTAAAACTGTTGGACGTCAAGATGCAAACGCAGGACCTCTAACACATAAGCCCAATGACAGCATTACTCCATGGACGCATGGACGAGCGGAACCACTGCAGTTAGTAGCGATGAGGTGTGCTTGCGAATTTTTACTACCTTCTGCATTAAAAAGTATAAAGTGCTTTGAAATTTAGGAGAATTTAGGCCCAGGTAAAACGAAGCCGTAAGAATGTCTGAAGCCGCTAGCACAAAGATCGGGCAAATGCATGTACTACCCATCATACCCATGGTGGAAGTGAAGGATCGCAGTACCAGAGTTCCCTCTATTGTCATATGAAACTGTGTGGCTTGGACGAGAACTAACTCTAACTCGAGAAATGGCTGGGGATTGTTTGCATTTCCGAAGGATCGAAAAGGAAGGCTTGCATGGACGGTGAAGATTAAATGGTACAAGTGCTAGCCAATGAACGAATCGTGTTTGTGTAATGGGAGTACAGAATGTCCTACTTTCTCTTAGGAAAAAAAAGTGATTAGTAATGGCGAATTCAAATTCAGGGTAACAGTGCATGTACAGAAAAAGTTTACAATTTGTAAGAGCGCGTGTTGACAGTGTGACATTGTGAAAAATTATCGGATTGCAACCTGGTTCGGATTGCAAAGACTATATGTTTCTACTTCATTTCGCCTGCTGGTACGTTGAATGAGATCGCCAGACAATTCACGGAGATTACATAAAGACATCCCGGTCTCCCCGATTCAGCCTGAGTACACATGCAACATATTTTCCTTAGCATTGTTGTTCATATCAACGTCCAGTAATTACCTTGATTGCTTTTCTCGGAGAGTCAATTGGTTCACCCGGGGCTGGAGCAGCTTTTAAAAGAGAGACGCCTATATTCCGGTCGGTGTTTTCACTTTTTTAATCAGTGCATTTAGAATGTTTTATAATTTTTCTCTTACATGTACGTCTTTGACATATATATGTCTATGTACCCTTAGATTTACCCAGAAGTGCATTGGTCAGCTGCATCTGTTCGCGCCACGCAGTCAATAAACCACTATATAATATTGTTTCTTTCATCATTGTCCCTGATGGATGTATCACCAAGAAGGCGCGTAAAATGACACGATATCAATAAAATTTTTCGTAGCTCAATGTTGCAGATAGGCGGCTTCTGCGGCCAAAATTACGTGTTACTTCGAGAAAACTGCTAAAAATAGCAGTTCACCTGGCTAAAACTACAATTGGAACCGGCCGACAAGAGTCGCGTGCGCACCAAAGCAAATAAAACCATAAAAAAATACTGCACAGACCTACTTCGAGAAAAATTGAGTGTAAATCAGCGTCCACGCGAAGAACGGGCGCTCGCTGGCACTCTAGCCACACGTCATACGTACTCCTTAGGGGCAGGCACCTTTCGATCAGCAATGCCGTGAGCAGAACCGAGAACGAGCTCGTCTATGCCGTGCCGATGCTGCAACCCGGGCACAAGACCAGTCTCGTGCAGCCGAGCGCAAGCAACTGCGTACCGAGGATCCGGCAGCCTACCAAGTCGTCGTTTAACGAACCATTTGGATAAACCCTGTGATAAACACCGGGGCCGCACGTTTCAGCTTCGCTGGTTAACCATCTATACGAAGTGCTTGGGGGGTCTTTTTTTTTTTCCCGCACGTCCGACGCCGCGGATGGATGGATGGATGTAGAATGGATGGATATTATGAACGTCCCCATTGGAACGGGCCGGTGGGTTGCACCACCAAGCTCTTTCTATTATACTGCCTAATGTCATACCTAGGTTAAAAAAGAAGAAAAAGAAAACAAAACCAACGATGAATTGCCATAACCAAATTTTCTGAACCCCTGTTGTGAACTTTGTTTTTGTACGTCTCCGTCTTTTGTAGTTTCCCTGCTTTTCTTCCACCAATCTTCCACTCACCTCTTACTAATCTCTATAGCGGACATGTTTACGTTTCTCCTGCTCTGAACCCAAGGGCTTCAAGGAGGCCTGTGTTGCCTAAATTGACCGCTTGGCAGTTCTTCACGTTCTAATAAAACATGCTCCATCGTTTCCCTAGCTTTGCCGCAGCAAGCAGATGCTTATTCTTCCTTCTTATATCTCGCTTCCTGATTTCGCTTCGTAAAGTAATGAGCTTCCTTTTGAGTTATCATAAATTGTTTATTTCCTAATTTCGTTTTTCCCCTTAAGTAGTTACTCATGACAGGTTTCTTTTCCATTGCCGCCACCCATGAGGTTATCTCAGCCTCTCAGACTTTCCGCTTGACGTTCTTTGTTGCTGTGCTGCTCACCCTACAGGCCACATGCTTGCTGGTAAGATCGCAGTTCTTTTCCTTCTCTGTAAATCAATGTTAATCTTGTACAAATACCTGAACGCTCTCCCAGCCCATTTACAGTCTTCCATATTCCTCAGACGTTAGGTGAAAGACGCCGCAGCGCCACCTGCACGTTTCTGGGAAAACTGCTTCAACACTGCCCCCACCCCCACTACCCCTAATCTACGTAGTACACTATAGGGGGCGAGTTCCACCACTGGGAAAGCTGGCGCCACCGTCGGCGTGACGTGGCATGAGGGATCACGTGGACACAGAGGCCGCGTAGGCTGTTCCGGAAGCGTTGAAGCGAGCTGAAAACGAAAGTTTAAAGTCCCACCTGCACCATGGTTCTGATTAAGTGGTGAGGCTTTACCGCCTTCGGTGTCTGCTTGACAACATTTGAAAGTACTATAATAGGTAGTAGCTGTCTATCGAGGCGTGCAGCATGGTAGGCTACTGCTCGGTGTCGCAGTGCCGGACGTACGCAAGGGAGCCCTGTGTCAGCCTTATTGACACGTAGCCGCAGCGCAAGAAGCTGCGTGAAGCTTGACTGGCGAAACTGAGAACGAGCAGACAGCCATCGGCTACAACTCGGGTATGCACCGAGAGGACTGGGAGGCCGCCCTGCTCGGCTGCTCAACCCTCCAGGACCAACGTGCCCTGGTGGCCCGAGCCAAAGCCGCTGCAGAAGCCACGGGGGGACCGGACTTGGGACCCCCCCCCCCCCTAGACTTTGTAAGGACTGGGCCCTTAGGGCTCAGCTCACACCTCCTCCTGTAAATAGCAGAAATAAAGTTTATCACCACCACCAAGCACAGACGCGAGGAATATTTCTGCTATACGGCGCCGGGACTGCGCGATGTTCGGTGAGTAGCAGAAAACGAGCACTGAGACTCTCGCCCGCGCCCGCTGCCCGGCTAATGTCATAAGGGTTTGGTCTATGAACTCGATGATGCTAAATACTGGCAAGTTCACTGGAACGGAAAGGAAGGGGTAAGACGCACATTAAAAAAAGGAATGGCATACGGTCATGTTTGTGTTATGGATTAATGCACTGGATTACGATAAAAAAGCAGGGGGAAATCGCACGCTGAGAAGACCGATAAACATACAGTGCGACGCAACTTGAGAAATAATATTCAAATGTCCAAGAATTAAGAAGACAAGAAAAGATTGAATCGTCGCCACGGCCCATCATAGTCGCCGTAGGCGTCGAAGTTTCTATAACGAAATTATTTTTGAACAGTTCTGATAGCGTCCACGCAACAATGGTTGCTAGTGTGCTGTCAAGTGCTCATATGCTGCGGCCTAAAGCTCACGGCACGGTGCGAAAACGTGCTCACAGCGAAAGCGAAGCATTGTGCGCAGAGATGCATGCAGACGCACAGTCGGTAGCTACAAACCCGTGCGATCGATGCATTGAGGCTTCATTCTGTTGTGCCCCATTTGGTTATACAGACAGCCCACTATAACAACACATTTAACATAGTTTACTCTCAGCGGTTGCCTACCTTTCATGCAAGAAGCCGGTTCGGGAGACTCCATCGCTACGACCTCGCGCAGTGGCACGTTCACTGTACGTATTCGGTAAAGAGATAGCGTGCGTAAACGATTCTGTGCTTTCAGTTTGCCCAAGATCGTTATATCGACAGTAAAAAACTTCTCGTTTTGAGGGTACCTATACAAATGTGGGGAAGGGCTGCCGCGTGGCGTTTTTATTGAGTGCGGTAAGCGAAACATATGAGGAGCGTGCCGCGTGATCCCTCACACTACGCAAGGGAGCTAGGCGCTCCCAACAGATGGCGACTCCGTAACTCTTCGCCCCCAATAGCGCCGCGGAAAGAGCTTAAATTTCAAGCCAAACGCCGTTTGCCCTTCTTCTTGCGCGCACCGTGCGCCTACATACATGGCAGTGCTGTGACGTCAATCAGTGACACGTGACTTGTTTTAAGGCGACATCAGTTGTTTGATACGTTGCTTCAATATACGGATTAAAGTTTAGAGAAATATTAGAAGATACAAACTTAATGTCTGCGTGTTTTTTGTTTTATTTTGTGCCTTAGAAAGAAAGCTGTGCTTCCATTTCGTCTGCTTGTTCCCAAGTGGTGCAGAAACCCGCTCAGAGGACAAAGCCTTGTCATTTTCTGCCGTGTTCCAGCGCCGCCCTCTTTCATCCTCTCTCGTCTGCCCCAGTGCTCATCACCGACTTATACCGCATAGAATAAGCGTGGAAGTCGCTGCTCTACTACTGTACCAGCTTGTTTGTATGCGAGATTAAACCCGATATTACTTCCTTCTGGCGCCCTCTCCATCCTCACCATGTGCATCTGTCACGGCTTGTCGACCGGTTTGCCGTCGGCGCGAAGTCGTCGACGGGGTATACACGCCGGTTGGTCGTTCCGTACTCAAGCGAATACAGTGAAAGAGTCAGAGGCGGGAGATAGAGAAAAAAAATATATTTCCAGACTGACAACGACACACAATTTAAACGAAACACACACAAAAAAACACAAGAACTAACACACGTTCACTTTATCTAGATCAGTCATGAAGACGAAAGAAATACAATGAACAGTTAACAGTGGATACAGAAATTAACAGTGCACAAAACACACTAAACTGCGGTCAACTAAACAGACTTCGAAAGAAAACAAATGATGGCACATGCATGGCCGCGCAGCAGCAGTAAGTCCATCAATCGTAGAGTAGACGGCAGAGCTTTCCTGAAGAACGCTAGTAAGCCGATCTCGTTGAAGTGGATGCGATTGGCACGACAAATGCATTGAGGGGCAGAAGTACATACAGCTTGGCTGTAAAGAAAGCTCATTGTACCGAACAGCATACAAATGAGCAGAGGGGCAGACACGAAAGCATTTCTCACGCTCAAGAAATGTTAACTGGGACAAGGTGCAAAAATCTTGCTATCGAATCGCAAAACGTTGGAAATCTTAAAAGCTCGTGGTATAGAGAACACAGCTTTCTACACGTTAACCCTTTTGCTCCACAAGTATACCACGTCACACACATAATTAAGGGAACTTGGATTTAGTTTGTCCTATTAGCACTGTGTGAAAGAAAAGAGCGAATGTTCTTTTTTAAAGCATTAAAAGACACGGCGTAAAATAGGAGTATTGAAACCAATTTTGATGGTAGTTTAAAAAAAAGATGCGCAAGTATATTACGTGCTTGTGTGGAACGGGTAGCAATACGGCTTCTTTGGACAGGGCTGAAATATTCAGGAGCTTAGCCTTTGGTGATCCCAGCATCATAAATACATTTGCGGGTTATCTTAAGACCAACAAGGAAGCAGTAACGCTTCTCATCCGAGCCTTCTGAAAAGCATTTTTTGGCGCATCAAATGACATACTGCCGTAGCGCTATGATGAGAGAGAAGTACAGGATATGGGCCGTCAGCTATATCGCAGCTGTTTTTGAAAACCTCACTGTCACACTCCCTTTGCCCATGACCTGGCGTAACGTGGCGCTGTAAGGCTTGTACATTGTTGATCCAATCAGCAGTCTGCAAAAACGATGCGAATGATACTGCAATTGTAGGAAATTTTCGTCGGACAGTTCGGAATTTCTTTCAATGCTGAAAGAAAAAAGTTCACCGACGATCACGACACTCCCCGACGCGAAATTTGAGCGCAGCTGTATAGGTGTTTTCATTTCGCGATATATTGACTGGCGCTGGCAATGTCTCGTGCGGCACGTTGCAAACGGACCGAAGTGGGGCTCTACTGCATCGCTAAACGAGAGATCGCGAGAGGCAGCGCGCAGGTGACGCGTGGACGCGATTCACAGCAGCCGCCGCCGCAGACAGACCTCCACTCATGCAGCGCTTGGTTTCCATATATGGTAGCGGTGGACGCGCTCGTCGCGTGCCATCGGTGAAGAGATAAGGGCGGTAAAGGGCGCGGTATACTCTGGGGCCATCTCGTAGCGGTAGTCGCCGCAGGGCGCGTCTTGCACGCGGCACTACGCTTTTCTTCTCACGCTTTCGCCATGCCCTCCTCCGCCGCTTTCTACATCATGGTTCCGCTGCGCCCTCCCCCCTCCCTCCCGCTTTCCACCTCGTGCTCGATCTCTTCGCTATCGGAGTCTTTTATCCGCGCTCCGCCTTCGGTATTTCATCCTTCGCTGTGCTCGCTCGCTCGGGTATACTAGGACGCCGAGGCACGATGTCGACGCTCGCCGCAGGACCGGGCGCCTAAGAGCTTAGCCCTGAAAAATAAGCGCAAACCTTACTTTTTAGGGCCTCTTTTTTAAACTTGTCATCGACTTTCAAGCAAAAGCAAGAAATTGGTGAACACACCTCCAGCACTAGACGCGAGAGTAAACACTCCACATGAAGCCACGGCCGTCTCGGCTCGCACCTTTGAATCCGCCACAGATGTCTGCATGCAGAGCGGGTTGGGGCCCTGCACCGACCGCCATGGGCATACAAAAAGAGAAGCGCGGTCATCTGCCCCCATTCAGACAGACGCAAACGCACGCGCGCTGGTCTCCCCAATCCTTTGCATGCGCGGGAAGACGATGCGCACGATCCTATGCCTCTCGCCGCACCCTCGCACGCTTCCCTTCGCAGCCACAGCACACAGCGCGCAATAGGATCTTATGGCACTTTAACTTTGTACGGAACATGACGGTGAGAAGATCTTGCGGCTCCGCTTTGGGGACCACACTCTACCTCGCGGTTAGAGGTGCGTAAACGGCAACATGTCATTCCATCTGGACCCAAAGTGGCAGTTAAGTTTCGTTATGTTGAGCTTTAATTGTACTTCTATCCTCTTCCCTGTCCAAGTGGACACCCTCAAAATCCTTCACATAATGGCAAGCTGATGCAAAAATAAGGCCTGCGCTTGAAAGTCTGGGTGCCATCTAAGCCATAGAGTTTCCTAGAAGTACTGCAGGGAACTTTGGCGCTGGGATCGTTCAGCCACCACGGGAATGATGGGTAGTACGTGGATTGGTCTGAACGTCGTGCTTGTGGATTCGGACGTTCTTGTAGCGTCGTTTATTACGATTTACCTGGGCCTAAATTATCCTATATTTCAAAGCAATTTGTACTTTTCTTTAACGCAGAGGGTATAATGAGACGCCGCAAGTACGCATAATCGCAACCTGAGCCGTGCTCCCGCATGGGTTGCAGAAAATAGCGCTAGCCTTTTCTCCTTCCCCTCAAGAACCACTTCCCTGACAATTGCAGTGGTTCCGCTTGTCCGTGCATCCGTGGCGTAATGATATCAATATTGGGCTTCTGTGCTACAGGTCCTGTGCTTGAATCCTGCCGTCAAACAATTTTTCTTGTGTTTAATTATTTATAATGCAGTGCCTTCGTGAAACGATCACGTTGCAAAGTCACAAAGACGAAGTTTAAGCAAATGCGTCATCCATCATGCCCATGCTGGCTGGACTGCCCTGCTTGCCGGTCCCTTAGACAGGGCCACAGTTCTCTCTAGTAATTGTCTACGGTTCAAGCCATCACATCTTCACTAAAGTATCCCAGAGGGCGCTATCGCTCTGTACCTGTTGAATGGCCTCAATAACGTGCATGTTGGGAATTCTAACTTTGTTCTAGTGGGAACTACATCTCCAGGTTGCATTCTGTGCGCAATGCATTTTCTGTGAGGTATGCAGGAGAACTATAGGGTGTTCATATTTATGTGCTGGGAGCGCTTCCATTTTTCTTTCGTTCTCTTTAGGGCGGGAACTGGACTGCGGCATGACCATGTATGCAGCAGGTCTATTTTTCTATTCCTCAGTAGCCACCACAATTACATTGTTTGTCTTTGTTGTAATGTAGGATGTCATTGAACAAGTAAAAAGGACAAAAGACCTTTATGTACCGCCAAATATGTCTTTATTAATGTTATCACGGAAACAATGGAAGTCGTGAAAATGGTGCGAAGTATTGACATTATATTATCGTGCCTTAGTCTTCAACCCCTTGTTGCTTGGACGCGAGAGACTAAAAGCAAAAAAAATGAAAATAAAGCTCTGATTGTGGTTTCATCAGCTGTAGAAGGAAAAGAGAATGATAGAAGAGGAGAGGGAAATGTTAAGTGCACCGATTTTGAAAGGGAAGATAACAGCCCGCGTGGAAAGCACAATACCCACCTAGATTTCTTGCTGTACTGGGTGACGGCGACAAAGTAGGCACCGACAAACTGTCGGACGACCGACGCGCTCAGGATGTGTCCGCTGTCTTCCACGATTCCAACGTTCACTTGGATACGGTAGCTATTGTTACACGTTAGAGTGATCTGCAAGACATAGAAAAAAGGGCAGTTTCTGTATTGAGCGTTTAGTTTGGAGTGAGGCAGGTGTTAAATCGCGGTTTAGTCAGTAGAATGCACGCCTTTCTTTTTTATTCGTATGATATTGCACGTATGTACAAAAATCCAAATCCAGCCCGCTTGATGCACCAATGCCGTAGTGTGCGACTGGGAGCCCACTTACCCTGAATGAACTGTCCACTTATAATGAAGGTATTAAACTCCATTATCACAAGGCTAAACTGCACTGATGGAAGTTATAACAATCGCAGTGCACAGCAGCATGACTGGCACAAAGCACTTCGTTATTTAGTTCAATACAAAACCGGCCTGGCACCTCCTGCACTAGCTATCCTGTAGAGGCAAATCTTAAAATAAGGTGTTGGGTGTCACGATGTTGGCTGAGAGTGGTTGAATTTTGGTCACCCATCCCCAGTTCAACCTAATTGACACTTCTCGGCGGCCGTTGATCGACGAGTTATAACAGCGAAAATTACCAAAATAAGTGTTTGTCTCCTTGGGGTACACATGGTCATCTGTGCTATCTTTTGGTGTGACGAGAAACCACAATGACCAGAAAGAAAACAGGTATGGCGACGAGTATCGTGGTAGGACTGCGTGTTGTGGGCTGGGCTCGGAAGAATGTGACTTGTGAAAGCCATCGTAGGCACGCACCAAGACACGAGACAGGACAGCACGGCAAGCACTTCTAGCACCCGCGCTGTCATAAATTCCCGATATGCTTCCCCAAGTGACGCTGGGCCAGCTTTGAACAAGCGCACACTGCGAACTCGACAGTCCTGTCCTGCGTCTTAGTGCAACGTGCGCGCTCATTCAAAGCTGTGAAGTACAAAGTTCCAGGGTTTTAAATATGCCTGGTAGCGAAGCTTCCATATAGGAGCCGATACGTTCACAACATGGCGGTTCAGCGGCGGTTCATGGGGCTTAGCGCCGTCTGCATGTCGAGGGAACACTTCCGGCGGAAGAAAAAATAAGGTGACGCCATATCCGTTAAAACAGAAATGATGTCATTTTGTTTTCGAAGTCGGGAAATTTGTTTTGTTGGTCTGCCTTTAGAACTACATATCCAGATGCCCCGCCATTCGACTTGATGGCATTTCGCGCTTTCAGCGCGGAAAGCGACGCAAGGCCAGCCGTACGATTGTCGAAATCGCACTCCTACACAGAACATACTTTCTTTGGAGGCCGACGAATAATAATAATATTTGGGGTTTTACGTGCCAAAACCACTTTCTGATTATGAGGCACGCCGTAGTGGAGGGCTCCGGAAATTTTTGACCACCTGGGGTTCTTTAACGTGCACCTAAATCTAAGCACACGGGTGTTTTCGCATTTCGCCCCCATCGAAATGCGGCCGCCGTGGCCGGGATTCGATCCCGCGACCTCGTGCTCAGCAGCCCAACACCATAGCCACTGAGCAACCACGGCGGGTGCGAGGCCGACGAAAGCTTCGAGTGTAGAGTGCTGGTCCCATCGTCGGACGCCAAGCCCGTCGGCTGGTGCAGTCGCACGAAAACTACTAAACAATTATCTGGCGGTCGTAACTCACTACTTTTGATTAACAGGTTAAGAATCGATGAAGCTACCTGCGTCACCAAATTCAGACAAAAGTCGACAAGCAAAAGAAAAGCACTACGTGTGAGGGTGGCGTATTTCAACAGGTGAACTTTACGAGCCCGCCTTTCTCGCACATTTCAAGAGCTGCTATGTATTGCGAGTGATACGGGCGTCAACGCCCTCTGTAACGATGGGAACTGAAAAGAAATATCTTTATTATAACGATAAAATTAAATTAACTTGTATTTTCTTAACTCGTCACGAATATATAAAATTGACCACAAATTTTATTTCCTTTGAATGAATCTGTGTCTCGCTTGAATAAAAAAAAACGCTTTTTTCTTTCCCAATGTTTGTTCTCTCCAAACATAGTCGCGCTTCAATCGTTGCTCCCATAACCACCATTGCTGATGTCGGTGACAACTTGTACTGAGCCACTTCTCGCTTGGATCTGGGCGACCCATTTGGGTCGACCTTGCAAGGTCCATCTAAATAGGTCGCGAAGCTTGCAAAAGGTCGTGAAGCACGTCAAGACTTATCGCCAGAGATATCAGTTAGTGGTGCACGATTGATGCGTGACTAGGCGAGGGGGAGGGGGGGGGGGGTGACGAACGCTGAAACTAGAAAACCTACGCGTAAAAAAAAATGTTCGAAAAAGTTCGAACAGTATACTGTCGTGCGAGTAAATATTTCGTGTCAAATATTTTGGGTAAACTGAAACAACAAATTGCATTTCTTTTTTCTATTTCACAATTTAGTTGTCAGGTTTCACCGATAACGAACAATCAGCGATACTGTCGCAAGCCTTGGCATACTGTGCAAAGCAGCTAGTATGTCCTGCGGAATGGCGTTGCTCACTTGAACGAGCTCTTTTTTGTTTTTATCATTATTTCCTTGCGTGTTTGTTTAAAATGTGACGTGCGCTTCACGTCAAATTTCGCGTGACCTAGCGCACGGCATTCATTCGCGAAGGGTGTGAGTGCAGGTTTTTGTTAATGTGCAAGTTCACGCTGCGTAAGCTGCCGCGTGGCAGCATTTTCGCACCGCGGGATGGATCGGTCCTGGACCGATTTTTCGCGGCATCCCGCAGCGACAAGACAGCCGCGAACGCCGAAGACCAATGAGAGCTGCCCCTTCAGTGATGTGCGGAGGGAGATGAGTGGTTTTATGCGGACCCGCCCGACCGCGTGATTCGTATTAGTACGTGGTATCAGCAGGCACGCTCGTTTCGTACTATCGTCTGCTCGCGTCAGCTCTCGCTCGTGCTTATTGCAATTGTAATGGTTTCCGATAGTTTTTTTTTTTCTTTTTAGAATGATGAGTCTAAACCGAGACGTCCCGACGGAAAGGTTTTCGGAGACAGTGCGCCATATCCGATTCTGTGCGAGAAGACGGGCCCTGATTACATTTGCGCGGAGGCAACACCCAGTAGCTCATTCTCCTGGTCTTATGAACGCGGCGACGCCGCAACAGAAGGGACCACATCATCACGATTATGATTGGTGGCAACGACATCATCATCATCATAAGGCATGACTCACGGGAAGAACGTAAAAACAGCGCCGATCTGTCAGCAGACGAAGAAAAAAGCACGCAACATCGCGCACCTACACGCAGAGCAAAATAGAGGAGGCGAGAGTTCATGATGTCACGTGAGTGCCGCAGCGGCTCGTCGCCAGTTGATGTGGCCGATCCACTGAATAAGGCGATACCTGTCTCAAGCGCGCGTGATGACGGACAGGAAATATCACGTGACCTAAGGAAGGCCAGAAGGGAACCAAAGCATGTCCAGCCGTGTATAAAACATTATTATTGATTACCAAAGTAAATTAAGGTGTACTAAGGAGAATTAGGGTGCATTAAGGAAGATTAAGGTGGATGAAGGAGGATTCCTGTAAATTACATTAGGCTTTTGCCTTCGCGTCTCTTAGGCGGTAGCTAAGGGCACCGGGGAATTTTACACTGGTAGCCTGCGAAGTATAGTGCAACTTACGAATGACAACTTAAATCACAAGAGCGGCTAAAATGGGGTAGCGGCGAACTAACTCTCACCGGGGGTGGTTTCGAAGTGAAGCCGTCGCTGGAGAAGAGCTTCAGCCGAGAAAACGACAGCACACGGCCGTTCCACGAGGAACCGGGATGCGGTGAATCCGGGTGGGAATACTGACCAACTGCACAAGTCCAAGGACGTGCCTCGTACTTCATCACAAACAAACGCAGAAACGCAAAGAAAGACGCCTCTCTCTCTGGAGGCGGTGAAAAGGCCGACGACGGTAGCGTCTCGGTCGCACTGACCGCATTCGCTCCCAGTGGAATCCGTGAAGGTGAGCCAGGCCGTGTACTGCAAGTCGTCCACCAAGTTTGTAATCCGAAACGAAGGCGCTGGCTGCATGAACCTGCACGCGAGGGAGATGGTCGAGGCACGGTCATTTTTGACGAACACCGTTGTCACGCGATGGTAGACAAGCATGTGTCGAAACGAGCAGCTAAAACACGATGATTGCACGATGCCATGCTGTAAAAGACATGAACAGACAGCGATATGCGTGGGTCGTGCATATGTGCTTGATCCTAGTATCTGAATTACGTGAATTACGCGCTGTCTGTAGGGACGAACATGGGCGACTGGATGAGCTTGCTCTCAACACTGCTGAATCGGTTTAAACTGCAGGGATACCTACGCAAAATGATACGGTGATTATCATACGCGTGATCAATGCATAGCGTCCCGCGATTACTGTCCACTGCTTTTTTTTTCGGACAAGCATGTACACCACGGTGTGGTAACTGAAGCTTCTCGGCAGGAACGCTAATGCATGCTCGGAACGCTCATGCCAACAATGAAAGGCAGGACGCTGCCCTGTGGGGTGCGAGGTCGCAATGCTTCTTAAAGCGAACCGTTTAGAGTTCGTGCCCTTGCATGACGAGGGGTATCCATATCGTCTTTCCGCATAACTGGTATCGCAATAATAAATGTTTTAAATGCGCCACGACGCTACGACTACGGCAAGCTCCGAAGAAGAAAGCGGCGTCCGCCCGAGCACTACAAGAACGCACACTGCGTGCGTTCCTCTCATCCGCTGCTCTATGGTACGAGTCAGTACGCGCATACGACCCAGAATAGGCCGCGCCAACACCCATGCCGATCGAGCAGCCGACGGGGTGGTCCGAAAAAAACAAAACAAAAGAAACACTCGCCTGCCCTGTGTGTGTATCAGCAGTTCCATCCTGGGCAGCAGGAACTCGTGCTGGTTGACGAGGGTGACATGGGGAACCTTGGCTGGCAGACTCGGAGCGATCGCGGGCTGCTGATCCAAGTCCTTCTTGGCAGGAAACTTGGGCCAACCGCTCCAGTCGTGAACTTCGTCCGGGTGGTCACTGGGAAGGTCCGCCGGGCGGACGACGTTCGGCTGAATCCAGATGCCCATCTGTGGCTCGCCCGCAGCGAAGGCGGCCCCGGCTGCGACGATGGAGACGGTCGGCGCCTCTTCGATGTCGATGTCCTCCGACTGGGACGCGCCGGCCTGCGCGACGTCGCTGCTTCCGCTGTCGCTGCTGGAACCGCTGCTGCTGCTGCTGTCGTCGCTGCTGGTGCCGTCGTCGTCCCCGCTGCTGCTGTCGTCGCTGCTGCTGCTCGCCGACACCTCGCAGTCCCCCTCAGCGTGGCGTAGCCGTTGCAAGCGCTCATCCGGACGTCGTCGTCCCTGGGGAGACCGGCGTTGAGGCCAGCGCCAGCGGAGCCAGCAGCACGGCCCGACGACGCCATCCTCGAGGCACAAGCGGCGTTTGCGAAGTGCGTCGCAGCGAACGCGATTGCAGCTGGTCTGCGACTGTTCAGTAGCTGCCGTTCGCTGTGCAGTGACTCGTTGTATATCGTGCTCGGAAAGTGTACCACTCGAGAAGGCTGACGCATGGCGTTTTTGATGATGATGATAATGATGATGATCACCTCAAAGTATTTAGCACATACCCGCTCACGGGCATTGGTTTTCTCTGCCGTACGAGCGTGTCCTGGTTCTTGTCTACAATTTTCTCCTCTCCCTCGAACCGCAGGAAGCCTAAAAACTTGTGTCGGAGCTTTCTTTTGTTGTCGCGACCCCTCCCTTAATCAAATTAGAGAATGACTGGCACGAATCCAGGCTACAATAGCATTGGGCTTGGTCAACTTTTTCTTGGAGGGGGGGGGGGGTAAGTGATAATGCACCAGAGGGTATTTTGCGATGTTTGAATGACTGGTTTTCTGGATATATCTGTCTTCGTCTTCGCTCGCAAACTGGCTCTTTTGGGGCGGCGCTTGGCCTCGCGCTTTTCTTTTCGCGGGCACAAATGCACGCGATGCGACGAGCCACGAGTTCACGGGAGTTGGACCAAGCGTGTTCGACCAAGCCACAGCGGCTGTGGTTCGTCATGCCAAATCGGCGGCCACATTCTTTAAAAAAAAGTTTACTCCCTTCGCGGCTCATCTTGGACCACAATAATCGTCATCTGTCTTGCGCACCTTTGCTTTTATGACGGTACGTATAGTTTGCGGCATGCGCAGGCTCCGTCGCGATCTTAAGATTTGTGCTGGTTCCTGGAAAGAACCTGCAGGATGACGTCAACAATGGCATAACATAGTGCAATGCGAGGAGGGGGGAGCAAACAAGTCTTCTCTCGTGCCGTCAGTGGTGTATCCAGAAAACATTCGTGGGGCCGCAACATTCGTATGGGGACGGATTGCCAGCGAAGCTGTTTAGGCTGCATACATTATGAAATCATACTTTCCTTTAACGGCACCACACTGCGTCGTCGCCACATACTGTCTCCCCTCTCCCTCGAACGCTCGGCTGCGCGCGCTTATTCCTGTCCACGATACGGATGCGAGGAAATAATCTGAGGCGAACGAATGATTATACACACCAAGTGACACGACATTTCACATGATTTAATCGATGTGCTGCATTTTATTGGGCGAATAAAAGGACGACACCTTCTATGTCTTTATTAGGTTATTTTACATATTCATTTACTTTTTAATATCACGGGAAAACAAGCAATAGGTTTTGTTCTTGTCAAAATTCCTCCTATTTCTTTACCGATCTCTCGCGTGTGTTTATTTGATGCCACACCCCCACTCCTATGTGTATAAGCTTCCTGTTATTTTTCTTTCAGTTATCTGTAATCCTCACTCGCACACCACTTTCTCCGTTATAATCTTCAGGAGATGTAAAGTACGGCCTATATTACCCTTTCTCATAACAGGCCAAAGTGCCAGCCATTCTAATAAATTGATTCATTTTTTGGCGTTTGTCCTGGATGTCGCCATGAAAGTACGGGATAGTTCGTGACGGCGCGTCTTGCTCTTTTTCCAATCGCGTTTTTTGTTTTGTCTCCGGTAGTGCATAAACTGGTCTGCCTAGCTGATAGCTAGGATAACCTGTAAGATTCGTGCGCTATTTCCCGCTACCCGCATGCTCGTCACTGGACGCGCAGAAAGGCTGACTCATTCCGTTGTCAGCATGCCGCGATACGCCACGTCATCGGTGGGTCGCGTCGCGTTCGGTCGCTCTCTGAATCGGCAATTCTTTTGTCTATTTCAGGCGTATCATACAGGCCTGATAGTTATTGGTAGGCGAACTGGTCGGCCTTACAAGAACAGATTCGAATCGTTCCAATTTCTTTTCGAGCTGTAGCGACAGCCTGCCAGCGACTTCCGATTCGAAGATATATGTATGTTCACCAGATTGGCCATTCAATGGCGCCCGATATGAGGGATATCAGCATGTGATATCAGTATGAGGCACTCTTCATTACTGGACGCGCATCAATTGCCGTACATGTCGTGACGGATGTGCTCCCGAGACACGCATATATACGATGCTAAAACTATACCTGCAGCCCCTTATGTATACCTGGCCTTTATTATTCCTTTTTTTTCAAAATTAACTCAGAATCGATTACGAGAAACAGTCATTCACGGTATGAGCTCAGATGCACGTGAAACTGTGCAAAAGTAGCCTACACTCTAAAAACTAAGAGAGTGCCGGGCACTCCCTTTGAGGGAGTAGCGGCTTGTCCCATATTTCACTCTCTTTTCGAGAGTAGATCGACCCTCTTTGAGAGAGAGTAGGTCAACTCCTGTTGACAGAGTTTTGTTACTCCGCCGCAAGGGATTGCTAGTACTCTTCTGCAGAGTGATAATACTCTTCCCACAGGGAGTGCTAGTACTCTTCCGCAGAGTGGTAATACTCTCACCGTAGGGGTAATGGCACTCCACCAGACCGAGTACTTCTACTCCCCCAAACAGAGTGCAACTACTCTTCCCAATACCCTCTTAGCGAAGTCCTGGCCACGCATGCAGGCAGGAAATCAGATCAAATTAGGGTCGCTGATACACCGTTCTCTAGGCGGCTCCTCAGACTCAGTGGCCCAATTCCAAGCGGCCTTCAGAATAGGCGTGAGCAATGTTATGCAGGATTTTAAAGTCATTTTTCCTGGCTATTTGCTGCCTACCATGAGTCGTGACGGCTCGTAATCGGCCTATGCGTATGTGTCCCGAACGCCACTGCGGAGAAAAAAAAGCTAATTCACATGTAATCCGCAAATATTTTCGCATATTTCACAATCAGGAGGCACATAATCTAATTAGAACACAATAGTCGATGGAATCCCACACTTATGGAGAACCACATTGCTCTATACATCACGTGGATTCGAACCCATGTACACTCGCATCTATATAATTCAAAGCACACATCCTAACCATTACACCACAAAGCCACCACGCTCAGTCGTGTTGTTTTAGAGCTTATATACATAACAAATGTATTTGAGGAATCGGCTGCGGTGGTTGGAGTTTCTCTGCAGTGTGCTGTGCTGTTGTGTACTGGAATACGTTTGCGTTTGCATCATTTCCATTCCTTGCTACGACTAACGGAGGAATACAACGTAGACGACGACGTGAGAACTATTCACGGCTTGTCGTCACCCCAGGAAAATAACAAATGTGCCGTTCAGCTCACGATCGAGTGCTTTTCCAGTCCATGCATTATATGTTCTCCGAAATTACGCGGATACAAAGTATCGTGCCAACCATCCACGTATGTGAATTTAAGTCGCGCGTATACTGGTGAGCATTTCTGTTTATTTTTTCCGCCAGTTCCATTCGTATGTGGTCAACTGCGATGCCAGTACCAGGCATTTCGACGTGCCTCACGCTGCCGTGTAGGCGTTCTTTTCAGGTGCATTAGTTTAGAGTTTGGTTCAGTCCGCTGTGAGCTGTTGTCCTGCATTAGCAGCGGATCGTTAGCGTTTTGAAGAGCACGCATTCCAGCATTTGGAGACTGCTTATGCCGATAGCCGCGTCACATGCATTGGCACGCATGTTTAAATGAGTAATGTGTCCACTTGTTACGCGTGCACTGCTCGTATCCTGTGGCAGTGCTCGTTCTAAAAGCTTCGAAGACCATCTACATTCATACGTGTGTTCAATATATATGCACAGGATAGACTTGCCGGCTAGTTGGTTGAGCATTTTAGAAGAAACAGCGCAACACAAGGACGACGCAAAAACATGGACAACACCACGAAGCGCTGGTGTGGTCGATGCTTTTTTTCGTCCTGGTGTTAGCGCTGTTTCTTCTTCCACGATACACGCACACCACAGGTACGCGAAAGTTTAGGAGTATAGGGCGTTAACTTTGTTTTCCCCGTTTCCTCTCAGTGTCAATGGCACAATGCGTTGCCCGAAATAGCGCACGCTTACCCCCATATTCAGAAATGCATCATAACTTGAAGCCCATGCTTGACTTGATCTAAATGACGCAAGTCGTGAACGCACCAAAAGAAAGGCAGTGAGCGTCTGGGGGACGTTCGCACCAGGCGTCGTTTATATAAAGTCAAGCATGGGCTTTGTATTAATATACATTTCTGAATACGGGGGTTAGTCATCTACTTCTCACAGAAAATGTCGAAGAAACGCCCACCAAAACCAGGCACATTCGTAAACCTAACTAGGCAATACGAAGCTCCATAGAAAAAGAGTGGTATTAAAAGCTTTCAGTATTTTTCTTTACTCCAAAATGGTTGCGCTCTCGTGGTTTCAATGTACAGAGATGATGCAGCGTTAGCTAAAAAGCATGAATTTCCGAACTCCATGCCAAAATAAGCTTGTAAAATTATTTAGGTGCTAGAAACCAGGGTTTGTAGCGATCCTTGAAAACCCTTTATTTCTAAAATGCCATTTTCAAGGCATTGAAAAGCCTGGAATTTTTAGAAGTACTGGAAAGTCCTTAAATTTGTACACTTTGCTAGACATAGCAGACATTGCCAAGTGTTTTTTTTTTCCCTTCTGTGACATTCTTCGCATGTCACAGAGAATTGTCTGTGGAGGTAATAGAAGGAAAGCGACATCCTTAAAGTTCAAATTACAAAGGAGCTGCAGATACCAGTTTTAGGGACATGGAACCGGCGACAAATGTACTTGGAGGAGCAGAAGCAGGAAGCTCAACGGTTGAGGCATTCAAAGAAAAGCCGTGATGAGTAAATTGAGAGCTACAGACACAATAAAAGATCACCTTTCTCCGGTGCTGTGTTGTTCCGCGATCTTGAGCGCGCGCGCGCGTGGTGGAGAACTCCGAGTGAAAAAGTAGAGCGCTCGCTACGCGTTCCTTTGAACTGCGGCGGCCTGTTCTCTTAGAAGCAAAACGATGTGTTCTTTGCTCAGCGTGCATGAATGATACATTGCCATGTTCGGGGCCAGCCACCTACAGTTGAAGCAGAAGATCACGCTACGTTTTGTTCTCTATTGCCGCAAGAGTAGAACTACTCTCTCTCTCTGAAGGGGGAGAGTGAAAAGCACATTTCACTCTCTCCTTGGTGAGAGAGTGAACAATGCATTTCACTCTCCTCGACATTTTGCGAGAGTAAAACGACGCTTGGAAGAGTGAACCGGCCGCTTCACTCCTGCGATACCCTTCCTAGTTTTTAGAGTGTATAAGTTCATTCTTGCAGTCAGCCTGTGTGAAAACTGACACCAATTTGATTCACGATTATTGTTTTGTAACAGACTGTGTAAAGTACCTATGTAGCGCGTTTTGAATAGTGCCAGTTTAGATCAAAATCCACACACTCGGCGACCCGACTTGGTGAGAGGCTCATAGAAGAGCGGCATACACCAACTGGCACATACTCAGGGACACAAGTTGGCATCAAAAAGGTTCATTGAAGGTCAGCGCAGACCGAGTAGCACATACGCAGTGCTCCAAATGGGCGTCAAATAGGTTCACTGAATAGCGGTGCCTACCAAATGCCGCATCTATGCAGTGACCTATGTCGACGTCCACCCTGTTTGGACGTCCAGCCAGGTCGCTGCCCTCTGCCAAGAGCCACTTGCTCCAGGCGGCCCTGAGGTGAGGGAAACGCCGCAGCGCACCAGGAGCAGATGGTGTAACGCCACAAATGCTCTGCAACCTGGTCGCCAGCGAGCAACAGCGCCTGCTAGAGTACTTCAATGAGATCTGGCAGTCATGGCAGGTGCCAGAGGCATGGCAGACAGCCATTGTGGCACCCATCCTCAAGGCCAGAAAACCGGCTAGGGAACTGTCGTCCTATCGACCGGTCTCCACCTCCGCTGCCTGCAAGGTGATGAAGGTCATGGCCCTGGCACGACTGGACTGGGTGGCCCATGCTTGCGGCTTCCTGGCAGACTAACAGACGGGCTTCCAGCGGCGGCGGTGCACTGCGGACTCCATCGCTGACATGGTGTCCACCCTGGAGGACGCCAACGCCGGTGGGGACTTCGTGATGCTCTTGCTGATCGACGTACAGGGTGCCTTCGACAGCATCCCTCACGCAGTTTTCCAGAAGGGCCTGGACGTCCTCGGCATCTGTGGCAACCTGCGGGAGTTCCTTTTATCGTTCCTGCACAATCGCACCCTCAGGGTGCGTGTGGGTCAATTGAAGAGCACCCCCCGTCCAGTCGCTGCAAGTGTGCCACAAGGGTCAGTGGTGAGCACCTTCCTTTTCAACCTGGCCTTGGCACGGTTGCCTGCTGCCCTGCCGATCGACCCTCACTTCCCCGTGCAGTCCTCAATCTATATACGCGGATGACATCGTCCTATGGGTACGGGGACCACCCAAACCCATCCTCAAGACACGTGCAGCCCTACGGAGAGCCCTGGACACTGCGGCTGCCTACTTGTGCAGCATCGGCCTTACCATCTCGGCCAGGAAGACCGAGGCCTTGCTGCTGCATCCCAGAGCAGCAGCCCATCGCTCAGCTGCCCGGCTGCGCTTGGAGGGCGTCCAGATCTCATGGAGCAAGGCAGTCTCGTACCTTGGCTTGCGCATTGACCATCGGCTGACCTGGCTGCCGGCTACCAATGCCCTGTGCGCCCAGACGCTCCGGGTCCGCAAGGCGATCTCACAGCTCCTTGCCCGTGCACAGGGCTGTACCACCAGGTGGGCCCTGCAGCTCTTTGAAGCTGAAGCCACTTCACGGCTACTGTATGCCCCTCCCTCTTGTGGCTTTGCCCCCACCCCGCCTGCGGAAACTGGACCTGCAGCACCGCTCAAGAATACGGGTCTGTCTTGGCGTTCCCCGATCCTCACAAGTGGCCGCCACTCTTGCTGGGGCAGGTAACTGGGCCCTGTCACTACTCTTCCTGCAACAGGGGCTACGACACATTGATCACCTACACCGTGCCGCAGATCATCAAGCACTCCTGACCCGCCTACGCTCCCGGCCAGCATCACACATGGGACGGCTGTATGGCCTCTATAAGGAAGTCATAGGGGACACGCCTGCAAACGCCGTACAGCCTCGCCCACCACACTGACCACCAATCCCTACCTCGACGGAGCTACCAGGTGTCTTAAAGAACCGTTCCGCAACATGTGCCCTACAGCAGAAGGCAGCCTCTCTTCTCCAAGAGAAACTTGGGGACCACCTTCACATCTTCGTCGATGGATCCATGACACCGGAGACGGGCTCATCCACAGCAGCCTGCGTTGCACCGGCCATACCTTTTTCGACGAATGGCAGGGCGTATCCGACCGCCTAAATTTGAGATTGGTTTGAAACCACACAGCAAAACTTGCACGATTTGTTCGTTTCAAAACAAGCATGAACATGCGATCACGTTGGCAGATCCGCGTGGGCAGCGTGAGTAGCGCGGCCCATCAGTGTCGATTTGGACGGAAGGTGCCGGAAGAGGCGCTGACGATCACTGCTCGGACGCGCCGCCTGGACAGTGTGAGGAGCGTATAACCAAGATTTATTTGTGGACTGCTGAAGGGCGCTTCAAATGCCGTCAAACTTGCGAAAACTGTTTCTTTTTTTTTTAATCTCGCCGCTGATTTTCTTGATGAGAAGACCCATTGCAAGGTGGTACACACTAAACAAAAATAACGCGAAACGGGAGTAAACCGCTCGTCCTGTATCGCATTCCCGTTTCTGGGTTTTTTTTACTACGTACCAGTCGAGGTAAAAATTTACTACCATGCTGACCAAGGTTTTTGTATGTAGAAACGAGAGTAATTTTTTAATCTGTGGGAAGGTTTTTAGGGACGATAGTGGTACTATATTTTTACTGCCATCACGAAGTTCTAGAGGCTATTCCTGAGAGTTATTTTTCAAGCCCATTCGCGAGTTTCTTGGGTCTGATGTGGGAGTATTTTTTTACCTCATTCATCCAGTTTTCTAGGCTATTCCTGGGAGTTATTTTTAGGCCTATTCTCGAGTTTGTTGGTACTGATGTCGGGGTATTTTCTTACCTCGTTATCACGGTTTCGTAGCTCTACCTGAGAGTAATTTTTCAAGCCCATTCTGTGGTTTGTTGGAGCTGATCTCGGAGTATTTTCTTACCTCGTTCATCAGGTTTTCTCGGTTCTTTCCGAGAGTAATTTTTCAAGCCCGTTCTGGAGTTTCTTGGGCCTGATGTGGAAATATTTCGAAGACAATTGAAAGATTACAAAGATGATTTCATGGATCCCAAGCATGAGGGATTGTTTATTAGTTCTGACATGTTTCTCATAAAAAAGTCAGGCATGAGTTAATCATCACAAAACTATAGCCTTATAAGATGCTGTGATAAGCATAATAAATATTTGTACTAACACACAGACTGGGGGCTGGTAACTGCCCATTAGATCTCTCATAACAAAATAAAATACATCACAACACATTCAATGTGCAATCCCACTAAAGTACAGTGAAAACAAGCAACATACAATATAAAATCTAACTGATAAATATACAGTCAGTACTAGAGACGCTCACATAAAACTCACTGAATATGCAGGTCATTCCTTCAAACAGGCAGTTGTCCAGAACATGGGTGTGCAGTGCATTCAATGGATTAGTATGAACATAACTATGCAACATAAAAATATTGCACTTAAGGCCAAATGGCATCTGCTGCTAATGGCCATTACTGCGCTAGACAAAATGAAACAACCATGTGGTAAATACAGCAAGCATTCGTACTATCATATTAGTGCCGGCCACTGCCCACCATATCTCTCACTGCAAAAGGAAAACTATCAACGCATTCACGATGTAGTGCAACTAAAGCACAGTGAAAACAAAATGACACACAATACAAAATCTAACTCACAAATACAGAGGAAGTACTAGAGATGTTCACATTAGACACACTGAATATGCAGATCATTCCTTCAAACAGGCAGTTGTCCAGAACATGGGTCTGCAGTGCATTCAATGGATGATTATGGACAAAACTATGCAACATAAAAATATTGCACATAAGGCCACATGACATCTGCTGCTAACGGCCACTAGTGCCTCAGACGAAATGAAACAACCATGTGGTAAATACAGCAAGCATTCATACTATCACATTAGTGCCGGCAACTGCCCACCACATCTGTCACGGCAAAATAAAAACTATCACAACACATTCAAGATGTAGTGAAGCTAAGTCAGTAGTAGAGATGTTCACATTAGACCCACTGAATATGCAGACAATTTCTTCAAACAGGCAGTTGTCCACAACATGCGCGTGCAGTGCATTCAATGGATCATGAACAATACTATGCAACATAAAAAAATTGCACTTAAGGGCAGCTAGCATCTGCTGCTAATGACCATTAGTGCCCCAGCGAAATGAAACAATCGTGATAAATACAGCAAGCATTCATACTATCACATGAGTGTGGGCAACTGTCCACCATATCTTTCATTGCAAAAGAAAAACTATCACAACACATTCAAGATGTAGTGAAACTAAAGTACAGTGAAAATAAACAAGTGACACAATATACAAAACTCTTTAGTATTGCAACAAGCAAATGAGAGGGCACTAGAGATTACCATTAGACCCATCGATAGCATACTAACCCTCAAACAGCTAGTTGCCCAAGACATGGGTGCACAGTGCAATGAATGGATAGTTAGGAAGAAAACTGCAACAACCATGAGCAACATGTTCTATAAACTTTCAAACTTTCTAAAAAATGACCTCACTCAGATAAGGAAAATGGTGATTGCTAATACACACGACAAAACCTATATGTGAAAACAGCCATTAACTGATACTAAAGCCCCTCTATACACGTTTTCGCCGACCAGGTTAAGTACCGCCAACCTACCCTCTTCCTCCACGCTCCTCTGCCACTCACCCCCTTAGCTTCCGGTGTCAAGCGGAATTTCCGTAGCTGCAGCTTCCTGTTCCGAGTGGAAGTAACGCTATGTTTTTCTTAACATTGTTTACTTTCGCGTCGATGGAGAGGCTTTAATTGCACCAGCTGCGGTTTAAACTGTGAATGCGATTCCATCCAAGTACCACCGCCTATTGCAATCAGTGATCTGATCGTGTTCGCTGTTTCGCGTTAACCTGCGACGGGTTGTGCCACGAGAGACAACGTACAGTGGAATGTAGTGCCTGGCCGCTTGGAGACCACTGCCGTTTTTCGTGCATTTAGAAAACAGCGACCACGAATTACTACTTCAGCGGAATACAACAGCATGTCCCCTTTGCATTCTTCTCATGGTGACTCCCACAGCTCTGCTAAGCAAGCGTGGGCGTCTCACCATCGGCAGTCAAAGCGGAAATTCCAGCAGCACAACTTCAGGAAGCGGTAACGCCGGAACCGGAAACTTTTAAACTGGAAATGCTGGAACCGGATTTGGTGTGAGGGGAAAAGGCGGCGCACAACAAAGGTTGTCGCTACTTAAGAAAGCGGCAGTGGCACGTGGATGGAGGGGCTCTAACTGATACCACTCCCCCTTGTGCTCAAAGAAAACATATGCAGCCCTTTTTCCACACAAGAGGAACACATTGCACAACTGTATTGCAGTACTTATGGGTACAAGCCAGATTTCAATTTCGTTGCCTAAAAATTGTAGTGCTTCTTAGACTAAAAGGGAATTGAGTGTGTTGCCGCCAAGACGTCTGTCCGAAACCGATCCCAGATTTTTGCTACAAATGCGGCAAGAGTGGACAAGCACAAGACCATGACTGCACACCGACCTGCAAGCTCTGCGGAGAAGCGCATGAAACTGCAAGTACAGAGTGCAAGAAGAGACTGAAGCCAAGTCCTCCACCCTACAATATACGGCAACAGCGGCTTAACAGACTACAAGAAAGAGACAACCGCTGGAGCTCCAGCAGTGAAGAGTTCCCGGAGCTGGGCACCTCGGCCACCAGCGCGAGCAGCTCCCCTAGACGCAGCAGCTCCAAGCCAATACTGCGAAGTGCTTCGCGCTCACGTTCCCGTTCTCGCTCCCGCTCAGCCAAGCGCGCGAGCTACGCCGACGCGGTAAGCGGCTCGAGCGGCTCGGGTGGTACGAGCAGCTTGGATGCATCGGCCCAAGCCGCAGTCATACGGGTCCTAGAAAACAAAAAGCAGAACCAGCAGAGCAAACTGGAGAATCAGCACAGCCAATTGCAAAGCCAGCAAAACCTCATAGACAAGCTACTCCGCAGTCAACAGAAACAGCAAGAGCTCACCGATAAACTGCTTCAAAAATGCAAAGAACAACAAGAACTCACAGACAAGCTGCACCAAAAATGCCAGGAGCTCGAAAACATAAACAGGGCGTCGGGAACGACGTTGACCAAGGCCAACGTTGAAGCCATAGTAGATGCAAGGTGCCTGATATTTCAAGAAGCCTTTATGAAAAACATTCACGCCACAATGGAAAAAGTTGTACAATCAGCAGTCGAAAAAACAGCCGCTACCTTCGAGAACAAGATCGCCACGTTAAACGCCAAAATAGATGGTATCGCACCACAGCTCAACAATTTTATCGCGCATGTGAAGAACAACTACATCACCAAGGCACAGCTCGAAAATTCGCGCCCCACGAGTCGGAAGAAGGCACAGGCGAACAGCCACAGCGATTCCTGCTCGGTCTCGCCCACTCGCGATCGCCGACGCGAATTCGAATCCATCGACGATGGCGATCCCTAACCACAAGGCAAAGAACCAGCAGTCAACTATACGCATATGGCAATGGAACTGCTGATCATACCGCCCTCGACACGCCAATCTACAAGAATTCGTCAAGCTGAACCAGCCGGATGTCATAGCACTACAGGAAACCAACACGCAGAACGTCCGACTGCAAGGATACGCCACATATGCACAAACCCGACGAACTGCCGTATTGGTGAAGAAAACTCTGACAGCCCAAAAACATGACATAGAGAACACCCAGACCGAACACACCTTAATCGAGGTTTTACCGGAACGAAAGACGCAGAAAAGCCTATTCGTGGCCAGCGTATACAGCCCGGGTCGTGACCAGCTACCGGCCTTCGATCACTTTGTACGAGAAATGAGGAAATCCACGAATGGACACCAACTCGTCATAGTGGGAGACTAACGCCTCGCACACGGCATGGGGCTATCATACCACCACAAAGAAGGGTGCTAGAGTGCACGATGCCGCACAGCAACACAGACTCACCCTCTGGAATGATCCCCTCCAGACCACGAGAATTGGAAACAGCGTCTCCAGGGACACAAACCCCGATCTTACCTTTACTGCGGACGTCCCCTGGGCAGAGTGGAGTCGACTTCAGGAAACCTTAGGTAGCGATCACCATATTCTCCAATTAGATGTAGCACACACCCGTAAACAGACCAAGACCGGAATTGCACGGCTAACCGATTGGAAATCCTTCAGGGACAAGCTAGATTCCGGAGCAAGCATAACTGACATTGACGCATGGCTCAAAAATGTATTAGACACAGCAGAACGTCACACCAAGATCATACAACTCGATGCCGATACACCCGCGGTCGACGCGCACCTCCTACATCTCTGGGAGGCAAGAAGTGGCCTCCTGAAGAGATGGAAGCGACAAAAGCTTAACAGAAAGCTAAAAACACGTATCGCTCTCCTGACCAAGCAGGCTCAAGACTATGCGGACCACCTCGTCAGGCAGAACTGGCACGCTTTCTGTGACAAGCTACAGGGGACTCTGAGCACGAAGAGGACCTGGCACCTCCTACGCGCACTCCTGGCCACTGAACCCACCAAAACGAAACAGAAGCAACATCTTCACAGTCTTATCCACAACCACGCCGGATCAGAAGAACACCTCCTGCAAGAACTACAAAAGAAACTATGCGGAGACGCACCCTCTACCACGTCAACTCGCAGCAAAGAATACTCTGGAAAACCGAACCCAGAACTCGACCGACCCTTCACGCAGGCCGAAATCCACGTAGCCCTATCCATGCTGACTAGAAATACCAGCCCAGGTAAAGACAGGATCGTTAACAAACACCTACGCAACCTACCGCAGCAGGCCACCGAGGCTCTCCTCTGTTTCTACAATGAGTGCTGGGAGAAAGGAGAACTGCCTGCTGTGTGGAAACACTCGGACATCACCATGATCCCCAAGGCCAACAAACCTCTCACCTTGGAGAACCTACGCCCGATCTCCCTCACCTCGTGCGCGGGAAAGCTCTTTGAACATATGGTGCACGACCGCATTACCCAGTACCTAGAAGACAACGACCACCTACCAGACACCATGTTCGGTTTCAGGCAGCACCTCTCAACGCAGGATGTACTCTTACAACTAAAGGAAGGCCTTCTAGATCACCTAAACAATCGAAGCAAATACTCCATAGTGGCAATAGACGTCAAGGGAGCCTTCGATAACGTTAGCCACGACGCGATCCTCAACAATCTCGAAGGAACCGGCTGCGGCACTAGGACCTACGCATACGTCAGAAACTTTCTGATGGACTGCACGGCAACAGTCGGAATCTGCAACATCCGCAGTGAAAGCTTCCTACTTCCAAACAGAGGCACCCCGCAAGGGTCGGTCATTTCCCCGCTACTCTTTAACGTAGCTATGATCAAGCTACCCCCACTACTCGAGACCATACCAGATCTGCGTCACGCGATGTATGCTGATGACATCACGCTCTGGACCAGAGCTACGAACGTTGGAAGGCAAGAAAGTAGCTTACAAGAAGCCGTCGACACCATCGAAAGCTATCTCCGAAACTGCGGCCTCCGCTGCGCCCCAGAGAAGTCTGAACACCTCATCCTGAAAGCAAGAACGAGAGGCCGACCACCCAACTACGAAGAGCCTGACCCCAGCATCACACTCAACGGGACAACAATCCCGAAAGTCGACACTATGCGAATACTTGGACTCCACATCCACAAAGACGGATCGGGAGCTGCCAGCCTACCGAGACTAGAACGCACCCTTTCGCAACTAATGCACCTCGTCAAACGGATCTTAAGCCAAAGAAGCGGGCTCAAGGAGCAAGACACTCTAAGAATAATACAGGCGCTCCTCACCAGCCACATCACATACGGAACGCCGTACCTGGCTTTAAAGAACGCTGAAATAGAAAAGCTGAACATCATGATAAGGAAGGCAATCAAAGTCGCCCTGGGACTACCCGCCATGGCCTCTACATCACGTCTCCTTAAGATGGGCGTCCACAACACGTGGCAAGAGCTCGCCGAAGCGCTCAAGAACAGCCAGCTGGAACGACTCAAGCTCACGCCCACAGGGAGATCAGTACTCCGACACCTAAACTACAGCGAGACGTATGTCGCAGACACGGACAAGAAAGAACGAACACCGCCGGACGTTCGAGAGTGCATTTGCATCGCACGTGTCCCGCGCAACATGCATCCCATATATCACAAGAGCAGGAGACAGGCTAGCGCCAACGCCATCAAACGAAGTTTCAGGCATGACCCGAATGCCCGCTACACCGACGCGGCCAAGTATTCACATCGAAACGCGTACGCTCTGAGCGTCGTAGACTCCCAAGGCTCCGAGCTAGCATCGGCAACCATCAAGGCACGCAACCCGGAAACGGCTGAAGAAGCGGCAATCGCTCTCGCCACCACCACATGCAGAGACGCAGCGGTTATATTCACCGACTCTCAGGCCGCCTGCAGAAACTTCTTGAGGGGCCGCATCTCGGCCGATGCACTCAAGATACTAAAAAGACGAAACACTCCGCTCCCGTACACCTGCGTAACGTGGGTACCCGGACACGAGGGCCTAGAGGGGAACGAAGCGGCCCACGCCGCTGCCCGCGAGCACGTCAGCCGGGCTCCCCTCTCCCCACGCGCTCTCGGACCCGTGACAGAAGAGGCGGAGGCCGTATCCACCAACTATTCGGCCATATTGCAGCATTACAGGCTCGAGCGTCGAGTGTACCCTCCACCGCACCCTAAACTCGACAGAGAAGAAAGCCTAATCCTTAGACGCCTGCAAAGTAATACGTACACGCACGGAACGATAATGCATCGCCTCTACCCGACGCTCCACGGCTACCTCTGCCCACTTTGCAACGTACCCGACACTCTGGCACACTTGCTCCTGGAATGCCCGTGGCAGGAAGGCAGCGAAATGCAACCAGAAATGCACGCAAAACGAGCAATAGAAGCAAACGACCTATTCGAAACGTGGGAGGCCAAGCTAACCCTCGGGGACCTGGAAGACCAGCGACAACTCGTCGCCAGGGCCAAGAGGGCAGTCGAAGCCAGAGGGTTCCTAAACTAAGGAGCCCTCCCACCTTAGGGTGATACCCGGCCTCGCTCGGGACACTGTTTCGTTTAATAAACGTTTCTCTCTCTCTCTCTCTGGGCCATTAAGTTTTGCATAATACACTTGTGGTGATTAACACAGAGCCACGTTGGCCTAACCCTAGTGGCACAGGATATCCTTCAAGTTATCAGTTGGTACAGAATCATTGAGCATGCTGCTGGTGCTTTTGCCCCCGCTGAGAATACCTGTGGAATACTAACACACATTTTGTTGCTGAAGGTCCATTACAGAAATACTAAAGTGAAACAGTAAATCATTTTAGACTAATAAAACAATCTTTCAGAACTGTATTCATGAACATTGTGGCAATAAGCGGATTATTAGATGAGAAAATGAAGATTTAACTTTCATTTTTCAAGTTTTATGCAGTGCCCGCACATCAGTGTGGAGTCATACTTCAACTAAGTATATTCTTTGACACCTTTACAACAGAATTCATCAATATTGGCCAGTAGAACATTAGCTAGATCCGAACAGACACCGTCAAATTCCATATCACAGCGAGCTGGTGCAGGAACTATAAGGTGGTGGTGGCGACACCAGTTTTCGTTTTTGCAAGTTATCTGGCTTATCAAGCCAATTCTCATGGTGGGAGTTGTTTTTTCGGTGTTGTAGAAGAATGATTTAATAAAGCTCAAATAAATTTTATTTTTCGTGTCCCTTTAAAGCAAGCACTGTGCTACATGGCTTGGGCAACCTGTCAGCCACAGAACCCACGAGTGCTTTTGTTAGGCAAAATAATTTTGACAGAAACTTTCTTGAGGATATGCATCTGAAAATTTTTTTGCCTAGCAATAGTTCTTGTAAAAATTGACTAAATCCAATGCTTTCACCTGCGGCTTTGTGTAGCAAAAATCCAGAAAGCAGTGCTCAATAAATGTCAAAATCCTGTGGGCCTTTTTCGAGTAGATAATGTGGAAGACCCAGAACAAAGCGAAAAGGCAGGCCAGGCCTGCCAGCAGTGACGCTGTCACAAACAATCGCTGCGCATCCATGTGTAGCGCCTCCCTTCAACCTCTTTTGTAAAAGGAGCCTTAAGGAGGCCCCCCGCAAACTGAAAGCCCGAGTTGTTAGCATCCAGGCGCAGCCTCTTCAGCAGGCCCTTTTCAACATATACACCGTCGCCGATGTCTACCTGTGAAACAACAGAACAAGCACAGATTAATTTTCTACACTTTTGATCAAGGAAAGGTTAGAAAATAAGGTAAGGTTTGCAAAAACGGAAGTAGCTGCTTCCTGTTGATACGGTTTAAAGAACAAAGTACCCTTACGTATACCATACATGCGTTGTGCTGAGCTGTGTACTTTCACCTAAGACTAGAAAGTATTGGGAACTTCAATGCAAAAGAAAGACATTCATCTGCCTAGCTCTAAGCAAATGCGTTCCACCCCTTGGCACAGAATGAAATCTGGTGCTGTTCTAGCGGTTAGCACACATTGAAAGCTTCAAGCCTGATTTAGTATTAGGCCAAGGGTCAAGCTGTGCTCGATTATAGTCGGATACAACTTTAGAAAAACGGGCCTTTACTCGTCTGAGGCGGATGCACACGAGCATCCACTAATGGGTGCACACTCTGGACTGACGTCATGCGCCGGACGGCCGGTGGCGCGCCGTCGAAGATGGCCACCCGGGCTTCGAACTGGGCCAAGTCGCGTCAGCTGTGCGTGTCAATGCCTCGTCACAGTGAATTCCCAATCTGTTTGTCATTGTCTATCATGCCGGAAATATTACTGCGAGCTTACAATGCGGCATCTGTGCCGCGTGCGTTTATTCTAAGCCGTGATCCGGCGAAGAAACATTGCAGCGAGCATCGCTGATGCTGCGCTACGCTTTGTCTGAAAATAGAATGCCTCGGTGATTGCTGCACACACATCCTGCCTGTTTGTTTCATGTCTTTTTTATTTCGCTCCTGAGTGAAGTTAAGACAAGAAAAGTTTGCCAAAGTCTGGTGCCTGCTGTCAGCGGCGGGTGAGTTCGTGTACCGTGTCGCTGCATTTTTCGTTGGACGGGGTAAAGTGATGGAGCAAAACCATTCTGAGGAGAAATTAGAAAAGTGTGCGTGCGTGAAACAAACCTATGAGCGTCTCAACAGAAAATATTTGACAAAGAAGCCTCCAATGCAAAGATTTGTCGCCGTCAACTTAGCGTGAGTGATCGTTGTCAACAGTGAGATAGCCGAGCGTCTAATGGCGGTGTTCGAGCGTTGTGTATAGCACCGTCGATTGATTTCTTTCCACCAGTGCTCACCGCGCACGCAAGCTGTGGAATGCGTGCTGTGGCACAGTCACGCATAAGTTGTGTTGCCAGCGTTCCTGCTTCCATGCGTGTTTGCACTTACTCATATTTGTCCTTTTATTTTATATTAGCATTTGTTTTTGATAGTTTTCGTTCAGCAAAGTCCTTACACATTTTCATTAGCCAATCTCATTCAAAGCACTAACTCCTGTACACTGCAGGACTGGCCTCTTCCATCTCATTAAAACCTTTCTCACTGGTCTACCTCGTCTTCTCAACCTGCCTACTCGCTGCGTTTTGTGTCCTTGTTTCTTGTATTGTTGCTGCAATGTGATTAACCAACTTGCTCAAAAGATATTTTGATCGCCTATCAAAACAGAAAGGTTTAGAGATACATTTTCTTAAAAGCGTCATGTGGGTTGCACAGCAACTTTGCCTCTTACCTCTGCTCACGTTTATGCATCAGTGCATGTGGCAGCTAGCCAGAAGTGCACATGAAAGGCTGCATATTGTGAAACACCTTGCTATGCTGTTGCATTTTTCATGCATTCAGTCTTAGTAAACAAACGGTTTCGCTGCCTATCACATATGATGGCGAAAATTTTCAGCACGAATAACAATGTGTAGCGGGGTGTGATTTCTGTCTGACGCTTTCGCCGTTGCAAAGACATTCTTCAGTGAATGGAGCCCAGCAAAGCAGTGCACTGAGAGCTTTTGCAACTTTCACCATTTATTACTTCACAAATGACATTGTCTGAACCTGGCCGTTGATCGACATGCCGATGGCTTGTAAATTAAATAATTGCCTCAATACAACAAATTCAACTTCACTCAGCATTTTTTTAGCACAATGCTAGCAGAGCTATTCAGGGTGAATAATTGTGCTTACATTGGTGTTACTTGCCCGGTCAGATAAATAAATACAACAATGACTGCGGTATGACTGTGATTTGACGTGCAGACTGCTAATGGTGCCTTTCAAGCGTGCCCTTGACTACTGCTATTAATAGCTACCCGACTGAGTATATTGGGCCTAACTAAGCTAATGATGTTTGATAATTGTTCTTATTCGCATTACTTGCCTAGGCCAGGTAACCAAAATAAACAATGCCACCACATGAATGTGTGTTTGCATGCAAGCTGCCAACAGTGGCTGTCACTGTCGCATTGGTTGCTGCCGTTTCACCAACAGTGGTGACGGCTTGACTGGGCTTTGACGTGCAGACTGCTAAAGGTGCCTTTGAAGCGTGCCCTGACGACTGTTATTTCATCACAGGGCCCGTCATGCTCATAGGTGGCTGCGCACTAGAGTATTTTGGGCCTTCTGACATTGGCATTATTCATCCCAACGGGCTGGAAAAAACAGTAGGGGCAGCACAACTGCGCGCAAAGCACAATGTGCTTTGGCGTGCAGGCTGCTAAGAGTGGCTGTCAATTTCATTCAGGTTGACTACTGCTCTTTCGTGTGAAGCTGGACAGTGGCTGCCCGAATGAGCATTTCGGGCCCCACATAGTTATTCAGAGTTAATAACTGCATTTGCATTCAGATTTTCCAGCATTTCAGCACGTTTCCATGCCAACGCTTATATTGAGCATGATCTGTGCAGGACGTTGCTTTTTCAGAATTGGGCTTCCATTAGAAGGAATATGTCATCAAATGAACCGCTTATTTATTTGAGAGGTCACGGGAGAATGCTTGGCTGCTGTGCTTGACACACAGTACACCGCTTCAGTGATGGGAGATCCATTGTTGCGTTTGCCGAGGTATGTGTGGCTGGCAGGAGGTCTGGACCTCGCTTCACGCAGAGTCAGAGACGAGGAGAGTTTTCTCTGCGAATAATTCTTTATACAATGTTTACATGTTGTCGTCGTTATCAGGACAGAGACAACAGAGCAGCTGCAAGCTGCTTAAATAACACCCCTCAGTCCAAAGATCCCCCAGACAGTCCCCAAGGACGAAACAAGGCCGTGAGAGAGATGGTCTGGGCAGCCTCCAGGGTCCTAACGCCGCTCTCGGTGGCCGGCGCTTCCTTGAACCGCGCTGCGGCGTCAGGACGATTTGGCAGTTGGTCAGAATGGTGCGCCGGGCAAGTTTTATGGCCCGCATAGGACAAAGGGAACCAATTGCAAGGCACCGGGTCGAAACACAGCCCTCCTTTGGAAACTGTCCCAAACACAGTGGGAGTCGTTTGTGGTGTGGGCGCCGCCGGAGAAAGGAGGGGAGGGTTGCAATGCTGCCGGGACAGGGAGGGGCCGAATAGCAGTCCGTGATCCGGTGGCTGCTTCCATCGTGGACGCCGTGCAGCCGCGAGGAAACTCGAGCCGTGCACGTAGTCGTGTCCGAAGCAGGCAGGCACCATGTGGGGATGAATGCTGCCTCGACGGTCGACAAACCATAGCACTGGCCTTCCGTCAGGCAAATCCCAGGGCACAAACATAACAAAATATACGCTTCGAGAACTCGTTAGTGATCTTCTCGATCGTCGGTATCTCGTTGTGGTGAAAGAAATCGTGCACACGACCTCAGCGCACATGTGTCCTACTTCGTGCTGCTTCTTTTCTCCACATTTTGTGGGCGTTTTCGTGAGGGCGTCGATAGTTTGCCACCCAAAATATATATAGCTTTAACACGGTGCTTTCGCTGACACTGAGCAAATGCCATGCAGAGTTGCTCTTTCTACTTTTGCCACTTGCAATGAAGCTAAAGAGCAGACGACGGGCAGCGTTGTGGAAGGCACGGGGTTATTTTTCTGTTGCGATCTGGCATGTGCTGTAGCACATGAGAGCTCCACTAAACCAGTCATCAAAGTCTTTATTTATACTGGGAATTGCGCGTTTCCTAAGCACGATTTTTTGAGCGGGATTATTTTAGTCGCGGAGGCAATCGGACGTCGCGCTTCATTCATCTGGACGGGGCCTCCCCTTTTTTCTAAATTTGTATCCGACTATAGTGACGCACAAGTGCTCGAGAACTATTGAACAAGACGCAATCGTTTTCGATTTACTGACTGCACTTGGGTGTAAAGCTTCTGTCTGAGAAATGAATAAACCACATTCACAAGCAGCATTTTCTTAGTTAGCACAGTCTTTAATAGGTACTGATACCTTCAATTTAGAAAGCCCTGTATATTGGGCCTCATCAAACTAATTTCATAAAAGGTTTGGCAAGGTAGAAGCATAAAATTTTAGAGTCATTAGAAGACAGGTGAAATGAGTTATTTATTGCAATTATTACTCAAATTTAAAATTTAGACCACTCATCCCAATGAGAAATTGATGCAAGCAGTTTGTACATGCCACATAAGCATTTAGATATCAAAAATATGGATTAGAGAAAACCTTTTCTAGGAGGTTCATTATTGCAAGCAGTCATGCCCTCGAGGAGAAATAACTTCTTTTTCTGTAGGCAGAAATGAGGCTCGAGTATTTTATTGACACATATATATGCCCATGCATATATGTTATCTCTGTTGTAAACCTTTTTTTCATGTATATGCAAGGTGTGTGTGTAACATCTCATTGTGCACAAAATCAAATCCATAAGAACCCGACAAGAAGCTAAACAAACAAGAGAGCAATCCCAGTGACAAGCCATGTTAAACCAACAAGGTAGCCATCTCAGTAACAAACCGTATCAAAAATTTTACTGAGATGAATTCTGACCTTTGAAACATAACATGTGTATATGAATACTATCTACATTAGAGCAATGGGCAACTTTAAGCAATGGCTACGCCAACATCAGAACGATGTGGATGAGAAAAGAGTGGTATCAAATGCTTTTTCAGAGCATGCAGCAATGACTAAACACAATAGTGACTGGATAGTGTCTAGCATAATCGGTCAGGAAAGAAATTGGAAGCCATGCCTGTACACGGATTCCCTGGAGATGCAATCAACAGGACACACGTTTATCTGAAACCAAGGAGCCCACGCCCATCTTATGCTAAAACTTACTTAATTAAATATGCACTTCCACTTTTTTTAGCCTTATTGTGAACAAGGCTTCCATATGGAAGCCAAAATGTATTGCTTTTAATGTTGTATTTGGTTGGTCTATGTCTGTCTTTGTCATGTTTCATACCGACCACACAGGCTTCTCTGAAACTCTTGATGATACAACTATTGTGCGAAAGCATTGCTTAAGGCACTTTTCCGTAAACCATGTCTTTAGGTGGTACAACGCATTTTTCTAGACACTCCAGAGCACATTATTCAAGGCACGAAACCTCAATTCATGGTTCTTAAAAAGGCATTTTGGCTAGATTAATATAGTCTATATAGAGTATATAAGGCATAATTACTCAAGCACCCAATTATATTTAACTCAAAGGAGGCTACTTTAGGTAAATTCATTAAACTGAGGGCACTCTACCAAAACATAAAATTCGTGATCAGCCACTAGAAATCCTGAAAATGATTGTATATAACACAAATGTATCCTACAACTCGAAAGGCAGCACCAGTTTTGTACGCACCTTTGAGAAAGCGCACAGATCACGTGCTTTATTGTCGTGCTGTCCAGCTTCCAGCAGTGCAGCAGGTTCCTGCTCGATGCAGGGATACCTCCAGAATCCGCATAGCCTTCAAAAATAAGAAATGTTTAATTTATTGTGCTGTGAACCTGGGAATTTGTGATTTACCAGTGTCATGTGGAATTGCAAAGAGAGCCTCACACAGCCAGCTGCATGAATTTGCACCTGGTTGCACAAATGTCTTTTTGTTATATCTAAGGAAGTTACACTGATATTTTGTAACAAGTGAAGTTTCAGGAAGGAACGAAATCAGCAACAACAGGCTACCAGGACAATCAAAAACAAAACTCATAATGCAATAAAACGTGGCGCATTGGATTAAACAAAAATATTGAGCACATGAAAAGCATTCTGAAAGCTAGATCGCGATTTTGTAGCGATGCTATTCCTTTTCGTTATTCGTTAGTGGTCTGACCGCCGCCCCGGCCCGTGCTACGTACTGGAACAGCCGGCCGTTTGCGGTGGGCGACAAGAGTGGTATAGAATCGAGGGGTAAGTATCGCTACAAAATCGAAGTCCTTACTTTATTATGCACTACCGTATAACCTACGATTGCAAGAGCTGGCATCCCGTTCGTAAGAATTGGTTGGTCTATGTCTTTCTTAAAGGCCGGTGCCTGAAATGTCTGGATTAAAAATAAACTTCGTTACTGTAATATCGGCCTATGTCGGGTTTGCAACATAGAAGACAAATACGCGAAGACACTCAAGAACATAAACAATAAACAGGTTCTCGCAACGTGGTCCTCCAAACCAAACTGTATACATACAAAAATCTTCATACAAGCTTCTATCCGCTTAAGCGTCAAACGTAGGAATCGTGTGCCAACGCGCGAAGCCCATGATACATCGACGGATACATTACACATGTACAGCCTCCCTGATTTTTAATAATATAGCGCGAGCGTCGACTGAACTGCTGGTGAGCGCTTTATAACGGCGATAAGCGTGCAACAAGAGCGTGCAACAAGGCGAGTGCAACAAGGCAACAAGGCTCGTGCGCGAACTCTCGCCTTGTTGCACGCTTATCGCCGTTATAAGCTGTTATAAGCAGTTCAGTCGACGCTCGCGCTATATTATTAAAAATCAGGGAGGCTGTACTGTACTTGCGGGAATGCATATATAACGAATAACATCTTGCCAGAAAACTACCGAACGAACAGCAACTTTCAGTTTTTTCATAATTGTGTGCCCATTCAGGCATAGCAATCAAGGCGGGTAGCATATATTTTACAGCAGAATGCAAGTACGCTGTAACATCAGAGGAAGCCTTCGTGAAATTGCTTGCTAAATGTGCACAGCAAGACGGCCAACCTACGATCAGAAAGCGCTTTGCTCTAGCTAGTTACACAACGTTCATTACGTAAATCATAAGTTCAAGAATGCGCGCAAGGGCCAAACTTGCTTACCTTTCAAAAAGACTTGGCCAACGCTCCTTCGTCTCAAAGGTACCGAGGCACCGACGTCTTTCTGGCGCAAGCACTGTAGAACTTCCGATGAACTCCAGCTCCACAAAAGCACAACCTTCAACAGCCTACGATTCGATTCGATTCGAACCTTCAACACTACGATTCGAAGCTCCAGTACCAGACTTTTCACGAGAGCGCGGGCAGGCAGCTCGGCAGAACCAAGCCGGTCGTGGGCAGAACAAAGGCAGCTGGACGGGCGCTGTAGTAAGACACTCACTGTCGACACTCATAGATCGCACGAAACACACGGCGAACTAACGGCGTTACACGAATCCGGAGGGTTTGCGATGGTTACTGCACACGACAAGGAGCACATTTTGTCTAGGCACTTCTAAAATATAACTCAAATTACTGCATTTACCAGAACCAACGTGGTACGTCGACCAAACGAATACTGCAGTGGCGCCACTCTGCGGTTTTGAAAAAATGTGTCGTAAATGAGAAAATTACGTGTTTTTTCCTAACAACAATCGGTAGGGACACTTTAACAAATTTCTTGAGTCCAAAAGTGTTAACTTTGTATAAATATGCACTTTTTTATACGAATTTCAAGAAAATGTACTGTATATGTATAAAAAAAAAAACGAAGCGGATGTCGCCTTCAAGATTCGCAACCGCTTCAGTCGCATGCAGTTTGCAAAAGCACGGCCTTCGAAATCAGACTTTGTCACTCAAACGAAACTGTAGCTGGGAGGAGGGCAGGCATTTAGGCCCCAATTGTTGGGTTTACAGTGCCTAGGTAGGCTTCCTTATTTATAAAGAATATACAGGGACTAACGCCGAACCATGAGCGAGCGGAGACACACGGTACGATTCGGCGTCCGATCCAACGTGCGTGTATCCGAACGGTCGAGCGGCGCGTAAGCTCCGCCCAGATCCAGCCCCCCCCTCCCCCCCCCCAGCTGATTCACGTCGAGAAACGCAATATAAAAACTCTGCACAACACTGCTTCGCTTTACGTGAACACTGTCAATAAAATTATGCCCCTGCAAGTGACAGAACACTTCACGACGGCGCGTTGTCCACTGACGGCTCCGGTAACAGTCAGCGATACGGCCGGCAGGCATAGCTAGGCGGACGCTGCGGCCGACGGCGCTCGATTCAGCCCGAGCTCGATGAAGAGGGCTTATTTTTGCCAAAACAGTTAACGCTGTGCACTTAGGTAGCCCGTAATCAAATACAATTGGTTTACTCGACGCAGTCGTTGCGAAGGGCAAACGTGCAAGCGAAGCGAGCAGCCTCGCTCGGACAGTCGGTGCATAGAGATCGGTGTGTGCTGTTTGTACGCGGAAAGGCCCTCGCGTCGCGGCTCCCGATTTCGACGGTAGCTTAGTGCTAGTGTACTAGGCGCTGTTTTGCATAATAAACACATATTTGAGATAACTTTATTGAACTGGTAACTATTTCGTGTCGGCAACAAACTGCAGCAGGCAAGGGGGGGAAAAAAAGACGGCGAGAAACCGGCCTGCCAGCGCCGCCTCCGTGGAGGGAACGTCAGAGAACGTCACAGCTGCGGCCAAACGACGGTGCGGAGAGTGCGGTTGTCGGACACATCGGACGATGAAAATTTGCCTGGTTTGTCGCACGCCGGACGTCCGATCCGGCGCTTCGGCATGCGCACGGCAAAACACCTCGATTCCGGCTGCCGTTCGGGCGCGTCGGCCGCCGGATCGGACACCGAATCGGACCGTGAGCACAAATTCATGATCACCGCTCGTATACACGCTTCCTACAGCGCTAGCTGTGGTGTTTACAAGATTATGTGCCCTCACCTTGAATTGGCGAGACCGCTCGACATGATCGCATCTATTTCTAGTGCGTGATCGAGCTTTCCATTGACTGTCACTACAACTAACCAACGTTTTGTTTATTTTGTGCTACAGTGGGTCGTGACGATTCCGTTCACAGCTTCAAAGTGGACAAGAAACAGTCGTTTTCTCGCTCGTAGAAGCATGAAAAAGTGGGCTTGTGCTTGGCAATGAACTTTGACCGACACGCTTGCTTCCGGCCGGAGCAGCAGACGCGACAACTCGCCGTTTGTAGGCTGCCGGCCGATGGCGGTATCCCTCGCGAACGGCAAGATATTTACCTGCCGTAGAGAGGATCGGTCCAGGAACGATTCTTGAGGCGATTTTTGTCGCTGAATGCGAGCATGGCCACGCCGGTTCGCCGTGCAGAGCGGAATCGGAACACTATTTTTCGATGAGTTCGCACTGACGCAATGCAGTCGATCGGCTCGTCGGTCGTGCAACGGGCGGCGCGCCGGCAGGAAGCCGCGTCCACTTGAGACACCTCTTACGCGACGTATGTAGTATACATACGTTCCAAGTTTCCAACGTTCTGCCGTTCCGCTGGTGGATGCACCGCCACGGCATCGATCTTTACCATTCCTGCCGCGGCCGTGCCTGTCGCCGAGCGTAGGCTTAACTGGATTGGGCGGAGCTTGCAACCTTGGGGAGTAAAGTGGTAGTATTTAATCATGTGATCTTCAGGTTGGTTCCAGATCACGTGGTTTTAAACTCTCAATAGATGGTTTTTGATCATGTGATCTAAAACTCTGTACGTCGTAAAGCCGGCTCATGACATCCTTTTACTACGTTTCTCGGTGATGGTAGTAAAACGATGTAATGTAACGCATTTTACTACCTCATGCCAGAGTAATTTTCTGGTGCAAGGTAGTCTTCAAAGCTCATGAGCCGCAAAAACCCCAATGTCGGCTAACTTTTGTTTACAGTGTATGAAATAATTGTAATCAGGGCACTCATGAACTTTTGAACGACGCTTTCTTTGCCTCTTCCTTGGACTTTGCCACTGCTGCTGTCGCGCGCAACGCTTCGGTGGGCGATTCAGAGCGTGTGTATACTTGACAGGAGCGAATCAGGAGGAAAGGCGACGGAAGAAACTCACTTTCACGCCACCACATCTAATGGGCACAATGCCCTCTGGGGCTCCCTGGCCATCGCCACCTTAGCCGCTTGACAGCTGTAATTATCCGTGACTCCCCTCAAAAGCATTCCAGAAACTGCAGTGCTTCCTTTTCTACTAGTGTACTAGGCCAGAGGGGACGTTCGTAGAACTGTAGAGAGCAGTAGGAGAGAGAGAAGAGGAAGTTCACATATGAGATAGGGGGAAGAGTCGTGTGAAGGCAAGCAGCGACATTTTCATGGGGCGAGGAGGAAAGGGCCTGCGGCGAGCCTTTCTTCCTCTCTGTCTTGTGTGATCCGGCGCGGCGCTGCTTGAAAGCATTGCTGTCGCGTGCTGCAGAACGATTTCGAAATGTTTTAGATCGTACTTTGGGAAATTTAGGCAATGTACACCCGTGAGCAAAAGTACCACAAAGTCGGCGAAAAAAACAGAATTTCATCGCAATTAACACGCATAAACGGAAACTGCCAAGTTTAGACTGCAATCTTTAATTTCAAGTTGCATTCGCAGACAGAGGAGAAGTTGAGTTTTTTCTCGCAATCTCTGGTCCATATACTTCTGCTCACAGGTATACGTTTACATAAGGTCGTCAGGAAATCCTTTCGGTGCATCGGTAACTAAAGTACGCGGAAATATCTCTCGGGAGTGCGAACATGTGACGCGCATTATTAGCCGCGGTGTGTGTATATGTTGTGAACTTCTTTGCGTATATCGGTTTCAATTTAACGAAGAGAGCCGGCGCCTATGTAATGCCAGTATAAAATGGTAAAGCTGCTCAATATCTGATCGCTTGGCGTAGGGACTAAACATAAGAGCGCATGCTTGTGTACGGCCAACCTAAGGCAATCACGAAAAATCTAAGCGGCAGGCGCTATCAAATATTTTTGATGAACCGGCATCGTTCTCACGCATTTCAAGTCTAGTATGCTTGAAATCAGTATCTGTCTACGCTAGCCTCTGGCATGAAGCACATGGCGCTGCTCAACACATCGATCACTGCGGTTGGTAAACGAGCGTGATACATATATAAGCTATGTGCTTCGACATTGCCTTTTTGCCCTGTAAAGCCATAATATCCGAGAGCAATTGTATAAAAAGAATGGGATGGCTATTTTTGTGGACAAAATTTTCGTAATACGTGCGATTGCGTCGTAGAGAACGGAACGAACACAACCGAAAAAAAAAATTGTTATCATCCTCTTTCTCGAAAAAGAAAACGAGCTAACGCCGCAGTACGACTTCGCCTAGTCACGCCGCGCAGCATTTACAGATCTATATAAACGTAAGCGTTATATGGAACAAAGATATCTTTAATCCAGCACCTACCACTTTGCTGGCGCAGTTCGTGAACGGTCGCTTTGCTGGACAAATATAGTTCACACTGTAAGGTATGCTGTTATTTCTAACCAAAACTATCTTAATAATGGGTGGAAACCTCATCCACGGAACCAAGTTATCCCGCAATCTAATCTGCAGTTAACAGTTTGAACGCTTCTCAAACTATAACAGCACAGCTCCTATCGCATAGCAGAACGGTACCCACGCTGTTACGATCGTCGACTATGTTTCATTGCTCCTAAACCGCAGCTTAGAACTAGAGGACAATACTGCAATAAGGTCACATTAGTAAATGGAACTTTCAGAAATACACAATTGATCTCCAAGGCTCATTGTAGGCTCAAACATGCGCGCACACATCGCGCTGCATTCTTCATCGCCTCAATGTCAGCAGAAAGCCCTGCCATACCGACTTAGACCACTTCAGTACGTCTCACAAAACAGTTTTCCACGTAGGAGTCGCCACGTGACACTACATACACCGCGCTATAGCGCGACAACAAACACCATAAACCAGCGCCGAGCGTACAGCTGCCTTGCAAAACGGCGCGCTCGTCCAAGTCAGCATCCTGACTGCTCATAGATGGCGCCTCCACAGGGATGAAGCTCCGCATGGCTACCATTCTCTGTGTTCAAGCAGACACTCTATCGACGCTAGCGCCAAGATCCCCTTCAGTTATGACCCTAACATCAAGGCGATGCACTAGCAAAATGGCGGCGCACACGATTGTTTACGTTGTCATGGTAACAGGAACAGCAGCCACGCGGCGCCACCTCACCCTACCGCTTTGTCTCTTGTTTTATTATGCCGACCCGCTCCGCTTACCTTTTTGCTAGTGACTACAGTGACGGGGCCCGGCACTTTAACATCTGCGCTACAGTGACGGGGCCCGGTACTTTAACATCCACACTACGGTGACGGGGCCTGTCGCTTTAACAACAACACTACACCGACGGGGCCGTCACTATAACGATGTCGGTATTGGGGGGGAGGACGACTTACGGAGTCGCCAGCTGTCGGAAGCACCTCACATGCGTCGGCGTTAAACATACTACGCGGCAGCCCTCTTGAACAATTTTGCAAGTACTCTCGAAAAGGCAGTATTTTACCTTTAAAATAATCATGTTGGACAAACAGAAAGCACAGAATGGCTTACAAACGCTATCTCTTTGCCTACTGCGTACAGTAAGCTGGGACACTGCGAGCGGTCGCCGCGATCGATTCCACCGACCCGGTTTGCGTGAAACGTAAGCAATCGCTGAGAAAACTATGTGAAATATGTTGTTATAGTGGGATGGCTGTCTGTGTAACTAAATGTAGCATAACAGAATGAAGCTGCAATGCAGCGATCGCACGGGTTCGCAGTGACCGACTTCGCTTCTGCATGCATGTCCTCGCGCAATGTTTCGCTTTCGCTCCGATCACGTTTTCGCACCGTGCCGTGAGCTTTATGCCGCAGCATATGAGCATTTGACAGTACGCAAGCAACCATTGTTGCATGGACACTATCGGAGCTGTTCAAAAATAATTTCGTTATAGCTAAGGCCTTCGACGCCTACTTGTGATGTTCCGTCGCGATGATTCAGTCTTAATTTTTTTTCTTTTCTTCTAAAGTCTTGGAAGCTTCAATATCATTATTTCTCAAATTTCATCGAACTGCATGTTTATCAATCTTCTAAGCGAGCAAGTACCCACTGCTTCTATTTCTTAATTCAGTAGAATATTCATTGTCTGGTGCTACACAAGCAGTAACATGTGCCGTGCCTTTTTTAATGTCTTTTTACCATTCCCCTTCCATTAGAGTGAACTTTCTTTCTTTATTATAATCATCATAGGTGTTACAGTGCATACGCAAAAGATTGTACATTCGTGGACAAGTACCCATTGCGGTCGTTCGATCCGTATGTGTGCAATCAATGTATTCCGTTACTGCACGGAAGTTGCTGACATCGTGAAATTCACGTGGTGTTGTGGGCAGTACTGGAATAAAATACCGCGGTCCATGAAGTGCTCGGCATCCCCATAGGCGCCAGCACCGAGAAGCTCATGCAGCTGGGGGTCCACAACACCTTCGATGAGGTTGGGTCACAGAAGTTAGTCCAGGTTGTCAGGATCGCTTCCTCGCCTGCGGAGAGGCGGATCCTGGAGGTGCTGGACTTTAACCCGTCAGGGAAAGGCGGTGCGTGCTCGACGCGTGGTCGCGGGAGGCCGTCACGGTCTCGCCGTTCCCGCGCAACGCAACGTGCACCCGCAACGCATTGTACGCACACGCCGGGTCCGGGCGGCCGCGCTTCTCGGATCCGTCGCCGACGATCCACGATCGGTGGCGTTCGTCGACGTCGCCCAATACGGTTCGTCCGACCGGTTCGCGGCGGCCGTGGTGGATCACAGGGGCAACCTAACGTCGCCTAACTGCTGTAGTACAGATGTTAAAGTGCCGGGCCCCGTCACTGTAGTCACTACCTACTTTTTTTGCCTGTACGCCAAACATTCTGTTTTTTTTTTTTTTTCTTGTCGCGCGCACTATACCGCGCACCACGAGCCAGCTTGCAAGCAATGCCAATGGGCGCGCTACGCCGCGCATTGGCATTGCTTGCGAGCCGGTGCGTGGTGCACCGTGGGCTATGCGATGACGCGTGCGCAGTCTTGCCCATACTTATACCGGCACATGCCGGGACATAAAAGAATTTCACTTCCAACACAACAGATTTTTGGTCTCGCTTCATTGGCTTCGTTTCCGAAAACAAATATTTTTCTTATAACGTGGTGTGATACACGCTCAAAAAATGAACAAATGTGAAAGGTGCATGAGTACTAAACACAGAAGTTCACAGACAGTGACATAACAAAAAGAACGCTAGAAAACGTGAAGGCCGTTTGATGTACACACACATACAAAAAAAAAGAAGAAGATTTTTATATAGCGCCCTGAAGACCAAAATGTAGACGATCTTCTGATATATGCACTAAGATATTGCACAAAACTGGACGACGTCTATGACATAGTCATGACAACTAAAGGAAGGGAAAACTCACTGGTAATGGCAAAAACAATGAAACGCCAAATACCTAAAAAATAGAATCAAATGAAGATTGATTGACAGCCATACCAAAAAAACAAGAGCTTATAAACCTGCACGAAAGTATATGAAATGCGTGACACGTTCACTACTACTGAACAAAATGAAAAAGACATGGCAGAACGAAAATAACATTGTACTAAAAACTGAAATACACATTATCGCATTATTGTGCACTTGTCCACAACTTGAGCAACGGTGGCAAGGGGAGCAGAAGGTAGTCGGTTTTTGCAGCAGCACATAGAAAACATTCGCAGAAAGGCCCATTCCTCAATCAAAGACCAGGTAAAATAAGCCAACAACACTTTTTTTCACCCCTAATGCAATGTTTAGCAGTAAAACTACGTCACTTAAGGCACTAAGTCGTACCTACTGGGCACTCCTTCGTATAATAAACACGAACTGAAAAAAATCTGCAATTAGGACACTTGCAATGCTTATGCTTTCCAGAAGAAAAAAAAAAGCGTATCATGCCTACACATGAAGGTTGTTCCCGCGGTTTTCCCATCGGCGATTACTGAGATAATACCTAAACACGAAGAGTAATGTTTGAGCTGTTAGTGCGTTTGTAGAACGCGATACGCAGAAAATGCCCTGAGGGCGGAACGGAAAACTATAGGTTACTGAAGTTGCAGAATGAGAGTTGGCCCAGAAAAACACAAGTCATAGACCTGGTGACAATGAGGAGGAACATCTATTTGTCAGCTTTCTCTACCGGTAAGGGGGAAGTGTAGCCCAATCGAGGCCCAACGACGCCCGGAGGCTCATAGAGCCCACGCATGGACAGAGCTGATTTCGTGTACATGCGCCTTCTGGTGTCCTTGGGTCTGCGCGCTCACATGTCTTTAGGCGACCGAAACGACCTTGGACGGCTTTTTTCTTTTTTTAGGTATTCCGACTGCCTTCTGCTCTCCTTGCCACTGTTACTCAAGTTGTGGCCAAGTACAAAGTAATGTGATAATATGTATTTCAGTTTTTAGTACAATGTTATTTTTTGTTCTGCCATGTCTTTTTCATTTTGTTAAGTAGTAATGAACATGTCAGGCATTTCATATACTTTCGTGCAGGTTTATAAGCGAGCTCTTTTTTTTTGGTATGGCTGTTAATCAAACAATGTTATCATTTTAGTCTATTTTTAGGTATTTTGCGTGTCATTGTTTTTGCCTTTACCAATGAGTTTTCCCTTTCTATAGTTGTCGTGACTATGTCATACATGTCCAGTTTTGCGCAATATCTTAGTGCATATATTAAACGATCGTCTACATTTCGGTCTCGAGGACACTATATAAAAATCTTGTTTTTTTATGTGTGTGTGCACATGAAACGGCCTTCGCGCTTTCTCTTGCTTTTTTTGTTACTTTACCGTCTGGGAACCTTTGTGCTTAGTACTCTTGTATATGTCATGCATCTTTCACTCTTGCTCATTTTTTGAGCGTGTATCATACCACGGTATAAGAAAAAACTGTTTTCGGAAACGAAGTCAATAAAGCGAGACAAAAGATCGGTTGTGTTGAAAATGGAATTTTTTCCTGTCCCGGCACATACTGGTAAATATAAGTATGGGCAAGACTGCGTCCGTGCCAGCGCATAGCCCACGGCACACCACACGCCAGCTTGCAAGCAATCTCTATGCGCGGCGAAGCGCGCGCATTGCTTGCGAGCTAGCGCGTGGTACGCCGTAGCACGCGATAAAAAAAAAAAAAAAATGCGCCGCGTATACAGGAAAAAAAAAAGTAAGCGGCGCGCGCGGCATGGGGCTAAGAGAGCAGAGCGCTTCGGCATAACAAAAAAACAAAAACAAAAGAAAACGTTTGCGATAGGAGGCGCCGCGCGGCTGCTGTTCCTGTTGCCATGACAACGTAAACAATCCTGTGCTTCGCCATTTTGCTTCTGCGTCGCCCTGCGGTTGGGGCTGTAATTGAAGGGGACCTTGGCGCTAGCGTCAAAACAGCGTCTGCTCGAAAACAGCCAATGGCAGCCATGCGGAGATTCACCCCCCTGCTCGATCTGGCAGAATCTTCAGGCAGACTAGCAACCAGCAACTCCGGGTGCATGCCTATCCGTGTTCTGTCACGCATTCCACGGCCGCCTTCGCACCTTGCCGAACGCTTGACGCGTAGTAGTCTTCAGACGACTTGCTCCAGCTATTCGGGCGGCGAAAAGACGCCTCATCGAACGTTGTCCAGAAACTATCGGCTGAACAAACGTTCACAGCGGCGCAAGAAGACCACAGAGAGAGACACGCAGCGCACACAGGAGCGAATAACCTGTCGTACACGCGAGAATCGGCACCCAAACGGCGCCAGACCAATAGGAGCGAGGTGCGCAGGGGGCGTGCGTGTTTGGCAAATCAGCTGCACGGGCGCACCCTTCTAAAAGGACGCGTCAGCGTCGGTTCCTCCTCCCATACGCCCTTTTGAACCGGCGCAAAATACACACAAAGAAAGCAGCTTCCAAAGAAGCTCAAAATGGCGCCCGCCGGCCACCGCGTTCGCAAATGACGACGGCGCGAAATTCGAACACTCTTGGCAATTTTTTGCTCCTTCCGCGGCCACCCTGGCCCGTATAAGGGCGTTTTTTTATTATTATTAGGGAGTTTTAGAATAGGGGCCCCTATAGTTTGGGGCCCCAAAGAGCTTTGCGGGTGTTAGCGTTGGGGCACGTAGGAGTGAAGAGTTTTGGAATAGGGTTTTACGTTTGCGGATAGCGTCTTGCGTTGACAGCGCCACTACGGCGTCAAAGAAAAGCTATTAGAAATAATTAAATAAAATATACCATTTTAGGATAGGAATAATAATTTTGACTTGCGTGTATTCGCATTTAATTACAATTTAGAGGCTATTCTGTAAGTAACAAACAATTAGTTGCGTTTAGTTTTGAGCAAACCAACTTTACTAGCCTTCACCAGCCAAGCTTAGCCGTGTTAGGCCTACGAGCCACAAAATCCACAATCGAATTCAAAATCAGCGGCGTCTAATGAGTCAATCTTCATAACACACGCTAGTTGAGAGAAAGCGATAACCGCAGTCACTTCTCCTAGCTTGCGAACTTCACGCGTTACCGCGAATCGAACGCAGTTTGGTGCTAGGTTAGAGCCGTCGCTTCGATGGGTGCCGCCATGTTTGCCGACGCAAAACTTTTGGGGCCGCTATTTGGGCTCCCGCTAAATCGGTGAAACAGCGTTCCCAACGCAAAACCCAAAGGCAGTTTGCGTCTAGCGCATGCGCAGTGGCTTCGACGCTATTTCTTTGGGGCCCCAAAACGTTTGGGGCCCCTATTCTAAAACTCTCTATTATTTTCCGAATAAATTTAGGTTATAGGTTTCGCGGAGGGATTCTCGAATGTGTAAACATTGCGAAAATACAGTTTTCGGAAAATCAACTTTTTGCGATTTTTTGTCATATCGAGACCCGTGTCTCCCTTTAAGCGTGTACATATTAAAGTGGTTTGACTGTGTACAGTACGGTCTACTCTTGTTATGGAGAACTCCTAATTACTACACAGTCACTGAGTACAGCTCAGTGCTAATACACAAAGGTCCAGAACATTTCTTTAGCGGTAGGATTTCTGTTGAATGCAATCAAGTGCTTCTTTTCCTCTGAAACTAACATATTATTGACCTTCTGTCTCAATGAATACAAACGTGATTCTCAGTAGAATAGTGGACCAGTGTTTTGTGGCAATTTAATTCATTGCACAGAAAGTTTTGCTTTCCAGTATAATACTGAAGGGTCCCAATCTACGTCAATGATCAAACAGCCATGCATCACGTGACTCTCCCCGCGCATAGCCCGCACAGCCAGCGTTGACGGTCAAGAACATGCGCTGTCTACACTCTTTCATTGGCAGGTTTAGGGTTATTCGCCACCTTCCAAAGGTTTTGAACCTGGAGAGTCGCAGGTTGCTCCCCTTCTCTTCTGTTCGTAAATGCATGCAACTGGCCCTTGACACTCGTTCTTGCAGCGTAAATCAAAAGCTGTAGTCTTGTGACGAGTTGCTCATGGTTACGAAAAGAGACCGTGTGTCAGAAACGGCATCAGGAACGAGAGGCCACCGTATGGTGTGTCGCAAGCAAAGGGGTGTCCGTGAAGAACTTTGTTGCCATGCAATGCACTCACTCGCCTTTCTTTCTGAGGAAGTTTGTTGTCTTTCTGAATGTCGTGCAGCTGCTGCAAAGAGATCTGCGTCCATTCAACACCGAATAGTAACTTTTCTAGAGGGCACTGTCACTGTGTGTGTACTAAGGTCCCCTAGTGTGACTAATGCCCCTAAATAAAATACAGGTAGCGCCACTCTTCTCTGCTCCTCCTGCGCCGACGTTGGCTCCACATACGGGGAGCCTAACTAGGAGATGCTCTCCAAATCAAACGCTGTCACTACGTGTCGTTTGTGGTATTTGATAGGTGGTATTTTGACGCGAATTATTTTGCGGTATATCGTGAATGGCTGCTGAAACATCAAGAAAGTTCGTCTTAATATCGCTGCTCTTGGTTTCTTTTACTTATTCGTCCTGCCTCTCTCGTTTCATTGCAAACAAAGCAGCGCGAACACGGCGTTTCAGCTGCGTCTCAGCAACGAAGCACTCAGCCGCTTTCATAGATCGCTTTTCAAGACACGCGCCCGTGCGTCTAAGCATAAAGCTAATGTGAACAGAAAGCTCGAACAGCTATCAGCGGTCGGCATTTGGGCATCGCTGATCGCTTTCAACTTATGGTCGCTGCGCTGTCACTACATCGTTAAGTACGGCGATTAACTGAAATGGTGCTGTTCGCATATACACTGAGGCCAAACAACGCGATGACTGAATCGATGAAAAGCATGTGTGTTTCAAAGCGACCTGATTTAAGTCGGGCGCAAAAGTTGCAAACAAACGCAGTTCGAACATGCGGCACTTAAGATAGCGAAAAACTAATGAATTCGCATACAAGTAGCAGCATATGAGATTAGTGATGAGCGGAGAATCGCTCACACAGCCGGGACGACTGCGTTGGGTTGAAATTAACTCGTCTGATTCTTTAAAGGCCTTCCTATGTGCCGCGTGTTGTGCCGAATCTCGATTCGCAGGTGAATGAATGAATGAATGAATGAATGAATGAATGAATGAATGAATGAATGAATGAATGAATGAATGAATGAATGAATGAATGAAGCCTTTACTTTAAAAAGGGGGACGGCTCTAGGCCGCTGATGGGGATTAGGAGGGAAGGGAATGTGGGTTCCCAGACTGTTGACTGAAGCACATCTTCATCTCAGTCTTGGATCTTTCGCTTTATGCAGACTGAGGTTACTGTTCAGTTCCGCGCTCTCATATGAGCTGATAGACCCCTCCTATACACTACTCGAAACCGGCCACTTTGTCAGCCATATGTCGCAATGGCTTTCTGTGCTTCAGGGTTAGTTTGTATTGCAATTCCTAGTGTTCTAATGTCTCCGAGTAGTAAATGCTGAATTTTGGATCTCCCTTGTGAAAAAAGCTGCACAGCTCCGAATGAGGTGCTGCAAGTCTGCTCTGCATGACTCCTGGCAATGTGTGCATCGGGTATAAGTCTTCGCAATCGTAGCTTGTCTGGGTTGGCGCCATTTCTCAAGTATGTGTGGTGTGTATGCAGCATTCGCCATAACCTTATTCAAAAGAACCTATTCCGTGCAAGTAAGCCCGCCCTTGTCGTCAAACACATGTACTGGTGTAGCTTCTAATGATCTCCGTTTACTGTCTGCTTTTATTTTAGTACGAATGTAATGCATCAGTGCTCTGTTAGGAGAGCCTTCGGCGAATACCTTTATGCATGGATTTTGGTCCGCGGGGTTTGGCGAGGGAATGGAGTGTGGGGAGCTGTACGCGCAATCAAGCCCACCCGCTTGCGCGGCAGCTGCGTGAGCGGCTGCGTTTCCCCCGTCCGTGCCGGTGTGCCCCGGTGTCCATAGGATTTCAACATATGAGATCCGGAAGAGTCGCTTGCCGTCAATTCCACGTGTGGTGCACCCGACAGCAGAGCAAGGCGGGATCGCGAAGACAGAACTACGCTACTAAAGCACAGAGGAGACGCGAAACGAGGCGTCAGCATAAAGGCCCTCATTGCGTCTCCGTACGCCGCTCGCAATGTTTGTCACCGCTATACCGATATAGACGCAAAAACAAGCAATAAAAAAACGCGTGACTGCGTTCGGCATAGAATTTCTCACTACATTACCTAGAGGGAAATCTGGCGCTGCTGCATGCGCTGTGGTATGCATGGGAATGCTGGTATCTTGTGACTTCGAACGGGCATCGTTCTCGGAGAGCCAGGACACCTTGAAGAGGCGCTTGGCAAGTACCGTTCCGTCTGTCACAATGATTCGTTTTCTACTAAAACAGCATGTGAAAAGCTGTTTTAGCTTAATTATTACGCGAATACATGTTTTGTTTAACTCTGAGAAGTTCTTATTGCGCGTACGACTATATGTTACGTGAAGAGTTGGGCCGCTAAAGTTGGAGGACGGATGACAAGGTTCGCGCTCGCTTTGAAACAGTTGGTTACCTGTTCTTGCCTTTCTTCGCTTGGTCATGCATTATAGGTGAGTAAAGATGCAATATGCGTGAATGGGAAGATTTCATGAAGATTTTGCTTTGAGAACGCGTTATTTATGTAGCCATAGCCACGTTTTAGACGAAGCCTCTTACAACACCAGCCAACACGAGCCTCGCAGACCCATATACCGACATTCCCATGACGGCACGGTGCCCCCTTAAGAAACTCCCATAGACGGTGGCCCCAGATTTCCCTCTAGGTGTATTAGCGAGAAACTCAATGGCGTTCGGCCCATGGGATGACCGAGCGTCGACGGGAAGCACAGGGAACGAGGACGGCGCCAATCTTCAAAGGATAGCTCTACCTTTACTTTATATAGGGGCCTTAGTGTGTACCTCTTCAATGGAATCTGGGAATATTTAACTTCGTTCTTGTGGCAACTGCATCTTCTTGTCACATTCTGTCAGACAAGAACTCAGGATATTTTTCGGGGAGGGGGGGGGGGTTCCCAATCCAAGGTAACATTTCTATACAAACGAGGGGGGGGGGGGCAGGTTGTACCTTTAGTAATAAAAGTGTGAATAAGGCCCACCATTCGCCATAAAGACGCGTAAGCCCGCAAAAGATAAATGAAATCAGGTTTTGTCTTGCGGGCACGCCTGTGAGATACACTCCTCCTTTACTTGGCGAACAAGGCACCACGTCAAATGAACTAACGCAGAAAAGAAGCGTAAAATAACGATTACTGTAGTAGAATACACCTTAAAAGAACAGCAGTTGGCAACCAAGGCACATGAACCGCGTGGGGTTGTGTTACACCGTGTTAAGGACTCCCTTCGGTGCCACCAGTGTTACGAACTTCCAACCGGTGCCACCAGGATTACGGCTTTGTGGTCCCGTAGCGCTCGTCACCCGTTTCGTGACAGAGCGTTGGTAGCGAAGACTCCGAGCCTGGCGTCGATGAGAATAACAAAAGGGACTTTATACATTATATACAGGTTATCATACAGGACATGAACGGATCGGCACTGGGGCCGAGAGCTCACACAAACGCGACTGTTCTCGCACGACGGCGTCCGGCGAAAACGCGTGACACATCTCACCCCAGTCGGGAGCGACCCTCTCTCCAGGTGGGGTCGGCGGATCCTGTTTTCGAGCGGCGTGTTGCTGCTTTTATAATCCCCGAGGCCCATTGTCACTCAAACGGCCCAATACAAAGTCAGCACACGACGGTCGTCCGAGGGGTCCAACCAGCGACCGCGCTGGCCACTCGGTTCAAAGTTCGCGCGCGCGGTGACCTCCAGGCAAGGGAGGTGCGGCGCCGGGCCGTCGGGCACACGCGGACACGTCAAAACACGCTGCTCCGCCGAGGCTTCTCCCGCACGAAGGCGCAGCATCTTGACTTGTGAAGGGAGAATTATGGCGCTCGCAGGATAGATTCTGCATCTTGCAGATTCGGGATCCGGGCTTGTGGTAATGGCACAACAACCGCCAGCCAATCACAGAATCAAACGAAATCGTCGTCGTGCGGGCTTTTCAAAATGGCGTAGTACTTGATACCTCCGGAGCGCCATCTGTTCTTGAAGAGCCTTTTCATCGGCGGAAGCAATGAAGTGTGCAACAGACACGGACAAAATGTATGGAGTCTGAGCATTTCACTCTTCAAAAGTCATCGGTACTGTTCATTTCACTGCTGAACCGGTTTTACTCATGAAACTTCGCTTCCGATTGAAGTGAAACTTGACAACAAATAGTTCCGGCGAAGCAAGCATTTTATTTCAGTTCAATGAAGACTTAGCTTTTGCCATTGCACTATAATAGACGAGGGAAAACATATAAAATTACGCGCTAATAATTATTTTTGTAGTTACCGCCTTATTTGGGTAGCAGTAAAAGTTTGAAGTAGCAATTATTTCCCGCCTCGCGGAGGAACCGTGGCTGGCGGTTATGAAGGCGTGGGCGGGACTTCATTGCAGGCTTAAGTTGCATCCGACTATAGTCGCGTTTTTTTAATCGGCTCTGGAAGACTTATGAAGAAATATTTATTTGCGGAACAATCACAATTCTTTGGGATCCCTTGTTTACTGATCTACCAAGTTAAGCACCCAAACCGACTCGTATTGTTATTTGGGAAGTTGCATAACGATGCGTGGCCGCCAGTCCCGTATACAGCACAGGACGCGGCAGTCTTAAACGCTCTTCACCCACCGCGGAAGGTTAGAAAAACGCCCACAAACGCACAGAAGAGAAGTGGCTATGTAAGGCGGCCCGACTGATGCCTGTAGAAGCGAGATTCATTATACACTGAATTATTCTGACTTCCGGCGCTGTTTTGTCTAGTTCCTTTTTAAATAAGTAGATGTTGATCCATAAATATTTTAATAAACAATTATTACATTTCTTACTTTTCGCTTTTCCTTCCTGCAGCTGTTGCCATGTCTATCTGCCTTAGTATATCACTTAATTTCTCAACTCTTTGTGACTCCTGTTTCCAGTTTCCTTTGCACGAAAGATGCTGTACAATTAAAGAAAACCAGACTAGTCATACAATTAGAGAAAACCAGACTAGGTAACGGCTGACAGTCATATTGCTTACAGGTTTAAGGATTATTGCATGGTTTTATTATGGACGCTGCCTCGCATTACATAATTTTCCACTTTATGTCACCCATATCGCGGGTATACGGTTCTGAGGGTCTGCAAGCGTCGCGGCGAGCAGTCGCTCGAGGAAATATAGAAGCGAAAGGAAAAGTTAAGCGCAGCTGGTGTTTTCTCCCGCTGCAATTTGTTTCACAAGCGCACAGACCAACTGACCACGAACCGAATCCCTTTCCTGGTCCCTGGATGAGTTAAAACAAAGAAGGTTGAACTAACGAAGCAACAGCGATACGCGTGGCCGTTCAATAGATGGTGACAACTGAACGCTTCATGAGTTAATCGCGCGGGCACCGATTCGATGACAAAGCTGGTCTTCGCACCCCAGGAGATGCGGATAACTATCGCCATCCAAAAGGATTGAAAAAGGCAGCAAAATGTTGACCGCCTATTAGCTGTCAAGTCTCACGTTTGATTTCGCGGTGCTTTAGCAATGTGAGTCAGGAGTGGTGGCACTGGCGGTGCGCTGATAGCGGGGAGGGGGGGGGGGGGGGCACGGGTACGTGCCTGCATTCTGTGCATAATGGACTTTATCTGAGGCATGCAAGGGAACTAGGGTGTTGTTATTTATCTGCGGAGAGCGCATCCACTATGTTTTCTTTCTTTTCAGGGTGACAACAGACCTGCAGCATCGCCATGCGTGCAGCAGGTCGATTTTTCTATTCCTCAGTAGCCACACCACCATTGCATTGTTTGTCCTGGTTGCACTGTAAAATATCATAAAACAAGGAAAAAAAAGAAAAGGGGCCTGTTTGTACTCACAAAAAAATATTTCTTTATTGCTGTTATTACAAAAACAGCCTTGAGAACTTCACTTAGCGTGCCTGTCTTGTACCCCTGTTGATTGGACGCCTGAGAATAAAAGAAAAAAAAATTAGGATGACAATAATATTCTGAGTGCGGTTTCAACAGGTGTAGAAATAAAACAGAAAGAGAGAGAAAAGGACAGTGAAATATAGAGGTTTGCAAAAGAAACAGCGAGCATGCAAAGCACAATACCCACCTAGTAATGCTACTGGTGACGGCAATGAAGCGGTCACCAATAGATTGCCGGACGACCGATGCGCTGATGATGTGTCCGTAATCGTCCACAATCCCAACATTCACTTGGATCCGGTAAGTGTGGTAACACCTCAGAGTGATCTGCAAGACAAAGGAGGGCAGTTTCTGGTGTTGAGCTTTTAGATTGGAGTGGGGAAGGGAACGCCTTGGTCTAGGGAACAGACTGCATGCTTATTTTTCTTTAATCATATGAAACATATTTACATACAAATTGACTCGCCGTCCCAGCTTTGCAAAAGTGTATGACCAGTGAAGCTGTTGAAAACCACCACTGCAACTACTGAGGGGGTTATGCGACACTTTATTGCTTTAGAATAATGGTAAGTGTGTCAGCACGCTGCCCCTTATAGCGGTGCTGCAACAACATTGAAATCATTTGTTGGTCTGGTTCTTTTAAATGGAAAAGGCTAGGAACGTCGCTCCTCACGTCGCATGCGGCCATCTCTGTGGCAGCTTGCACAGCAAAATTCTTTATCGGGAAATGTATGCAGGTAGCGCTGCGTGCTTTGCATTGTTGTACAATACAATGTAAGCCCAGTTTACCGGTAAAAATAAATAAATAGACCTGAGCAGGACACCGTCGTACCCCATGACTTGATCTTAAGCTGGTGCAGAAACTTCAGTTGAAATTTAAAGGAACATCGCACTCTACAGCAACGGGACTGCTCCACTAGGCCGATCTAACACTCTAGACAAAAATCTAAGCGGCTCGACATTCTAGAATTTCACAATGCGCTAAATATTTCTGTCAGACCGCCTTTTAAATGATATAGTCAACAGGCGTTCAAGTCCTACAAGTATCAGTCGTTAATGTATATATCGACGCTGCAAAATACAAGAAGAATGTGTATGTGGCAAGCCGAAGTATGCTGCGGAGCTGTCGGCGAGCCCCGGCAACTACGCGCTCTGTTCCGCTAAGCTGACCGTTGACAACGAAAACAAGGAATCGATGGCTGTCAACTACTGATGACATATCAGTTTGTCATAATTATGAGAGCGCTATTAGCGTTCCAATTCAGTGACGAAGGTTGCCCGTCCAGGAAGACTAAAAGGAATGCGGGTTTCTTTCCCGGCTTGCACTATCTGAATGCTGCTTGAATGTCCCGCGGAAGTCTACAGTGGCCTCCGTAGTGACTTCACGGAAATACGTGAATTCGTAATCAACAGCGATCTGGCTTCCCAAGTCTTTACAGCTCCTTATCCCTCTGTGATACGAATTTTATCACTGATGTGAAAAATTCATACTTGGTGCATTTCTATTAGAAAAGACAGTGAAAGAAGTATGACTATAATCAAGTGCTTTCGGCAACATATCAAAGGTTTATCACGAATTGCACGAAAATTAAAGCGCGGGAGGGATAGTGTATTCCTTGGAACTTTTGAATTCAGAGGCATAAACGATGAGCATTATGCCCACAGAATATTCGATGGCCACTAAACTTGTGCAACTCCAGGCAACTGCTATGCATTACACAGCATGCTCCATATAGGCGCTACACAGAGGCGACACATGGACATTTGCGAAATATTAGGGGGCACCACGCTTATCTACGGTCCTCAGTTGAGGAGATTTGTAAGTTATCTGACACTAAGAGTTCTAGGATTAGCGAATATTTCTTGTAAAGCGTTACGATATCTGCACGAATCATCGTGCCAGAGGTTTAATGTCGGCCGCCCGACTTTAAAAGCAAATAAGTTTAAAGCGGTAACATATTCTCTCAAAACTTTACTTTCACCGTATTAGATTGGTTTATATAAGAGAAAATATGTTTGATGTTTCGCTTTTTGAACGTCGCGCCGGAGCCCCTGCAATCGGTGACGTCACGAATTTCAAAATATTTTTCCACGTTTCGGCCGCTGCGGTTAATTAAATGATGTTGAAACTCCTGAAGTTCATTTTTTGGCTTTTCCACAATATAATGCTCAAGCTTTAGCGATAAAATCTAGGCCAAGCAGATGAAGTCAAAATTCATTTTTAAATTCAAATCTGGTCAGGAAAGTTCAATGCGTTGTTCACACCGGTTTTGCTCTTTGGCGTCTTTTCGGGTGCCTTCGCATGACACGGTTTTTCTTTTAAATTATGGAAACGCAATTTTCTAATGCAGCCCAGATTTTTTTATCGTTGGTGTGCCTTTAAAATCTCTCCGAAGTAATTTTTGTGCAACCGCAATCAGCCGGTAGGGCCGGTCATCATTGCGATCGCCAAGAGGCAAATTCAAGTGCGCGGCGTAACGCGCCTAATATTAGGTTTTATTCATCTCCATCGCAGAATATCGCAGTGGCGTCACTCCGCCCCTTTACATCCATCTCTGCGCCCTCTACGTGGAAGGAGTGAGCGATGTCACTCATTCGAGAGATCGAGATCTGACTGGCTTTCCACACGCGGTCATCGAGAGCGCTTGGAGCAATGCCGACTGCATTAGGGTATTTTCAATTGCACACGTATACACACTAATTTGTGCGCCTTCTGAAAGAAATGCACAAATGCAACATATGTAGAGGTTTCTTTAAAACAGTAGCGCGCTTCTACCTGAAAAGGACGAGGATCGACAGTCAGCTACAGCTTGCGAAGAAAGCAGTTGCGACACTGAACTCTAGCGGGAAAGCGTTCTGTACCACAGGCGGGACTCGTATCGGTTCCACGAAAATCGTATCGGAGACCCTTCTTTCTACAGTGGTAAGCTTTTTACGAATCTCAAGATGAATGATACGTTGAAAGGGGTTCAAAACTGCCCAGTATGTGTTGTGAGATGTTGGCAATGAAATTACGATGATACGGATTACGGATAAACAATACACCTTGGTAGGTGCAGCCTATTGCAGAACCTCGTCAAATGTCATTGCGGCCAGATATTGAAGTAGGCCTTCCTTCTAAGCAAGGAATTTCTATCCTCAAAGCCTACACATGCGTATTTCTCTTTCCGGCAGGTCGCGCGGGCCTCTTTAGGAAAGGCATGCGTGGGTCCCACAAAACGGTATGCGGATAATGCGACATCACTACCGTTTCCGACTACCTTTGAAGAAAAAGCCAGGTTGGAGAACAGAATATGCGAAAGAGCCACAGTTTACTGAAATCGACAAAAGTAAGTATTTGGTCCTTGAAAGAAGATAATTATATATATGTCACGCCATGGTCCTTGCTAGTTCTCTTTCAGGGATCCATGCGTTAGGTGCAAGGAGGCGTTGCAAGTAACAAGGTAACTATCAGACAAGCTTCGACAAATAAACCTAGGTTCCGTGCACGATTCAACTTCGCTAGGTAAAACCCAGGGCCTTCTGACCAAGGTGTTAGTGCAAAGCGCACGCTTCTTCAAACTCGCTAAGTATTGTGCACCTTACGAACGGCGACCTAACTAGCAATCGCGACTAAAATGGGGAAGCGGCGAACGAACTCTTACCGGAGGCGGGTTCGGGATCTTTTTCTTGATGGAGAAGAGCTTGAGCTTGGAAAACGACAGCACGCGGCCATTCAACCAGGAACCGGGCCGCGGTGAATCCGGGTGGCAGTACTGACCAACTGCGAAAGTACAAGGATACACATTAGGGCTTATATTCACTTCGCCACAAATTGACAAACACAAAAACGTAAGGAAAAGCGCCTCTGTCGGGAGGCGGCAATAAGGCTGACGACGGTAGCGTCTGCATGGCTCACACTCACCGCATTGGCGCCCAGTGGAATCCGTGAAGGTTAGCCACGCCTTGTACTGCCACTCATCCACCAAGTTTGTAATCCGGAATTCAGGCGCTGGCTTCATGAATCTGCATGCGAGGTACGAGGCACGGTAATTCTTCACGAACCGTTGCCACGCGATGCGTATGCAAGCACGTGTCGAAACGAGCAGCGCAAACATGATGATTGCACGATGCCACAGTGAGAAACACATGAACAGACAGCAATATACGAGGTTCGCCGCATAGGTGCTTGTTCCTAGTATCTGAATTACGCGCTGCATGTAGGCACGAACATGCGCGACTCAAACAGCTTGCTCTCAGCACTGCTGAATCGGTTTAAACTGTAGGGATGCCTTCGCAAAATGAGTGATTATTGTTCCCGTCATTACTGTCCACTGTTTCTTTTTTCAGAGCAGCATGTACACCACGATGTGGCATGTGAGGCTTCTCGGCAGGATCGCTCATGCGTGGTCGGAACGCTCATGCCAACAACGGAAGCCAGCACGCTGCCCTGTGGAGTGTGATATTGCAACGCTTCTGAAAGCGAACCGTTTTGAGATCGCCCCCGTGCACTATACACTCTAAGCCAAAAAGGACTAAAACGGGTATGGCTGTTAGTCTCTTGGGGGACTAAATGACCTGCCACAGATTTTGAACCAATTTTGGACTAACTGCGGGAGCAAATGCAGCGGCCTAACTGGGGGAGCAACTACTGCGGACTAAAAGTGAGGGCAACTTTTAGACCCTCCCAGTTAGTCCCTAGAGGATCAACGGTTAGTCTGTTAAAGTTACTCTACAGGAGTAACTGCAGGAGCAACTTTTAGTCCCTCCCAGTTAGTCCCTAGAGGACCAACAGTTAGTCTGTTAAGGTTAGTCCACAGGGAGTAACTGCAGGAGCAACTTTTAGTCCTTCCCAGTTAGTCCCTAGAGGACCAACAGTTAGTCTGTTAAGGTTAGTCCACAGGGAGTAACTGCAGGAGCAACTTTTAGTCCTTCCCAGTTAGTCCGAAATCACTTTTACAATGATTCCAGGTTGCCATAGCTTTTCAAGCAAAAACAATGATCGAACTCAAGTAACCCATGTTTATTTTTGATTACATATTGCCACCATCATCTTGAGCCACAATTAACAAAACAAAAAAAGGAATACTAGCATACAAATGCCAAGTCCTTGGTATACAGTAATGACATATAGATACAGAAGATAAAAAAATTGACTGAAAATATGCAGCAGTTCAAACAAAATAAAACAACTCCAAAGTATACAGCAGATGAAACGTGTCATAGCCAGAGTAAAATCATGAAAATGAAATTAAGTCAGGAGCAGTCACAGTCAAATATAAGTTAGAAGCACTCTACAACCCCCGAATGCAGAGATCTAACTTGGCTCGAACTTGACTTCTGGCAGTCTCAAAACAGCTTCGCCGCGCGTCGTAAATCGTGCTTGATCTTGCGGACGACTTGGGAACGACTTGGCTGCGTCGAAGTCCGCTCAAGTTTGAAGTCTGCTCCCGGGCTAGCTTGAAACTGACTTCGTGTGTTATTCCAACATGGCAGCCTCCCGAACGGACGTCGCGCGGAGGTTAGCTGCTTTCGAGTTTGATTGCTACGCCATGGATACAGCATTTTCAGAGGCGCAGCCCTTGCCGAAAATTCCGCGACCCACCCTACGTGACCGAGGGAATTCGATGCAGCTGTACGACGACGAACAATTCCTCGGTCGCTACAGATTCACGAAGAACGCCGTGCGACTTCTCGCTACGTTGCCTATCCGGGTAAGCTGGGACAATAGAGGACCGACTGTGTGCCTCCTATGCTGCAGTTGCTGATGGCTGTGATGTTTTACGGCGCTGGCACGTTTCAAACAGTCACCGGAGGTCCGGTCCGCATTCCTCAGTCAACAGTAGGCTGTTTTAGCAGAGCGTTTTTGACGGTCCGCTCCGCTCAGCGGGCTAGCGGAAGCGCAAGTGCGCATGCGCGACCCGTTCAGCAGTGAGCGGGCGAGCGGACGGGCGCCCCCTCTCCGCTAGAAAGCTTTCTCAGCGGAGCGCGGCGAGCGCGTCAAGCGGGTCTAGCGAAGCAAAATGGCTGCCCCCAGTGCTGATGGCCCGTCCACGAGGTCGTTTGAATCGGGATTTGTAAAGCGCAAACCTAGAGTACACTTTAGGAAACACGAAGATCTTCTTCTATTCGGGAGGTTGTGGCCATGAACCCGTTTCAGAACCATGCCATGTGTGCACGTTTGTTTATGCGGACCACGTTTTAGGTGTACTGAAAGAGCAAAAAAACTTGTCTTGGCTACAACACAGCGTAACGGCTTTGTTAATGTAAGGATTATATATATATATAAGAAATGAAAATGCAATGTATTGCGTGAAATGCCTTCAGACACTTGAGCAATTCCGAATATATTATTTTATTGCGGCAATTCTTACAACTTGAATATTATGTTCATAGCGGTTTTACCTTCTGCGGCAAGGTGGCGCGTCAGGCAAGCACATGCCTTTCGGACGCAGCCGGGCGCTCCGCTAAAACTGATTCTTCGTCCGCCGCTCCGCTAACTGCGAGCGGGTACGCAAGAGCGGACCGGACCGTCAAAAACGTTCTGCTAAAACTGTCTAGTGTGCCGCGCAGTAGGAAAGGTGACTCTGCTCATCGCGAAGCACCCGCGCTGGTACTGGTGCGCTTCCCGCAGTCGCGGAAAGATTGATTGCGAGCGTATTTTCTTATCTCCTGTGACTACACATAATAAAAAGTAGCCCAAATAAGCCAGTCATGCAGAACATGTGCGCTTACCAGTTTTGTGGCGCTTTCCCTTTTCTTCCGCAGCTTCCTCTTTCCGCTTTTGCTTCAGGTTGGTCCAGCATTTTTTCAGTTGCAGGTGATCGCGCCGCGTAATCCCGTGGTTGGCATTCAAATGTTTTGCTATTTCTTTCCATGTCTGATTCTTCTTGGTCAACGACGCGACGTAAGTTTTCTTGCATTCCACAATATGCTTGTAGCCGTTCAGGAGTGTCGTCGGCAGGCTCCTTTCCTCTTCTTTAAAACGGGCTGCCGTGTTGCGTTGCGGTGCATTCTCTTGGGAGGAGACCGTACGTGAGTGCGACATTTCAGCGTCAAAGCCTGTTGACAGAACAGCAATTTCGTACCAAATGCGGCGCGCGGCCGTCGCGCGAGCCCCACAACTTGTTTTCCTAACAGACGACACTTTCCTAGCAGACGACACGCACTGCCAATTTGCGATGTCTGCGACGGTGCCGCACTCTCCCGCTCGTTGTTCTCGACAAACCCTCCATGCGAAGCAGGCAAATCGTTTGCACGTGTCATTTTATTTATTTATTTTGTTTTCTATCGGGTGTTGTCACCCATATGGGTCCGGGAAGGGGACTCAACGGCGCTCGGTACTCTTTGTTCACAGCACATGTTGCAGTTTTTTTTTTCTTGTTTGTGACTCCGGCCTAGTGCGTTCAAATAGGTTGGCTTTTTCTTCAAAGGGTCACGTAGCCCGAGCAGAACACGGGCCGTCGCCTTCCTCCTCGAATGCCTATAGGCAAAAAGGGACGTGCGAGCTCCCTCAGAAACCGACCGTATGCCTCGTCTCGGCCTCTTGTATCCGGTTGCCGGCCCAGACGGCGCATGAACGCCTTGCGGCAATCGAGAACAAAAGCCGAGAAAGAAATGACAGACGAACAGACGGGGGCATGATCGGCAGACGCTGCCTCAGGACATCGAGACGACGGAAGAGTGCGCGCGCGCCCGACGAGCCGAAGTAGCCATCGGCCGGCGGCGGACAAAGGGGGCCGCCGCCGGCAGAGAGGAAAACGTACGCACCTTCAGACGCCCCGATGTGGTATCCCCGGGACCCGACTTGCGCGCGCTTACCCGGAGTGCACGCAAGCAGGGCCCGATTCCCGCCAAAATGTTAGCCAATGGCGAAAGCCTGTTGACCTTCGTGTGGGCGGGATGACAGCAGAGCGACAGTGTTTTATGACCCGCTGCCACCCCGTCTAGGCAGGGAGGAGAGGGAGGACACGGAGCCCCCCTCTCTAAAGGGACTAAAGTCAGAGGACTAAATTGTGCCGTTGATGCCCACCGTCGACCGTTACCTTGCAAGGACGAACATTTAGTCCCACAAATTTGCGCACGACACTTTATCTCTGCACACGGCACGCACGGTGGATTAACAGTTGATCCAAAGGTCCAACGACTGCCGCTAGTCCCCTTTTCCCCGTTTTCGGCTTAGAGTGTACGGCGCGAGAACACGTCGGCTGTAAAAAACACTCGCCTGCCCAGTGTGTGTATCCGCAGTTCCGTCCTACGCAGCAGGAAGTCGTGCTGGTTGACTAGGGTCACATGGGGAAGCATGGCCGGCAGTCTGCCCAGGATCGCCCGCTGTGGATCCGCCTTCTTCTTGGGAGGGAACTGGGGCCAAGCGCTCCAGTCGTGAACTTGGTCCGGGTGGTCACTAGGAAAGTCCGCCGGACGGACGAGGTTCGGCTGAATCCAGATCTGTGGCTCGCTCCTAACGAAGACGGCTGGGGCTCCAGAGGTGGACGGCACGCTTTGAATGTCCGTCGATTGGGACGCTCCGGCCGGTGGCTCGCTCCTAACGAAGACGGCTGGGGCTCCAGAGGTGGACGGCACGCTTTCGATGCCCTTCGACTGGGACGCTCCGGCTGGTCGCTTGCTATTAACAAAGTAGGCTAGGGCTCCAGAGGTGGACGGTACGCTTTGAATGTCCGTCGATTGGGACGCTCCGGCCGGTGGCTCGCTCCTAACGAAGACGGCTGGGGCTCCAGAGGTGGACGGCACGCTTTCGATGTCCTTCGACTGGGACGCTCCGGCCGGTGGCTCCCGCCCAATGAAGTCGGCTAGGGCTCCAGAGATGGAGGGCATGCTTTCGATGTCCTTCGACTGGGACGCTCCGGCTGGTCGCTTGCTATTAACAAAGTAGGCTAGGGCTCCAGAGATGTACGGCACGCTTTCGATGTCCTTTGACTGGGACGCTCCGGCCGGTGGCTTGCTCCTAACGAAGTCGGCTAGGGCTCCAGAGATGGACGGCACGCTTTCGATGTCCTTCGACTGGGACGCTCCGGCCGGTGGCTCGCTCCTAACGAAGACGGCTGGGGCTCCAGAGGTGGACGGCACGCTTTCGATGCCCTTCGACTGGGACGCTCCGGCTGGTCGCTTGCTATTAACAAAGTAGGCTAGGGCTCCAGAGGTGGACGGCACGCTTTGAATGTCCGTCGATTGGGACGCTCCGGCCGGTGGCTCGCTCCTAACGAAGACGGCTGGGGCTCCAGAGGTGGACGGCACGCTTTCGATGTCCTTCGACTGGGACGCTCCGGCCGGTGGCTCCCGCCCAATGAAGTCGGCTAGGGCTCCAGAGATGGACGGCACGCTTTCGATGTCCTTCGACTGGGACGCTCCGGCTGTTCGCTTGCTCATAACAAAGTAGGCTAAGGCTCCAGAGATGTACGGCACGCTTTCGATGTCCTTCGACTGGGACGCTCCGGCCGGTGGCTCCCGCCCAATGAAGTCGGCTAGGGCTCCAGAGATGGACGGCACGCTTTCGATGTCCTTCGACTGGGACGCTCCGGCTGTTCGCTTGCTCATAACAAAGTAGGCTAAGGTTCCAGAGATGTACGGCACGCTTTCGATGTCTTCCGACTGGGATGCGCCGGTCGGCTCGACGTCGCTGCTAGAAGAGCTGCTGCTACTGCTGCTGCTGCTATTGCCGCTGCAGCTGTCGTCACTGCTGCTACTGCTGCTATCGTCGTTGATGCTGGTGCTCGTCGACAGCTTGGAACGGTCTCCAATAAGCATCACGTCGCCGTAGAGCCTAGGGTCAAATCCATCAGCAGCGGAGGTAGAAGCAAGGCCCGACGACGCCATCCTCGAGGCACAAGCGGAGTCGGTGAAGTGTATCCCAGGGAGCGCGACTTCAGTGGATCTGTGGCGGTCGAGTAGCTGCCGTTTGCTGTGCAGCGAGCGACTTGCTTTACGGCGTGCTCGAGAAGTGTGCTACTCCAAGGCCGGCGCGTATCCTTTTTGACTATGATGACCAGCTTGAATGTATTGAGCACATGCCCACTCACGGTAATTGATTTGGATTGGTGCATAGCTCAACCGACTAGGAGTGGTCGGCCACGCCTGTTTGCTCTGCAAACTTGGCCACGTATTCGTTCTGCGAATTTCTCCTCTCCGTCGAACCGCAGGAGAGCGCAAAACTTGTGTCAAAGTTTTCCTTTGTTCTGATAAACTGGAGGAACATGACCCCCCCCCTTCCCCCCTCTTCTCAGTTTGGAGAAGGCATGACCGGCGCGAAAGGGTGATGGGCTGCTTTTTTCTATACTGAGCCGTGGGGATTCAGGGAGTGTATATACCCGGAAATAGCATGGATGGCAGAGAATAAAGGAGACACAAGAAACGCTTCTTAACTTTGCACCGTGTCCAATGTGCAAAATACCATCTCGAGCTCCCCGGGCGAGATGGTATGCCAGATGAGCGTTTGACGGCTATAATTCCCCGTGAACCTCCGCAAAAGGAGCGCCTAACTTTTTGCAAATGTGGAAGCCAAGTGGCAAGCTAGATAGACTGATCATGGTTATATTGCGCTCAGTTTTACACAAACGATATTAAGGAAGGACAGGACGTGGGCGGACGTAAACGGACGATAGACTGGAAAAGAGGCAGGGGAGGAGTACGAGGCCTCGCCACCCTCTGCTTGCTTCTCTCATACAATAGAGTAGGGGGGGGGGATGAAAAAATAAATCGTAAAGAAAATATTAAAATAAACAAAAAAGGCATGAACAATAAAAGCATGCCCCCAGTCGTGGATAACAAGACGAGGTCACCTGAACGAGTCTTCTGTACTGGTGCTAGCCGCCCGCGAGTGTCCTCGTCTTCAGGAAATAAAAATTTCCTCATCTCGTTCTTCGCCATTAACCTGGCGAAGAATTAACAGCGATATTGTAACCAATCAGTCTTCGGCCCACACTGGCACTTGCAGGCCTAGGCCCACTTGTCACGCTGCCATTCGTAATAAATCGGCTCCCCATAGGAAAACTTCTCACGAAGCTGAACCCTTCGTAGGGGATGACAGATGATAACTTCTCGTGCCACCGGACTTTTCGTCATACACACAACTCGAGTTCGGAGCTGGTTTGCGGTGTGACAAGCAATTTCTTTTGTTTGCCGCACATCACGTTTATAGCAAGAAAAGTGACACAGAAGGCCTCGTTGAAGTGCCCCTCACCAGGTCTGGCCATTTTGAGCTGACAAGCTCAGTGCATACAATGCGCACTAATTACCGTGTCTGATCCCTTCGCGCCGCTTAAAGATCTAGCTTAAACTTCAAGCAAAACGCCGTTTGCCCTTCTTCTCGCGGCCGCCCTGCGCCTACATACATGTCAGTGCTGTGACGTCACTCACAGTCACACGTGTCTTCGAGATTTAATTAAGCCAACATCAGTTATTTGTTTAATCTGTTGCTTCAATAGACGAATTAAAGTGCATATAAGTAGTAAAACATGCAAACCGAAGGTGTGCGTGCTTTTGTTTTACTTTGTTCCACAGCAAGAGAAATGTACTTCCGTTTCGTCAGCTTGTTTCCTTGTCATTTTCCACCTTGTTCTAGCGCCGTCCTCTTTCATCCTCTCGCATTTGCCTCAGTGCTCGTGACTGTGGCGCCGACTTATACCGCATAAAATAAATCTGGAGAGAGAGAGAGAGAGAGAGAGAGAAAGGCAAAGGAAAGACATGGAGGTTAACCAGAGATTATCTCCGGTTGGCTACCCTGTACTGGGGGAGGGGAAAGGGGAAGCGATAGGTGAGAGGGAGAAGGATTAAAAAAAAAGAAACTACACACACACGCACGTACACACAAACTGTTTCTGTGGGCACTGTCACGCAGCCCGCAAAGGCGTTCCTACTGTGATGCAGTGCACCGTACAATCCAGATTCACACAGTGAAGTCACAATCTGTCAGAAAGTCCAGTGTTTTTTAAATACCGCAGCAGCGCCTTCATAGCCGATCGCGCTGATGTTCGCGTAGGCCAGTGTCCAAGGATCTTGTTTTCTGACAGTGGGCGCTTGTCCAGTTTGTCTAGGGTGGCTGAGAGGACTGCTCTTTGCGGGTTGAAACAAGAGCACTCACAAAGAAGGTGCGCGATTGTTTCATTGCACCCGCAGAAGTCACAAAGTGGGTTGTCGGACATTCCGATAAGAAAGGAGTACGCATTTGAAAATGCTACTCCAAGCCATAGACGAACTAGAAGGGTACAGTCGCGTCGTGGAAGCTCGGGCGGAATACGGAGTTGTAAAGTAGGGTCCAGGATATGAAGTCGTGCACTTGTGAAATCGGATGAATTCCACTGAGCTAATGTCAGGTCGTTTGCGAGTACAGCAAGTTTTTTTGCTGCGTCGGCTCTCGAAAGAGGAATGGCAACGCACCTGACGCCGTCATGGGCAGATCGGGCAGCTGCGTCTGCTCGATCATTGCCGTGTATGCCACAGTGACTAGGCAACCACTGATCTGGAAGCTGCTGCTCTACTACTGTACCCGCGTGTTTGTATGAGCGATTAAATCCGACTTACTTATACCGCTAATACGGTGTCGCAGAGCGCGCAAAAGTCTTTCGCTGAGTGAAACGAGACAAAGAAAATAGCTCGCGCGCGAGACCGTCACTGATGCAAAAAAAAGGAAGGCGGGGCCCATGACGTATTCGTCACGCGCTCCTCAGGCTGCGGTGCGGTAGATTTCAGGGAAGGAATTTCGCTTGCGACGTCAGAGGGGTCACGTGGATAGTGTCTACGTTGGCTGTGACGCTCGAATGCGGAGACTATGGGTTCGTGGCACCTAAAATAATTCTGTTTCCGCAATGAATGAACCAACGTGGAAAATTATTGCAGTAGAACACTCCTTAGAGGGCATGTAACAGCTTCTAGTATATAACAAAAATTTCTTCGTGGACTGCTGAACGACGTTTCAAAGAACTTGTAGCTTTTTAAACCGATGCTTTCTTTGCCTTCGTTCGTAGCAAGTGACTGTGTAAACGGCTTTCTCGTTTCGAACGAGTCGAAGCCTAACGAAAAAAGCGTTCGAGATGTCAGCGCCACCTATCGCTACAGGCGCGAAATAGCCGCGATGACGGCATATGGCCTCTGAGATCCGGAGACATCACCGGCCAACTAAAATTCTAGAAAACGTGCACTGCTTAGACCGTACGCATCGAGCGGCCCACGCAGCTAAAACGTCTTCGGTCATCGCTGTGAGTTTGTACGGAACGGTAATACCGTACCGTATACCGCACTTACCGTACCGTAATACATCACTGCTAAAACTATAGCGCACATTAAGCAGCGCACGTTTTCCACAATTTTAGCTGGCCGGCGATATCTTCAGATCTGAGAGGCCATATGCCGTCGTTGCGGCTATTTCGCGCTTGTAGCGATAGCTGGCGCTGACATCTTGAACGTTTCTTTCGTTAGGCTTCGACTCGTTCGAAACGAGAAGCGATCTCGAAAACACCACGAGGTTATCCAAAATACTCTGTAGACGAAGCGGCCTGAGCCGTTTACAAGTCATTTGCTACGAACGAAGTGCATTTTACAAATTTGGCATTGCATTTTACAAAAGCAACGCCAAATTCAATTCGAAGCGAGCAGCGGGGACCGCCGCCATGTTTCTTACAAACTCCGAAAACCACGCAAAAACGCTGACTCGTTTGCGTTGCGTACGCGCGCTACCCGCTATTTCGTTTAGCGTTCAGCGCATGCGCAGTAACGACCCGCTATTTTTTAGCGTACGCAAGGTAAAGCGTACGCTAGTCAGCGCCACCTATCGCTACAGGTGGGAAACAGCCGTAACGGCGGTATCTGGCCTCTGGCCAACTAAAGTTGTAGAAAACATGCGCTGCGTAGCGTACGCTACACTTAGCGTATAGCGTATGCTATAAGTTGCGTACGCTAAACTAAAACTGTCTACTGTCTGATGACATTCTAATAGACTTTAAGCGAAAAAAATGGCACTGGGCAGGTCATATAATGCGAAGATTAGATAAGCATTGGACCATTAGGGTGACAGAATGGGTACCAAGAGAAGGGAAGCACACTAGAGGACGGCAGAAGACTAGGTGGTGCGACAAAATTGGGAAATTTGCGGATGCTTCTTGGAATCGGTTGGCGCACGACAGGGGTAATTGGAGATTGCAGGGTGAGGCCTTCGTCCTGCAGTAGACATAAATAGCATGATAATGATGATGATGCCGCCTCAAACCGGCGCTCTCGCAGGCGGATCTGCTGGCAGCCGTGGCCACAACCATGGCAACGCTGGGCCTAGCTGCTTCGACGTTCGCTATTAGGCTTCTTGCCGTTCTTGTGCCATGTTTTTCATTTGAAGGATTCGCCATTGTTAGCGACGGCACCCACTCCTCCTTCGTGGACCTCGCGATTTGTTTCGAAGCTCGGAAAGCACAAAGCATTGCACAATGACGGTTTTTGAAAGTCAGCTTTGCCTCGACACATAATTGTTACGTAGTGGAGCATACGCAAAAGTATTGCGGTGAAGTATGACAAGTGTCGTGAGGGGCAATAGCCATGGGACACAGCATGCATTGCTTAATTATACATGCGTTCACCCGCCATCTCCGTACACAGTACGGGCACCGATATACCTAATTAGCGTACTGGCAGGCCTTCTGAGCTTTTCCAATTATGCCTGCAGCGATTTGAGCCCTTAAAGGGCCCCTCACCAGCTCTCGCCATTTTGAGCCAACAAGCGCCGTGCATACTATGCACGCTAACGATCGTGTCTACTAAGTATTATATCGCTACACGCCGCGCAAAGAATTCAAATTTCAAACCCAGTGCCGTCTGCCCTTCGCCTCGGGGGCGCCATGCTTCCAGTCGGAGAGCGGACGTAATTGTACAAGTACGCCTACGTACATCGCACTGCTGTGACGTCGCTCGTAGTGACACGTGACTTCAAGAATTATTTAAGACAACATCCGTTATTTGTGCAATCTGTTGGTTGAATAGACGAAATAAAGTAAAGAGAAATAATAAAACACACTAACAGAAAGTCAGTGCGTTCTTGTTTTACTTTACACCGCTGTAAGAGAGGCTGTACATCCGTTTCGTCTGCATGTTCCCACGTCGTGTAGTCGCACGCGGACAACGAAAGTATCCGAAGCATTCCACATTCACGTTAGTGGCGAAGCATGTGTGAGCCTTCCGTCCGTTTCTCTCCTTCCGAAGGAGATTGCTTTCCTATTACATTAATTGCAATTCCCCCTGCGCATGCCCAATTTTGTAGATTCTGTGGTTTCAGATAGCGGCGGAGCATATATATGCTGACTGAAGGAATAAAGACACTTTGGTTGTTAGTCAGCGCTGGTGTATGTGTCCCTTCGCTCGTCCCGTCGTTTAGCGCTGTTTTTATTGCTTGTAACGAAAGTATGTCATTTTCTGCAACGTTCGAGCTTGCGATCTTGATCCGCTTGTGTCTTCCTCAGTATTCGTGTACCACTGGCTTATACTGCTAGTCAGGTGTTCTCGTGCGCAGCACGCGATTTTGCGTGCTGCGCGAAACAGACGCGACCGCGCATGCGCGACGCCGTCAGTAGACGTGCACCGCGCAGCAAGAAAGAGAGGAGAAAAAAATGTAAAGGCGGGCCCGTGACATTTGCATCACGTGATCCTTGAACCCCGGTATGGGAGAATGCAGAGAAAGAATTTCGCTTGCAGAGGCTAGACGGGGCAAGTGGAAAGAGTGTCTCTCTTAGCAGTGGCCCTCGCCTCCTGAAATCATCGCTTCGCGGAACTGAAATATTTCTATCTCCGCTATTCATGAACCAGTTTGAAAATTGTTTTGCAGCAGTACGCTCCCTAGAGGGCACATAACCGAGATGCAGGTGTCCCTCATCCAAACGAAAATAAATTATTTAAAGCTGTGAAACACAACACTCGGATGTTTTGCTTGGGCTGAGGCTATGTCAGGACAGATGGGGTTTACTTACCAACTGTTGAGAGAGAATCTCACTGATGACAAAGTTCAGGCCGCATACCAATGAGCTTGCTATGAGTTTATAGAAATTGCTCATATTCCAAAACAGCTTATTTTGTGTGCATCTCCTTTTTATGCGTATTTGAGGACGTACGAGTCGATTTGCAGTGGTTTTTACCATTTTTTAAAGCTACTTTATGCGCTGGGCACTTTACTAACGCCACCCTTCCGTTTTATTTTTTAATAAAATAAATACAACTCTTTACTATTGAAAGTGTATTACGTCGGGTTTTTTTTTTTTTTTTTACACGCTTACTAGAGAGTGGCAGTATCAGGCGACATGGTGTTAACCCGTCTTGATATAAAACGAAGTTCTGTGTCACTCAGAGAATTTTCGCAAAGGCACTCAGTGAAAGTGTGAAAAACAGCGAATTTGGAAATGCCAACTTGGTAGACACCGTGGGTCTAGTATACAAAGGTCCAGAAAAAACTATTTTAGAAGTAATTTTTTTCTTCAATAGAATCAAGTGCATCTTCTCCTCTTAAACTAATAACATTTTGAGATTCTGTCATAATGAATACAAACGAGGTTCTCATTTCATTGTGGACCTGTGTTTTGTCACAATTTTATTTATTGCACAGAAAGTTTTGCTTTCCAGTATTTCTCCAGAGTACGGAAGGGTTAGTCCCAACATTACAACAGGTTGGTTATGATCAGGAGAATCTAGGTCAATGATAAAACAGCCACGCATCACGTGACTCGCCCCGCGCATAGCCAAAAAAATTAAATTATGGGGTTTTACGTGCCAAAACCACTTTCTGATTATGAGGCACGCCGTAGTGGAGGACTCCGGAAATTTCGACCTCCTGGGGATCTTTCACGTGCACCTAAATCTAAGTACACGGGTGTTTTCGCATTTCGCCCCCATGGAAATGCGGCCGCCATGGCCGGGATTCGATCCCGCGACCTCGTGCTCAGCAGCCCAGCACCATAGCCACTGAGCAACCACGGCGGGTGCCGCAGAGCCAGCGCTGACGGTCAAGAACATGCGCCGTCCACACTCTTTCAATGGCAGGTTTAGGGTTATTCGACACCTGCCAAAGGTTTTGAGTTTGGAGGGTCACTGGTTGCTCACCCTCTCTTCGGTTCATAAATGCATGCAACCGGCTTTTGACGCCAGTTCTTGCAGCGTAAATCCAAAGCTATAGTCTTGTGACGAGTTTCTCAAGGCTACTAAAAGAGACTGCGCGTCACAAACGGCATCAGGAACGAGAGGCCGCCGTACGGTGCGTCGCAAGCAAAGTGGTGTGCGTGAACAGCTTTTTTTTTTTTTTTGCCATACCCACCCGCCGTGGTTGCTCAGTGGCTATGGTGTTGGGCTGCTGAGCACGAGGTCGCGGGATCGAATCCCGGCCACGGCGGCCGCATTTCGATGGGGGCGAAATGCGAAAACACCCGTGTGCTTAGATTTAGGTGCACGTTAAAGAACCCCAGGTGGTCAAAATTTCCGGAGTCCACCACTACGGCGTGCCTCATAATCAGAAAGTGGTTTTGGCACGTAAAACCCCAAGTATTATTATTATTAACATACCATGCGCTCGCCTTTCTTTGTTAGGCAGCTTGTGGGCAGGGTTGCCAGGTCGCTCCAACCATAGGCAGCCAAAGTGGCCTCCGCCGTAGCCCAAATGTAGCCAAAAGCGAAACCTTTGGGTAGCCCAAAAATAGCCAAGAAGCTTTGTATTTTTTTTTTGCAGTCATTTCTTACGCATACTGAATTAATTTTCGGCAATAATACCTATATATTAGATTTCCCACGCATGACCACGCATGACCTCCGCGCGCATTGTCACGGAGGCCATGCGGCACGGACAAGAGATGCTGCACAAACGCAAGAAGTGCAGAAACGCAGGCACGCAGGCAAATTCGTGATAAGGCAAATGCAGTCTTCATTGCAAATGCACTGTTTTATTTTTTCCAGAGCACGACAAATCACGAAAAGAACAACACACAAATAGCACCGCGAAATAAACGCGCTTAGCAATGGCATGCATTCAGGCTTTCAGTATTATTACTTACAGCTCATGATAATTTCGCTTAACACCACACAATGCACTAAAGTAAAAACTGCGAAGAATCGCAAGACAAAGTCTAACACAATAGATGGCGGTTGGTACAAAATCTAGTACGATATATATACACAAAGAAAGTATGCTGATGTCACGTGGTAGTGAAGTATAAAGAACACAGTAGGAATACTGTGGAAGACGAGATTAAGTCTTATTGGGCGAACCTATTCGCATAAAAACACGCTACACTTAAAAAACAGCGACAGTGGCGAAGACAGTCGGCGAACGTCAAAATCTGATCAGCGGGGAAAGCGCGTCGGCTTTTGTACATCAGTCGTCGAATGTTCCACACTAATAGCTGGGATCCACGGGTCTTGCATAAAATTCTATACTATAGGCGTCGCGCGTGCATGCAATCAGATTACGCAAGGTTCGGTGACAGACAGCGGATGGAACCATCGGTAACATTCCAGAAACTTCCGATACATGCAGGCGCGTCCTGCACCGTGCGATAAAAGTTGTTAGGCGCTGAAACGTGGTCACTCGATCAACAGAAACAAGTACCAGTGTCAATACGATTAAGCATCACGAGCTTATGGCGAAGTGGAACTGCTTGTTCCGTACAATATGTCAGAGCTGAAACGGGACAAAAATTCTCGGCCTGGCTCAAAATCCTTGCAGCCGCCTCCGTTCCTGGCCAGGCCAAACTTCACGTGGAGGAGCGCTGCCAATGCCTCGTTCGACAATACATTTCGAAGGTCGGTTTTAATGAGCGAGACCTGGCTGAACACGCATTCGACGGCGGCATTTGGTACGGGTAGTAGTGATAGCAAAGACAGGAGGAGGGTTTGGAGTTGTGTAGGGAACGCATGACTGTGGTTATGGAAGAGGATATGTTCTACGTTGGCGTTGGAGCAGGGGCAATTTGGGCAGGAAGAGTCCGAGCGAATTGCCATGTATACGCGCCACGCGGCAAGCAGAAAATTCGACAAATTTTGGTTAGGTTCAGCTCGGTGTTCGCTCTCCGTTCTGGCGCCGGGAGCTAGAAGCATCTCATGCTTAAAACGTAGCACGCCGAAAGCTCACATGTGGAGACAGCAACAGTTTATGTTCGCTGGTGCACGCGCGGCTAGCGTTAGTTCACGGATGGAGACATGCTTCCTTAGGCCCGCTTTCTTAATTAAAATTATCAAAAGGCCGCTATCCTTGATCTTTTGACCTGCATATATATGTGTTCTTTAACATAGAACTTGCAAATTTTGATTTTGTATTAGACGCGCTCAATTTATTTGACCTGCTGTCGTCTGCATTTTGATTCCATCGTGCTTTTCATTTGTGCTTAACTATTCCTACTTTTTTTTTTTACACAGGAAATAGATGTAGCCCAAAAATAGCCATATAGCCAAAAGGAAAATTCTGACGCGAACTCGGACAAAAAGTAGCCCAATTTGGCTATTAATAGCCCAATCTGGCAACCCTGTTTGTCGGCTTTCTGAATGTCGAGCAGCTGCTGCAAATGCATCTGTGTCAATTGAACACGGAACAGTAACTTTAGTCGCCGATGCCCGATGAAGCAGCGCCGAGTAGGCCTAATAGTCTAGGCAGTGTGGCCGTGACAAAACTTCCCTTTGGGCCGCTTTGGCAACAGGCTGTAAACCGTTGCAGAATGAGTGCCGCTAATATGTTAGTTCAGTTGTGACCGATGAGCCGAGTTTGCGTGTGCAGGTTAGATTGACGACCTTTAAAGCTGCATAACGTCTGTCGTCGTGGCCCTAACACAGCCTGCGTTCCGATCATCATAAATAGTTTGGGCCTATTTACGCACACGCTTTCGTAATTGACGAAATGTGCACTTTTCTTACTGTTGCCTTTACTGGCATCTCGTTACCATTGCGATCGGTCATGTAGACCGTTAAGAGAATTCTATTAATTTGATTTTTCAGTTAGTTTAATCCCGACCGAAGGTTCCAGCCAGCAATCGTGCTTGTCTGTTGGCTTAGACTCGTTTTTTCAATCCCAAATTTGGCCTTCGCTGAATAATTCTAACTTGAGTGGTAAACATGCACGCGCCTGACCTCGAAGGTGGCGCCAATAGCAACCACATTTAGCGGCAACTTACGAAACGGTAATTGACTTGAACACACATCACCATCCACCAGAAATGCCTATTGTCAGCCTTCCCTAGTAGGACTTTAAAGCAAAAACGATAGAGCGCATCAAATGATTACGGTGTTTCCTCAATTCGGATCTCTCTCTCTCTCTCTCTCTGTGCGTTTGAAGATTGGTCTGAATATTGCCTGCACGTGATGCAATCGGATACAATGCAAAACGGCAGGCGATGGCAGCGGTTATCATTCTCACGTATCACGATGACAATGATGACGTGCTACTTTTTCTTTGATTGCAAAATCTCATTCTAAAGATCTTTGTGTTTGTTGCGAAGTCGTTTCACAAGCGTAGAATATCAAACACGATGAACTGTGTGAAACACGTGTCGTGGTTTGTAGCAGTTAAGATTGAGTAACACCTAATGATGGACGTTAAGTATAAATTTCTATTCTCTGAAGGTAGAGTTTGCAGATTTCGTCTTTTAATATTGCCAAAACAGGAGGCATGCTACGCTTTTCTCGCTAAAAAAAATGGGTGCACATTAGATTTCTACTTTGATCATGGAAAGTGGGTGCAAGTTAGAATTGTCGAATTACTGATGAATAAATCAGCAGTTCTTAGGCTTTAGTTTTTTTCTGCATCCTGTTAAATTAAGCTTGCTGCATCACTTCATTTGTTCAGTTCCGTAAAGGTCGAATGAACAGAAGTTATCTGCGTGTGTAAAGATGTTGCACGATTTTACTGGTAAACTTCTTTCGGTGAGGAGGAGGAGGAGAAACATCTATTTTCTTTAAAAAAAGGAAAGGACAAGCAGGTGTCTTTCTGCTTGTGCGGGAGGCGCCCTTATTGCACGGCTCAGGCGGCTCCTGCTGTCTCCCGGGCCCGCCACACCAGTTTCTGATGGTTACGAGGGCCCGAACTAAGCACAGCCTCCCACTGCTCGGGTGTGGAGTTGGGTATTTGTGGGGCTGCCTTCACGTTAGGGCACGCACATGTGGTGTGATATAGGGAGGCGTAATTGTTACAAAGGGGACATTTGTATGACTATAGAGTGGGGTGTGTTGCATGCACTCTTCTTAAATAGGGGTATGTATTATTTTGTATTTGTCGACAGGTTACGGCGTCTTCACGTGAGAGGTCTTGTGTGGAGGTGGGTATAGCGTCTTCTGTTCAATCTGTGGTGTTGCAGTATGGCGTTGTATTGCAATACGTACGGTCTCCATAGATGCGGTCGGATCCCTCTCTTGTAAACTTTTCTAGCCGAGAGTACACGGCACATAGAACCTACTCAGCATCATGTGTAGGTGCACCGCTTTTATTTCCTCTTAACTGAATGAAAACTATTGCACGTTGTGATTTCGCGAGCGCATTTCTCATGTGCACCTGTCGCGTGTTTTGCAATAGCGCAGGAGTAAGGACCGTCCGCGCTTGAGAGAGAGAGACCGGTCACAAGAGCGATCGTCACGCCAAGGGAAGTCTATAGGCGTGACCGGTTCTGAGTGGGACTACAGAGACAGGAGCCGCCAAAGGGACCGCTGCCGAGACAAGGAGAGGGAGCACGGCAGTCGCCACTAAATGTCCCTCTTCACCACCACGTGGTGAGCGTTTGCCGTGTTTCTTTTCCTACTTGAAATTCAATTCAGTAGGCGACTATTTACTTGGGTCTAACTCGTTAAAGCTTGACATGGGCATCAGAATAAAACGGTCCGTAAGTTGTGACCTAATCCCTCCCACTTATCTTGAAACCTTGTTTCCAAATTCGGAGGCTGTGTGTCGTGATACTACGGGTGCTTCTGCACGCGCCAGATGCTTGACATGAGAGAATGAGGCTTGGAGCAATGGGAATTGCATGCAAGAAATTTTATTTTTTCATGTGAAAACAAATCGCTATTTCTTTCTTAAGTGTACCATGATAACTTGGTCAGGTAAGTCTACAAGACATTGCAATTTCCGGTTATGGTCATAACAAAGTCGTGCAAGTGAAATTTGCATAAGTACATCTATTGTAAAAACCACTTTTCTAAAGCAAACCATAGTTTTCAGCAGAAAGAAGCATCGTCTGTTAGTTAGAGATTTGGTAAAATGCCACGCACTGAGCTCACAGCATCAGAGGGAGGCTTTGCTTAATGTGACTCAGTCTTGAACGTTTTCTTGACTCGAGGCTTGAGACTAGAAGCAAAAAAAAAGGAAAATGAAAATAAAATACGGAACGTGGTTTCATCAGCTGCAGGAGGAAAAAGTGAGAATAGGACAGTGAAATGCACAGATTTGGAAAGGAAACAGCTCTCATGCAAAGCACGACACCCACCTAGAATTTCAGGTTGCGACGGCAATGAAGCGGTCACCAACAGATTTCCGGACGACCGATGCGCTGATGATGTGTCCGTAATCGTCCACAATCCCAACATTCACTTGGATACGGTAAGTGCGGCAACTCCTCAGACTGATCTGCAAGACAAAGGAGGGCAGTTTCTGGTGTTGAGCTTTTAGTTTGGAGTGGGGAAGGGAAGGCGTTGGTCTAGGGAACAGACTGCATGCTCATTTTTCGTTATTCTTATGACATACATATTTACGAACAAATTTACTCTCCGTCCCAGCCTTGCGAAAGTGGAGGTCCAGCAAAGGTGTTGAAAACCAACACTGCAACTGCTAAGGGGGTTATGCGATGCTTTATTGCTTGAGAGTAATGGCAATTGTGACAGCACGCTGCCCCCTATAGCGGTGCTGCAACAACATTGAAGTCATTTGTTAGGCTGGTTCTTTTACATACGAAATGCTAGGAACGTCGCTCCTCACGTTGCCTGTTGCCATCACTGTGGCAGCTTGCGCAGCAATAATCGTTACCGGGAAATGTATGCAGGGAGCACCACGTGCATCGCAGTGTTGTCAGGACCGCCTCATCAATTACGTGGTTTCAATGACTGCTTTGCGCTTGTTCTTTATTGAAATATATACTGTTCTGTATACGTTGCATGAGCGATTACAGAGAATGTACGCACTGTCCACTTCATTTTGCTAACTGACTGAAGCCTGTACCACACTGGGGTAGGGGCCACTGCTCTTGTCTTAGCACTGTCGCCAGGATGGGTCCACGATTTTGACGATAGATGCGAACACGAAAAATGTTGACCAACTAGAGGATAACAGCTTCGCTGTAAAATCAAAATCTAGCCTGCTTGAAGCACCAATACTTTAGTGTGTGACTGGGCAGCCTACTCAACCCGAGTGGAGTGCCCACTTACCTGTAAGTAAAGCAGTTTAAACGGCATTCAGCGAACTGATAGCGTTCGCCATGCACAATAGTATGAACGGCACCAAACACTTCATGAATTAGTTCGGTACAAAACTGGCCTGGCACTTCCTGCGCTCTCAACAGGCTCCGAAAGCATGGGGATTCAATTTTTTTTTTATACCAGTCGCTATTAGTTACCAGAGTCTGGTCAAACCCACAACCTCGTGCTATCAAGCCACACTGCACAAACCCTGCACAGAATGAATCAAACGCAAAGATAGAAGCATTTCAGTGTTCCACTGGTGAAGGAAATGACAATGCAGGCCATCCTGAAACAACCTAAGGGTGCATACACATTGAACCTGCCGGTGCCATGCTGTCGGTAGTACTCATCGCTTTCTCTCTCTACTTAAGGACAAGGGTTCATTGAGCAGAATGCAATTGTGTATTTTTTCAATGAGTCATAATTGAGTAAAGCATGTTGTTTAGGATTTCATTGTTTCGGATTACATGGGAATCCGTTTCCACAGATTCCCATGTAAATTTAAGTACGGAAGTGCCACCGTTCATGAAATTTTCTGCCTGCACTCACACTGTTTCGGTAAATACTCTGCGACGGTGCCTGACGCTGCGTCGGGATCATTGCAAACTAGCTAACGTATTCCGCAACTGTTCTTAGTCGTTCTGTGTGGGAAGGAAGCAGGCCGTCAATGCACAAAGCATTCGCTTCTTTTTTTTTTCTTTTTGAGGGGGGGGGGGAGTAGGGGCGTCGGGAAAGGTGTGTACCGATCTAAGGTCCTGCGCACGCGTTTCTGATTTTTTATTTGTTCTGTTTGGTCTTAAAGCATCTCTCCTATGACAATACTGCACGAAACAAGGGCCAGGACTGCGTACTTAAAGCGGTTGTTGGTGAAGACTGAGCATGCGAGCTTCCCTACAACAGGCGAAAGCACTAATCGCGCTGTAAACGGGGCGCGCTGGCACACTCACCGTCCCGCTCACATATTGTCAATCGACACCACTGAAATGTTTCCGTGTCATCTGGCATTTTTGACAAGCATTCCGCAACTAAACTGGTGCTTGGAGCCATGTATCTCGTCTTGAATGCACACATGGCGGCAAGGGGAGTACTGCGCTTTCTTTACACCCGAACGTTACCGATTAAGTGATTGGTGTCAATTCTCGTACATCGCGTATAAATTACAAAACGTAAGGAGAAATAGTAATCTTTGCGGCGCCGGTTACATCGCAGACTAACTTTTATAGTATGCGGCGGGCCTCTTACGGCGCGCTTGTCTGTACGCGGAGTCACTTGGCCTGGACAGCCGCGCTTGTCGTCTCTCGTATTCCACGCCATATTATATGGCCAGTGTTAAACGTAGCCTCTCCTTCGACATCGCATCGCTGCGTGTCCTTGGAAAGGTCAAGGACCGCGCTTAGAGATACCAGAGGCCCGTAGGCCACCTGCATCTGCAGGTGCGCACGCTTTCGTCTCGCCTCATCACCTCTATCCCCGCCATATTGAAACGTTCTCCGCGCCACCTATAGGCGCTGGAAAGTGCAAATCACTCGGATGCATCATATTTCGTGAAAATCGGTCCATGAGTGATCTCAGAAAAACGTATTTTTTTTTTTTTTTGCGTTGTACAGGCCGCGTCGGAGTTAGGCCCGAGCTAAAAAATTGGAGGACACTTAAGCTTCGCCTTCAAGAGTGGGACGCGACAGCGTTCCCGTCGACCCGCCAAGGGGTATAAGACAATGCGCTATGGCACAGCGATCACTTACGATGCGCCCCGCATCGGACTTAGCGCCCACCTATCACGCGGTGAGCGTCGAGCAACGGAGCGTTCGCCGCGGCAACGAAACGTGCGCCTGAGCGAAAGAAACGAACCAAAGAACTCGGTGTCTCGGAGGGGAAACGGCCTACGCCAGCCAAACGTCGTGATCGGCACGCGCAGAGAGATAGATAGTAATCTAAACCGGAAGCACGGCGAAGCGTCGTCAGGGGAGAGGGAGTCCCGCGACGCGCCTGGCAGCGGTCCCAATGCGCGCGCGGCGCGCCTCCTGTCGGGGCAGCGCCGTACATTGAGAGGAGGGGGTCTTCTGTGTTTGCCGCAAGATGGCTCTGCGTGTGCGGAAAGCGCAGAAGAAATTCAGCGGAAACGCACTTCGCAACTCGTGTAATTGAGACTTCTGTACGTTACATGTTCATAATTACCGATATACACCGCAGTATAACTTTCCACGGCTCGTTTCGAAGGCAACACCGCATTCACTAGAGGCGCGTTTGCACCGCTTGGAAGCATCGAACTCGTGGCTGAGTGGTAGCGTCTCCGTCTCACACTCCGGAGACCCGGGTTCGATTCCCACCAGGCCAATCTTGGAAGTTGCTTTTTATTTATGAAGCGCCTGCCGTGATTTATCGCTCACGGTCAACGCCGCCGACGCCGACGACACCGGCTTTTCTGCGACACGAGTTCCTTAACGCTATCGCGTTAATATAAGGCTGGGTGCCTCAATGCGCGCCTCCTGCCCCGCTCCGTGCAAGGTGGCCGCATTCTTGGAACGGATCGTCTCTTCGCCGCCCGGCTTTTTCCATCTCACTTTCAACGGCCACTGCGTTGTGAATTTTGCAAGGTTACCAGATGCTGCGCGCTGCTGTTCTCCAATACTTCGACAAATGGCTGGCGATTTTTTTCATGTTCCAGACATCGAAAAAGAAGGCTTCTATGGACGGTGAAGATTAAACAGTACAATTACGTGTCCGTGGGTAGTGCGAGTAAGCTTTACAAAAATGCCTATTAACATTATTTAGAACTTCTACCAACTTTCTATTTACTTTATTGACAGTCTATTTACATTTACATTCTGGTAACATTTGTTCATACACTGCCAAAATACTTCTTTCTTACTTTTGTATAAAGAATACTTTTAATACACAGTCAATAGACTTCCTTATTACTTTTGTATAAAAATATTTTAAATAAGCCGTTAAAAGACTTCCTTCATACTTTTTCACATAGAATATTTTAAGTTCCCCGTCAACATGTCTTCTAGCTTTTGTCTATACAACAAATTTAGCACTGCGTCAAAAGGCTCGTTACTTTTGTGTAAAGAATGCTTTACTATACATCATGAAATTTTTTTTTCTCAAGGACATGTATCCTCAGTACGTCCACAGCTCTTACTGTTTGCCGAAATATATTTAGAAAGGGAAGTAACTTGAGAGTTCTTGATAATTTTTTCTAACACACATTAATGCCGATATGTGACATACTCAGGAATCAAGCTCTTTGTTTTAAATCGTAGCCCCAATCCAAGTCGGTAGCGAATTGTTGACGGAGTGCTACTAAAATGTTTAAAGAAACATGTTCGTAAACTGTTAGAACTAATCTTTTTAAAGGTTTTACTGGACTACGTGAGCGTGCGGTGACGTCAGCACACTCTGAGAAATTTGTTTGCGCTACACCACCTGACCGGTGTGATAGCGGAGAACTGTGCAGGCCGCGCACCAGCTGCCCAGCTTCATCCCGGCCTTAGGGCTGGTTAACTAAAAGCCGATTTACGCTTGAGCCGTGACGCGTGCGGTCGTGCAGAAAACTGCACATTTCGCACACTGGTTCACAAATATTGGTTTACGCTGGGCTCGCACATGCAGTGCAAACCGAAATGTGCGTAACAGTCTGCGAAATGCGCAAATTCTCAGCCGACCACATGCGTGGTACGGGCAGGCGGGTGGTGTGGGGCTCGAGCGTAAATCGGCCCTTAACCCGCACTGCTATTGCAAGGCCGCCAATTAGCTTTGCAACGAGGTAATCGGATCAGTGCACTCCGCGATATGAATAGTACGCCCTAAGCTGGGACGTGTCGGCACAGGGGCGTCGCGGTATTTGGTAAAAAGAAGAAAAAGAGCCGGAACTCATGGTAACACGGCGCTGGAACGTTGTCGCTCAAATATCCAGAAGGCTGCAAAATACAGCTGCTGCTGAGTGAGCGCGAGTGTCGACCTGAGTAAGCGCACAGGTAGAACAGAAAGAAAAACCTGGACTCTGGGCAGGTAACACGTCTCTGTGAAAAAAAAAATGAAATTACCCTTACCGTATAAAAAAGAAATGTAGCTTTGTGCGCGTCCCTATTCGCACGCTTTCGTCCCTGCCTCCTACCGACGGCTTCTGCACGTTAAAGGTAACTAAGAGGACGTTGCACCTAAGTGAAGGCAAAGTAACTATGCTAACTGATCTGCTTTACGGCGATGATAGCTTGCTGTGTGTGAAAACAGATTGAAAATAAATATTTACGCACTCCTAATATTCAGTGATTTCGCTTCACAACACGGCGACAAAATTTTGAGCTCCAACAAGCGGTCATTATGACATCCGTAATTATGGCATTCCAGATACCAATAGCCAGGATATCAAAGGCCATGATTCTGCCGTGCTTCGGGCGCCTGAAAACTGCTAACGTCATAGCCACTACGCTTCGGACATGTATTTGACTATAAAAATATTGCTACAACAGGCTTCAGCATTATTTTGCGCTGGGCGCCTTGGAGCAAAATTTTGTCTTTGAAAGCGACAAGCGCTAATGGATGTTCTTGCGCAAAATAGGATAACCACATAATTTATTTAATACGACATTATTTTTCTATGTTTATTACATTTGGAGAAAAAAAAAGCCGGTTTTCAGAACAATATTTGCCTCGAAATATAAAAATATACAGTCCCTAAATGCACAACAAAATTGAGCAGGCTGTCTTGTCAGGTGTTATTTTTTCAACCTCTGCCACGAGGTACATTCCTCGAAGTGCAGTTCCCAGAAAGGAGTGCGCACAAAAAAGCCGGCCGCATTTTTCACCGAGAGGCGACGAATGTCTAAGTGTGAGTCATACCATCCCAAGGCGGGAGGGAGGGGGGAATATTTCGGCGTAAAAAGGGGCTTCAGTTCTGCGGCGGTCAAGGCGAAGAGGATGGATGGAAAGAATGACACCTGCCTATCTCGCGCATGCGCACAAATTTGACATGGTCCGAGTGGAGGCAAAGCAAGAGCCCGTCGCAATCGACTGTACCACGCCAGCTTCGCATAGGAACTGATGGCAATTCTTCGTGATTTGGGAGAAGGAACGTACTACGCTTAATTGCGTGCTGCAGAATTAAGCGTACTTTCCCAAATCACGAAGAATCGCCATCGGTTCCTTTGTGACGCTGGCATGGTACGGTCGGAAAGATGTAGGCGTTTCGTCGCCCATTGTAGCAGCAATCTAGCAATTTTTGCTGCTGTTTATGCTTATGCTGTGTTGTGGATAATTCATCGTTGCAAGCCGACCAGCAACGTGTTTGCGAAGCCCACAGTGCTTTCTTCGTTCCGTGATGTGAACGTTTCTGCAGCTTCTCTGCCAGCTGCGATGCAGTGTCGTGTGAGGTGATTTAATATTGGCACCCTCCGTGTTTTAAACTGCACACGGCACAAATAGCGAACAGCGGTTCCTCAAGACAGCACTGCGTTGAAGTTTCATCTGTCTCCAAATTATATTAGAATATACGTTCTTTTCTATCATTCTTCATAAACATATTATTTTGATGTTCTTTTACTTCAGTTTCTTACGCCGCATTTTGGCAGGTTATTATTGCGCGAGCAGTAACGACGTGAAATGTTTTAAGAACGATTTTCTTGCATACTTTAGCTATGCCGCGTCATGCGGTTCGCTTGAAGTTCCTATAAACACGAAGCATAAAAATACTTCGTTTTCACAGCGTTCGCAATGACTTAATGTCTGGTAAATATTGTCTGATCATGAACTCATTGTTTGCTCTTTCCTACTCTGGCTGTACAGGATGAGGACGATGTACAGGACGGTTCACAATGACATACGGTTCAGCGAACCGGTTCACAATGACATAGGTTGCACTGGTTAGACAAGTGCGAATGTGAAAGAAAATCGTTCGCACTTGTCTAACCACTGCAACTTATGTCATTGTGAACCGGTAGTTTTTGACACTGATATTTTGTTTTCGAGTAAAAATAAACGAACTCGTCAAAATACAGAAGCGTTCCATGCAATAAGGCGTGCTTAAAGATGCATAAGTCAGCGATCGGTTGCTATCACCGACAAAGAATTCGTATTCTTGAATACTGCTTCTATAACAGCGAAAATGACCGTAATCAGAGTTTCTTCTCCTTGGGGGCATTTGGTCATGTGTTCCGCATTTTTTTTAAACAAGACGTAGTGACCAGCCAGAAATCAGGAAGCGAGAACGGGAGTATTCTGTAAGGGTCCAACAAATGGACATGTCGATTTCGTCCACTGCTAAAGTTCTGCTTAGCTGGGCTGGAGTGCGCGTCAGAAGGAAACAGGCGGCTGCAGCCAATTCAGCAGCAGACGAAATGGAAATGTCGACTAGGTGGCCACTTGTAGAATAGCCTCCTCCCCCAGGTAGCGACGAGTATATTTGTAAGACCCCGTTCCTCCCTGGGCTAACAAAAAATAGTACAGGACAGTACGACTTGTAGCACCCACGCCGTCATGTCTTGCTCACGGATTCCCCAAATGTCACCGGGCCAGCTTTGAGCGATAGCACACTGCACTAGACTGAATATTTACGGCACTAGAGCTTGGTAAAACCCAGAGCCTTCTGACCAGGGTGTTAGTGCAAAGCGTACGCTTCTTCAAACTCGCCAAGTATTGTGCACCTTACGAACGGCGACCCAACTAGCAATCGCGACTAAAATGTGGAAGCGGTGAACGAACTCTTACCGGAGGCGGGTTCGGGATGTTTTTCTCGTTGGAGAAGAGCTTGAGCTTGGAAAAAGACAGCACCCGGCCGTACAACCAGAAACCGGGCCGCGGTGACTCCGGGTGGCAGTACTGACCAACTGCGCAAGTCCAAGGATACACTTTAGGGCTTAAATTCACTTCGCCACAAACAGACAAACACAAAAATGTAAAGAAAAACGCCTCTCTCGGGAGGCGGCGATAAGGCCGACGACGATAGCGTCTCGCTCACACTTACCGCATTGGCGCCCAGTGTAATCCGTGAAGGTGAGCCAGACCGTGTACTGCCACTTATCCACCAAGTTTGTAATCCGAAACTCAGGCGCTGGCTTCATGAACCTGCATGCGAGGGAGATAGTCGAGGCACGGTTATTTTTGACGAACACCATTATCACGCGATGAATACGCAAGCACGTCTCGAAACGAGCAGCTATAACACGATGATTGCACGATGCCATGCTGAGAAAGACATGAACAGACAGCAATATGCCTGGGTCGTGCATAGGCGATTGTTCCTAGAATCTGAATTACGCGTTGCCTGTTGCCATGAACATGGGTGACCCAATAAGCTTGTCCTCAACACTGCTGAATCGGTGTAAACTGCAGGGATACCTTCTCAAATTGAGACGGTGATTATCGTTCGTGTCATTACTGTCCACTGTCTTTTTTTCAGACCAACATGTACACCACGATGTGGAAGGTGAGGCTTCTCGGCAGGAACGCTAATGTATGTTCGGAAAGCTCATGCCAACAGAAGCCAGCATGCTAACCTGTGGAGTAGGATATTTCAACGCTTCTGAAAGCGAACCGTTTTGGGATCGGCCCCTTGCACAATGGCGCGCAACCGCGTCGGCTGTAAAAAACACTCGCCTGCCCTGTGTGTGTATCAGCAGTTCTATCCTATGCAGCGGGAACTCGTGCTGGTTGACGAGGATGACATGGGGAAGCATGGCCGGCAGTCTCTCCACGATCGCCCGCTGTGGATCCACCTTCTTCTTGGGAGGGAACTGGGGCCAATCGCTCCAGTCGTTAACTTGGTCCGGGTGGTCACTAGGGAAGTCCGCCGGACGGACGAGGTTTGGCTGAATCCAGATCTGTGGCTCGCTCCTAACGACGACGGCTGCGGTGCCGGAGGTAGACGGCACGCTTTCGATGTCCCTTGACTGGGACGCTCCGCCCGGTCGCTCGCTCCTAACGAAGACGGCTGTGGTGCCTGAGGTGGACGGGTGCACGCTTTCGATGTCCTTCGACTGGGACTGGCCGGCCAGTGGCTCGCTCCCAACGACGACGGCAGCGGCGCTGGAAGTGGACGGCACGCTTTTGACGTCCTTTGACTGGGACGGGCCGGCCGACGCGACGTCGCTGTTTCCGCTGTCACTGCCGGAAGAGCTGCTACTGCTGCTTTCGTCGCTGCTGCTATCGTCGCTGCTGCTATCGTCGCTGCTGCTCGTCGACAGCTTGCCACCGACTCCCATAAGCATGGCGTAGCCGTACAGACTAGGGTCGAGCCCAGCAGCAGCGGAGGTAGAAGCACGGCCCGAAGACGCCATCCTCGAGGCACAGGTGGAGTTGGCGGAGTGTGTCGCAGGGAGCGCGACTTCAGTAGGTCTCCGATGGTCGAGTAGCTGCCGTTTGCTGTGCAGCGACTTGTTTTATGGCGTGCTCGGGAAGTGGGCTACTGCAGAAGGCATGGGCATTGCTTGTTTTTGCTATGTTGACGGCTTTGAAAGTATTTGGCACGTGCCCACTCACGGGTTCGATTTCAATTGGTGCCCATTGGTGTATAGCTTAGTTGGCTTTTCAACATAGGCGTGTCCTCGTTCTACGATTTTCTCCTCTCCCTCGAACCGCAGGTGGCCGAAAAACTTGTCTGGAAATTTTCCTTTGTTCTGACATACTGGACGAGCCTGTACCCCCCCCCTCCCCCCTTTCTTTTTTGGAGGACGTATGACCGGCGGGAAAGGACACTTCAAGGTCGATGGCCTGCTGTATTGCAAACTGAGTTATGGTGATTCAGCAGGTGTATATTCTCGGAAAGAGCATCGATGGCAGAGAATAAAGAAGACGAGATGGTATGGCACCTTTGCGTTTGACAGTAGCAAATCACCGTGACCTCTCGCAAAAGCAGCGCCTGCCTTTTTACGAATGTGTAAGGCCAGAGGGAAGCTAGATACTCGACTAGATTAGCTAGACTGGAAGAGAGGATGGTGAGGGGAGGGAGAAAGTGGTTAGAACCGACGCAGTGAATTAACGAGGCCTCACCACCCTTCGCTTGCTTCTCCCATACAATAGAGGGGGCGGGAAAAAATAAATAAATCGCAAAGAAAAGATAAAATAAAGAAAAAAAGGGGTGAGCAATAAAAGTGCACCCGAAGTCGTGGATAACAAGAGGAGGCCAGAAGAACGAGTCTTCTGCGCTGGTGCTTGACATTTCCTTGGTCTTCGAACAAAGTCATGTTTGCTGGCAGTACTCCCCAAGATCTTCGAAGCCGTTGCTACACTTTCAATCCAAGCATTCCTAAGTAGTAAAAAACGGAATTGCCATGTCGTGCCTTAAGTTTTTTCTCGACCAGATCCTGCATGCACAAAATGAGCGCAATGTTTTAATGAAGCAGGTTATCCTAGTGTATCAGTGGCCACTGCGGCTGAGCGCCTAAAGAAGTCGGTTTCGAGGGGGACGGACGCGATTACAGAAAGCAGTAATTAATAGCAAAAAAAAAGAGTAGTGGCTATTCCGTATATTCATTCAGTGTCGCACAGGCTTAAAAATGTTGCAACTAGATATGATGTTAATGTTACTTTCACTGCTCCCAATAAGCTAGGTAAGATATGCGCTGCCGTACTGAGGAAAAAGAAGGAGGTAAAAGGCAAAAAAAACGAACAGATATTTGTCCAGAAGCAAAATAAGAACAACAGTTTTACTGACTGTCATATGGGTGTGGTTTATACAATTCCCCTTAGCTGTGGCCAGTTCTACGTAGGGCAAATGGGACGGTGTATCAATCAGAGGCTAATGGAACATAAAAGGTCGTTAACCAGTGGATCGCCTTCTAATCTTTCGCTACATTGCCGAGATTGTAACTGCACGCCAGAGATAGATAAATGCGCGATGTTGCACAGGCATAGGAATGAAAATACGCGTCTTATGGTAGAGGCCTGGCATATCTATAATGGCAGAAGTGCGTGCGTGAGTAAGCCTTCGATTACTTTACACAAGGAAGAGATTAAGCGCCTTAACAGTTATCTCTCACGTAGACCGGCACGTGTACCCGACTGACACGTGGTGTACCATTCCTGATCGAGCTTGCGCAGATTAGTTTTGTGTCTTCTTTCTTTTTCGCCTCTGTGCTCCATTCAGTTGATAGTCGGCGTTCGTGTTGTCCACTTCTCTTCTCTTGTGTCCTGTCTGCACGCCTCACCTCTATTTTGCATAATGAATCCTTACCAACTAGCTCAGCTTTCTGTCACTCTAAGCCTGGAAGGAGATGTAAACTATCCTCTTTCGCCCCTCTCTTAAGGAAGTTATAAATATTATCGCGCATAAGATAGCGAATAGTTAAGCTGTTATATAATTGTTGACGAAGTTGCACGAGAGGATTGTTCGTTATTGAAGTGTGGTATAACTCTTGCTGAAGTAGATGATTGTGTTAAACTAGAGGAATCTGTATAGGCATGGTATGTATCCTAGATGCCGTATATACGGGGTCATCATGTCTAAGCGTTCCGGAATGTTTTAACATAATGCCTGTTGCAGATAACGTATTTCCTGTCCTTCAGCTGGCTTAGTCGAAGAGGCGGACATTACTGGAAGGAGACATCAAAACACACATGTTAGAATAATTAACACAAATTCACTAATAAACTTCATAAATATTTACGGCATGTAGTGCGATTTAGGAATCGTAGCCGGTGAATTTACAAGGCATATCCACTTGTATCTCCAGGATGACACCAGTTTCGATTTATAATTTCCCAAAGTGTGGGACAAAATACATGCGCGTTCTAGTTACTCTATTTTTCAACGCGTAGACGTGCGTTTAGTTAAAAAGTCAAACAACAGTGAATTCTCACTGCGAGCTTGATGGCGCATATCTCAAAACTGGTGTCATTATGGAAATTTATTCCAAATGGATACACCTTGATGCAATCTGTGAATTGCAATTATATGCCGTTATGTTATTAATTAAGAAGCTAACTTATGATTTTTTAAAATTAGCAGATTATGTGTTTCGCTTTCAGCAGCGACTATGCCCGCCTCTCTGATTAATCCAGCTCAAGGACTGCGACTATGTCAACTGCAACAGGCGATTTAAAGAAATCAAAAATCCGGAAAACCTAAATATTATCATCCCGCATGTTTGGTATAGTGTTGGTTGTTGCGTAGCTTTAATGAAACCTGTCTCGTTTTGTAGTTATACCATCTATTGCCAACTCTATTTTTGCGAAGGTAAGCCCCGATTTGCGAAACTCATTTTTCTGAAAGATGTAGAGATAGTCTTGTATTTTTTTATGGATACAACTTTCGCCCCTTTTCATGATGTTTGAATCCAATGGGGGATTTTCCATGTTGGGATTAAGGAAAAAAGAGAGAGACATTTTTCTGAAGTTCTCCGAACTCGAAGCGGTGATTTGCGAGCCTCTGTAATAGAAAGGCAGCAACAATTCGCGCGCGGAACTCCTAGGCGTATGCGAAGACATCTCACTCAAAGTCTTTGGAGCCGCTCTTCCCATGTTCGGGAGAGGCCGCAATTTCATCATGGTGGCCTCGAATCAAGACAGAAGAAATTTCAGACAAGCGCGGCCATCGACTGTGCAAGTGATTAGTCAACATCGTTTGTACTACATCGCGGCATCAACTCTGTCAATAATTGAACTCCTTTTTTTTTTGTTTCTTGAAGTGACATGAGCCGGTGATGTGCAGGGATTCCTTTTACTCAATTCCGTGATTTTCTTATCATCTACACAACCGAAGACTGGCCGATCGCGGTGATAATTATTGCGGGCGGATCGAAATAAGGAATATAATTGGAATAGAAACATCCCATTATCGCGGCCTTGGACGCACTTCCTAATAGAAACTGCGATAACGGTAGAGATGTCGCGACTTAGCGCACACAATGTCAAGATGTCGAGAACGCTGCCTGTCCTGGTGTCGGTGTACGATATCTTTTTTGTCTTAAAATGAATGACGAGCACATGGATGCACAACCAAGGTGCGCAAGTGAGCCATCGCCGGCCGTCTGTGGCGAATGCTGACCAGCTGCTGTGGCTGCGTTCAGGGCCTTAAAGACTACGAGAGAAAAAGTGCTTAGGGGTGTGCGGATATACGGACAGACCAACCCACAGACTCTACGAAAGGTTGATTCGGGCAGTGGTCTCGTCAAGCGGTTGATTCCGTTTTTACCCGTTATTCATTCCGCGAAGTTTTCGATCAGATAAATTGAATTGAAGTTATTTATCCGTCATGGGTCCCACAGGGAGCTTACGCTGCTTCTTGTTGATGAACGACGGCACGCTTTTATTGACCGTTACATTTCGTATGGCAAACAGTGCGATTAAAAACGACAAGGTGAGGCGCAAGTAACGTTCCGTTTCCCATGCAACGCTTGCCATAGGCACGAATTTATTCCCGAGCAATGTGGTGGAAATTGACTGGATCCGAGTCTCCTTGTTTTCAGGAAATAAAGATCTCTTCATGTCGTTGTTCACCATTAACTTCCACACAGACTGGCACGTTAACACTTGCTCGGCATAGCACGTTCATTCATACACACCGTTCGATAGCATATCTGGATAACGCGGTATAATATGGACGACGGGAAGCCATTTTGAAAAGAAACACACAGCCAAAGAAACTATATCGCCCCCCAGCCATGGCTTCCATAAACTGCCAGCCAACAAGGGATGATGTCGGAATATTTCGCCAACTCCTTCAAAAGCAATATCCAAATGATATCCTGGGCTTTCTTTAGGCGCATCACAATGGGGAGAGGGTGGAGGGGGCGACTACGGATTAATTTTCACCATCTCTGGTTCCTCTACGTCAACCCAATGCACGGTACCTGGGAGTTCTTCCATTTCGCCCTCATCAAAATGCAGCCGCAGCAGCCACGATTCGATCCCTCGACCTCGTGCTGCCAAGCCACCACGACGGCTAAAAAGTAATTTACTGCTCGCAATGTTTAAGTGCCCAGTATTCTCATTCTCTCTATCATCTTATTTCAGAAGCTTTGCGCAGCACTGATCGACAAAGGCAGGCTCGACGAATGCACATGATTTGCTATAATTCAATAAGTGTTTAGCAGCCACGAAAAAAAAAAACCGTTGGTGTGCGTAAAACGAACCTCTGTGTACACGGAAGTTTCCCTGATATGACTGTCCTGGCGAAAGCGAAGCGGTGAAGCACATGAAGAAGACGAACACGGGACACACGCTGGTCTTACGTTTCTTTCGAAAAACGTCCGCAAGCCAAGCAGAGGCTTTGCCGATGTCGCAGGAAACAATAACGCCCAAGATGTTGCAGATGTCCATCACTTTCAAGAAATTCGAATTCTTTTGCGGTTGAGATTAGCGAAGAGAGATAGTGATCGCTCTTGAATTAAATTGGAGAGGTTAATACCTGGCGGAAGGCCCACAGCACGTTATTACCCCCGTGATAGCGATGATAACTGAAATGATACGCAAGACTCAAGGAACATGCACGATAATTAACACACGTGGGACGCACGCATAAAAGTAAAAACCGCGTTCGTAGCGCATAATTCTCGGGGCCTGCTGCGGCTCTCACTGACTGCCGTTTTGAAAAATGCCTTTCCTGCTTGCAACCCCGGGCCAGAACGGCGCAGATATAAAATTCGGGAGAGCACGGGCATTTTGTTTTTGCGCCTTGTCAGCAAGGTGAATGTTTCTTCCAATCCTTGCATTTACGAAAATGTTCAATGATTTCAACTTCTTTTGAAGTGCAGCAGGCATTGGTGTAGGACATTCGGGACGCCTGATCTACGATGTGATTGTGTGATGAGTCAGTCTTGGCTTCCACGGGCACTTTCGGGTCTAGGCCCACTTGTCACGCGGCCATTCGTCATAGGCCGGCTCCCCATAGGAAAACTGGTCAGGAAGGTGAACTTGTCGCAGGGAATATCATACGATAACTTCTCGTGGCGCCGGACTTTTCGTCACGTGGAAAAGCCGAGTTCGGAGCTGGTTTGCGATGCTACCAGCAATCTGTTTTGCTTGCCCCACGTCCCCTTAGCAAGAAAAGTGACTTTGAAGGCCTCGTTGAAGCGCCCCTCACGAGGTCTCGCCATTTTGAGCTGACAAGCTCACTGCTTACAATGCGCGCTAACGACCGTGTCTGATGCCTTCGCGCCGCGCACAGAGCTTAAATTTCAAGCGAAACGCTGTTTGCCCTTAGCCTCGCGGGGGCCGGCCGCGCGGCTACATGCATGTCATTGCTGTGACGTCACTCACATTCACACGTGAGTTTGACATTTAATTGAGGCAACATCAGTTATTTGTTTAAACTGTTGCTTCAATAGACAGATTCATTTTTGGAGAAATATTGAAACATACAAACCGAACGTCTGCGTGTTTCTGTTTTACTTCGTACTGTAGCGAGAGAGATGTATACTTCCATTTCGTCAGCTTGCTTTCTTGTCATTTTCTACCGTATTCCAGCGCCGCCCTCTTTCATACACTCGAGTCTGCCTCAGTGCTCGTGGCTGTGGCACTGACTTATACCGAATAAAATAAACCTGGAAGCTGCTGCTCTACACCTGTGCCCGCCTATTTGTATGAGCGATTAAACCCGACTTACTTGTCGGACTCCCCAAGTGAAGCTCTTTTCCAAGAACTGAAAATACACAAAGCGCATAATTTATACACTTACAGGTTAGTCCGTGCATACGTTACGGAGCGTAAATCGAGTAATTGTTATATCTGTGCCATAGCTAACCTTAAACAGAACATACGCCAGTATCGAACACGATCTCCAGAATATTGGTAAGTAATGCACCCGCGCACTAATTATGAAAAGCAAATGATTGCTTATAGGTTGCCTGTCCTGCTAAACACACTGATCGCAGATGATACCGATGTTTCACAGTCTTCGTTAACTAGTCTGTATAATTATTATTGCTGCTAGAGCTGGTTTTATGCTTAATAATTTATACTTGTAGATCACAGCATTACTTTTGCAACATCATCTGTTGTTAGTATGCATGTCTGATCTGAGTGTCGTTATTTTTTTCTTTTCTCTCCATACTTCTGATCGCTTAATATGTAAGCTAAGTAACTTGCTTTGGATTATCAATTCTTGTTTGTTTCTTTGCGTTATTTTATTCGTCTTAGTCTGCTTTATTGTTATCAGTCCCACATGCACTCTTGTTCCCCCTGCTGCCATAAAATGGGTTTTAGGACTTAGTCGAGCTGCTGACGCAGCTTTTTTCCTCAAGACCTGTCCATATTCAAATGTATGTTGTATATGGGAAATAAAGCACTTACTTACTAACTGTAAAGAGGAGAGGGAGAGAGGAGAAAGTGGAAGTTCACATATAAGAGAGGGGGAGGAGACGTGAGAACGCAAGCAGCAACTATAGACCTTTTCATCGGGTGAGTAGGATAGGGCGTGCGGCGAGCCTTTCCTCCTCTCTGGCTTGTGCGATCCGGCGCGGAGCTGCCTGAAAGTATTGCTCTCGCGGGCTACGGAACGATTTCGGTATGTTTTACACCATACCTTGTGAAATTTACGCCATGTCCGCTCAAATAAGGTCGTCAGGGAAGCCTTTCAGTGCATCGGTAACAACAGTAGACAGAAATACGTCTTGGGAGTGAAAAAATGTGACGCGCATAATCAGCCGCGGTGTATGCGCATTATCAGTCGCGGTGTGGGTATATGTTGAGAAATATTTTGCTTATATCGGTTCGATTCAACAACGAATACCGGTGTCTCTGTATTATCCGCATTAAATGGGAAATATGCTCACTGTCCGATCGCTTGGCGTAGAGAGTAAAACATAAAACATAAGAGCGTGTGCTCGCCTCACGGCCAACCTCAAGCAACCACGAAACATCTAAGCTGCTGGCGCTATCAAATATTTGTGATACACCGGCACCGTTCTCACGCATTTCAAGTCTAATAGGCTTGAAATTACTATATCTCTACGCTATCCTTCCTGCATGAAGCCGATGGTGCTGCTCAACACAGCGATCACGGCGGTTGGTGAACCAGTATGATACATATATAAGTTGTGCGCTCCGGCATTGCCTTTTTGGCCTATATAGAGCCATAATATATAAGAGGGATCGCATAAAAAGAATGCGGTGGCTATTTTTCAGGACAACATTTCCGTAATACGTGTGAGTGCGCCGTAGAGAACGGGACGAACACAACTGGAAAAAAAAGTTCAGTTATCATCCTCTTTCTCGAAAAAGCTAGAGAAAACGAGCTTCGCATAGTCACGCCACACAACGTTTCTTACTATAACCGCTGATATATATAACGATATATAACCGCTGACGCCGTATGTTTGGACCATGCGCTATATAGAACAAAGATATTTGCAATCCAGCACCTACCACGGCTTAGGACCCTCGCGCAGTTCGTAAACGGTCGCTTTGCTGGACAAGCTTAATTCAGACTGCAAGGTACGTATGTATACACAGTGCACATACCTGCATTCGGTATACCTTATCACCAACTGTTAAGTCACCTTCTTACCTCATCAGCGAATCACTCCTGCAACCAAGTGTGTTGGTCTGGATTTTACTCGCACTTTCACCTATGCAGTTCGTAAAAGTATTTGGCTGTTTAATGTAACTTCATATTTCAAACATTTGGTTGCATAAGAGGCTTTGGCAACACTGACAACCCAGTTTCATGAAGGCTGGGCAGGCTTCACTAAAGGCCACTAGTACCTCCTCGTTGCAGACTGTGCTCAACATTCTTCTTGGTTCGGCTGACTAAGAACCCATACATCTTTCCTCCGAAGTGGCTGGTACTGGCGATGCTTTGATGCAGAAAGAGGTTACTTTCGCACATGTCAACCTTAGGCCAGAAACCAATCTGGCACAGGTGGAAATAGTCTTGTCTTTCCCAGATGGTGGTTCAGCCCCGCGGGCAACATTATGTTGCGAAGAGAGTATGCCACGGGCCCCTTTTCTTTCTTTCTACGAATGTTGCGGGCTCCTCGATACGGGGGAAGCCTTTGTGCAGAAATAACAGCGACGGCGCTTCGGGCATGTGCTCTCGCGCGGCCTCCGCCGCACCTGAGACGTCGCTACGTGCACATGTCGCGTAGTGTTCCTGTATATGCTCCCTGTTAGTGTTCCTGTATATGCTCCCTGCGGGAGCATATGCAGGAACACTAATGTCGCGCCCTCTTCCCTCGCTCGGCTGCATCGGGCATCAAAAATCGATTAGTTGAGGACGAATTGATCTTGTATGCGGAGTGTTCACGCGACCATTTTTGGCCTCTTTGAATCAGTAAAGGCAAGGCGCAGAAGACCAGGACTCAGGAAGAAGAACACAAACGACAGGACCGGCGCCACTCACAACTAAGTTTATTTTCGCAACAAACCTGCCTTATGTTCGTTATTCACGCCGAGTCGCGCACAAAACTTTATAAGTAAAAAACAGCAATCTATCGACCACTCAGAAATCATACCTGGCACATAATATCGAATGAGCAAACAAGAACCACACGTGGATCAGCGCGGGAGTCTTTTTCCGAGCCAAAGGGGACAAAACCAGACATAAAAGGTACCGTCTACGCTTCACTACCAAACTATTCACAACATAACACACTTCAAACGCCTAAGGCCCAGTCAGTGATAAAACCCGCACGACTATGGGAATAATGACCAACGAATAACACGGAAAAAACATGAAAAAGGCGTCTAAGTTCAGCGTCTGCGTCAAAACTAAAATCTCTAATAGTCACTCACCTAAAAAATTGATAAAACATGTGACCGCGCGAAAAATGAACCACGTGACAAACAATTAAAGGGACAGAAGTGTTGAACGATAAAGGTCTAAAGAACAGCGTCTGCGTCAAAAAAAAAGTGCAACAAAAGCTTAAGAGCCACTAGAAAATCGTCAACAAAATAAAAAATAGGTAAATAAAAGGAAGACAGACGGTAAAACCAAATGAAATCACTCTAACATGAAGCCTAAATGAAACCTTCTAAAAAAGTCGTCTCCTTGTCACTAAGCATAATGGACGGCCTGCTGACGCATGCGTTTCCCTCTTTTTTGATTAAATAGGCTTCCACAATTTCCCGCTCGAACCTGTCTTTTCCAAACTTCCAAGCGCACATATTTGTGCCTACAATCAGCCTCGGAGATCAATTGTGTATTTCTGAATGTTCCATCCACTAATGTGACCTTATTGCAGCATTATCCTCTATTTCCAAGCTGCGGGTTAGGAGAGATCAAACACACGCGACAATCGTAACCGCGTGGGTACCATTCTGCTACGATAGGAGCTGTGCTGTTATACTTGGACAAGCGTTCAAACTGTTCGCTGCAGTTTACATTGCGTGACTACTTGGTTCGATGGATGAAGTTTCCACCCATGAATAAAATAGTTTTGGCTATTAATAGCAGCATATAAATGGCAGAAAATTAATGAATATATTTGTCAGGAGGGCTGAAACTTGGGCCTGTAAGGGGAATGGGAAAATATAGAATGCACTTTACATCTTCCAAAGAATAATACCAAATACAATGGTATGTGAGTGAGGGTTTGAAAGAAAAGCGCAAGCTTATACATATCGGAGGGGGGTGTGGCATCAAGTAAACACCTGCGAGAGATCGTTAAAGAAAAAAAATACATAGGAAGAATTTTGGCAAGAACAAAACTTAGTTCGTGTTTTCCCGTGACCTTAAAATTCAAATAAATAATAAAATACCATAATAAAAAGGATTGAAAGTGAAACAAAATGAAGCACATGGAGTTAAATCATGCGAAATTTCATGTCACTTTTGGTGAGTATAATCATTCGTTTGGTGCAAGGTGTTTGTTTACCTGCCAGCTTGCGCAATATCTTTGTTCTAATATGGTGCACTGCCCGCAGTGGCGTAGCCAGGAGGTGGCTACGGCACCGCAGCAATTACCGAAGTAATTAACGAAGAGAATTGCGCTAGTTGTTGTTTTTTTTTACTTTTCTTTCGATTCTATTTGAATTGGGTACTATGGCACGGGAAAGGCGAGAGCACAAAAAGACGGGAAACAGATACCAGGAGCCGCCACTTTGGCGTCTCCAGCCCACATGTTCGAACCCCCTTGGACTTGTGGCTTGGCGCATCACGTGCATTTTCGCTCGCGTTTGTGGCGCGAAAAGAGAAGTGCGAGGCCACGCACCGCTGCAAGAGAGCCAGTTCGCGAACCACGACGAAGACGCAGCCAGAAAACCAGCCACGATATTCTCGCAAATTTCCACTGGTGCATTATCACTTCCTACTAAAAAAAAATGACGAAGCCGAACGGATTTGTAGCCTGGTTTCCCGCCGCTCATTTGATAAGCGGTGGGGGGAGCATGTTCCTCCAGAATACCGAGCCAAGAAAAAAAAATCTTTGACGCAAGTTTCTCGGCCTCCTGCAGCTCGAGGGAGGAGAAGAAAATAGTAGAAGACAAGAACGAGAACGCGTCCACGTTGGAGCGAAAACGCCACACGTCGGCGTTCTGGAGTAGCACGCTTTCCCAGCACGCCATAAAGCGAGTCACTGCACAGCAAACGGCAGCTATACTCAACGGTCGCAGATCAACTTCAGTCGCGCTCGACACGACGCACTTCGCAAACGCCGCTTGTGCCTCGAGGATGGCGTCGTCGGGCCGTGCTACTGGCTCCGCTGGCGCTGGCCTCAACGCCGGTCTCTCCACGGACGACGATGACCGGATGAGCGCTTACAACGGCTACACCACGCTGCGGAGGGACGATTGCGAGCTGTCGACGAGCAGCAGCAGCGGCGGGGACGACGACTGCACCAGCAGCGGCGACAGCAGTAGCAGCGGTTCTAGCAGCGACAGCAGAAACAGCGACGCGGCGCAGGCCGGCGCGTCCCAGTCGGAGGACGTCGACATCGAAGATGTGCCGACTGCCTCCAGCGTCGCAGCCGTCGCCGCCTTCATGGCGAGCGAGCCACAGTTGGGAATTTGGATCCAGGGGAGAGTCGAACGACCGGCGGACTTTCCCAGTGACCACCCGGACGAAGTTCACGACTGGAGCGGTTGGCCGAAGTTTGCTCCCAGGAAGAACGCGGACCAACAGCGTGCGATCGCGCCGAGCCTGCCGGCCAAGGTTCCTCACGTCGCGCTCGTCAACCAGCACGAGTTCCTGCTGCCCAATATGGAACTGCTGATCCACACACAGGGCAGGTGAGTGTTTCTTCATCCTTTTTATTTTTTTATTTTGCCGGAGCATGCTGCTCGATCGGGACAGTTGTTGGCGCGGGCTTGCCTGGATCGTATGCGCGCGCCATTTACGTTCGATAGCACTGACATACAAGAGAGCAGCGCTTGAATGGAAAGCACGCTGTGCGCGTTCTTAATTTTTGGTGCACGCGCGGACGCTTTCCTTTGCGGAGGTTGCGTATAGTTGAAGCATCGTCGCGCTTCCCGAGATCTTTACTTTTGCGATTCCAACTGCGCGGGCACTCGATGCGTGTTTGCGCGATGGTGCGCGGCGCCGATCTCGTAACGGTTCCTTCAGAAACCGTTGCAATATCGCACTCCAGGAAAGCGTTTTGGCTTCCGTTGTTGACATGAGCGTTCCGAGCACGCGTTAGTGTTCCTGCCGAGAAGCTGCATGTATTCAAATGCCGCAGAGTGGTGCATATACTGGGCCAAATGAAAGGAACAGTATACTCGTCTAGCCAGCTATTTATCGTGCGGGCGATAATCACTTTCGTTTTGCGAATGTATCTCTGCTTTGAACCGTTTCAGCAGCCTTTATAGCTTTTTGAGTGCTCAAAAGTGCCCAAGAGTGCTCACATGGTCCACATATATCCACCGTGCCCACCACGTGTTTTAGCTGCTCGTTTTGAAACGTGCGTGTCTGAATATCTCCAACGCCTGTGTTTATCAAAAATGATCGTGCCGCGTCGTTCTATTTCGCATGCAGGCTCATGCAGCCATCACCTTCGTTCCGTTGTACCAACTTGGTGGACGACCTGCAGTACACGGCCTGGCTCACCTTCACTAATTCCGTTGGGGGCGAATGCGGTCAGTGTGCACGAGGCCCTACCGGTGTCGGCCCTATCCCGGCCTTCCAAAGGAGGCTTCTTTCTTTACGTTTCTGTCCTCGTTTGTGGTGAAGTGAATTTGAGCCCTAAATTGTATCCTTGTGCTGGTGCAGTTGGTCAGTACTCCCACCCGGATTCACCGCATCCAGGTTCTTCGTGGAACGGCCGGGTGCTGTCGTTTTCTCGGTTAAAGCTCTTCTCCTACGACGGCTTCACCTCGAAAGTGCCTCCGGTAAGACTTCGTTCGCCGGTTTCCCAGTTTAGACACGCCAGGTTGCCGTTCGCAAGTTGCACTAAACTTCACATGTTTCAACGTGCGCACACTTTGCACTAATACCGAGGACAGGACTGTCGTCAATTGCAGTGTACGCGCATCCAAGTATTGATCTAGCGATATTTGGGGAAGCCATCAACAAAACATGACGGCGCGGGTGGTACAAATTGTTACCGTGCTGTCATATCTCGTGTCTTGGTGCGTGCCTGCAATGGCTTCCCAGGCCGATTTCTTGTCAGCCCAGCGAGCAACGTGGTCTTAAAGATATACTCGTAGCCACCTGCTTTCTTCCTTGTCATTGTGGTTTCTTGTTAAAACAAAAGTAGCATAGATGACCATATACCCCGAATAGACCGCAACACAAATTTAGGTCATTTCGGCTGCCGTGACGCATGAGTCAACGGTCGCCGAGATTTGACGATTGGGTTGAACTGTGCAAGGAACTGTGTATGCCTGGCCAAAATTGAACCACTCTCACCTAAAGTTGTGACACCAGATGCCTTACTTTAAAGTTTGCCTTCATAGGATAGCTAGTGCAGGAGGTGCCATGCCAGTTCTGTATTCAACTGATTCGCGCAGTGCTTTGCACCATTCATGCTGCTGTGCACTGCGAATGTTATCAATTCCCTTCAATGCAGTTTAGCCTTGTGATAATGAAGTTGAATACATTCATTATAAACCGACAGTTCATTCAGAGCAAGTGGGCTGCCCAGTCGCACACTACAGCACTGGTGCTTCTCGCGAGCTCGATTTTGATTTTTGTGAGTATGTACAGTATCATATCAATGAAAAAATGATTAAGCAGGCATTCTATTGACTAGCCGATGATTTAAGGTATTCCCCTCTCCAAAGCTCAGCACCGGAAACTCTTCCATTATATGTCTTTCAGATCACTCTGAAGTGTAACAACAGTTACCGAATCCAAGTGAACGTTGGAATCGTGGACAACAGCGGACACATCTTGAGCAGGTCGGTCGTCCGCCGCTTTGTCGGTACCCACTTCATTGCCGTCACCCAGTTCAGCAAAAAAGTTAGGTGGGTGTTGTACGTATTTTGCGTGCCGGCTATTTACTTTCCTTTCCAAATCGGTACACTTAACATTTCACTGTCATCTTCTTTCTCTCTCTCTCTTTTCGTTCTACAGCTGAGGAAACCACGACCAGAGCTTTATCTTCATGTTTTTTTTTCTTTGCCCAGTCTCGCCCATCCAAGCAACAAGGGATTCAAGACTAAGGCATGCTAATTTGATATTATATACACTGCTTTCACGACTTTCATTGTTTCTGTTATAAAAGTAATAAAGACACATTTGCCGGTACGAAGAGGTCATTTTTTTCTTTGCTTAATGACATTTTACAGTACAAACAATGCACTGATGGTGGTTCTACTGAGTAATACGAAAATAGACTTGCCGCACACATGATGATGCCAGGCCAGTTGCCGCACTGAAAAGAAAAGATAAATTTGAAGCACTCTTCGCAGATAAATACGAGCATCCTATTTCCCTTTCACATTTCATGGAAAGCCCATTATGCATAGAATGTAACCTGAAGGTGCTGTTCCCACGAGAACTAAATTGGAATTCCCAGCATGCACATCATGATGGCCATCCAGCAGTCGTACAGTGACCGCGTCCTCTGGAAATACAAAGTGAGCATGCGATGGAATGGACCACAGTTTCATACATTTACTTGAGGGAACTGTGGCGCTAGTGTTTAAGGGATCTGCAAGCGGGGCAGTTCAGCCAGCATGGGAATGATGGGGACAGACAGACAGACAATGAACTTTATTTGATCCTGAGGAGCTTCAGTGGAGGCCCCTATCGGGGACCCGCGGAAGCCGCTGGCCGCGTCCAAGTCGGGGCAGGAACGCCGTGATGTTCCGCCCTTTCTCGGGCCCTCTGGATTGCCTCTAGTTGTGTCTGGAGCGATGGGCTCCGGAGTGCCTCTTCTCAGTCGGCTTCGCTGGAGAGAGGGCCGTTAGGTAACGCGGGGCATTGCCAGAGCATGTGCGCTAAGGAACAATAGATCTCATTACAGTCCGGACAGCTCGAATCGACGTCTCTGTAGATACGGCTGAGAAAGCCCAGCGAAGGGAATGAGCCCGTCTGGAGCATTCTAAGTAACACTGTCTGAGACCTGTCTAACTTCGGGTGAGGAAGAGGATAGGCCCTTCTGCTAAGCCGATAGTGAGATGTTATCTCGTGAAAAGTAAGGAGCGGATCGTTCTGCTGGATTTCATCCTGTCCCCATAAAGCCTCCATGCCGCCGCGGCGTGTTAGATCTCGCGCACGGTCATGGGCAAGCTCGTTGAGGTTAGGTATGTTATGATGAACGTCCGCACCCATATGGGCGGGAAACCAAGAGATGAAGTGAGTGCCAGGGTTTGTTCTCTTTTCCAGAATGGAGGCAGCCTCGTGGGCTAGGTTACCCGATTCGAAAGCTTTGATGGCCGCTCGTGAGTCGGTGAAAACGTTGGTGCGCGAGGGGTCGGTCATGGCCAGGGCTATGGCGAACTGTTCCGCAACACCACTTGAAGCAAACCTAACCGACGCCGCGGAGCGTAATTCCCCTTTGCCGTCAATGATTGCCAAAGCGAACGTGCTAGAGTTGCCGTACTGAGCCGCGTCGACAAAGACAGTCGAATCCTGATTCTCACTGGCCTTCTGTAAAATCGCCCGTGCTCGGGCTTTTCGTCTCCCTACATTGTATTGCGGGTGCATATTCTGAGGGAATGGGCTGACAACAAAGGTTGCCCGTGCCTCCCTGGATAAGGTGATTTTCCGTTCATTGAGTATTCTTGGAGCCATGCCGGCCTCGTCTAGGATGCGTCTCCCTGCCCTGGTTGACGAGAGCCTGACTACCTGAGCGGTGACCTGCGCTTCGATCACTTCATCAATGTCGTTGTGCATACCGAGTTTCTTTAACCTGTCCGAGCAAGTGCTTACTGGTAACCCCAGTACCTTTTTTATGCTCTTGCGCATGAGAATGTTCAGCTTATTCTTTTCGGTTTTGGTCCAGTTAAGGGCCGAGGCTACATAGGTGATGTGGCTCATTAGGAAAGCGTGATGGATCCTGAGGAGGTTGCCTTCACTTAGTCCCTTCTTTCGTCCGGATACTCTAGCAACTAGTCTTAGCATGCTCTCGGTTTTCGCCGTGATGCGCGTGAGCGTTTTGGCGTTACATCCACGCGCGTCAATCAGTAATCCTAGAATTCGGATATCTTCGACTTGAGGAATGGGCTGCCCGTTTCTCGCAAAGAGGGATATTGGAAGTTGGTTTAGGGGGGTGAGCCCCCGAACACCTTGCCTGGCCGGCCTGTAAAGTAACAATTCAGATTTGCTTGGGGATAGTTGGAGGCCTGTGTCTTCCAGGTAGGACTCCGTTGCGTCTAGGGCTGATTGTAGCGAGTGCTCTACCTCTGCAAGTGATCCTCTGGGGCACCAAATCGTGATGTCGTCTGCGTATAGCGAGTGGCTTATATTAGGAAGGGATTTGAGCCTTTCTGACAAGCCCTTCATGACTATGTTGAACAGTAAGGGGGAGATGACTGCTCCTTGGGGAGTGCCTCTGGCCCCTAGCGCGAACTCATCTGACTTGAGTTGTGCAATCCTGATGGTGGCTGTTCTGTTCATGAGGAATGATCTAACAAAAGCCTGAAACCTTGCTCCCAGACCTAGGCTGGCCGTGGCCTGCAGGACAAATCGATGAGATACAGTGTCAAAGGCCTTGGTCAGGTCAAGGGCTAAGATGCCCCTAACATCCCTAGTGCTGTTATCGAAAATTTGCTTCTTAAGGAGTAGCATTACATCCTGTGTGGAAAGGCCGGGCCTGAAGCCAACCATGTTGTGCGGGAACAGTTCGCTGCGTTCTATGTAATCCGATATCCTGGGAAATGCATGAATTTGCCTAAACTTCGTCTTTGTGACTTTGCAAAGTGATCATTTTGAGAAGGCACTGCATCGTATATATGACTACATGAACATTAGCATTGCTGGACGGCAAGATGCAAACGCAGGACCTCTAACACATAAGCCCAATGATAGCATTACTCCATGGACGCATGGACGAGCGGAACCACTGCAGTTAGTAGGATGATGTGTGCTTGCGGAGTTTTATTACTTCCTACATTAAAAAAAGTATAAAGTGCTTTGAAATTGAGGAGAATTTAGGCCCAGGTAAAACGAAAGAAACGAAGCCATAAGGATGTCTGAAGCCGCAAGCAAAAAGATCGGGCAAATGCATGCACTACCCATCATACCCATGGTGGAAATGAAGGATCGCAGTACCAGAGTTCCCTCTATAGTGATATGAAACTCTGTGGCTTGGACGAGAACTAACTCTAACTCGAGAAATGGCTGGGGATTGTTTGCATTTCCGAGATATCGAAAAGGAAGGCTTCTATGCATGAACGGTGAAAATTAAATGGTACAAGTCCTAGCCAATGAACGAATCGTGTTTGTGTAATGTGAGTACACAATGTCCTGCTTTCTTTTAGGGAAAAAAAAAGTGATTATTAATGGCGAATTCAAATTCAGGGAAACAGTGCATGTACAGAAAAAGTTTACAAATTGTGAGAGCGCGTGTTGACAGTGTGACATTGTGAAAAATTATCGGATTGCTACCTTGCAGAATTATATCCAAGTTTCAGCGATGCAGTTGGCACGGGTACACACTTGTAAACGCGGTTTTCCATTCGTATCACCAGCCGAGCCGCCGGAATTCTGTGACTGTCGAGGACGAGCTATTTTCGGCTTTGAAGTCTATGAAGCATAATCGCAGTCCACGATCCGATGGTCTGACAGTTGAATTTTATGTGAAGTTTGGACACCGTTTTGGGGAAGCCGTTCATATCAGTGGTGAACGAGCTACTCAGTGAAGGGACTCTGTCAGCGTCCAAAAGTGAAGGGCTAATCTCTCCTTTGTAAGGATGAGTCGAGAAGCCCCGATTTAAGAGCATGGCGCCCAATCACACTTCTGAACAGCGATTACGAACTCATAGTGAAGTGTCTGTGTATGCAACTCACTCGAGTACTCAACACTGTTTTGGGTCCATACCGGGCATGTTGGGTCCAGGAACGTTCCACGCAGCTTCATGGTTTAGCAGTCAGGGACCTTCTCCAGGGGGCAAACGCCAGGAAACTTGCAGGTATTCTTTGCTCCTTCGATCAGGAAAAGGCTTTCGATATCATTAGCCATAGGTACCTGTACCGGGTTTTGGAAGAGGCGGGCTTTAGCGTGGGTTTTCGGCAGATGGTCCAAGCTTTGTATTCTCGACCGACTTCTGCTGTTCTCATACAGGATCGCGCTTCGGAGGCATGCATTGTGGGACGTGGTGCATGGCAGGGGGATCCTCTCTCGCATGCCTTCTACGTGCTCGCTTTTGAACCACTTCTGCAGAGTTTTGGCAAGTTCCTTCTGCTACCAGGATCCCCTCCGGTTGCAATCTTTGCATATGCGGATTGTCGTCCCGGACAAGGCATCGGCGGGCGTCGTCTTGGATGTCATGGACAGTTACTGCGTGGTGACTGGTGCAAGGCTGAATAGGTCGAAAAGTTCAGCCGTGTATTTGAACTCGATTGCGTCCAGTCCGCAGCCCATTCATGGTCTTCCCGTGAAAACGCGGTTGCTCATTCTAGGTTTCCAGTCCGATCCAAACGGTCTGTCTCCTGAAAACTGGCAGCAAGCTAAGGAGAAGCTTGAAACCAGGATTCAAAAATTCAACGCCTTGTCATGTTCATTGATAGCTCGAGCGACAATTCTTCTCTCACTTCTGTTTTCCTCCCTTACGTACGTGGCGTGTGTGTCTCCTGTTCCAACCCAAACCAAGCTTATCTTGGAGGGTCCTCTTTCGTTTCCTCTGGAAAGGGACAACTGCTTGTGTAGCTCGGCAGGTACTTAAGTTTCCCAAGGATAAGGGAGAACTCGGAATTTCCGACCTGGGCATCGTGGATACTGCACTACACGTCAGGTGGACCTGCAGGTCACTCTTAACTCAGATATGCTCCTGACTCAAAGCTTTATTTCCTTTTTTCTTAGTACCCGACTCCGTTTGTTTTCGCAAAGTACATTTTTCCCACTGTGTGACTCGATCAGGTTCCCCATCCACCATTTATGCGGCGGCTGCCAACTCTCTTGTATGCCTACGCAAGGTTCACCCCGGCATCGATGTAGTTTCAACTCCAATCCAAGAACTAGTCGATATCCTCACCCCAGGTTTCCCCTCGCATTGCCAAAGATACGATCTGTCCATCTACAGGCCAATCTGGAAGCTCGTCACAGCCAGTCTCCTCTACGCCAGTCGAGCTACGTTCATGTACCGCCTGGAGCGAGGGTGCCTGCATTTGAGTTACAGCCCCTTCACAGGCATCCCGGCTCGTGGAGTGTGCCCTCTTTGTGGCGGTCGTGAGGATCCAGTTCATATCTTTACGCAGTGTTTGCTTCCCGCAGCTCTTCTCCAACGGATTGCTGGTCCTTTTTTTTTGTCTTCCAGGTGTTCTATATCAGACTGATCGATTTTTGAACCCTTTGCCTAAGCAGGTGATCAACCAGTTCGTGCTTCTTCTTGTCGAGTGCTCACACCAAGTTTGGTTGGCATGCTGTGGTGCCGGTTGTCGGGGGGCGGGCGCCAGGCCTTCACGAAGTGCTTGCGAAAGCACAAAAGGAGGTCTGGTTCCATCTCACCCGGGAGCGGCATTATTTGGGCGACAAGACGTTTCTCTAAGTGTAGGCTCGTCCTGTCGTGATTTTTGGTGAGTCAGGTGGAAAGCTCTCCATTAAGTTATGATGCATGCTCATAAGGTCACTCGACTTGGCCGTGTGTGCCAATCGATCCACGGGGTTTTGTTTGGCTCAGTGGAACCCAGAGCCGGAACCGGTCGTGGCATGCCCCCGCGTGGTCGCGCTGCTTCACGGATGGCTTTGGTGGTCTCCGTTGTTGTATGCCTTGACTTCTTTTGTGTTAAGGCAATCCTAAGGTCTGTCAGGCTCGTGTCCTGTAAGGCCGACATGGCTGTGTGTGTGCTGAGTGCAACAGCTCAGTTGCGCTGCGCCACAGCAGTCCCCTTGTCCGAGAAGGAGCGTTGGCCCGAACCAAAGCCCCCCCGCCCAGTCAACCCGGGTGCGTTTTTACAATTGCTAGTGGGTAAAGCGGGTTGACGTTTCTCGAGGCGCTCGACGTTCGCTGTGTCTTAAGGTACGTCGGACAGATTTTCTCGCGCGTGCGGCGCTAGTGCTCGTCCACGTTAGGTTAGATTAGCTTATGTTTAAGTTAGGTTTACGTTAGCTTACGTTACGTTAGGCTAGCGTAAAAGGCGTTAGGGTGGTGCGGCGTATTCTCAGTGACAGTGACAGTGACAGAAATTGGTCAAATAGGAAAACTTTAAAAATTGCATCCTTCCTATACAAAAGCCTAAATTAACCCGCCATGTCACGTGTAAAAATTAGTATCAGGTCCACTCAAATAGGAATAGGTCAAATAGGAAAACTTTAAAAATTGCATCCTTCCTATACAAAAGCCTAAATTAACCCACCATGTCACGTGTAAAAATTAGTATCAGGTCCACTCGGACATTTCATATTTATTTTTATCCTTTTTTTTCTCCCACTCTCTTCTGGAATCTTTTAATCCCATTCCCCATCCCTATACAGAGTAGCATGCCAGCGGTTATATACGCGCCGGCAAAATTCTCTGTTCTTCTAATAAAGAGCCCTCTCTCTCGCGCGCGCGTATTCTCAGAGCAGTTACACCGTGTGGATTATTATTGTCCTTGCGTCTAGGCCACGTTAAGTTATGTTCTGTTAGCTTAGGTTAACGTTAGCTAGCTTAACGATACGTTAGGCTAGATTTGTGCCACGCCCCGCTGTACCTACTAGCTATTGTAAATGCGCAAGCTGGGTACGCCAGGGTCAATGTACCAAATGATGTTGGGTTGATGAGTACATGTAAGCTATGGGACGCGGCACCTGTGGGTGCCAAGTCCTCTTCCTATCTGACAACGGCACGATCGGCTGGCGCGGCGCATGCTTTGCAACGAGGCGCGCGACGACGAAAAATACTGTGGCGGCACTGCGATCGAAGGGAATTGAGCCGCATCAAGGTTGCGTCGTTAGAAACTACTGACGATACTTTTCGGAAGGGTCATTCGTACTACTTAGCGCGCTGGTGCATGCGTTCAGGCTGCTGAAACGGTGTCTATAATTGCATGTGACATGTATTTATGCCTTGGGCATATGTCTTTCTTTCTCTTCGTTATTCCATCTAATTTTTTAATGCCGCTCGGTGATAGCGCGTGCATTGCGGCCTCATGCAGTGTCATAATTCATTCTACAGTAAACTCTCATTTGTACGAACGTCGGTTTATTGAATATTTCAGAATAACGAACTTTTTAAAAATCCCCGGCAGTTTTTTTACAGATTCTATGCAAAAATGTTTCACTTAAACGAATTTCGGAACAGTCAATATCTCAGTTTAACGAACTCGCTCAGAGAACCAACGCTTATTTTTAACGAAGTTTTGCGCCCTGCACTGCAGGCTCAACCAATGCACGCCCTCATCAAACCACCGCTCCAGCGGCAATGTAACGTCGCTGGCGCAACAGCGCCCCTGGGGCAAAGCGGCGGCGCGGAAAACGAACGGCATCGAGGCATGGCCTCCGAGATTGCCAGCACAAAACGCTCAAGCATGTAATCTCGGAGGCCATGAACAAAGTAACATAGCTAGCGCTTACAACGCCGCCAGAGCAAAGCAGCGATCTGTCACACCACAAACCACGTGGTGTGTGTTTTTTTTTTCGACCGGCTAGTCGTGGCATGGTCGTCGTCTCTTTCCAGTCTCGTCGGTTCCGCGTGTGCACACAAAGGCAGCATAACTGTTATGAACCTTGTACTTGTTGATATGTACAAATTCCATTTCACACATTTCTAACACTATGGATGCCATGTCTTTTGCTCCATGAATTGCACTTCAAACTTTTGACTCTGTATGCGATGTCTTATGTTGGTCTAGTGAATATTCAGTTTAGTGAACTTTCAGTTAAGTGAACTATTTCCTTCGGTCCCTTGAAGTTCACTCAAGTGAGAGTTCACTGTACTATGTTATTGTACGGTCCCATTTGGAGAGCATATTCTTTTTGATCTTCAAGGAGCATGTATCTTTCGTGTGTATTTTAGCGCATATAGTTTTCCATCAGTAGGTCTTGCGAAACGCAGACGGAAAACGTATGTAAACTTCCTGCTTACCGCTTCAAACTAATAAAACGTATCTGCCCCATCCGATGCCCTATACTCAGATTTACAGGAACTATTCTTATAGAAAAAAAAACTGAAATGCAACATTCCATTCATGTTTTCGCCTTCTTCGCGTAACATAAGGCGGAGTAATCGGTACGGGTTCTTTTATTACGGTCGGACCTCGGGTGCCGAAAACAGTCGTAGGTAACCATTATATATGCTAATCTTTGACGCGTAAGCCGTGTGAAATTCATTGTAAGGTTCGTTACAGCGCAACACAAGACACAGACAAAAGGAAGGTATAAAACGATGGCACGGCGCTGAATCTCAACTGATATTTTTATTGAAGGTGTCTAGCCTATTCATAACCATGACAGACGAAAAAATACTCAACTTGCCATCTTGATGCCGTGAGAAATTTTTTTTTGTCCAGTCCAGGCTTAACAACAACAAAGAAAAAAAAGGCGGCGCGGCAGCCTAATTAGTAGCAGCATAGTGGATATGGCATTGCGCTGCTAAACTCGAGCTCACGGGTTCAAAAAAACACTCGTGTGCTTCTGTTCAGGTGCATGTTAAATCGATCGCATCGAGACGTGAAACGTCTCGATGCGATCATGAAGATGATCGATGAAGATGATCATGAAGATGATCATGAAGATGATTAATGATCGCATCGAGACGTGAAACGTCTCGATGCGATCATTAAATAAATAAATAATTAAATAATACAAAAAAGGACGTAGCCGCGCCCTTAGGCTTCTTTCAGGAGTATAAACGAAAGAAATTATTCTCGAGTCTGATTTCTTATAAAAACATGTTTGCCTTATATTATATTTCATACCTAAATTTAATGCCGCTCCCAAACCTACACGGTCCGCTCAAGTAAGCAGCCTCTGTGTTATAAACGGCTGCGTTCAGTTATCCGGTGCACTATCATAATGATAACAATGAAGCAGTTAAAGGAACGGCATGCATCACATGTAGGTCTGCTGTGTTCGTTGAAGAAGGTAAATGTGGCACCACATTGGGCACAAGTTGTAATGGGTTGCAGGCATGGTGATACCGTCAAAACAAGTTTTCCTTGCCTGAATCAAGTTAGCAGATTTACAGGCTGCCCCAAAACGGGTCGTTTATATTGAATGACAGCTAGGAACTTGTTCAGCAGAACCGATTAGCACCTGTGCGTTAATTCTCTCATGAACCGTTGAGCCTCTGCGCAACAGCCACGACGCCCCAACCGCACAATCATTCGAAATAAGAGTCCTCACTTGCATCAAAAGTGCTGTTATGCGTTACGTTCAAACGGAAACGGCTAGTCAATAATTTTTAATAGTGGAATATGAAGTCGAACACGATCTGAATGGCAAACACCAATCGATTAGACTATATGTTTATACTTCATTTCGCCTGCTGGTACGTTGAAGGAGATCGCCAGACAATTCACGGAGGTTACATTGGTAAAGACTTCCCGGTCCCCCCGATTCAGTTTGAGTACACGCGCAACACATTTTCCTTAGCATTGTTGTTCGTATTACCGTCCAGTAATTGCCTTGATTGCTTTTCTCGGAGAGTATCTGCAACATGGGGCTACGAAAAGTTTTATTGATATCGTGTCATTTTACGCGCCTTCTTAGTGGCACATCCATCAGGGACAACAATGAAAGAAATAATATTATAGTGGTTTATTGACGGCGTGGCGCGAACAGATGCAGATGACCAATGCACTTCTGGTTAAATCTAAGGGTACATAGACATATATGTCAAAGACGTACATGTAAGAGAAAAAATATAAAACATTCTAAATGCACTGATTGAAAAAGTGAAAACACCGACCGGAATATAGGCGTCTCTCTTTTAAAAGCTGCACCAGCCCCGAGTGAACCAGTCGATATAGGCGGCTTTTGAGGCAAAAATTACGTGTTACTCTTAGAAAACTGCTAAAAATAGCAGCTCAGCTGGCTAAAACTACAATTGGTACCGGCCGACAAGAGTCGCGTGCGCATCAAAGCAAATAAAACCATTAAAAAATTTACTGCACAGACCTTCTGCGAGAAAAACTGTGTGTCCGCCAGCGTCCGCGCAAATAACACGCGCTCGCTGGCAGACAACGCACTAGACAACGACAGCAAAATTGAAGATGTCATGTTGTATAACCCATGCGTAAAACATGTATACGTAGCAAAAAGGTGTCAATATAAATTTGCATTTGCAATAAAGGACCATTATAAGAACGTACGCGTGCAATCCGTCTCAGCGGCCGCAGCGAAATTACGTTGAATATGCTGCGGAGCGTTTCTCCACCCCTCCGCTCGAATACAGTTCGTTCGCAGCGCCCTTGCAAAATTTTTCAACAAGCAGCGCCTCAATGGGAGAACGTCGTTCCTCCTACTCGACCATTGTCTAGTACACTCTAGCCACGAGTCGTACGTACTCCTGAGGGGCAGGCAGCTTTAGATCAGCAACGCCGCGAGCAGAACCGAGAACGAGCTCGTCTATGCCCTGCCGATATTGCAGCCAGGGCACAAGAACAGTCTCATGCAGTCGAGCGCAAGCAACTGCGTACCAAGGATCCGGCAGCCTACCAAGCCGTCGTTTAACGAAGCATCGGGATTAACCCAGTGAAAAACACCGGAGCCGCACTTCGCTGGTTAACATCTGTACGTAGTGGCGGGCAGGCGGACGGACGGACGGACGGATGGATGGAATGGGATGGAATGGGATGGAATGGGATGGGATGGGATGGGATGGGATGGGACGGACGGACGGACGGACGGACGGTCCGTCCGTCCGTCCATCCATCCATCCATCCATGGATGGATGGATGGATGGATGGACGGACGCGGGCGGGAGGGAGGGAGGGAGGGCGGGCGGATGGATGGATGGATGGATGGATGGATGGATGGATGGATGGATGGATGGATGGATGGATGGATGGATGGATGGATGGATGGATGGATGGATGGATGGATGGATGGATGGATGGATGGATGGATGGATGGATGGATGGATGGATGGATGGATGGATGGATGGATGGATGGATGGATGGATGGATGGATGGATGGATGGATGGATGGATGGATGGATGGATGGATGGATGGATGGATGGATGGATGGATGGATGGATGGATGGATGGATGGATGGATGGATGGATGGATGGATGGATGGATGGATGGATGGATGGATGGATGGATGGATGGATGGATGGATGGATGGATGGATGGATGGATGGATGGATGGATGGATGGATGGATGGATGGATGGATGGATGGATGGATGGATGGATGGATGGATGGATGGATGGATGGATGGATGGATGGATGGATGGATGGATGGATGGATGGATGGATGGATGGATGGATGGATGGATGGATGGATGGATGGATGGATGGATGGATGGATGGATGGATGGATGGATGGATGGATGGATGGATGGATGGATGGATGGATGGATGGATGGATGGATGGATGGATGGATGGATGGATGGATGGATGGATGGATGGATGGATGGATGGATGGATGGATGGATGGATGGATGGATGGATGGATGGATGGATGGATGGATGGATGGATGGATGGATGGATGGATGGATGGATGGATGGATGGATGGATGGATGGATGGATGGATGGATGGATGGATGGATGGATGGATGGATGGATGGATGGATGGATGGATGGATGGATGGATGGATGGATGGATGGATGGATGGATGGATGGATGGATGGATGGATGGATGGATGGATGGATGGATGGATGGATGGATGGATGGATGGATGGATGGATGGATGGATGGATGGATGGATGGATGGATGGATGGATGGATGGATGGATGGATGGATGGATGGATGGATGGATGGATGGATGGATGGATGGATGGATGGATGGATGGATGGATGGATGGATGGATGGATGGATGGATGGATGGATGGATGGATGGATGGATGGATGGATGGATGGATGGATGGATGGATGGATGGATGGATGGATGGATGGATGGATGGATGGATGGATGGATGGATGGATGGATGGATGGATGGATGGATGGATGGATGGATGGATGGATGGATGGATGGATGGATGGATGGATGGATGGATGGATGGATGGATGGATGGATGGATGGATGGATGGATGGATGGATGGATGGATGGATGGATGGATGGATGGATGGATGGATGGATGGATGGATGGATGGATGGATGGATGGATGGATGGATGGATGGATGGATGGATGGATGGATGGATGGATGGATGGATGGATGGATGGATGGATGGATGGATGGATGGATGGATGGATGGATGGATGGATGGATGGATGGATGGATGGATGGATGGATGGATGGATGGATGGATGGATGGATGGATGGATGGATGGATGGATGGATGGATGGATGGATGGATGGATGGATGGATGGATGGATGGATGGATGGATGGATGGATGGATGGATGGATGGATGGATGGATGGATGGATGGATGGATGGATGGATGGATGGATGGATGGATGGATGGATGGATGGATGGACGGACGGACGGACGGACGGACGGACGGACGGACGGACGGATGATTATGAGCGTCCCTTTGTAACGGGGCAGTGGGTTGCACCACCAAACTCTTGCTATTATACCGCCTAATGTCTGTACCTAGGTTAAAGAAGAAGAAAAAGAAAAAAAAAGCCCACAATGAATTGCCAGAACCAAATTTCCTCAACCCCTATTGTGAACTTTGCGTTTATATGTCTCCATTTTTTGTATTTCCCTACTTTTCTTCCACCAATCTTCCAATCGCCTCTCACTAAGCTTTATTGCGGACATGTTTACTTTTCTCCTGCTCTGAACCCAAGGGCTTCAAGGAGGCCAGTGGTGCCTAAATTGACTGCTTGGCAGATATCTTCACGTTCTAATAAAACATGTTCTATCGTTTTCCTAGCTTTATCGCAGCAAGCAGATGCCTACTCTTCCTTCTTATATCTCACTTCCTGATTTCGCTTCGAGAAGTAATGAGCTTCCCTTTGAGTTATCATAAATTGTTTCTTTCCTAATTTCGTTTTTCCCTCATAGGTAGTTACTCATGGCAGGTCTCTTTTCCATTGCCACCATTCATGAGGTTATCTCAGCCTCTCTGACTTTCCGCTTGACGTTCTTTGTTGCTGTGTTGCTCACCCTACAGGCCACATGCTTGCTGGTAAGATCGTAGTTCTTTTCCTTCTCTGTGAATCAATGTTAATCCTGTACAAATACCTGAACGCTCTCCCAGCCCATTTACAGTCTTTCATATTCCTCAGACGTCAGGTGAAAGGCGCCGCAGCGCCACCTGTACGTTTCTGGGAAAACTGCTTCAACACTAACTCCACCCCCACTACCCCTTATCTACGTAGTACAGTATTGGGGGCGAGCTCTACCACTTGGAAAGCTGGCGCCACCGTCGGCGTGACGTGGCATGAGGGATCACGTGGACACAGCGGCCGCGTTGGCTGTTTCGGAAGCGTCGAAGCGAGCTGAAAACGAAAGTTTAAAGTCCCACCTGCACCACGGTTCTGATTAAGTGGTGAGGCTTTACCACCTTGGGTGTCTGCTTGTCAACATTTGAAATTACTATAATAAGTAGTGGCTGTCTTTCGAGGCGTGCAGCATGGTAGGCTACTGCTCGGTGCCGCAGTGCCGGACGTACGCAAGGGAGCCCTGTGTCAGCCTTATTCACATGTAGTCGCAGGGCGAGAAACTGCGTGAAGCTTGGCTGGCGAAACTTAGAACCGGCAGACAGCCATCGGCTACAACTCGGGTATGCACCGAGAGGACTGGGAGGCCGCCCTGCTCGGCTGCTCAACCCTCCAGGACCAACGGGCCCTGGTGTCCCCAGCCAAAGCCACTGCAGAAGCCACAGAGGCCCCGGACTAGGGACAAGGACTAGGACAATGTAGACAAGAGACGAGACAAGAAGACACCACAAGCGCTTGTGGTGTCTTCTTGTCTCGTCTCTTGTCTACATTTTGCGCTGTTACTAGCAGGATGGAAAATCAACAAGCCCAAGCTGCTATCCTAATTCCGTGTTGGGGAATGGCAGATATTAGTGACAATCCAATCAAGTTCACCCAATTCTATCCCGGCTCCTCCCAAGGTCTTGGTCGCGCCCCTTTTAATTAGGGGTGAGGGAACGGGTGATTCCCGCCTGCTGATAGAGGTCGCGCACTTGTATTGCACCACACACACCCACCCTTGAGTCCGTGGCGGGCCTCGATTGTTCGTTGACAAACACAGGAAAACGAAGGCCGCTGGCCATATGGCGCTGTCGGCACACGTATACACTGTCAGCAATTCGTGGACACAGGATTGCGCAGAGACACCACGTATTTGGGAGTATTCGCACCCCCGCCTACTTAACCCCATACCGCATAGCTTCTCAATGCACGCGAGGGGCAGATAATACACAGGGGTTCCTACAATAAGCCCTCGGAGCGTCACGATCGCGCCGACGATATTGCCAGCCGAGTGGCTGGCAATATCCGTCTTGCTCGCCGGTCCCTATTTCCACAACCTTTTGGCGCCCATTGATCGGTGGTGATTCGCCGAATCGAAGAATGCCGCACCAAGACATCATAAACAGCAGTGGGAATAAAGGGCACCCCTGGCTCAGTTGCTCCTTGCTCCTCATCCCTTCCCGGATGCGCAGAAGTGAGCGCCATCTGGTAGTGCTGCAAGAAACTCAGCGGCGCACGCGGCGCGCGCCTCCCGCTGTGATTGGTTGAGTTTTCGCCCACAGACAAGACAAATGCATTGAGGGGTAGAAGTATATATACAGCTTGGCTGTAAAGAAAGCTCGTTGAACCAAACTGCATACAAATGAGCAGCGGGGCAGACACGAAAGCATTTTTCACGCGAAAGAAATGTTAACTGGGACAATGTGCAAAAATCTCGCCATCGAATCGCACAACGTTGGGAACCTTAAAACCGAGTGGTATAGAGAACACAGCTTTCTACACGTTAACCCTTTTGCTCCACATCTATACCACATCGGGCTCATAATTAAGGGAACTTGAATTTAGTTTGTCCTATTAGCACGGTGTGAAAAAAAACAGCGAATCTTCTTTTTTATAGTATTTAAAGGCACGGCGTAAATTAGGAGTATTGGAACCAATTTCATGGTAGCTTTAAAAAAAGATGCAAGTATTTTGCGTGCTTGTATAGAACGGGTCTCTCAATACGGCTTCTTTGGACAGGGCTGAAATATTCAGGAGCTTAGCCTTTGGTGATCCCAGCATCATAAATACATTTGCGGGTTATCTTAAGACCAACAAGGCAACAGTAATGCTTCTCATCCGAGCCTTCTTAAAAGCATTTTTTGGCGCATCAAATGACACACTGCCGTAGCACTATGATATGAGAGAGAAGTACAGAAATTTGGCCGTCAGCTATCGCAGCTGTTTCTGCAAACCTCACTGTCACACTCCCTTTGCCCATGATCTCCGCAACGTGGCGCTGTAAGGCTTGTGCATTGTTGATAACATCAGCAGTCTGCAAAAGCAATGCGAATGATACTGCGATTGTAGGAAATTTTCGTCGGACAGTTCGGAATTTCTTTCAATACTGAAAGAAAAAAATTCACCGACGATTACGATACTCCCCCAACGCGAAATTTGAGCGCAGCTGTATAGATGTTTTCATTTCGCGATATATTGACTGGCGCTGACGATGTCTCTTGCGGCACGTTGCAAACGGACCGAAGTGTGGCGCGACTGCATCGCTAATCGGGAGATCGCGAGAGGTAGCGCATAGGTGACGCATGGACGCGATTCACAGCAGCCGCCGCAGACAGACCTCCGCTCATGCAGCGCTTGGTTTCCATATACATATATGGTATCGGTGGACGCGCTCGCCACGTGCCATCGCTGAAGAGATAAGGGCGGTAAAAGGCGCGCTACTCTGGGGCCATCTCGTAACGGTTGGCGCCGCAGGGCGCGTCTTGCGCAGCACTCCGCTTTTCCTCTCATGCTTTAGCGATACCCTCCTCCCCCGCTTTCCGCCTCGTGCTCTCTTCGCTATCGCAGTCTTTTATCCGCGCTCCGCCTTCGGTATTTCATCCTTCACTGTGCTCGCTCGCTCGGGTATAGACGTCGAGGCACGATGTCGACGCTCGCCGCAGGAACGGGCGCCTAAGAGCTTAGCGCTGAAAAATAAGCGCAAACCTTACTTTTTAGGCCCTCCTTTTTTTCAAATTTTTCATCCACTTTCAAGCAAAAGCAAGAAATTGGTGAACACACCTCCAGCACCAGACGCGAGAGTAAACACTACACATGAAGCCACGGCCGTCTCGGCTCGCACCTTTGAATCCGCCACAGATATCTTTATGCAGAGCGGGTTGGGGCCCTGCACCGACAGCCATAGGCAGACAAAAAGAGAAGCGCGGTCATCTTGAGCATATTTACCACGCAATGGCCTCCCCAATCCTTTGGTCGCGCGGGAAGACGATGCGCACGATCATATATACCTCTCGTCGCACCCTCGCATGCTCCCCTTCGCAGCCACGGCATACAGCGCGCGATCGAATCTTATCGCACTTGAACTTTGTACAGAACATGACGGTGAGAGGAACTTGCGGCTCCACTTCAGGGGCCACTCACTATCTCGCGGTTAGAGGTGCGTTAACGGCAACATGTCATTCCATCTGGGCCCAAAGTGGCAGTTAAGTTTCGTTATGTTGAGCTTTAACAGTACTTCTATCCTCTTCCCTGTCCAAGTGAACACCTTGAAAATCCTTCACATCATGGCAAGCAGGTGCAAAAAATACGCCTGCACTTGAAAGGCTGGGTGCCATCTAAGCCATAGAGTTTACTAGAAGTACTGCAGGGAACTTTGGCGCTGGGATTGTTCAGCCATCACGGGAATGGTGGGTAGTACGAGGATTGGTCTGATCTTCGTGTTTGTGGATTCGGACGTTCTTGCAGCGTCGTTTATTACGCTACACCTGGGCCTAAATTCTCCTAAATTCGAAGCAATTTGTGCTTTTCTTTAAAGCAGAGGGTAATGAGACTCCGCAAGTACGCATAATCGCTGCTAATTGCACTGGTTCCACTTGTCCGTGCGTCCGTGGCGTAATCATATCAATATTGGGCTTCTGTGCTAGAGGTGCTGTGCGTGAATCCTACAATATTTTGTGTTTAATTATTTATAATGCAGGGCCTTCGTAAAACGATCACTTTGCAAAGTCACAAAGACGAAGTTTGAGCAAATGCGTGTACTATCCATCATGCTCATGCTGGCTGGGCTGCCCTGCTTGCAGGTCCCTTACACAGGGCCACAGTTCTATCTAGTAATTGTCTATGGTTCAAGCCATCACATCTTCAGTAAAGTATCCCAGAGGGCGCTATCGCTCTTTACCTGTTGAATGGCCTCAATAACGTGCATGTTGGGAATTCTTTGTTCTGGTGGGAACTGCATCTCCAGGTTGCATTCTGTGCGCAATGCATTTTCTGTGAGGTATGCAAGAGAACTATAGGGTGTTCATATTTATGTGCTGGGAGTGCTTCCATTTTTTCTTTCGTTCTTTTTAGGGCGGGAACTGGCCTGCCGCATGACCGTGTGTGCAGCAGGTCTATTTTTCTAGCCACACCACAATTACATTGTCTTTGTTGTCCTGTGGAATGTCATTGAACAAGTAAAAAGGAGAAAAGACCTTTATGTACCGACAAATATGTTTTTATTAATGTTATCACAGAAACAATGGAAGTCGTGAAAACAGTGCGAAGTATATGGACATTATATTATCGTGCCTTAGTCTTCAACCCCTTGTTGCTTGGACGCGAGAGACTAGAAGCAAAAAAAATGAAAATAAAGCTCTGATTGTGGTATCATCAGCTGTAGAAGGAAAAGAGAGAATGAAAGAAGAGGAGAGTGAAATGTTAAGTGCACCGATTTGGAAAGGGAAGATAACAGCCCGCGTTGAAACCGCAATACCCACCTAGATTTCTTGCTGTACTGGGTGACGGCGACAAAGTAGGCACCGACAAACTGTCGGACGACCGACGCGCTCAGGATGTGTCCACTGTCCTCCACGATTCCAACGTTCACTTGGATGCGGTAACTATTGTTACACGTTAGAGTGATCTGCAAGACATACAAAAGAGGGCAGTTTCTGTATTGAGCGTTTAGTTTGGAGTGGGGCAGGTGTTAAATCGCGGTTTAGTCAGTAGAATGCACGCCTTTTTTATTATTCGTATGATATTGCACATATGTACAAAAATCAAAATCCAGCCCGCTTGATGCACCAATTCTGTAGTGTGCGACTGGGAGCCCACTTACCCTGAATGAACTGTCCACTGATAATGAAGGTATTTAACTCCATTATCACAAGGCTAAACTGCATTGATGGAAGTTATAACAATTGCCGTGTACAGCAGCATGACTGCCACAAAGCACTTCGTTATTTAGTTCAATACAAAACTGGCCTGGCACCTCCTGCACTAGCTGTCCTATGAAGGCAAATCTTAAAGTAAGGCGCTGGGTGTCACAGTGTTGGCTGAGTGGTTGAATTTTGGTCACCCATCCACAGTTCAATCTAACTGACACTTCTCGGCGTCCGTTGATCGACGAGCTATCAGAGCAAAAATTACCAAAATAAGTGTTTCAGTCTCCTTGGGCTACATGGTCATCTGTGCCACTTTTGGTGTGACGAGAAACCACAATGACCAGAAAGAAAACAGGTATAGCGACGAGTATTGTGGTAAGACTGCGTGTTACGAGCTGGGCTCGGAAGAATGCGACTTGTGAAAGCCATCGCAGGCACGCACCAAGACACGAGACAGGACATGCACGGTGAGAACTGTCACCCGCGCTGTCGTAAATTCCTGATATGCTTCCCCAAGTGACGCTGAGCCAGCTTTGAATGAACGCACACTGAGCACTTGACAGTACTGTCCTGCGTCTTAGTGCAACGTACGCGCTCGTTCAAATCTGTGAAGTACACAGGCAAGCTCCATCTAAATAGGTCGCGAAGCATACCAAAACTTATCGCCAGAGATATCAGTTAGTAGTGCATGATTGAGGCGCGACTAGGCGAGGGGGATGGGATGGGGGCGACAAACACTGAAACTAGAAAACCTATGTGAAAAAAAAAATGTTCGAAAAAGTTTGAACAAAGTACTGTCATACGAGTCATGTTCTATTTCACAATTTAGTTTTTTGGTCTCGGTGACGCCTACCAATCAGTGACTCTGGCGCAAGCCTTGGGAAGACTGTGCAAAGCAGCTATTACGTCGTTCGGAATGACGTGCTCGTGTACTTGAACGCGGCGGCTTTGTCCGAGCTTTTTTTTAAAATTTCCTTGTGCGTTTGTTTAAAGCGTGGCGTGCACTTCACATCAAATTTCGCCTGACCTAGCGCACGGCATTCATTGGCGTAGGGTGTGAGTGCAAGTTTTTTTGTTATCGTGTAAGTTCACGCTGCGTCTCGTCGTGACGATAAATGCGGAACGGTCCGCGAAGAAACGTCGCGCTATGTTCGTTCGCCCAACACAGGCTCCGATTGTCTGACGGGCAGCAAAATTAGTAAGTAGAATGTTTTCTAAATAATGATACGGGGCAATCTTGTCTGATAATTGTTGTATATGAATACATGGTGTCGCGCGGAATTGCGAAAGATTCTGGGAAAAGGTTTCGCATATGTTGCCATACATTACGACTGTCTGCTCGCCATAGTACCTTCATAAGGAACCTACTGGAGCAACTGCTGTCAATAACAGCCTAATTATCTTCACATTAACACATACGCCACTCGTATAGTTTAATGACACGCTGGCGCTTCAGCCGAGGCGAGTCGCAAGCTCGCCGCAGCCTCAAAAGAAAAATACGCGTAGCTACTGGCGTAGCGGTCTAAATGCCGGACGGCAAAGAAATTCAAGCATCCGCGCCAAGCAGCATAAGATCTTGTCGTGACTGCCATTTCCAGTTGTGACGTCGCTTTTTATTTTCATCTTTTGCTTGCTGTTAGTTGTGCTAAGTGCTAAGTTGTGCTTAGTACCTAAGGAAGGCCAGAAGGGAACCAAAGCATGTCCAGCCGTGTATAAAACTTTATTAATGATTACCAAAGTAAATTAAGGTGTACTCAGGAGGATTAGGGTGTATTAAGGAAGATTAAGGTGGATGAAGGAGGATTCATGTGAATTACATTAGGCTTTAGCCTTCGCGTCTCTTAGGCGGTAGCTAAGGACACCGGGGAGTTTTACACTGGTAGCCTGCGAAGTATAGTGCAACTTACGAACGAGAACTTAAATCACAAGCGCGGCTAAAATGGGGTAGCGGCGAACTAACTCTCACCGGGGGTGGTTTCGAAGTGAAGCCGTCGCTGGAGAAGAGCTTCAGCCGAGAAAACGACAGCACACGGCCGTTCCACGAGGAACCGGGATAGGGTGAATCCGGGTGGGAATACTGGCCAACTGCAGAAGTCCAAGGACGTGCCTCGTACTTCACCACAAACAAACGCAGAAACGCAAAGAAAGACGCCTCTCTCGGGAGGCGGGGAAAAGGCCGACGACGGTAGCGTCTCGGTCGCACTGACCGCATTCGCTCCCAGTGGAATCCGTGAAGGTGATCCAGGCCATGTACTGCAAGTCATCCACCAAGTTTGTAATCCGAAACGAAGGCGCTGGCTGCATGAACCTGCATGTGAGGGAGATGGTCGAGGCACGTTCATTTTTGACGAACACCGTTGTCACGCGATGGGTATAGGCAAGCACGTGTCGAAACGAGCAGCTAAAACACCATGATTGCACGATGCCATGCTGAGAAAGTCATGAACCGACAGCAATATACGTGGCTCGTGCATAGGTGCTTGTTCCTCGTATCTCAATGACGCGCTGCCTGTAGCCACGAACATGGGCGACTCAATCACCTTGCTCTCAACACTGCTCAATCGGTTCCAACTGCAGGGATACTTTCGCAAAACGACACGGTGATTATCATACGCGTGATAAATGCCTAGCGTCACGTGATTACTGTCCACTGCTTCTTTCAGACCAGCATGTACATCACGACGTGGTAAGTGAAGCGTCTCGGCAGGAACGCTAATGTGTGCTCGGAACGCTCATGCCAACAACGGAAGGCAGGACGCTGCCCTGTGGAGTGCGATGTTGCAACGCTTCGGAAAGCGAACCGTTTTGAATTCGTCCCCTTGCACGACGAGGTGAATCCATATCGTCTTTCCGCATAACTGGTATCGCAATAATGAGTATTTTAAATGCGCCACGACGCTACAACTACGACAAACTCCGTAGAAGAAAGCTGCGTCCGCCCGAGCACTACAAGAACGCACACAGCGTGCGTTCCTCTCATCCGCTGCTCTGTGGTAGTACGAGTCAGTACGCGCATACGATCCAGGATAGGCCGCGCCAACACCCATGCCGATCGAGCACCCGACGGGGAGCTCCGAAAAAAAAAAAAGACACTCGCCTGCCCTGTGTGTGTATCAGCAGTTCCATCCTAGGCAGCAGGAACTCGTGCTGGTTGACGAGGGTGACATGGGGAACCTTGGCCGGCAGACTCGGAGCGATCGCATGCTGCTGATCCGAGTCCTTCTTGGGAGGGAACTTTGGCCAACCGCTCCAGTCGTGAACTTCGTCCGGGTGGTCGCTGGGAAGGTCCGCCGGGCGGACGACGTTCGGCTGAATCCAGATGCCCATCTGTGGCTCGCCCGCAGCGAAGGCGGCCCCGGCTGCGACGATGGAGACGGTCGGCGCCTCCTCGATGTCGATGTCCTCCGACTGGGACGCGCCGGCCTGCGCGACGTCGCCGCTTCCGCTGCTGCTGCTGTCGCCGCTGCTGGTGCCGTCGTCGTCCCCGCTGCTGCTGTCGTCGCTGCTGCTGCTCGCCGACGGCTCGCCGTCGCCGCCCCGCAGCGTGGCGTAGCCGTTGCAAGCGCTCATCCGGCCGTCGTCGTCCCTGGGGAGACCGGCGTTGAGGCCAGCGCCAGCGGAGCCAGCAGCACGGCCCGACGACGCCATCCTCGAGGCACAAGCGGCGTTCGCGAAGTGCGTCGCAGCGAGCGCGATTGCAGCTGGTCTGCGACTGTCCAGTAGCTGCCGTTCGCTGTGCAGTGACTCGTTGTATAGCGTGCTCGGAAAGTGTACCACTTCAGAAGGCCGACACATGGTGTTTTTGATGATGATGATAATGATCACCCTGAAGTATTTTGCACATGCCCGCTCACAGGGATTGGTTTTCTCTGCGAGCGTGTCCCGGTTCTTGTCTACAATTTTCTCCTCTCCCTCGAACCGCAGGAAGCCTAAAAACTTGTGTCGGAGCTTTCTTTTGTTGTCGCGATATTCTAAAGGAACATGCTCCCCTCCCCCCTCCCTTAATCAAATGAGATAATGACCGGCACGAATCCAGGCTACAATAGCAACTTTTCGGCTCCCTGTAAGCTGAGTCACCTTTGCGCCCGCATTGGGAGACTTCACGCCAGAAAGAAGCAAGGTGGCTGCGGCGTGAAACACAAGAACTCCTACTTAGATTGCCAAGTTGGCGTTGTTTATCAGATTCCCCTGACATGCGGCAAAACCTACATAGGCCAGACGGGCCGATGTTTGTACGTGCGAATCCGAGAACACTAAAGATCAATTATTAACCGGGAGCAACGCCATTTACCCATGCACTGCTTAGAACATAAATGCAGGCCTCTGCTCAACCAAGTTAAGATCCTGCGCAAGTGCAATAATAAAAAAGCACGTGAACTTCTTGAGTCATATTATATAAAAAAGAAGGGACAAGCATGCATCAGTGACATATATCAGTCATACTTTACAATAGGGAGGCACGTTTTCTTGATAGTATGTTTAGGTGAGCCACGCCTTTGGTTGTTTCTGATTTTGGGTTGTTCTTCTGTTATGCTGCTGATACCCTGATGCGCCTGCGCTGGTATGGTCTAATATATAAGTGTTTTTTCTGGAATAAACATCAGTTCTTAGTTTGCGCCTGTCCTGTCTTCCTACATGTGATTGTCTAGAAAAGCGCAACCAATGTTTCCTATTACAATGAACCAACTTGCCCAACAACGCATCCTTCTAAATAGCAACTTTCTTTTTTTTTTTACGGAAGTGATAATGCACCAGAGGGTATATTGCGATGTTTGAATGACTGGTTTTCTGGATATATCTGTCTTCGTCTTCGCTCGCAAACTGGCTCTTTTGGGGCGGCGCGTGGCCTCGCGCTTTTCTTTTCGCGGGCACAAATGCACGCGATGCGACGAGCCACGGGTTCACGGGAGTTGGACCAAGCGTGTTCGACCAAGCCACAGCGGCCGTGGTTCGACATACCAAATCGCCGGCCACATTCTAAAAAAAAAAGCTTGCACCCTTCGCGGCTCATCTTGGACCACAATAATCGTCATCTGTCTTGCGCACCTTTGCTTTTATGACGGTACGTTTAGTTTGCGGCACGCGCAGGCTCCGCCGCGATTTGAAGATTTGCGCTGGTTTCTGGGAAGAACCTGCAGGATGACGTCAACAATGGCATAGCATGGTGCAATGCGAGGAGGGGGAGCAAACAAGTCTTCTCTCGTGCCATCAGTGGTGTATCCAGAAAACATTCGTGGGGCCGCAACATTCGTATCGGGACGGATTGCCAGCGAAGCTGTTTAGGCTGCATACATTATGAAATCATACTTTCCTTTAACGGCACCACACTACGCCGACACAAGCGCCGCAACGGTCACCGTACCTCCCATGCGTGTGCCGCAACCGCTGCTGCAGCCGCGCCGGCACCTCCGGCGCACGTGACGTTATAACCACAGAAGGTCACGTGCCCAGGCGTCGTCGCCACATATAGTGTCTCCCCTCTCCCCCAAAGGCTCGGCTGCGCGCGCGCATTCCTGTCCACGATACGGATGCAAGGAAATAATGTGAGGTGAACGAATGATTATACACTCCAAGTGACACGACATTTCACGTGATTTAATCGATGTGCTGCATTTTATTGGGCGAATAAAAGGACGACACCTTCTATGTTTTTATTAGGTTATTTTATATATTCATTTGCTTTTTAAGATCACGGGAAAACACGCCATAGGTTTTGTTCTTGTCAAAATTCCTGCTATTTCTTTACCGATCTCTCGCGTGTGTTTATTTGATGTCACACCCCCAGTCCTATATGTATAAGCTTCCTGTTATTTTTCTTTCAGTTATCTGTAGTCCTCACTCGCACACCACTATCTCCGTTATATTCTTCAGGAGATGTAAAGTACGGCCTATACTACCCTTTCTCATAACAGGCCAAAGTGCCAGCCATTCTAATAAATTCATCCATTCATTTTTTTGGCGTTTGTCCTGAATGTCACCAGGATAGTTCGGGATAGCTCGCGACCGCGCGTCTTGCTCTTCTTCAAAATCGCGCTTTTTTTTTTGTCTCCGGTAGTGCATAAACTGGTCTGCCTAGCTGATAGCTAGGGCAATCTTTAAGATTCGTGCGCTATTTCCCGCTACCCGCATGCTCGTCACGGGACGCGCAGAAAGGCTGACTCATTCCGTTGTCAGCATACCGCGATACGCCACGTCATCGGTGGGTCGCGTCGCGTTCGGTCGCTCTCTGAATCGGGAATTCTTTTGTCTATTTCAGGCGTATCATACAGGCCTGATAGTTCTTGCTAGGCGAACTGGTCGGCCTTACAAGAACAGATTCGAATCGTTCCAATTTCTTTTCGAGCTGTAGCGATAGCCTGCCAGCGACTTCCGATTCGAAGATATATGTATGTTCACCAGATTGGCCATTCAATGGTGCCCGATATGAGGGATATCAGCATGTGATATCAGTATGAGGCACTCTTCATTACTGGACGCGCATCAATTGCCGTACATGTCGTCACGGATGTGCTCCCGAGACACGCATATATATACGATGCTTAAACTATACCTGTAACCCCTTATGTATACCTGGCCTTTATTATTCCTTTTTTTTTCAAAATTAACTCAGAATCAATTACGAGAAACAGTCATTCACGGCATGAGCTCAGATGCATGTGAAACTGTGCAAAAGTAGCCTATAAGTTCATTCTTGCAGTCAGCCTGTGTGAAAACTGACACCAATTTGATTCACGATTATTGTTTTGTAACAGACGGTGTAAAGTACCTATGTAGCGCGTTTTGAATAGTGCCAGTTTAGATCAAAATCTACACACTCGGTGACCCAACTTGGTGAGAGACTCATAGAAGAGCGGCAGACACCAACTGGCAGATACTCAGGGACACAAGTTGGCATCAAAAAAGTTCATTGAAGGTCACAGCAGACCGAGTAGCACATACGTATGCAGTACTCCAAATGGGCGTCAAATAGGTTCACTGAATAGCGGTGCCTACCAAATCTCGCATCTATGCAGTGACCCATGTCGACGTCCACCCTGCTTGGACGTCCAGCCAGGTCGCTGCCCTCTGCCAAAACCCACTTGCCCTGCACGAGCTCCAGGCGGCCTTGAGGCGAGGGAACGCCGCAGCGCACCAGGAGCAGACGGTGTAACGCCACAAATGCTCTGCAACCTGGCCGCCAGCGAGCAACAGCGCCTGCTAGAGTACTTCAATGAGATCTGGCAGTCATGGCAGGTGCCAGAGGCATGGCAGACAGCCATTGTGGCACGCATCCTCAAGGCCAGAAAACCGGCTAGGGAACCGTCGTCCTATCGGCCCGTCTCCTTCACCTCCACTGCCTGCAAAGTGATGAAGGTCATGGCCTTGGCACGACTGGACTGGGTGGCCCGTGCTCGCGGCTTCCTGGCAGACCAACAGACGGGCTTCCAGCGGCGGCGGTGCACTGCGGACTCCATCGCTGACATGGTGTCCACCCTGTAGGACGCCAAGGCCAGCGGGGACCTCGTGATGCTCTTGCTGATCGACGTACAGGGTGCCTTCGACAGCCTCCCTCACGCAGTTGTCCAGAAGGGCCTGGACGTCCTCGGCCTCTGTGGCAACCTGCGGGATTTCCTTTTATCGTTCCTGCACAATCGCACCCTCAGGGGGCGTGTGGGTCAATTGAAGAGCACCCCCCGTCCAGTCGCTGCAAGTGTGCCACAGGGGTCAGTGGTGAGCACCTTCCTTTTCAACCTTACCTTGGCATGATTGCCTGCTGCCCTGCCGATCGACCCTCACTTCCCCGTGCAGTCCTCAATCTACGCGGATGACATCGTCCTATGGGTACGGGGACCACCAAAACCCATCCGCAAGACACGTGCAGCCCTACGGAGAGCCCTGGACACTGCGGCTGCCTACTTGTGCAGTATCGGCCATACCATCTCGGCCAGGAAGACTGAGGCCTTGCTGCTGCATCCCAGAGCAGCAGCCCATCGCTCAGCTGCCCGGCTGTGCTTGGAGGGCGTCCAGATCTCATGGAGCAAGGCAGTCTCGTACCTGGGCCTGCGCATTGACCATCGGCTGACCTGGCTGCCGGCTACCAATGCCCTGTGCGCCCAGACGCTCCGGGTCCGCAAAGCGATCTCACAGCTCCTTGCCCGTGCACAGGGCTGTACCACCAGGTGGGCCCTGCAGCTCTTTGAAGCTGAAGCCACTTCACGGCTACTGTATGCCCCTCCCTCTTGTGGCGTTGCCCCCACCCAGCCTGCGGAAACTGGACCTGCAGCACCGCTCAAGAATACGGGTCTGTCTTGGCGTTCCCCGATCCTCACAAGTGGCCGCCACTCTTGCTGGGGCAGGTAACTGGGCCCTGTCACAACTCTTCCTGCAACAGGGGCTACGACACATTGATCACCTACACCATGCCGCAGATGATCAAGCACTCCTGACCCGCCTACGCTCCCGGCCAGCATCACACATGGGACGGCTGTATGGCCTCTATGAGGAAGTCATAGGGGCCACGCCTGCAAACGCCGTACAGCCTCGCCCACCACACTGACCACCAATCCCTACCTCGACGGAGCTACCAGGTGTCTTAAAGAACCGTTCCGCAACATGTGCCCTACAGCAGACGGCAGCCTCTCTCCTCCAAGAGAAACTTGGGGACCACCTTCACATCTTCGTCGATGGATCCATGACACCGGAGACGGGCTCATCTACAGCAGCCTGCGTTGCACCGGCCATACCTTTTTCGACGAATGGCAGGGCGTATCCGACCGCCTAAATTTGAGATTGGTTTGAAACCACACAGCAAAACTTGCACGATTTGTTCGCTTCAAAACAAGCATGAACATGCGATCACGTTGGCAGTGCCGCGTGGGCAGCGTGAGTAGCGTGGCCCGTCAGTGTCGATTTGGACGGAAGGTGCCGGAAGAGGCGCTGACGATCACTGCTCCGACGCGCCGCCTGGACAGTGTGAGGAGCGTATAACCAAGATTTATTTGTGGAAGGGCGCCTCAAATGCCGTCAAACTTGCGAAAAATGTTTCTTTTTTTTGTAACCTCGCCGCTGATTTTCTTCAGATGAGAAGACACATTGCAAGGTGGTATGAAATAATTGTAATCAGGGCACTCATGAACTTTTGAACGACGCTTTCTTTGCCTCTTCCTTGGACTTTGCCACTGCTGCTGTCGCGCGCAACGCTTCGGTGGGCGATTCAGAGCGTGTGTATACTTGACAGGAGCGAATCAGGAGGAAAGGCGACGGAAGAAACTCACTTTCACCCCACCACGTCTAATGGGCACAATGCCCTCTGGAGCTCTCTGGCCATCGCCACCTTAGCCGCTTGACAGCTGTAATTATCCGTGACTCCCCTCAGAAGCATTCCAGAAGCTGCAGTGCTTCCCTTTCTACTAGTGTACTAGGCCAGAGGGGACGCTCGTAGAACTGTAGAGAGCAGTAGGAGAGAGAGAAGAGGAAGTTCACATATGAGATCGGGGGAAGAGTCGTGAGAAGGCAAGCAGCGACATTTTCATGGGGCGAGGAGGAAATGGCCTGCGGCGAGCCTTTCTTCCTCTCTGGCTTGTGTGATCCGGCGCGGCGCTGCTTGAAAGTATTGCTGTCGCGTGCTGCAGAACGATTTCGAAATGTTTTAGATCGTACTTTGGGAAATTTAGGCAATGTACACCCGTGAGCAAAAGTACCACAAAGTCGGCGAAAAAACAGAATTTCATCGCAATTAACACGCATAAACGCAAACTGCCAAGTGCACTAGACAATTCGTGATGCCAAGTTTGGACTGCAATCTTTAATTTCAAGCTGCATTCGCAGACAGAGGAGAAGTTGAGTTTTTTCTCGCAATCCCTGGTCCGTATACTTTTGCTCACAGGTATACGATTATATAAGGTCGTCAGGAAAGCCTTTCGGTGCATCGGTAACTGCAGTACGCGGAAATATCTCTCGGGAGTGCGAACATGTGACGCGCATTATTAGCCGCGGTGTGTGTATGTGTTGTGAACTTCTTTGCGTATATCGGTTTTAATTTAACGAAGAGAACCGGCGCCTATGTATTACCAGCATAAAATGGTAAAGCTGCTCAATATCTGATCGCTTGGCGTAGGGACTAAACATAAGAGCGCATGCTTGTGTACGGCCAACCTAAGGCAATCACGAAAAATCTAAGCGGCAGGCGCTATCAAATATTTATGATGAACCGGCATCGTTCTCACGCATTTCAAGTCTAGTAAGCTTGAAATCAGTATATGTCTACGCTAGCCTCCTGCATGAAGCACATGGCGCTGCTCAACACATCGATCACTGCGGTTGGTAAACGAGCATGATACATATATAAGCTATGTGCTTCGACATTGCATTTTGCCCTGTAAAGCCATAATATCCGAGAGCATTTGTATAAAAAGAATGGGATGGCTATTTTTGTGGACAAAATTTTCGTAATACGTACGATTGCATCGTAGAGAACGGAACGAGCACAACCGAAAAAAAAAATTGTTATCATCCTCTTTCTCGAAAAAGAAAACGGGCTAACGCCGCAGTACGACTTAGCCTAGCCACGCCGCACAACGTTTACCGATCTATATAAACGTAAGCGTTATATGGAACAAAGATATCTTTAATCCAGCACCTACCACTGCTTAGGATGCTGGAGCAGTTCGTAAACGGTCGCTTTGCTGGACAAATATAGTTCACACTGTAAGGTATGCTGTTATTTCTAACCCAAACTATCTTAATAATGGGTGGAAACCTCATCCACCGAACCAAGTTGTCCCGCAATCTAATCTGCAGTTAACAGTTTGAACGCTTCTCAAACTATAACAGCACAGCTCCTATCGCATAGCAGAACGGTACCCACGCTGTTACGATCGTCGAGTATGTTTCATTGCTCCTAAACCGCAGCTTAGAACTAGAGGACAATACTGCAATAAGGTCACATTAGTAAATGGAACTTTCAGAAATACACAATTGATCTCCAAGGCTCATTGTAGGCTCAAACATGCGCGCACACATCGCGCTGCATTCTTCATCGCCTCAATGTCAGCAGAAAGCCCTGCCATACCGACTTAGACCACTTCAGTACGTCTCACAAAACAGTTTTCCACGTAGGAGTCGCTACGTGACACTACATACACCGCGCTATAGCGCGACAACAAACACCATAAACCAGCGCCGAGCGTACAGCTGCCTTGCAAAACGGCGCGCTCGTCCAAGTCAGCATCCTGACTGCTCATAGATGGCGCCTCCACAGGGGTGAATCTCCGCATGGCTACCATTCTCTGTGTTCAAGCAGACACTCTATCGACGCTAGCGCCAAGATCCCCTTCAGTTATGACCCTAACATCAAGGCGATGCACTAGCAAAATGGCGGCGCACACGATTGTTTACGTTGTCATGGTAACAGGAACAGCAGCCACGCGGCGCCACCTCACCCTACCGCTTTGTCTCTTGTTTTATTATGCCGACCCGCTCCGCTTACCTTTTTGTTAGTGACTACAGTGACGGGGCCCGGCACTTTAACATCTGCGCTACAGTGACGGGGCCCGGTACTTTAACATCCACACTACGGTGACGGGGCCTGTCGCTTTAACAACAACACTACACCGACGGGGCCGTCACTATAACGATGTCGGTATTGGTGGGGAGGACGACTTACGGAGTCGCCATCTGTCGGAAGCACCTCACATGCGTCGGCGTTAAACATACTACGCGGCAGCCCTCCTGAACAATTTTGCTAGTACTCTCGAAAAGGCAGTATTTTACCTTTAAAATAAGCATGTTGGACAAACAGAAAGCACAGAATGGCTTACAAACGCTATCTCTTTGCCTACTGCGTACAGTAAGCTGGGACACTGCGAGCGGTCGCCGCGATCGATTCCACCGAACCGGTTTGCGTGAAACGTAAGCAATCGCTGAGAAAACTATGTGAAATATGTTCTTATAGTGGGATGGCTGTCTGTGTAACTAAATGTAGCATAACAGAATGAAGCTGCAATGCAGCGATCGCACGGGTTCGCAGTGACCGACTTCGCTTCTGCATGCATGTCCTCGCGCAATGTTTCGCTTTCGCTCCGATCACGTTTTCGCACCGTGCCGTGAGCTTTATGCCGCAGCATATGAGCATTTGACAGTACGCAAGCGACCATTGTTGCATGGACACTGTCGGAGCTGTTCAAAAATAATTTCGTTATAGCTAGGGCCTTCGACGCCTACTTGTGATGTTCCGTCGCGATGATTCAGTCTTAATTTTTTTTTCTTTTCTTCTAAAGTCTTGGAAGCTTAAATATCATTATTTCTCAAATTTCATCGAACTGCATGTTTATCAATCTTCTAAGCGAGCAAGTACCCACTGCTTCTATTTCTTAATTCAGTAGAATATTCATTGTCTGGTGCTACACAAGCAGTAACATGTGCCGTGCCTTTTTTAATGTGTTTTTACCATTCCCCTTCCATTAGAGTGAACTTTCTTTCTTTATTATAATCATCATAGGTGTTACAGTGCATACGCAAAAGATTGTACATTCGTGGACAAGTACCCATTGCGGTCGTTCGATCCGTATGTGTGCAATCAATGTATTCCGTTACTGCACGGAAGTTGCTGACATCGTGAAATTCACGTGGTGTTGTGGACAGTATACTGGAATAAAATACCGCGGTCCATGAAGTGCTCGGCATCCCCATAGGCGCCAGCACCGAGAAGCTCATGCAGCTGGGGGTCCACAACACCTTCGATGAAGTTGGGTCACAGAAGTTAGTCCAGGTTGTCAGGATCGCTTCCTCGCCTGCGGGGAGGCGGATCCTGGAGGTGCTGGACTTTAACCCGTCAGGGAAAGGCGGTGCGTGCTCGACGCGTGGTCGCGGGAGGCCGTCACGGTCTCGCCGTTCCCGCGCAACGCAACGTGCACCCGCAACGCAATGTACGCACACGCCGGGTCCGGGCGGCCGCGCTTCTCGGATCCGTCGCCGACGATCCACGATCGGTCGCGTTCGTCGACGTCGCCCAATACGGTTCGTCCGACCGGTTCGCGGCGGCCGTGGTGGATCACAGGGGCAACCTAACGTCGCGTCCGTGCGGGGCAGGTGTCCGGATTGCGGAGATCTATTCTGCACTTAGAACACATGCTCTGGCGGTGTCCCTCGTTACGGGACCACGGTCATCTCACCACGGAAGAAGAGTGGGAGGAGGCGGTCAGGCACGGCCTGCCCGTCCCAACGTCGGAACGGCTCGCGGCGGCCCCCTCCCTCATAAGGGGGTTTTGGAGTCGCTCCTCAGGACCTTAATAAAGTTCACTGCCTGCCGTGAAGTGCTCGAAGTTGTTTGCATAGAATGTTTGAAAGAACTGTAGTGCATATGTTAAAGTACCGGGCCCCGTCACTGCTGTAGTACAGATGTTAAAGTGCCGGGCCCCGTCACTGTAGTCACTACCTACTTTTTTTGCCTGTACGCCAAACATTCTGGTTTTTTTTTTTCTTGTCGCGCGCACTACCGCGCACCACGAGCCAGCTTGCAAGCAATGCCAATGGGCGCGCTACGGCGCGCATTGGCATTGCTTGCGAGCTGGTGCGTGGTGCACCGTGGGCTATGCGATGACACGCACACAGTCTTGCCCATACTTATACCGGCACATGCCGGGACATAAAAGAATTTCTCTTCCAACACAACAGATCTTTAGTCTCGCTTTATTGGCTTCGTTTCCGAAAACAAATATTTTTCTTATAACGTGGTGGGATACACGCTCAAAAAATGAACAAATGTGAAAGGTGCATGTGTACTAAATACAAAAGTTCACAGACAGTGAAATAACAAAAAGAATGCTAGAAAACGTGAAGGCCGTTTGATGTACACACACATACAAAAAAAAGAGATTCTTATATAGCGCGCTGAAGACCAAAATGTAGACGATCTTCTGATATATGCACTAAGATATTGCACAAAACTGGACGACGTCTATGACATAGTCATGACAACTAAAGGAAGGGAAAACTCACTGGTAATGGCAAAAACAATGACATGCCAAATACCTAAAAAATAGAATAAAATGAAGATTGATTGACAGCCATACCAAAAAAACAAGAGCATATAAACCTGCACGAAAGTATATGAAATGCGTGACATGTTCATTACTACTCAACAAAATGAAAAAGACATGGCAGAACGAAAATAACATTGTACTAAAAACTGAAATACACATTATCGCATTATTGTGCACTTGTCCACAACTTGAGTAACGGTGGCAAGGGGAGCAGAAGGTAGTCGGTTTTTGCAGCAGCACATAGAAAACATTCGCAGAAAGGCCCATTCCTCAATCAAAGACCAGGTAAAATAAGCCAACAACACTTTTTTTTTACCCCTAATGCAATGTTTAGCAGTAAAATTACGTCACTTAAGGCACTAAGTCGTACCTACTGGGCACTCCTTCGTATAATAAACACGAACTGAAAAAAATCTGCAATTAGGACACTTGCAATGCTTATGCTTTCCAGAAGAAAAAAAAAAGCGTATCATGCCTACACATGTAGGTTGTTTCCGCGGTTTTCCCATCGGCGATTACTGAGATAATACCTAAGCACGAACAGTAATTTTTGAGCTCCTAGTGCGTTTGTAGAACGCGATACACAGAAAATGCCCTGAGGGCGGAATGGAAAACTATAGGTTACTGAAGTTGCAGAATGAGAGTTGGCCCAGAAATACAAGTCATAGACCTGGTGACATTGAGGAGGAACATCTATTTGTCAGCTTTCTCTACCGGTAAGGGGGAAGTGTAGCCCAATCAAGGCGCAACGACGTCCGGAGGCTCATAGAGCCCACACACGGACAGAGCTGATTTCGTGTACATGCGCCTTGTGGTGTCCTTGGGTCTGCGCGCTCACATGTTGTCTTGCCCGGAACAACCTTGGAGCGCTTGTTCTTGAGGTATTCCGACAACCTTCTGTTCCCGTTGCCACTGTTACTCAAGTTTTGGCAAAGTACAAAATAATGTGATAATATGTATTTCAGTCATTAGTACAATGTTATTTTTGTTCTGCCATGCATGTCTTTTTCAATTTGTTAAGTAGTAATGAACACGTCAGGCATTTCGTATACTTTCGGGCAGGTTTTAAGCAAGCTCTTTTTTTTTTTTGGTATGGCTGTCAATCAAACAATGTTAGCATGTTAGTCTATTTTTAGGTATTTTGCGTGTCATTGTTTTTGCCATTACCAATGAGTTTTCCCTTTCTATAGTTGTCATGACTATGTCATACATGTCCAGTTTTGCGCAATATCTTAGTGCATATATTAGACGATCGTCTACATTTCGGTCTCGAGGACGCTATATAAAAATCTTGTTTTTTTATGTGTGTGTGTACATGAAACGGCCTTCGCGGTTTCTCTTGCTTTTTTTGTTACTTCACCGTCTGGGAACCTTTGTGCTTAGTACTCTTGTATATGTCATGCATCTTTCACTGTTGCTCATTTTTTTGAGCGTGTATCACACCACGTTAAAAGAAAACTCTTTTCGGAAACGAAGTCAATAAAGCGAGACAAAAGATCGGTTGTGTTGAAAATGGAATTTTTTCATGTCCCGGTACATACTGGTAAATATAAGTGTGGGCAAGACTGCGTCCGTGCCAGCGCATAGCCCAAGGCGCACCACACGCCAGCTTGCAAGCAATCTCTATGCGCGGCGAAGCGCGCGCATTGCTTGCGAGCTAGCGCGTGGTACGCCGTAGCACGCGATAAAAAAAAAAACAAAATGTGCCGCGTATACAGGAAAAAAAAAAGTAAGCGGCGCGCGCGGCATGGGGCCAAGACAGCAGAGCGCTTCGGCATAATAAAAAAACAAAAACAAATGAAAACGTTTGCGAAAGGAGGCGCCGCGCGGCTGCTGTTCCTGTTGCCATGACAACGTAAACAATCCTGTGCGTCGCCATTTTCCTTCTGCGTCGCCCTGCAGTTAGGGCCGTAACTGAAGGGGACCTTGGCGCTAGCGTCAAAACAGCGTCTGCTCGAAAACAGCCAATGGCAGCCATGCGGAGATTCACCCCCCTGCTCGATCTGGCAGAATCTTCAGGCAAACTAGCAACCGGCAACTCCGGGTGAATGCCTATCCGTCTTCTGTCACGCATTCCACGGCCGCCTTCGCACCTTGCCGAACGCTTGACGCGTAGTAGTCTTCAGACGACGACCTGCTCCAGCTATTCGGGCGGCGAAAAGACGCCTCATCGAACGTTGTCCAGAAACTATCGGCTGAACAAACGTTCACAGCGGCGCAAGAAGACCACAGAAAGAGACACGCAGCGCACACAGGAGCTACCAACCTGTCGGACACGCGAGAATCGGCACCCAAACGGCGCCAGACCAATAGGAGCGAGGTGCGCAGGGGGCGTGCGTGTTTGGCAAATCAGCGGCACGGGCGCACCCTTCTAAAAAGACGCGTCAGCGTCGGTTCCTCCTCCCATACGCCCTTTTGAACCGGCGCAAAATACACACAAAGAAAGCAGCTTCCAAAGAAGCTCAAAATGGCGCCCGCCGGCCACAGCGTTCGCAAATGACGACGGCGCGAAATTCGAACACTCTTGGCAATTTTTTGCTCCTTCCGCGGCCACCCTGGCCCGTATAAGGGCGTTTTTTTATTATTATTATTTTACGATTAAATTTAGGTTCTAGGTTTCGCGGAGGGATTCTCGAATGTGTAAACGTTGCGAAAAATACAGTTTTCGGAAAATCAACTTTTTTTGCAATTTTTTGTCATATCGAGACCCGCGTCTTCCCATAAGCGTGTACATATTAAAGTGGTTTGACTGTGTACAATATGGTCTACTCTTGTTATGGAGAACTCCTAATTACTACACAGTCACTGAGCACAGCTCAGTGCTAATACACAAAGGTCCAGAACAGTTCTTCAGCGGTAGGATTTCTGTTGAATGCAATCAAGTGCTTCTTTTCCTCTGAAACTAACATATTATTGACCTTCTGTCTCAATGAATACAAACGAGATTCTCAGTAGAATAGTGGACCAGTGTTTTGTGGCAATTTAATTCATTGCACAGAAAGTTTTGCTTTCCAGTATAATACGGAAGGGTCCCAATCTACGTCAATGATCAAACAGCCATGCATCACGTGACTCTCCCCGCGCATAGCCCGCACAGCCAGCGTTGACGGTCAAGAACATGCGCTGTCTACACTCTTTCATTGGCAGGTTTAGGGTTATTCGCCACCTTCCAAAGGTTTTGAACCTGGAGAGTCGCAGGTTGCTCCCCTTCTCTTCTGTTCGTAAATGCATGCAACTGGCCTTTGACACTCGTTCTTGCAGCGTAAATCCAAAGCTGTAGTCTTGTGACGAGTTGCTCATGGTTACGAAAAGAGACCGTGTGTCAGAAAGGGCATCAGGAACGAGAGGCCACCGTGTCGCAAGCAAAGGGGTGTCCGTGAAGAACTTTGTTGCCATGCAATGCACTCACTCGCCTTTCTTTCTGAGGAAGTTTGTTGTCTTTCTGAATGTCGTGCAGCTGCTGCAAAGAGATCTGTGTCCATTCAACACCGAATAGTAACTTTTCTAGAGGGCACTGTCACTGTGTGTGTACTAAGGTCCCCTAGTGTGTACTAATGCCCCTAAATAAAATACAGGTAGCGCCATCTCTTCTCTGCTCCTCCTGCGCCAACGTTGGCTCTACCTATAGCCTAACTATAGGAGATGCTCTCCAAATCACACGCTTTCACTACGTGTCGTTTGTGCTTTTGAGGTGGTATTTTGATGGGAACTATTTTGCGGTATATCGTGAATGGCTGCTGAAACATCAAGAAAGGCCGTCTTAATATCGCTGCTCTTGGTTTCCTGTACTTATTCGTCCTGCCTCTCTCGTTTCAGTGCAAACGAAGCAGCGAGAACACAGCGTTTCAGCTGCGTCTAAGCAACGAAGCACTCAGCCGCTTTCATAGATCCCTTTTCAAGACACGCGCCCGTGCGTCTAAGCATAAAGCTAATGAGAACAGAAAGCTCGAACAGCTATCAGCGGTCGGCATTCTTTTTGGGCATCGCTGATCGCTTTCAACTTATGGTCGCCGCGCTGTCACTATTTCGTTAAGTACGGCGATTAACTGAAAAGGTGCTGTTCACATACACTGAAGCCAAACAACGCGATGACTAAATCGACAAAAAGCATGTGTGTTTCAAAGCGACCTGATTTAAGTCTGGCACAAAAGTTGCAAACAAACGCAGTTCAAACATGTGACACTTAAGAGAGCGAAAAACTAACGAATTCGCATACAAGTATACCAGCATATGAGATTAGTGATGAGCGGAGAATCGCTCACACAGCCGGGACGATTGCGTTGGGTTGAAATTAACTCGTCTGATTCTTTAAAGGCCTTCCTATGTGCCGCGTGTTGTGCCGAATCTCGCTTCGCAGGTGAATGAATGAATGAATGAATGAATGAATGAATGAATGAATGAATGAATGAATGAATGAATGAATGAATGAATGAATGAATGAATAAAGCCTTTGCTTTAAAAAGGGGGACGGCTCTAGGCCGCTGATGGGGATTAGGAGGGAAGGGAATGTGGGTTCCCAGACTGTTGGCTGAAGCACATCTTCATCTCAGTCTTGGATCTTCCGCTTTATGCAGACTGAGGTGACTGTTCAGTTCCGTGCTCTCACATGAGCTGATAGACCCCTTCTATACACTACTCGAAACCGGCCACTTTGTCAGCCATATGTCGCAATGGCTTTCTGTGCTTCAGGGTTAGTTTGTATTGCTATTCCTAGTGTTCTAATGTCTCCGTGTAGTAAATGCTGAATTTTGGATCTCCCTTGTGAAAAAAGCTGCACAGCTCCGAATGAGGTGCTGCAAGTCTGCTCTGCATGATTCCTGGCGATGTGTGCATCGGGTATAAGTCTTCGCAATCGTAGCTTGTCTGGGTTGGCGCCATTTCTCAAGTATGTGGGGTGTGTATGCAGCATTTGCCATAACCTTATTCAAAAGAACCTATTCCGTGCGAGTAAGCCCGCCCTTGTCGTCAAACACATGTACTGGTGTAGCTTCTAATGATCTCCGTTTACTGTCTGCTTTTATTTTAGTACAAATGTAATGCATCAGTGCTCTGTTTGGAGAGCCTTCGGCGAATATCTTTATGCATGGATTTTGGTCCGCGGGGTTTAGCGAGGGAATGGAATATGGGGAGCTGTACGCGTAATCAAGCCCACCCGCTTGCGCGGCAGCTGCGTGAGCGGCTGCGTTTCCCCCATCCGTGCCGGTGTGCCCCGGTGTCCATAGGATTTCAACATATGAAATCCGGAAGAGTCGCTTGCCGTCAGTTCCACGTGTGGTGCACCCGATAGCAGAGCAAGGCGGGATCGCGAAGACAGAACTACACTATTAAAGCACAGAGGAGACGCGAAACGAGGCGTCAGCATAAAGGCCCTCATTGCGTCTCCGTACGCCGCTCGCAATGTTTGTCACCGCTATGCCGATAGTCGCAAAAACAAGCAATAAAAAAACGCGTGACTGCGTTCGGCATAGAGTTTCTCACTACATTACCTAGAGGGAAATCTGGCGCTGCTGCATGCGCTGTGGTATGCATGGGAATGCTGGTATCTTGTGACTTCGAACGGGCATCGTTCTCGGAGAGACAGGACACCTTGAAGACGCGCTTGGCAAGTACCGTTCCGTGTGTCACAATGATTCGTTTTCTACTAAAACAGCACGTGAAAAGCTGTTTTAGCTTAATTATTACGCGAATACATGTTTTGTTTAACTCTGAGAAGTTCTTATTGAGTGTACGACTATATGTTACATGAAGAGTTGGGCCGCTAAAGTTGGACGAGGGATGACAAGGTTCGCGCTCGCTTTGAAACAGTTGGTTATCTGTTCTTGCCTTTCTTCGCTTGGTCATGCATTGTAGGTGAGTAAAGATGTAATAAGCGTGAATGGGAAGATTTCATGAAGATTTTGCTTTGAGAACGCGTTATTTATGTAGCCATAGCCACGTTTTAGACGAAGCCTCTTACAACACCAGCCAACACGAGCCTCGCAGACCCATATACCAACATTCCCATGGATGACGGCACGGTGCCCCCTTAAGAAACTCCCATAGACGGTGGCCCCAGATTTCCCTCTAGGTGTATTAGCGAGAAACTCAATGGCGTTCGGCCTATGGGACGACCGAGCGTTGACGGGAAGCACAGGGAACGAGGACGGCGCCAATCTTCAAAGGATAGCTCTACCTTTACTTTATTTAGGGGCCTTAGTGTGTACCTCTTCAATGGAATCTGTGACTTGCATGTTGGGAATATTTAACTTCGTTCTTGTGGTAACTGCATCATCTTGTCACATTCTGTCAGACAAGAACTCAGGATATTTTTCGGGGAGGGGGGGGGGGGTTCCCAATCCAAGGTAACATTTCTATACAAACGAGGGGGGGGGGCAGGTTGTACCTTTAGTAATAAAAGTGTGAATAAGGCCCACCATTCGCCATAAAGACGCGTAAGCCCGCAAAAGATAAATGAAATCAGGTTTTGTCTTGCGGGCACGCCTGTGAGATACACTCCTCCTTTACTTGGCGAACAAGGCACCACGTCAAATGAACTAACGCAGAAAAGAAGCGTAAAATAACGATTACTGTAGTAGAATACACCTTAAAAGAACAGCAGTTGGCAACCAAGGCACATGAACCGCGTGGGGTTGTGTTACACCGTGTTAAGGACTCCCTTCGGTGCCACCAGTGTTACGAACTTCCAACCGGTGCCACCAGGATTACGGCTTTGTGGTCCCGTAGCGCTCGTCACCCGTTTCGTGACAGAGCGTTGGTAGCGAAGACTCCGAGCCTGGCGTCGATGAGAATAACAAAAGGGACTTTATACATTATATACAGGTTATCATACAGGACATGAACGGATCGGCACTGGGGCCGAGAGCTCACACAAACGCGACTGTTCTCGCACGACGGCGTCCGGCGAAAACGCGTGACACATCTCACCCCAGTCGGGAGCGACCCTCTCTCCAGGTGGGGTCGGCGGATCCTGTTTTCGAGCGGCGTGTTGCTGCTTTTATAATCCCCGAGGCCCATTGTCACTCAAACGGCCCAATACAAAGTCAGCACACGACGGTCGTCCGAGGGGTCCAACCAGCGACCGCGCTGGCCACTCGGTTCAAAGTTCGCGCGCGCGGTGACCTCCAGGCAAGGGAGGTGCGGCGCCGGGCCGTCGGGCACACGCGGACACGTCAAAACACGCTGCTCCGCCGAGGCTTCTCCCGCACGAAGGCGCAGCATCTTGACTTGTGAAGGGAGAATTATGGCGCTCGCAGGATAGATTCTGCATCTTGCAGATTCGGGATCCGGGCTTGTGGTAATGGCACAACAACCGCCATCCAATCACAGAATCAAACGAAATCGTCGTCGTGCGGGCTTTTCAAAATGGCGTAGTACTTGATACCTCCGGAGCGCCATCTGTTCTTGAAGAGCCTTTTCATCGGCGGAAGCAATGAAGTGTGCAACAGACACGGACAAAATGTATGGAGTCTGAGCATTTCACTCTTCAAAAGTCATCGGTACTGTTCATTTCACTGCTGAACCGGTTTTACTCATGAAACTTCGCTTCCGATTGAAGTGAAACTTGACAACAAATAGTTCCGGCGAAGCAAGCATTTTATTTCAGTTCAATGAAGACTTAGCTTTTGCCATTGCACTATAATAGACGAGGGAAAACATATAAAATTACGCGCTAATAATTATTTTTGTAGTTACCGCCTTATTTGGGTAGCAGTAAAAGTTTGAAGTAGCAATTATTTCCCGCCTCGCGGAGGAACCGTGGCTGGCGGTTATGAAGGCGTGGGCGGGACTTCATTGCAGGCTTAAGTTGCATCCGACTATAGTCGCGTTTTTTTAATCGGCTCTGGAAGACTTATGAAGAAATATTTATTTGCGGAACAATCACAATTCTTTGGGATCCCTTGTTTACTGATCTACCAAGTTAAGCACCCAAACCGACTCGTATTGTTATTTGGGAAGTTGCATAACGATGCGTGGCCGCCAGTCCCGTATACAGCACAGGACGCGGCAGTCTTAAACGCTCTTCACCCACCGCGGAAGGTTAGAAAAACGCCCACAAACGCACAGAAGAGAAGTGGCTATGTAAGGCGGCCCGACTGATGCCTGTAGAAGCGAGATTCATTATACACTGAATTATTCTGACTTCCGGCGCTGTTTTGTCTAGTTCCTTTTTAAATAAGTAGATGTTGATCCATAAATATTTTAATAAACAATTATTAAATTTCTTACTTTTCGCTTTTCCTTCCTGCAGCTGTTGCCATGTCTATCTGCCTTAGTATATCACTTAATTTCTCAACTCTTTGTGACTCCTGTTTCCAGTTTCCTTTGCACGAAAGATGCTGTACAATTAAAGAAAACCAGACTAGGCATACAATTAGAGAAAACCAGACTAGGTAACGGCTGACAGTCATATTGCTTACAGGTTTAAGGATTATTGCATGGTTTTATTATGGACGCTGCCTCGCATTACATAATTTTCCACTTTATGTCACCCATATCGCGGGTATACGGTTCTGAGGGTCTGCAAGCGTCGCGGCGAGCAGTCGCTCGAGGAAATATAGAAGCGAAAGGAAAAGTTAAGCGCAGCTGGTGTTTTCTCCCGCTGCAATTTGTTTCACAAGCGCACAGACCAACTGACCACGAACCGAATCCCTTTCCTGGTCCCTGGATGAGTTAAAACAAAGAAGGTTGAACTAACGAAGCAACAGCGATACGCGTGGCCGTTCAATAGATGGTGACAACTGAACGCTTCATGAGTTAATCGCGCGGGCACCGATTCGATGACAAAGCTGGTCTTCGCACCCCAGGAGATGCGGATAACTATCGCCATCCAAAAGGATTGAAAAAGGCAGCAAAATGTTGACCGCCTATTAGCTGTCAAGTCTCACGTTTGATTTCGCGGTGCTTTAGCAATGTGAGTCAGGAGTGGTGGCACTGGCGGTGCGCTGATAGCGGGGAGGGGTGGGGGGCACGGGTACGTGCCTGCATTTTGTGCATAATGGACTCTATCTGAGGCATGCAAGGGAACTAGGGTGTTGTTATTTATCTGCGGAGAGCGCATCCACTATGTTTTCTTTCTTTTCAGGGTGACAACAGACCTGCAGCATCGCCATGCGTGTAGCAGGTCTAATTTTATATCCCTCAGTAGCCACACCACCATTGCATTGTTTGTCCTGGTTGCACTGTAAAATATCATAAAACAAGGAAAAAAAAGAAAAGGGGCCTGTTTGTACTCACAAAAAAATATTTCTTTATTGCTGTTATTACAAAAACAGCCTTGAGAACTTCACTTAGCGTGCCTGTCTTGTACCCCTGTTGATTGGACGCCTGAGAATAAAAGAAAAAAAATTAGGATGACAATAATATTCTGAGCGCGGTTTCAACAGGTGTAGAAATAAAACAGAAAGAGAGAGAAAAGGACAGTGAAATATAGAGGTTTGCAAAAGAAACAGCGAGCATGCAAAGCACAATACCCACCTAGTAATGCTACTGGTGACGGCAATGAAGCGGTCACCAACAGATTGCCGGACGACCGATGCGCTGATGATGTGTCCGTAATCGTCCACAATCCCAACATTCACTTGGATCCGGTAAGTGTGGTAACACCTCAGAGTGATCTGCAAGACAAAGGAGGGCAGTTTCTGGTGTTGAGCTTTTAGATTGGAGTGGGGAAGGGAACGCCTTGGTCTAGGGAACAGACTGCATGCTTATTTTTCTTTAATCATATGAAACATATTTACATACAAATTGACTCGCCGTCCCAGCTTTGCAAAAGTGTATGACCAGTGAAGCTGTTGAAAACCACCACTGCAACTACTGAGGGGGTTATGCGACACTTTATTGCTTTAGAATAATGGTAAGTGTGTCAGCACGCTGCCCCTTATAGCGGTGCTGCAACAACATTGAAATCATTTGTTGGTCTGGTTCTTTTAAATGGAAAAGGCAGGAACGTCGCTCCCCACGTCGCATGCACCCATCTCTGTGGCAGCTTGCACAGCAAAATTCTTTATCGGGAAATGTATGCAGGTAGCGCTGCGTGCTTTGCATTGTTGTACAATACAATGTAAGCCCAGTTTACCGGTAAAAATAAATAAATAGACCTGAGCAGGACACCGTCGTACCCCATGACTTGATTTTAAGCTGGTGCAGGAACTTCAGTTGAAATTTAAAGGAGCACCGCACTCTACAGGCAACGGGACTGCTTCTCTGGGCCGATCTAACCCTCTAGACAAAAATCTAAGCGGCTCGACATTCTAGAATTTCACAATGCGCTAAATATTTCTGTCAGACCGCCTTTTAAATGATACAGTCAACAGGCGTTCAAGTCCTACAAGTATCAGTCGTTAATGTATATATCGACGCTGCAAAATACAAGAAGAATGTGTATGTGGCAAGCCGAAGTATGCTGCGGAACCGTCGGCCAGCCCCGGCAACTACGCGCTCTGTTCCGCTAAGCTGACCGTTGACAACGAAAACAAGGAATCGATGGCCGTCAACTACTGATGACATATCAGTTTGTCATAATTATGAGAGCGCTATTAGCGTTCCAATTCAGTGACGAAGGTTGCCCGTCCAGGAAGACTAAAAGGAATGCGGGTTTCTTTCCCGGCTTGCACTATCTGAATGCTGCTTGAATGTCCCGCGGATGTCTACGGTGGCCTCCGTAGTGACTTCACGGAAATACGTGAATTCGTAATCAACAGCGATCTGGCTTCCCAAGTCTTTACAGCTCCTTATCCCTCTGTGATACGAATTTTATCACTGATGTGAAAAATTCATACTTGGTGCATTTCTATTAGAAAAGACAGTGAAAGAAGTATGACTATAGTCAACTGCTTTCGGCAACATATCAAAGGTTTATCACGAATTGCACGCAAATTAAAGCGCGGGAGGGACAGTGTATTCCTTGGAACTTTTGAATTCAGAGGCGTAAACGATGAGAATTATCCCCACAGAATATTCGATGGCCACTAAACTTGTGCAACTCCAGACAACTCCTATGCATTACACAGCATGCTCCATATAGGCGCTACACAGAGGCGACACATGGACATTTGCGAAATATTAGGGGCACCACGCTTATCTACGGTCCTCAGTTGAGGAGATATGTAAGTTGTCAGACACTAAGAGTTCTAAGATGAGCGAATATTTCTTGTAAAGCGTTACGATATCTGCACGAATCATCCTGCCAGAGGTTTAAAGTCGGCCGCCCGTCTTTAAAAGCAAATAAGTTTAAAGCGGTAATATATTCTCTCAAAACTTTACTTTCACCGTATTAGATTGGTTTATATAGGAGAAAATATGTTTGATGTTTCCCTTTTTGAACGTCGCGCCGGAGCCCCTGCACTCGGTGACGTCACGAATTTCAAAATATTTTTCCACGTTTCGGCCGCTGCGGTTAACGAAATGATGTTGAAACTCCTGAAGTTCATTTTTTGGCTGTTCTACAATATAATGCTCAAGCTTAATCGATAAAATCTAGGCCAAGCAGATGAAGTCAAAATTCATTTTTAAATTCAAATCTGGTCAGGAAAGTTCAATGCGTTGTTGACACCGGTTTTGCTCTTTCGTGTATTTTCTGGTCCCCTCGCATGACACGTTTTTTTTTTTTAATTACGGAAACGCAATTTTCTAATGCAGCTCAGATTTGTTTATCGTTGGTGTGCCTTTAAAATCTCTCCGAAGTAATTTTTGTGCAACCGCAATCAGCCGGTAGGGCAGGTCATCATTGCGATCGCCAAGAGGCAAATTCAAGTGCGCGGCGTAACGCGCCTAATATTAGGTTTTAATCATCTGCATCGCAGAATATCGCAGTGGCGTCGCTCCGCCCCTTTACATCCATCTCTGCGCCCTCTACGTGGAAGGAGTGAGCGATGTCACTCATTCGAGAGATCGAGATCTGACTGGCTTTCCACACGCGGTCATCGAGAGCGCTTGGAGCAATGCCGACTGCATTAGGGTATTTTCAATTGCACACGTATACACACTAATTTGTGCGCCTTCTGAAATAAATGCACAAATGCAACATATGTAGAGGTTTCTTTAAAACAGTAGCGCGCTTCTACCTGAAAAGGACGAGGATCGACAGTCAGCTACAGCTTGCGAAGAAAGCAGTTGCGACACTGAACTCTAGCGGGAAAGCGTTCTGTACCACAGGCGGGACTCTATTCGGTTCCACGAAAATCGTATCGGAGACCCTTCTTTCTACAGTGGTAAGCTTTTTACGAATCTCAAGATGAATGATACGTTGAAAGGGGTTCAAAACTGCCCGGATTGTGTTGTGAGATGTTGGAAATGAAATTACGATGATTTCTAGAGATGGAAGCCAGCACACCGTTCGCGATTTCAGAAGGAATTACAATTTTAAATTGGGAAAAAAATGTCTAAAACCATTGAGTGGCATAAATACTGGGGACGCTTCAGCGGCGGTTACTCCGTGCACGGACGTCTGTATATACAGATAGACCGTTTCACGTCAACGCGCTGTGGAAAATGGCGCCAGAATATGCGAAAGAGACACAGAATAAACAGAATATGCACAGAATAAACAGAATAAACAGACACAGAATAAACAGAATATGCGAAAGAGACACAGTTTACTGAAATCGACAAAAGTAAGTATTTGGTCCTTGAAACAAGATAATTATATATATGTCACGCCATGGTCCTTGCTCGTTATCTTTCAGGGATCCATGCGTTAGGTGCAAGGAGGCGTTGCAAGTAACAAGGTAACTATCACACAAGCTTCGAGAAATAGACGTAGGTTCTGTGCACGATTCAACTTAGCTAGGTAAAACCCAGGGCCTTCTGACTAGGGTGTTAGTGCAAAGCGTACGCTTCTTCAAACTCGCTAAGTATTGTGCACCTTACGAACGGCGACCTAACTAGCAATCGCGACTAAAATGGGGAAGCGGCGAACGAACTCTTACCGGAGGCGGGTTCCGGATCTTTTTCTTGATGGAGAAGAGCTTGAGCTTGGAAAACGACAGCACGCCGCCGTTCAACCAGGAACCGGGCCGCGGTGAATCCGGGTGGCAGTACTGACCAACTGCGCGAGTACAAGGATACACATTAGGGCTTATATTCACTTCGCCACAAATTGACAAACACAAAAACGTAAGGAAAAGCGCCTCTGTCGGGAGGCGGCAATAAGGCTGACGACGGTAGCGTCTGCGTGGCTCACACTCACCGCATTGGCGCCCAGTGGAATCCGTGAAGGTTAGCCACGCCTTGTACTGCCACTCATCCACCAAGTTTGTAATCCGGAATTCAGGCGCTGGCCTCATGAATCTGCATGCGAGGTACGAGGCACGGTCATTCTTCACGAACCGTTGCCACGCGATGCGTATACGCAAGCACGTGTCGAAACGAGCAGCGCAAACATGATGATTGCACGACGCCACAGTGAGAAAGACATGAACAGACAGCAATATACGTGGTTCGCCGCATAGGTGCTTGTTCCTAGTATCTGAATTACGCGCTGCCTGTAGGCACGAACATGCGCGACTCAAACAGCTTGCTCTCAGCACTGCTGAATCGGTTTAAACTGTAGGGATGCCTTCGCAAAATGAGTGATTATTGTTCCCGTCATTACTGTCCACTGTTTCTTTTTTCAGACCAGCATGCACACAACGATGTGGCATGTGAGGCTTCTCGGCAGGAACATTCATGCGTGGTCGTAATGCTCATGCCAAGAACGGAAGCCAGCACGCTGCCCTGTGGAGTGTGATATTGCAACGCTTCTGAAAGCGAACCGTTTTGAGATCGCCCCCGTGCACTATACTGCGCGAAAACACGTCGGCTGTAAAAAACACTCGCCTGCCCAGTGTGTGTATCCGCAGTTCCGTCCTACGCAGCAGGAAGTCGTGTTGGTTGACGAGGGTGACACGGGGAAGCATGGCCGGCAGTCTGTCCAGGATCGCCCGCTGTGGATCCGCCTTCTTCTTGGGAGGGAACTGGGGCCAAGCGCTCCAGTCGTGAACTTGGTCCGGGTGGTCACTAGGAAAGTCCGCCGGACGGACGAGGTTCGGCTGAATCCAGATCTGTGGCTCGCTCCTAACGAAGACGGCTGGGGCTCCAGAGGTGCACGGCACGCTTTCAATGTCCGTCGATTGGGACGCTCCGGCCGGTGGCTCGCTCCTAACGAAGTCTGCTCGGGCTCCAGAGGTGGACGGCACGCTTTCGATGTCTTTCGACTGGGATGCTCCGGCCGGTGGCTCGCGCCTAATGAAGTCAGCTAGGGCTCCAGAGATGGACGGCACGCTTTCGATGTCCTTCGACTGGGACGCTCCGGCTTGTCGCTTGCTATTAACAAAGTAGGCTAGGGCTCCAGAGATGTACGGCACGCTTTCAATGTCCTTCCACTGGGACGCTCCGGCCGGTGGCTTGCTCCTAACGAAGTCTGCTCGGGCTCCAGAGGTGGACGGCACGCTTTCGATGTCTTTCGACTGGGATGCTCCGGCTGGTGGCTCGCGCCTAATGAAGTCAGCTAGGGCTCCAGAGATGTACGGCACGCTTTCGATGTCCTTCCACTGGGACGCTCCGGCCGGTGGCTTGCTCCTGACGAAGTCGGCTCGGGCTCCAGAGGTGGACGGCACGCTTTCGATGTCTTTCGACTGGGATGCTCCGGCCGGTGGCTCGCGCATAATGAAGTCAGCTAGGGCTCCAGAGATGGACGGCACGCTTTCGATGTCCTTCGACTGGGATGCGCCGGTCGGCTCAACGTCGCTGCTAGAAGAGCTGCTGCTACAACTGCTGCTGCTACTGCTGCTGCTGCTATTGCCGCTGCAGCTGTCGTCACTGCTGCTACTGCTGCTATCGTCGTTGATGCTGGTGCTCGTCGACAGCTTGGAACGGTCTCCAATAAGCATCACGTCGCCGTAGAGCCTAGGGTCAAATCCATCAGCAGCGGAGGTAGAAGCAAGGCTCGACGACGCCATCCTCGAGGCACAAGCGGAGTCGGTGGAGTGTATCCCAGGGAGCGCGACTTGATCTGTGGCGGTCGAGTAGCTGCCGTTTGCTGTGCAGCGAGCGACTTGCTTTATGGCGTGCTCGAGAAGTGTGCTACTCCAAGGCCGGCGCGTATCCTTTTTGACTATGATGACCACCTTGAAAGTATTGAGCACATGCCCACTCACGGCAATTGATTTGGATTGGTGCATAGCTCAACCGACTTGGGGTGGTCGGCCACGCCTGTTTGCTCTGCAAACTTGGCCACGTATTCGTTCTGCGAATTTCTCCTCTCCGTCGAACCGCAGGAGAGCGCAAAACTTGTGTCAAAGTTTTCCTTTGTTCTGATAAACTGGAGGAACATGACCCCCCCCCCTTCCCCCCTCTTCTCAGTTTGGAGAAGGCATGACCGGCGCGAAAGGGTGATGGGCTGCTTTTTTCTATACTGAGCCGTGGGGATTCAGGGAGTGTATATACCCGGAAATAGCATGGATGGCAGAGAATAAAGGAGACACAAGAAACGCTTCTTAACTTTGCACCGTGTCCACTGTGCAAAATACCATCTCGAGCTCCCCGGGCGAGATGGTATGCCACATGAGCGTTTGACGGCTGTAATTCCCCGTGAACCTCCGCAAAAGGAGCGCCTAACTTTTTGCAAATGTGGAAGCCAAGTGGCAAGCTAGATAGACTGATCATGGTTATATTGCGCTCAGTTTTACACAAACGATATTAAGGAAGGACAGGACGTGGACGGACGTAAACGGACGATAGACTGGAAAAGAGGCAGGGGAGGAGTACGAGGCCTGGCCACCCTTCGCTTGCTTCTCTCATACAATAGAGTAGGGGGGGGATGAAAAAATAAATCGTAAAGAAAATATTAAAATAAACAAAAAAGGCATGAACAATAAAAGCATACCCCCAGTCGTGGATAACAAGACGAGGTCACCTGAACGAGTCTTCTGTACTGGTGCTAGCCGCCCGCGAGTGTCCTCGTCTTCAGGAAATAAAAATTTCCTCATCTCGTTCTTCGCCATTAACCTGGCGAAGAATTAACAGCGATATTGTAACCAATCAGTCTTCGGCCCACACTGGCACTTGCAGGCCTAGGCCCACTTGTCACGCTGCCATTCGTAATAAATCGGCTCCCCATAGGAAAACTTCTCACGAAGCTGAACCCTTCGTAGGGGATGACAGATGATAACTTCTCGTGCCACCGGACTTTTCGTCATACGCACAACTCGAGTTCGGAGCTGGTTTGCGGTGTGACAAGCAATTTCTTTTGTTTGCCGCACATCACGTTTATAGCAAGAAAAGTGACACAGAAGGCCTCGTTGAAGTGCCCCTCACCAGGTCTGGCCATTTTGAGCTGACAAGCTCAGTGCATACAATGCGCACTAATTACCGTGTCTGATCCCTTCGCGCCGCTTAAAGATCTAGCTTAAACTTCAAGCAAAACGCCGTTTGCCCTTCTTCTCGCGGCCGCCCTGCGCCTACATACATGTCAGTGCTGTGACGTCACTCACAGTCACACGTGTCTTCGAGATTTAATTAAGCCAACATCAGTTATTTGTTTAATCTGTTGATTCAATAGACGAATCAAAGTGCACATAAGTAATAAAACATGCAAACCGAAGGTGTGCGTGTTTTTGTTTTACTTTGTTCCACAGCAAGAGAGATGTACTTCCGTTTCGTCAGCTTGTTTCCTTGTCATTTTCCACCTTGTTCTAGCGCCGTCCTCTTTCATCCTCTCGCATTTGCCTCAGTGCTCGTGACTGTGGCGCCGACTTATACCGCATAAAATAAATCTGGAGAGAGAGAGAGAGAGAAAGGCAAAGGAAAGACATGGAGGTTAACCAGAGATTATCTCCGGTTGGCTACCCTGTACTGGGGGAGGGGAAAGGGGAAGCGATAGGTGAGAGGGAGAAGGATTAAAAAAAAAGAAACTACACACACACGCACGTACACACAAACTGTTTCTGTGGGCACTGTCACGCAGCCCGCAAAGGCGTTCCTACTGTGATGCAGTGCACCGTACAATCCAGATTCACACAGTGAAGTCACAATCTGTCAGAAAGTCCAGTGTTTTTTAAATACCGCAGCAGCGCCTTCATAGCCGATCGCGCTGATGTTCGCGTAGGCCAGTGTCCAAGGATCTTGTTTTCTGACAGTGGGCGCTTGTCCAGTTTGTCTAGGGTGGCTGAGAGGACTGCTCTTTGCGGGTTGAAACGAGAGCACTCACAAAGAAGGTGCGCGATTGTTTCATTGCACCCGCAGAAGTCACAAAGTGGGTTGTCGGACATTCCGATAAGAAAGGAGTACGCATTTGAAAATGCTACTCCAAGCCATAGACGAACTAGAAGGGTACAGTCGCGTCGTGGAAGCTCGGGCGGAATACGGAGTTGTAAAGTAGGGTCCAGGGTATGAAGTCGTGCACTTGTGAAATCGGATGAATTCCACTGAGCTAATGTCAGGTCGTTTGCCAGTACGGCAAGTTTTTTTGCTGCGTCGGCTCTCGAAAGAGGAATGGCAACGCACCTGACGCCGTCATGGGCAGATCGGGCAGCTGCGTCTGCTCGATCATTGCCGTGTATGCCACAGTGACTAGGCAACCACTGATCTGGAAGCTGCTGCTCTACTACTGTACCCGCGTGTTTGTATGAGCGATTAAATCCGACTTACTTATACCGCTAATACGGTGTCGCAGAGCGCGCAAAAGTCTTTCGCTGAGTGAAACGAGACAAAGAAAATAGCTCGCGCGCGAGACCGTCACTGATGCAAAAAAAAAGGAAGGCGGGGCCCATGACGTATTCGTCACGCGCTCCTCAGGCTGCGGTGCGGTAGATTTCAGGGAAGGAATTTCGCTTGCGACGTCAGAGGGGTCACGTGGATAGTGTCTACGTTGGCTGTGACGCTCGAATGCGGAGATTATGGGTTCGTGGCACCTAAAATAATTCTGTTTCTGCAATGAATGAACCAACGTGGAAAATTATTGCAGTAGAACACTCCTTAGAGGGCATGTAATAGCTTCTAGTATATAACAAAAATTTCTTCATGGACTGCTGAACGACGTTTCAAAGAACTTGTAGCTTTTTAAACCGATGCTTTCTTTGCCTTCGTTCGTAGCAAGTGACTGTGTAAACGGCTTTCTCGTTTCGAACGAGTCGAAGCCTAACGAAAAAAGCGTTCGAGATGTCACCGCCACCTATCGCTACAGGCGCGAAATAGCCGCGATGACGGCATATGGCCTCTGAGATCCGGAGACATCACCGGCCAACTAAAATTGTAGAAAACGTGCACTGCTTAGACCGTACGCATCGAGCGGCCCACGCAGCTAAAACGTTTTCGGTCATCGCTGTGAGTTTGTACGGAACGGTAATACCGTACCGTATACCGCACTTACCGTACCGTAATACATCACTGCTAAAACTATAGCGCACATTAAGCAGCGCACGTTTTAGCTGGCCGGCGATATCTTCAGATCTGAGAGGCCATTTGCCGTCGTTGCGGCTATTTCGCGCTTGTAGCGATAGCTGGCGCTGACATCTTGAACGTTTTAGGGTGCCTCGATGTCCTCCTCGCCCGCCGCTCCGTTCAGGGTGGAGACAAGTGCGTCGTCTGCTACGGGGTCCGCCATGTTCTTGCCCGCTGCGAGCGGCGCGTTGTTGGCGCGCGTGTGGATGAGCGGTTTGACGGAAGCAATGCGCTTTTTTTATAACTTCGATTACTTCGATGACGAATTTCTTTACTATTACGAAATATTTTTGCACCGGAAAATTTGTGCGCATTCCCTAAGGCCCCTCTTTTATGCCAGCTCAACTCCGTCTTTCTATTTAGTGTCGTTTTAATGCAATCGTTTGGAAGTACCCTCGTAAAACGTGTTGCAACCAGTGATCAGTGGCCTGGCGTGTTTTGTTTACGAACTGTAAATACAGAAATTAAGTTGCGCGGCAGTCATTTTGTTTCACCGTGAGAAATGATGCGTTTAACACAAGCGTTTATAGAGGAATGCAAAAATTGCTACGCTGCCAGCATTTCTGTTCTTCGCGAAGAGTTACGCCGTGAACCTGTGTTGCTTGTGAGCATGTTGGTATGCAGCGCTGGAAATTCCTATTGCATAAGAAGATGCCGGTGGTAAAGGAAAGAGGTCAATAAGTGACGAGTAGATACGTGATTTTAGTCACGACGTTTGTGTCGCCATGCAGGTTTTTATTGTATCAGCTGTCAGGAGGTGTCAATTGCCACAGGTCTTTCGTAGATCTCAGACGAACGACCAGAAACTAGAAAGAAGCCTTGAGTTCACTTGAACAAAATACATTAGAATGTCAGCTTGCAGCTCAGCTCGATAAGTTGGAAACAAAAGCGGAAAACTTGTAGAGACACAAGGTAAAAAATCAGCACGCACAGAAAAGTAAGAATAAACACATGAATTAAAACTATATTAAAATACTAACACAAATGAAAGGAAAGTTTTTGAATTCTGGCGATATGCATTAAAATATAATTTCAGTGTTCACTGTAGGCTCACTCCTGCACACGTCTTGCTTTGCCGCGGCTTGACGCAGGTGCAAACGCAGCCCCAGTCTCGCGTAGTTTGACACAAAGAGCTTTTCCACTGCTTCTTTGTGTTCCTGACAGGCACCCGTTACACCGCACCGCAACATATTTGTCGAGTATGCGGTTACAGCCTTCAAAGGAGATTTCATGGTGAAAACGCTTTCCGTCCAGGTGGTGATACCATTAAAATGTTCCTCGCAAGGTTTGAGAACTAGCGTGACTGCATCGCTTGGGTAATGAAGGTTGCTGGTTTCAGAGACGTATTCCTTGAGGGACGTCAAGTACGCATGCTCACTGCTGCTCACTGCTAACAATGCAGACTTTCACTGCTCGCAGTGGTCAATAGATTTGAGGATCCCTTTTATAAGAAACCCACCGATATGAAACAAAATCTTGCACTCAGCTTATGTTAGCTGTTCAACAAACGGGATCTCCGCGTCGTCGATAGCTTCAATATCGGCTGCCGCTTCTTCTTGCATACCTGCCGACAGCAGGTCGATCAGGTACTGTGCGTCATCGGCATCGTAGCTAGTCGTTGACGGTTTGTGGATGAATTGGCTGACACAAACACCTTGAGTTATTACTGCACAATGGTACGCAGCAGCCGGGCATTTTGTGCGGACGACACCCAGCGAACTCGTCGCAGCGACGTCCTGCCACCTGCACCGTGCAGTGCACGCGGCGGGCATGAACATGGCGGCGGTGGCTAGAACGAACCGGTTCTGGCGGCACCGGCGCCGTCAAAGAATGTCTCCACCCTGAACGGAGCGGCGGGCGAGGAGGACATCGAGGCACCCTAGAACGTTTCTTTCGTTAGGCTTCGACTCGTTCGAAACGAAAAGCGATCTCGAAAACACCACGAGGTTATCCAAAATACTCTGTAGACGAAGCGGCCTGAGCCGTTTACAAGTCATTTGCTACGAACGAAGAGCATTTTACAAATTTGGCATTGCATTTTACAAAAGCAACGCCAAATTCAATTCGAAGCGAGCAGCGGGGACCGCCGCCATGTTTCTTACAAACTCCGAAAACCACGCAAAAACGCTAACTCGTTTGCGTTGCGTACGCGCGCTACCCGCTATTTCGTTTAGCGTTCAGCGCATGCGCAGTAACGACCCGCTATTTTTTAGCGTACGCAAGGTAAAGCGTACGCTAGTCAGCGCCACCTATCGCTACAGGTGGGAAATAGCCGTAACGGCGGTATCTGGCCTCTGAGATTCGAAGAAATCGCTGCCAACTAAAGTTGTAGAAAACATGCGCTGCGTAGCGTACGCTACACTTAGCGTATAGCGTATGCTATAAGTTGCGTACGCTAAACTAAAACTGTCTACTGTCTGATGACATTCTAATAGACTTTAAGCGAAAAAAATGGCACTGGGCAGGTCATATAATGCGAAGATTAGATAAGCATTGGACCATTAGGGTGACAGAATGGGTACCAAGAGAAGGGAAGCACACTAGAGGACGGCAGAAGACTAGGTGGTGCGACAAAATTGGGAAATTTGCGGATGCTTCTTGGAATCGGTTGGCGCACGACAGGGGTAATTGGAGATTGCAGGGTGAGGCCTTCGTCCTGCAGTAGACATAAATAGCATGATGATGATGATGATGCCGCCTCAAACCGGCGCTCTCGCAGGCGGATCTGCTGGCAGCCGTGGCCACAACCATGGCAACGCTGGGCCTAGCTGCTTCGACGTTCGCTATTAGGCTTCTTGCCGTTCTTGTGCCATGTTTTTCATTTAAAGAATTCGCCATTGTTAGCGACGGCACCCACTCCTCCTTCGTGGACCTCGCGATTTGTTTCGAAGCTCGGAAAGCACAAAGCATTGCACAATGACGGTTTTTGAAAGTCAGCTTTGCCTCGACACATAATTGTTACGTAGTGGAGCATACGCAAAAGTATTGCGGTGAAGTATGACAAGTGTCGTGAGGGGCAATAGCCATGGGACACAGCATGCATTGCTTAATTATACATGCGTTCACCCGCCATCTCCGTACACAGTACGGGCACCGATATACCTAATTAGCGTACTGGCAGGCCTTCTGAGCTTTTTTCAATTATGCCTGCAGCGATTTGAGCCCTTAAAGGGCCCCTCACCAGCTCTCGCCATGTTGAGCCAACAAGCGCCGTGCATACTATGCACGCTAACGATCGTGTCTACTAAGTATTATATCGCTACACGCCGCGCAAAGAATTCAAATTTCAAACCCAGTGCCGTCTGCCCTTCGCCTCGGGGGCGCCATGCTTCCAGTCGGAGAGCGGACGTAATTGTACAAGTACGCCTACGTACATCGCACTGCTGTGACGTCGCTCGTAGTGACACGTGACTTCAAGAATTATTTAAGACAACATCCGTTATTTGTGCAATCTGTTGGTTGAATAGACGAAATAAAGTAAAGAGAAATAATAAAACACACTAACAGAAAGTCAGTGCGTTCTTGTTTTACTTTACACCGCTGTAAGAGAGGCTGTACATCCGTTTCGTCTGCATGTTCCCACGTCGTGTAGTCGCACGCGGACAACGAAAGTATCCGAAGCATTCCACATTCACGTTAGTGGCGAAGCATGTGTGAGCCTTCCGTCCGTTTCTCTCCTTCCGAAGGAGATTGCTTTCCTATTACATTAATTGCAATTCCCCCTGCGCATGCCCAATTTTGTAGATTCTGTGGTTTCAGATAGCGGCGGAGCATATATATGCTGACTGAAGGAATAAAGACACTTTGGTTGTTAGTCAGCGCTGGTGTATGTGTCCCTTCGCTCGTCCCGTCGTTTAGCGCTGTTTTTATTGCTTGTAACGAAAGTATGTCATTTTCTGCAACGTTCGAGCTTGCGATCTTGATCCGCTTGTGTCTTCCTCAGTATTCGCGTACCACTGGCTTATACTGCTAGTCAGGTGTTCTCGTGCGCAGCACGCGATTTTGCGTGCTGCTCGAAACAGACCCGACCGCGCATGCGCGACGCCGTCAGTAGAAGTGCACCGCGCAGCACGAAAGAGAGGAGAAAAAAATGTAAAGGCGGGCCAGTGACATTTGCATCACGTGATCCTTGAACCCCGGTATGGGAGAATGCAGGGAAAGAATTTCGCTTGCAGAGGCTAGACGGGGCAAGTGGAAAGAGTGTCTCTCTTAGCATTGGCCCTCGCCTCCTGAAATCATCACTTCGCGGAACTGAAATATTTCTGTCTCCGCTATTCATGAACCAGTTTGAAAATTTTTTGCAGCAGTGCGCTCCCTAGAGGGCACATAACCGAGATGCAGGTGTCCCTCATCCAAACGAAAATAAATTATTTAAAGCTGTGAAACACAACACTCAGATGTTTTGCTTGGGCTGAGGCTATGTCAGGACAGATGAGGTTTACTTACCAACTGTTGAGAGAGAATCTCACTGATGACAAAGTTCAGGCCGCATACCAATGAGCTTGCTATGAGTTTATAGAAATTGCTCATATTCCAAAATAGCTTATTCTGTGTGCATCTCCTTTTTATGCGTATTTGAGGATGTACGAGTCGATTTGCAGTGGTTTTTACCATTTTTTTAAAGCTACTTTATGCGCTGGGCACTTTACTAACGCCACCCTTCCGTTTTATTCTTTAATAAAATAAACACTACTCTTTACTATTGAAAGTGTATTACGTCGGGTTTTTTTTTTTTTACGCGCTTACTAGAGAGTGGCAGTATCAGGCGACATGGTGTCAACCCGTGTTTACATAAAACGAAGTTCTGTGTCACTCAAGGAATTTCCTCAAAGGCACGCAGGGAAAGTGTGAAAAACAGCGAATTTGGAAATGCCAACTTGGTAGACACCGTGGGTCTAGTATACAAAGGTCCAGAAAAAAACTATTTTAGCGGTAATTTTTTTTTCAATAGAATCAACTGCTTCTTCTCCTCTAAAACTAATAAAATTTTGACATTCTGTCATAATGAATACAAACGAGGTTCTCATTTAATGGTGGACCTGTGTTTTGTCGCAATTTTATTTATTGCACAGAAACTTTTGCTTTCCAGCATTTCTCCAGAATACGGAAGGGTTAGCCCCAACATTACAACAGGTTGGTTATGATCAGGAGAGTGTAGGTCCATGATAAAACAGCCACGCATCACGTGACTCGCCCCGCGCATAGCCCGCAGAGCCAGCGCTGACGGTCAAGAACAGGCGCCGTCCACACTCTTTCAATGGCAGGTTTAGGGTTATTCGACACCTGCCAAAGGTTTTGAGTTTGGAGGGTCACTGGTTGCTCACCCTCTCTTCTGTTCATAAATGCATGCAACCGGCTTTTGACGCCAGTTCTTGCTAGTCTTGTGACGAGTTGCTCAAGGGTACGAAAAGAGACTGCGCGTCACAAACGGCATCAGGAACGAGAGGCCGTCGTACGGTGTGTCGCAAGCAAGGTGGTGTGCGTGAACAGCTTTTTTGCCATACCATGCACTCGCCTTTCTTTGTGAGGCAGCTTGTGGGCAGGGTTGCCAGATCGCTCCAACCACAGGCCGCCAAAGTGGCCTCCGCCGTAGCCCAAATGTAGCCAAAAGCGAATCTTTTGGGTAGCCCAAAAATAGCCAATGAGCTTTGTATTTTTGTGCAGTCATTTCTTAAGCATATTGAATTAATTTTCGGCAATAATACCTACATATTAGATTTCCCACGCATGACCACGCATGACCTTCGCGCGCATCGTCACGGAGGCCATGCGGCACGGAAAGGAGATGTTGCACAAACGCAAGTAGTGCAGAAACGGAGGCACGCAGGCAAATTCGTGATAAGGCAAATGCAGTCTTCATTGCAAATGCACTGTTTTATTTTTTCCAGAGCACCAAAATATCACGAAAAGAACAACACGCAAGTAGCACCGCGCAATAAACGCGCTTAGCAATGGCATGCATTCAGGCTTTCAGTATTATTACTTACAGCTCATGATAATTTCGCTTAACACCACACAATGCACTAAAGTAAAAACTACGAAGAATTGCAAGACAAAGTCTAACGCAATAGATGGCGGTTGGTACAAAATCTAGTACGATATATATACGTAAAGAAAGTATGCTGATGTCACGTGGTAGTGACGTATAAAGAACACAGTAGGAATACTGTGGAAGACGAAATTAACTTTTATTGGGCGAACCTGTTCCCATAAAAACAGGCTACACTTAAAGAACAGCGGCAGTGGCGAAGACTGTCGGCGAACGTCAAAATCTGATCAGCGGGGCAAGCGCCAAGGTAAATGTACCTGGTAGCGAAGCTTCCATAGGAGCCCATACTTTCAAAACATGGCGGTCCATCGCCGGTTCATGGGGCTTAGCGCCATCTGTATGTGGTGGAACACTTCCGGCGGAAGAAAAAATAACGTGCCGCCATCATGTCCGTTAAATGAATGAATGAATGAATGAAAACTTTATTGTTCCACCGAGCTGGGGTGCCCGCCTCTTAACCTACACGTAGGTAGGGGAGGAGGACGAAGCAGTCCCCGCGCGTTGAAGACGGTGACTCTTCACGGCCTCAACGGCCAGGCGGATCGCTCGACGCTGGTCGTCTTCAGCCTCGCTCTGGAGCAAGGCCTCCCAGGCTTCTCTACTGACAATGTTTTCCTTGGCCCCTGGGGAGCCAGCACACTCCCATGTTATATGGTCTAGCGTACCTTTTTGCTTACAAATTTTGCAGAGGGCGTCGTTATACACTCTAAGAAGAATCGCGGGGAAAACGGGAGTAACTGGGCAGTTAGTCCTAAAAAGGGCGCTTTCGTCCCTCAAGGGAGTAACTGCATGGATGTGCGTGCCGTGTGCAAATTTTGGAGAGTAAGTGTTTAGTCCCTGGTCGGAAAGAGAGCAACGGGAGGACGAACGGCAACAGTTACTCCCCATGCGCTCCGCTGTTTTCGTCCGTGTCGCGCAGTGATGCGACAAAAACTGTATTGTCTATAAGTCGTGAATAGTTCGAAGTTCGTGCACTGTCCATTGAACCACATGCAAAGCAGCACTTTGCCTCTTCGTGAGAAAATTGCGTGAAATTTAAAGTTGGAATGTGAAGAGCCATGCCCTTCCTGCGTACCCCATAAGTGAGCGATAGAAATTAAACGCGCAAGTCATTGATAGACTGCCAGATATCGCTGGTCAATAGTACCTAAGTTCCTTCCGTTCCAAGGAGATTACGAACTTAACTGAAGCGATGTGTAGCTCAAACGGGACACACTAAGCGACAGAGCAATTGTCCGTCTCTGTCGTCTTAGGTGCCCCGTTCGAGCTCGCTACACGTTTACATCGTGTAGTGCCTCAGTTTCAAGCACCCTAAGAATACTCGGGCATATTTCTTTTCGCACTCACTGATGGTTGCAAGTACACTCAACGTTACACTCTCCCCGCACAACATACACAAAATGCCGAGTCGCTTTTACATTGCCGCACCTGCGTTTCGATGCTTAACCTGTCTCAATTTCCTAGTCCCGTCAAGCAATCTGCCGTGGTGCCGTGGTGCCGTCAGCCCGGGACAACTTCAACGAAAGCATCGCATATTTACGAGATGTGTACAAACAGAAGGAAGAAAAGCGAGATTGGTGTGTTTATTTGGACAAACTCCTGACCGTAAAGTGTTTTTTACCCACTTATGCTAGCCAGACACAAGCTAGCATTTTTAATGTGATGTTATGATGGTGTTTTTCACTGTATTGTGCCAAGTTGGCAATAAAGAAAAAAAAAATCTGCCGTGGTGCAGTCGTTAGAGTAGCTAGCATGGGAGCGCGAGGACATGAGTTCGAATCCTGCTTTGGGGCCCGTGTTTTTTCTTTTTTTTTCAGCTCAGTAATCTTTTTTATTAGTGTATAAATGCCTAATTTCATTAATTCCACCTTTGCGGAGCATCGGAAATAATGACCGTTACTCCTTTGAGGAGCATCGGAAAAGAGCAACTGTTAGTCCTCGGCGGAGTAACGGCATGGGGAGTAACAGTTCATCCCCTCGCACTTACCCCCTAAAGGGAGGAATGGTTGTGGCAGATCAGTTGCTCCCCTAAAGGAGTAACCTCAATACCCCATTTCCTCCTTTTCTTCTCAGAGTGTAGTCCCTCGTCTGTGTTAAGTAGATCCAATGTGGTGATGTGTAATTGTTTCCCTGGAGGCGTCGCCAAATGCGAGCGTCCTCCAGAGAGAGAGACCGATGCGGAGGCGGAAAGATTCTTCTTTCGGTTTTGTAGTGATCGACAATTTCCCTGTACGTGATCATGCCATCTTTTATCCCTGGAACTGGCTGCTCTAGAGTTGCCCGGTGGTAGAGTGCTCGGGCGACCTCATGAGCGGCTTCGTTGCCTGGGACTTCTTCATGGGCTGGTACCCAAATAAAAGTTATGTCCCTCCTGGGAGGGTTTTTGAGTAGAATGTGGAGGGCTTCTTCCGAGATTCTCCCTTTGTTAAAATTTCGGATAGCTAATTTGTTATCGCATAATATTACTCCCTCTTTTGTTCCCGCACAAGCGAGCGCTACTGCAACCTCCTCAGCTGTACAGGCGTCCCTCGTGCACGTGGAGCACGCTATCTTAACGCACCCGTCGCCGTCAACCACCGTCGATACCGCAGCGCCGTCTCTGCCGCAAGCGGCGTCCACGTACGCTACGTTATGCGCCGGTGTGTCTTTAAGTTTATTTACGAGAGCCTTAGCCCTGTGAGCTCTCCTCTCTTTGTTGTAGATAGGATGCATATTTTTAGGTAGGGGCGCGATTCGGAAGCGCTTACGCACGTCCAACGGAATGTCTTTCTTGTCAGTCGGGGCACCCCTGTCACATTGAATTCCTACCCATTCCATGATTTTTCTCCCTGTTTTAGACTGGCCTAATCTTTCCAACTGAGACACTCGTACTGCCTCAGTGAGTTCAACTAGCGTGTTGTGTACCCCCATTTTGAGGATGAGGTCTGTCGAGGTCGAGTCTGGGAGCCATAGGGCTCTCTTAACGCTCTTCCTAATGATCGCATCTATTTTATCCTTTTCTTCTCGTCTAAACACAAGATACGGTGTGGCATATGCTATACGGCTGGTAATGAAGGCTTGCATGAGTCTGAGGAGGCTGTTCTCTTTGAGGCCCCTGCTTTTCAGTGAAATTCTCCTAAAGATCCCCGTTACCTGCGCCGCGTATCCTTCTAGCTTTTTGATTGTCGTGAGGTTGCATCCATTTCTCTGGATATACATGCCCAGAATTATTATTTCCTCCACCTTGGGAACCTCATTTCCGTTTACGAAAATAGTGATGGGTCTGCTGCTTCCAGCGTGTCTCCTTTGATGTTTTGGCTCAATGATTAACAGCTCCGATTTCTGTGGCGAGCACGCCAAGCCTCTGCTGACCGCGTACTCTTCCACCATATTCGCCGCTATCTGTAGTTTAAGCTCGATGGCTGCGTCACTCCCACTGTTAACCCAGATGTTGATATCATCCGCGTACATGCTAAATTTAATCGATTTAATCTTATTGAGTTCCGCTGGGAGACCCCTCATCGCTTTGTTGAATAGGAAGGGCGAGAGCACAGACCCTTGCGGGGTTCCCTTGCTCCCAAGTGTGATGGGAGGGGATTTTACATCCAGAAATTTTATATTCGCCTCCCTCTGTGACAGAAAGTCTTTGACGTATGCATATACCCTGTGTCCCACACCTACCTCTTCGAGGCCTACGAAGATAGCCTTATGGCTAACGTTGTCAAATGCCTTGGTGAGGTCGAGACCTAGGATCGCCCTGGTGTCAGTTGAGTCGTATCGGTTTAGGGTATCATGCTTAAGTCTGAGCATGACATCTTGTGTACTGAGCCCTGGCCTGAATCCAACCATTTCATGCGGCCGGAGATCATTCTCCTCCATGTACCTGGTCAGCCTCGTTTGAACAACATGCTCCATCAATTTCCCTACACACGAGGTGAGGGAGATTGGTCGCATGTTGTTCAAGCCGGGTACTTTGCCTGGCTTGGGAATAAAGACTACGTCCGCCTGTTTCCATGTTTTTCGGAGTTCTCCTTTCTCCCACACCTGGTTCATAAATTTGGTTAATGCAATGATAGACTCATCGTCTAGATTCCTAAGAGCTGTGTTTGTTATCCCGTCCGGGCCGGGGGCTGATCTCTTTCTGAGGTTATTAATCTCTGCTCTAACCTCTGTCGTGGTGATGGGAGCATCGAGATCTGGATTGGGAGGTCCCTCGTAGTCCCTAAACACCTCGCTCTCTGCTTTTCCAAGATATGTTTCTTGGAGCTCGCTAATGAGCTCGTCATCTGTGCCAACAAAGCCGTGCCTCGCTCTCACCTGGTTTGTACTAGCTTGCATTTTTGATTTACTACGGTCGATTAGATGTCTGAGAAGGCTCCATGTTTTGGAGAGACTCATATTGGTTTCCATCTCATCGCACTTGCTGTACCAATTTTGCTCGTTGAGCTTAATCGCATATGTTTCTATGTTTTTGTTGAGTCTGGCTAGTTCGCGCCGGATATTCCTCTTCCATCTTTGTGCCTTGAGTCTTTTCTCCAGATTACTCTTTCTGCTCCACATGTTCAGCAGTTTGCTGTCTAGTGCTGAGGGTGCGTCGTCATCCTCTATGGTTGTAGTCGCTTCCTCTATATGCGTTTTAAGGAGGTGTGTCCACTCGTCGATATTGTAGATATCGTCCGGCAGTGAGGCCTCCTTTCTTATCTCTCTGAATTTATCCCACTCCGTTAATTTCGGTTGTTTGATGAGGCGTCTTTTGACGCCTTTTCCTAGCGTGAGCGAAATAATAAAGTGGTCGCTGCCTAGATTTTGTCCTGTGCTTTTCCATGTTACTGTTCCCGCCATGTGGCTTATCGTGAGGTCATGTCCGTTAAAAGCAGAAGGGACGTCATTTTGTTTTCGGAGGCGCGAAATTTGTTTTGTTGTTGTTCCTTTGGGGCTGTATATTCATATGCCCCGCCATTCGACTTGATGGGCGTTTCGAGCTTTCAGCGTGGAAAGCGATGCAGGAAAAGGCCAGCCGTACGGTTGTCCAAATCGCATCCCTGCACAGAACATACTTTCTTTGGAGGCCAACGAAAGCTTTAGGTGTAGAGTGCTGATCCTATTGTCGGATGCCAAGCCCGTCGGCCAGCGCAGTCGCACGACAACAACTACACAATTATCTGGCGGTCGTAACTCACTACTTTTGACTGAACAGATTAAGAAGCAATGAAGCTACCCGCGTAACCAAATTCAGACAAACGTCGACAAGCAAGAAAGCACAAATTGTGAGGGGGGCGTATTTCAACAGGTGATACGATTGCGCCTTTCTGCGCATTTCAAGACGTGCATTGCACTGCGAGTGATAGTGGTGTCAACGCCCCCTGTAGCGATGGGCGCTGAGAAGAAATGCATTTATTAATAATAATAAAATTAAACGTATTTTCTTAACTCATCACGAATATACAAAATTGACTAGAAATTTTATTTTCGTTGAATGAATCTAACTGCGTCTCGTTTGAATTAAAAAACGCGTTTTTCTTTTCCCATGCTTGTTCCCTCCAAACATAGTCGCACTTCAATCGCTGCTCCCATAACCCGCCATGCTGATGTCGGTGACAATCTGTACTGAACCGCTTTTCGCCCGAAGCTTCGCGACCTATTTGAATCGACCTTGCAAGCGCGTCGGCTTTTATACATCAGTCGTCGAATGTTCCAGACTAATAGCTGGGACCCACGTGTCTTGCATAAAATTCTATACTATAGGCGTCGCGCGTACATGCAATGAGATTACGCAAGGTTCGGTGATAGACAGCAGATGGAACCATCGATAACATTCCAGAAACTTCCGATACATGAAGGCGCGTCCTGCGCTGTGCGATAAAAGTTGTTAGGCGCTGAAACGTGGTAACTCGATGAACATAAACAAGTACCAGTGTCAATAGGATCAAGCATCACGAGCTTATGGCGAAGTGGAACTGCTTGTTCCGTACAAAATGTCAGAGCTGAAACGGGACAAAAATTCTTGGCCCGGTTCAAAATCTTTGCAGCAGCCTCCGTTCCTGGCCAGGCCAAACTTCACGTGGAGGAGCGCTGCCAATGCCTCGTTCGACAATACATTTAGAAGGTCGGTTTTAATGAGCGAGACCTGGCTGAACACTCGTTCGGCGGCGGCATTTGGTACGGGTAGTAGTGATAGAAAAGACAGGAGGAGGGTTTGGAGTTGTGTAGGGAACGCATGGCTGTGGTGGCTGTGGGGCAACGGAAGAGGATATGTTCCACGTTGGCGTTGGAGCAGGGGCAATTTGGGCAGGAAGAGTCCGAGCGAATTGCCACGTATGCGCGCCACGCGGCAAGCAGAAAATTCGGCAAATTTTGGTTAGGTTCAGCTCGGTGTTCGCTCTCCGTTCTGGCGCCGGGAGCTAGAAGCATCTCATGCTTAAAACGTAGCACGCAGAAAGCTCACATGTGGAGACAGCAGCAGTTTATGTTCGCTGGTGCGGGCGCGGGTAGCGTTAGTTCACGGATGGAGACATGCTTCCTTAGGCCCGCTTTCATAATTATAATTATCAAAAGGCCGCTATCCTTGACCTTTTGACAAGCATATGTGTTCTTTACATAGAACATGCAAATTACTTTTTTTTTTACACAGGAAATAGATGTAGCCCAAAAAATAGCCACATAGCCAAAAGGAAAATTCTGACGCGAACTCGGACAAAAAGTAGCCCAATTTGGCTATTAATAGCCCAATCTGGCGACCCTGTTTGTCCGCTTTCTGAATGTCGAGCAGCTGTAGCCTATGCATCTGTGTCAATTCAACACCGAACAGTAACTTTAGTCGCCGATGCCCGATGAAGCAGCGCCGAGTAGGCCTAATAGTCTAGGCAGTGTGGCCGTGACATACATTCACTGTTAATTGGCCGCTTTGGGAACAGCCTCCAAACCGCTGCGGAATGCGTGCCGCTAATATGTTAGTTCAGTTGGCACCGATGAGCCGATTTTGCGTGTGCAGGTTAGATTAACGACCTTTAAAGCTGCATAACGTCTGTCGTCGTGGCCCTAACACAGCCTGCGTTCCTATCATCATCTATAGTTTGGTCCTATTTACGCACACGCTTTCGGAATTGACGAAATGTGCACTTTTCTCACTGTTGCCTTTACTGGCATCTCGTTACCATTGCGATCGGTCATGTAGACCGTTAAGAGAATTCTATTAATTTGATTTTTCAGTTAGTTTAATCCCGACCGAAGGTTCCAGCCAGCATCAGTGCTTTTTCGTTGGCCTAGACAAGTTATTTCGATCTCAAAATTGGCCTTCGCTGAATAATTCCAACTTGAGTGGTAAACTGGTAAACATGCACGCGCCTGACCTCGAAGGTAGTGCCAATAGCAACCACCTTTAGCGGCAGCTTACGAAACGGTGAATGGCTTGAACACACATCATCATTCACCAGAAATGCCTATTGTCAGCCTTCCCTAGTAGGACTTTAAAGCAAAAACGATAGAGCTCATCAAATGGTTACGGTGTTTCCTCGATTCGGATCTCTCTCTCTCCCTCTCTGTGCGTTTGAAGATTGGTCTGAATATTGCCTGCACGTGATGCAATCGGATACAATGCAAAACGGCAGGCGATGGCAGCGGTTATCATTCTCACGTATGACGACGACAATGATGACGTGCTACTTTGTCTTTGATTGCAAAATCTCATTCTAAAGATGTTTGTGTTTGTTGCAAAGTCGTTTCACAAGCGTAGAATATCAACACAATGGTCTGTATGAAACACGTGTTGTGGTTTGTAGCAATTAAGATTGAGTAACACCTAATGATGGACGTTAAGTATAAATTTCTATTCTCTGAAGGTAGAGTTTGCAGATTTCGTCTTTTCATATTGCCAAAACAGGAGGCATGCTACGCTTTTCTCGCTAAAAAAAAATGGGTGCACATTAGATTTCTACTTTGAACATGGAAAGTGGGTGCAAGTTAGAATTGTCCAATCACTGATGAATAAATCAACAGTTCTTGGGCTTTAGTTTTTTCTGCATCCTGTTAAATTAAGCTTGCTGCATCACTTCATTTGTTCAGTTCCGTAAAGGTTGAATGAACAGAAGTTATCTGCGTGTGTAAAGATGTTGCACGATTTTACTGGTAAACTTCTTTCGGTGAGCAGGAGGAGGAGAAACATTTATTTTCTTTAAAAAAAGGAAAGGACAAGCAGTTGTATTTCTGCTTGTGCGGGAGGCGCCCTTATTGCACGGCTCCGGCGGCTCCTGCTGCCTCCCGGGCCCGCCACACCAGTTGCTGCTGGTTACGAGGGTCCGAACTAAGCACGGCCTCCCACTGCTCGTGTGTGGAGTTGGGTATTTGTGGGGCTGCCTTCACGTTGGGGCACGCCCATGTGGTGTGATATAGGGAGGCGTAACTGTCACAAAGGGGACATTTGTATGACTGTAGAGTTGGGAGTGTTGCATGTACTCTGCTTAAATAGAGGTGTGTATTGGTTTGTAATTGTCGACACGTTACGGCATCTCCACGTGAGAGGTCTTGCGTGGAGGTGGGTATATCGTTGTCTGTTCAATCTGTGGTGTTGCAGTATGGCGTTGTATTGCAATATGTACGGGCTCCATAGATGCGGTCGGATCCCTCTCTTGTAAACTTTTCTAGCCGAAAGTACACGGCACATAGAACCTACTCAGCATCATGTGTAGGTGCACCGCTTTTATTTCCTCTTAACTGAATGAAAATTATTGCATGTTGTGATTTCGCGAGCGCATTTCTCATGTGCACCTGTCGCGTGTTTTGCAATAGCGCAGGAGTAAGGACCGTCCGCGCTTGAGAGAGAGAGTCCGGTCACAAGAGCGATCGTCACGCCAAGGGAAGTCTATAGGCGTGACCGGTTCTGAGTGTGACTACAGAGACAGGAGCCGCCAAAGGGACCGCTACCGAGACAAGGAGAGGGAGCACGGCAGTCGCCACTAAATGGCCCTCTTCACCACCACGTGGTAAGCGTTTGCCGTGTTTTTTATTCCTACTTGAAATTCAATTCAGTAGGCGACTATTTACTTGGGTCTAACTCGCTGAAGCTTGTCATGGGCATTAGAATGAAAACCAGAACGGCCCATAGGTTGTGACCTAATCCCTCCCACTTATCTTGAAACCTTGTTTCCAAATTCGGAGGCTGTGTGTCGCGATACTACGGGTGCTTCTGCACGCGCCAGATGCTTGACATGAGAAAATGAGGCTTGGAGCAATGGGAATTGCATGAAAGAAATTTTATTTTTTCATGTGAAAACAAATCACTATTTCTTTCTTAAGTGTACCATGATAACTTGGTCAGGTAAGTGTACAAGACATTGCAATTTCCGGTTATGGTCATAACAAATTCGTGCAAGTGAAATTTGCATAAGTACATCTATTGTAAAAACCACTTTTTTAAAGCAAACCATAGTTTTCAGCAGAAAGAAGCATCGTCTGTTTGGTAAAATACCACGCACTGAGCTCACAGCATCAGAGGGAGGCTTTGCTTAATGTGACTCAGTCTTGAACGTTTTCTTGACTCGAGGCTTGAGACTAGAAGCAAAAAAAAAGGAAAATGAAAATAAAATACGGAACGTGGTTTCATCAGCTGCAGGAGGAAAAAGAGAGAAGAGGACAGTGAAATGCACAGATTTGGAAAGGAAACAGCTATCATGGAAAACACGACACCCACCTAGAATTTCAGGTTGCGACGGCAATGAAGCGGTCACCAACAGATTGCCGCACGACCGATGCGCTGACGATGTGTCCGTAATCGTCCACAATCCCAACATTCACTTGGATACGGTAAGTGCGGGAACTCCTCAGACTGATCTGCAAGACAAAGGAGGGCAGTTTCTGGTGTTGAGCTTTTAGTTTGGAGTGGGGAAGGGAAGGCGTTGGTCTAGGGAACAGACTGCATGCTCATTTTTCGTTATTCTTATGACATACATATTTACAAACAAATTTACTCTCCATCCCAGCCTTGCGAAAGTAGAGGTCCAGCAAAGGTGTTGAAAACCAACACTGCTACTGCTAAGGGGGTTATGCGATGCTTTATTGCTTGAGAGTAATGGTAATTGTGACAGCACGCTGCCCCTATAATATAATAATATTTGGGGTTTTACGTGCCAAAACCACTTTCTGATTATGAGGCACGCCGTAGTGGAGGACTCCGGAAATTTTGACCACCTGGGGTTCTTTAACGTGCACCTAAATCAAAGCACACGGGTGTTTTCGCATTTCGCCCCCATCGAAATGCGGCCGCCGTGGCCGGGATTCGATCCCGCGACCTCGTGCTCAGCAGCCCAACACCATAGCCACTGAGCAACCACGGCGGGTACGCTGCCCCCTATAGCGGTGCTGCAACAACATTGAAGTCATTTGTTAGGCTGGTTCTTTTACATACGAAATGCTAGGAACGTCGCTCCTCACGTTGCATGTTGCCATCACTGTGGCAGCTTGCGCAGCAATAATCGTTACCGGGAAATGTATGCAGGGAGCACCACGTGCATCGCATTGTTGTCAGGACCGCCTCATCAATTATGTGGTTTCGATGATTGCTTTGCGCTTGTTCTTTATTGAAATATATACTGTTCTCTATACGTTGCATGAGCGATTACAGAGAATGTACGCACTGTTCACTTCGTTTTGCTAACTGATTGAAGCCTGTACCACACTGGGGTAGGGGCCACTGTTCTTGTCTTAGTACTGTCGCCAGGATGGGTCCAAAATTTTGACGATAGATGCGAACATGAAAAATGGTGACCAACTAGAGGCTAACAGCTTCGCTGTAAAATCAAAATCCAGCCTGCTTGAAGCACCAATATTTTAGTGTGCGACTGGGCAGCCTACTCAACCCGAGTGGAGTGCCCACTTACCTGTAAGTAAAGCAGTTTAAACTGCATTCAGTGAACCGATAGCGTTCGCCATGCACAATAGTGTGAACGGCACCAAACACTTCATGAATTAGTTCGGCACAAAACTGGCCTGGCACCTCCTGCACTCTCAACAGGCTCCGAAAGCATGGGGATTCAATTTTTTTTTTGTATACCACTCGCTAGTTGTTACCAGAGTTTAGTCAAACCCACAACTTCGTGCTATCAAGCCACACTGCACAAACCCTGTACAGAATGAATCAAACGCAAACATAGAGGCATTTCAGTGTTCCACTGGTGAAGCAAATGACAATGCAGGCCATCCTGAAACCAGCTAAGAGTGCATACACATTGAACCTGCCGGTGCCATGCTGTCGGTATAGTACTCATCGCTTTCTCTCTACTTAAGGACAAGGGTTCATTGAGCAGAATGCAATTGTGTATTTTTTCATTGAGTCATAATTGAGTAAAGCATGTTGTTTCGGATTTCATTGTTTCGGATTACATGGGAATCCGTTTCCACAGATTCCCATGTAAATTTAAGTACGGAAGTGCCACCGTTTATGAAATTTTCTACCTGCACTCGCGCTGTTTCGGTAAATACTCTGCGACGGTGCCTGACGCTGCGTCGCGATCATTGCAAACTAGGTAACGTATTCCGCAACTGTTCTTAGTCGTTCTGTGTGGGAATGAAGCAGGCCGTCAATGCACAAAGCATTCGCTTCATTTTTTTTTTTTTTTTTGAGGGAAGGGGGGGGGGCGTGGCGAAAGGCGTGCACCGATCTAAGGTCGTGCGCAGGCGTTTCTGATTTTTTATTTGTTCTGTTTGGTCTTAAAGCATCTCTCCTATGACAATATTGCGCGAAACAAGGGCCCGGACTGCGTATACTTAAAGCGGTTGTTGATGACTGCGCGTGCGAGTTTCCCGACAGCACGCGAAAGCGCTCATAGCTCTGGAAACCGGGCGCGCTGGCACACTCACCGTCCCGCTCACATATTGTAAATCGACACTACTGAAATGTTTCCGTGTCATGTGGCCTTTTTGACAAGCATTCCGCAACTAAGCTGGTGCATGGAGCCATGTATCTCGTCTTGAATGCACACATAGCGGCTAGGGGGGTACTGCGCTTTCTTTACATCCGAACGTTGCCGATTAAGTGATTGGTGTCAATTCTCGTACATCGCGTATAAATTACAAAACGTAAGGAGAAATAGTAATCTTTGCGGCGCCGGTTACATCGCAGACTAACTTTGATAGTATGCGGCGGGCCTCTTACGGCGCGCTTGTCTGTACGCAGTCACTTGGCCTGGACAGCCGCGCTTGTCGTCTCTCGTATTCCCCGCCATATTAGGGAGTTTTAGTATTGGGGACGCAAGGCGTTGGGGCCCCAAGCGCTTGGGTGCGTTTGCGTTTGCGTACGCAAGCAGAAACGTGTTATAGGTTAGCGGCCCCAAACGCAAACCGCAATGAGGTCGCATGCGCTCGCAGCACCACCAACGTCTGATCGTTGCTGCGTTATCATGTTATAAAATATGAAATGAAGCATACGAAGTAAAGTACATTAAACTCTTTTTATTAGAAGCAGTTAATAGAGAGGTTTACAGCGTCCGGTAACGGGGTAAACGCAGGCTGGGACGTTGGGGCGGAGCCATGAACTAGAGCGTCTTGCATGGTGCTGCCACCTGGTGGCGCAAAGCTCAAACAGACAAAACAGCTAATATTGCAATAACGAAGTATATTTTACTTTGCTGCTGGTATAAATTTTTGGCAGCAACACAATTAAGCCATTGCCGATAATTTACGCCAGCAGCGAAGTAGAATAGACTTGGTTACAGCAATATTAGCTGCTTTTGTCGATTTGAGCTTTGCGCCGCCAGGTGGATGCACCAAGCAGGAGGCTCCCGTTTATGGCTCCGCCCCAACACCCCAACTGCGTTTATCCGAATACCGACACGCTAAACCTCTCTAATACACATAAAAACGACGTCTGTCGACACTTGTCGAAAGATTTATTAGATTATCTACCCGCTAGCAACTCGTAAGTTCTCCTACACCGCAAGAGTCACGTGGGTAATGTGACCTCTTAGGGGCAGCGATGTTTTCGGCCGCTCCAACAACCCAAGGACGCAAGTAGACGTAGCGGTCTGCGCATGCGCAGTAACGTCGCCCCTAGTTCTTGCGTACGCAAGCCGCTTGCGTCCCCAACACTAAAACTCCCTATTAGAGAGTTTTAGTATTGGGGACGCAAGGCGTTGGGGCCCCAAGCGCCTGGGTGCGTTTGCGTTTGCGTACGCAAGCAGAAACGTGTTATAGGTTAGCGGCCCCAAACGCAAACCGCAATGAGGTCGCATGCGCTCGAAGCACCACCAACGTCTGATCGTTGCTGCGTTATCATGTTATAAAATATGATATGAAGCATATGAAGTAAAGTACATTAAACTCTTTTTATTAGAAGCAGTTAATAGAGAGGTTTACAGCGTCCGGGAATCGGGTAAACGTAGGCTGGGGAGTTGGGGCGGAGCCATGAACTAGAGCGGCCTGCATAGTGCTGCCACCTGGTGGCGCAAAGCTCAAACAGACAAAAACAGCTCATATTGCAGTAACCAAGTGTATTTTACTTTGCTGCGGGTATAAATTTTTGGCAGCAACACAGTTAAGCCAGTGCCGATAACTTACACCAGCAGCGAAGTAGAATGGACTTGGTTACAGCAATATTAGCTGATTTTGTCAGTTTTAGCTCTACGCCGCCAGGTGGATGCACCCTGCAAGACGCTCCCCTTTATAGCTCCGCCCTAACGCCCCAACTGCGTTTATCCGCATACCGGACATGCTAAACCTCTCTAATATATATAAAAACGACGTCTGTCGACACTTGGCGAAAGATTTATTACATTATCTACCCGCTAGCTGCTCGTAAGTTCTCCTACACCGCAAGAGTCACGTGGGTAACGTGACCTCTTAGGGGCAGCGATGTTTTCGGCCGCTCCAACAACCCAAGGACGCAAGTAGACGTAGCGGTCTGCGCATGCGCGGTAACGTCGCCCCTAGTTCTTGCGTACGCAAGCCGCTTGCGTCCCCAACACTAAAACTCCCAGCGTAAAACGGAGCCTCTCCTTCGACATCGCATCGCTGCGTGTCCTTGGAAAGGTCAAGGACCGCGCTTGGAGATACCAGAGGCTCGTAGGCCACCTGCATCTGCAGGTGCGCACGCTTTCGTCTCGCCTCATCACCTCTATCCCCGCCATATTGAAACGTTCTCTGCGCCACCTATAGGCGCTGGAAAGTGCGAATCACTCGGATGCATTGAATTTCATTAAAATCGGTCCATGAGTGATCTCAGAAAAACGTTTTTTTTTTTTTTTGCGTTGAACAGGCCGCGTCGGAGTTGGGCCCGAGCTAAATATAAGGCTGGGTGCCTCAATGCGCGCCTCCTGCCCCGCTCCGTGCAGGGTGGCCGCATTCTTTGAACGGATCGTTTCTGCGCCGCCCGGCTTTTTCCATCTCACTTTCAACGGCCACCACATGATGCTGACGTACGCTGCCTGAAGCCTACTCTCCCTTTCCCCCTCTATCCCCTCATCTTTCATCCCCCGCCCCCACCCCCAGTACGCTGCACCGTGCTCCCATATGGGGTGCAGAATTGAGCGTACTTTCCCTCTCCCAAATCACGAAGAAGATTACTAGGTGCTGCGCGCTGCGGTTCTCTAATACTTCGACAAATGGCTGGCGATTATTTTCACGTTCGAGACATCGAAAAAGAAGGCTTCTATGGACGGTGAAGATTAAACAGTACAATTACGCGTCCGTGGGCAGTGCGAGTAAGCCTTACAAAAATGCCTGTTAACATTATTTAGAACATCTACCAACTTTCTATTTACTTTATTGAGTCTATTTACATTTACATTCTGGTAACATTTGTTCATACACTGTCAAAATGCTTCTTTCTTACTTTTGTATAAAGAATACTTTTAATACACAGTCAAAAGACTTCCTTATTACTTTTGTATAAAGAATATTTTAAATAAGCCGTTAAAAGATTTTCTTCATACTTTTTCACACAGAATATTTTAAGTTCCCCGTCAACATGTCTTCTAGCTTTTGTCTATATAAAAACTTTAGCACTGCGTCAAAAGGCTCGTTACTTTTGTGTAAAGAATGCTTTACAATACATCATGAAAATATTTTTTTTTCTGAAGGACATGTATCCTCAGTATGTCCACAGCTCGTACTTTTTGCAGAGAAATATTAAGAATTGGAAGTAACTTGAGAGTTTCAGAATGTTTTGTAACACGCATTAATGCCGATATGTGACATACTCAGGAATCAAGCTCTTTGTTTTAAATCGTAGCCCCAATCCAAGTCGGTAGCGAATTGACAGAGTGCTACTAAAATGTTTAAAGAAATATGTTCGTAAACTGTTAGAACTAACCATTATAAAGGTTCTGCGGGACTACGTGAGCGTGCGGTGACGTCAGCACACTCCGAGAAATTTGTTTGCGCTACACCACCTGACCGGTGTGATAGCGGAGTACTGTGCAGGCCGCGCACCAGTCGCACAGCTTTATCCCGACCTTGGGGCTGGTTAACTAAAAGCCGATTTACGCTTGAGCCGTGACGCGTGCGGTCGTGCAGAAAACTGCGCACTTCGCCCACCGGTTTACAAATTTCGGTATACGCTGGGCTCGCACATGCAGTGTAAACCGAAATGTGCGTACCAGTCTGCGAAATGCGCAAATTCTCACCCCGCCACATGCGTGGTACGGGCAGGCGGGTGGTGCGGCGTGGAGCTCGAGCGTAAATCGGCCCTTGACCCGCACTGCTATTGCAAGGCCGCCAATTAGCTTTGCAACGAGGTAATCAGTTCAGTGCACTCCGCGATATAAATAGCACGCTCTAAGTTGGGACGTGTATGCACAGTATCGTCACGCTATTTGTTAAAAAGAAGAAAAAGAGCCGGAACTCATGGTAACACGGTGCTGGAACGTTGCCGCTCAAATATCCAGAAGGCTGCAATATACAGCTGCTGCTGAGCGAGCGCGAGTGTCGACCTGAGTAAGCGCACAGGTAGAACAGAAAGAAAAACCTGGACTCTGGGCAGGTAAGACGTTTCTGTGAAAAAAAAAATGAAATTACCCTTACCGTATAAAAAAGAAATGTAGCTTTGTGCGCGTCCCTATTCGCACGCTTTCGTCCCTGCCTCCTACCGACGGCTTCTGCACGTTAAAGGTAACTAATACGACGTTGCACCTAAGTGAAGGCAAAGTAACTATGCTAACTGATCTGCTTTACGGCGATGATAGCTTGCTGTGTGTGAAAACAGATTGAAAATAAATAATTACGCACTCCTAATATTCAGTGATTTCGCTTCACAACACGGCGACAAAATTTTGAGCTCCAACAAGCGGTCACCATGACATCCGTAATTATGGCATTCCAGATACAAAGAGCCAGGATATCAAAGGCCATGATTCTGCCGTGCTTCGGGCGCCTGAAAACTGCTAACGTCATAGCCGCCACGCTTCGGACATGTATTTGACTATAAAAATATTGCTACAATAGGCTTCAGCATTATTTTGCGCTGGGCGCCTTGGAGCAAAATTTTGTCTTTGAAAGCGACAAGCGCTAAAGGATGTTCTTGCGCAAAATAGGATAACCACATAATTTATTTAATACGACATTATTTTTCTATGTTTATTACATTTGGAGAAAAAAAAAGCCGGTTTTCAGAACAATATTTGCCTCGAAATATAAAAATATACAGTCCCTAAATGCACAACAAAATTGAGCCGGCTGTCTTGTCAGGTGTTATTTTTTCAACCTCTGCCACGAGGTACATTCCTCGAAGTGCAGTTCCCAGAAAGGAGTGCGCACAAAAAAGCCGGCCGCATTTTTCACCGAGAGGCGACGAATGTCTAAGTGTGAGTCAATACCATCCCAAGGCGGGAGGGAGGGGGGAATATTTCGGCGTAAAAAGGGGCTTCAGTTCTGCGGCGGTCAAGGCGAAGAGGATGGATGGAAAGAATGACACCTGCCTATCTCGCGCATGCGCACAAATTTGACATGGTCCGAGCCGAGGCAAAGCAAGAGCCCGTCGCAATCGACTGTACCACGCCAGCTTCGCATAGGAACTGATGGCAATTCTTCGTGATTTGGGAGAAGGAACGTACTACGCTTAATTCTGTGCTGCAGAATTAAGCGTACTTTCCCAAATCACGAAGAATCGCCATCGGTTCCTTTGCGACGCTGGCATGGTACGGTCGGAAAGATGTAGGCGTTTCGTCGCGCATTGTAGCAGCAATCTAGCTATTTTTGCTGCTGTTTATGCTTATGCTGTGTTGTGGATAATTCATCGTTGCAAGCCGACCAGCAACGTGTTTGCGAAGCCCACAGTGCTTTCTTCGTTCCGTGATGTGAACGTTTCTGCAGCTTCTCTGCCAGCTGCGATGCAGTGTCGTGTGAGGTGATTTAATATTGGCACCCTCCGTGTTTTAAACTGCACGCGGCACAAATAGCGAACAGCGGTTCCTCAAGACAGCACTGCGTTGAAGTTTCATCTGTCTCCAAATTATATTAGAATATACGTTCTTTTCTATCATTCTTCATAAACATATTATTTTGATGTTCTTTTACTTCAGTTTCTTATGCCGCATTTTGGCAGGTTATTATTGCGCGAGCAGTAACGACGTGAAATGTTTTAAGAACGATTTTCTTGCATACTTTAGCTATGCCGCGTCATGCTGTTCGCTTGAAGTTCCTATAAACACGAAGCATAAAAATACTTCGTTTTCACAGCGTTCGCAATGACTTAATGTCTGGTAAATATTGTCTGATCATGAACTCATTGTTTGCTCTTTCCTACTCTGGCTGTACAGGATGAGGACGATGTACAGGACGGTTCACAATGACATACGGTTCAGCGAACCGGTTCACAATGACATAGGTTGCACTGGTTAGACAAGTGCGAATGTGAAAGAAAATCGTTCGCACTTGTCTAACCACTGCAACTTATGTCATTGTGAACCGGTAGTTTTTGACACTGATATTTTGTTTTCGAGTAAAAATAAACGAACTCGTCAAAATACAGAAGCGTTCCATGCAATAAGGCGTGCTTAAAGATGCATAAGTCAGCGATCGGTTGCTATCACCGACAAAGAATTCGTATTCTTGAATACTGCTTCTATAACAGCGAAAATGACCGTAATCAGAGTTTCTTCTCCTTGGGGCATTTGGTCATGTGTGCCGCATTTTTTTTTTAAACAAGACGTAGTGACCAGCCAGAAATCAGGAAGCGAGAACGGGAGTATTCTGTAAGGGTCCAACAAATGGACATGTCGATTTCGTCCACTGCTAAAGTTCTGCTTAGCTGGGCTGGAGTGCGCGTCAGAAGGAAACAGGCGGCTGCAGCCAATTCAGCAGCAGACGAAATGGAAATGTCGACTAGGTGGCCACTTGTAGAATAGCCTCCTCCCCCAGGTAGCGACGAGTATAATTGTAAGACCCCGTTCCTCCCTGGGCTAACAAAAAATCGTACAGGACAGTACGACTTGTAGCACCCACGCCGTCATGTCTTGCTCACGGATTCCCCAAATGTCACCGGGCCAGCTTTGAGCGATAGCACACTCCACTAGACTGAATATTTACGGCACTAGAGCTTGGTAAAACCCAGAGCCTTCTGACCAGGGTGTTAGTGCAAAGCGTACGCTTCTTCAAACTCGCCAAGTATTGTGCACCTTACGAACGGCGACCCAACTAGCAATCGCGACTAAAATGTGGAAGCGGTGAACGAACTCTTACCGGAGGCGGGTTCGGGATGTTTTTCTCGTTGGAGAAGAGCTTGAGCTTGGAAAACGACAGCACCCGGCCGTACAACCAGAAACCGGGCCGCGGTGAATCCGGGTGGCAGTACTGACCAACTGCGCAAGTCCAAGGATACACTTTAGGGCTTAAATTCACTTCGCCACAAACAGACAAACACAAAAATGTAAAGAAAAACGCCTCTCTCGGGAGGCGGCGATAAGGCCGACGACGATAGCGTCTCGCTCACACTTACCGCATTGGCGCCCAGTGTAATCCGTGAAGGTGAGCCAGACCGTGTACTGCCACTTATCCACCAAGTTTGTAATCCGAAACTCAGGCGCTGGCTTCATGAACCTGCATGCGAGGGAGATAGTCGAGGCACGGTTATTTTTGACGAACACCATTATCACGCGATGAATACGCAAGCACGTCTCGAAACGAGCAGCTATAACACGATGATTGCACGATGCCATGCTGAGAAAGACATGAACAGACAGCAATATGCCTGGGTCGTGCATAGGCGATTGTTCCTAGAATCTGAATTACGCGTTGCCTGTTGCCATGAACATGGGTGACCCAATAAGCTTGTCCTCAACACTGCTGAATCGGTGTAAACTGCAGGGATACCTTCTCAAATTGAGACGGTGATTATCGTTCGTGTCATTACTGTCCACTGTCTTTTTTTCAGACCAACATGTACACCACGATGTGGAAGGTGAGGCTTCTCGGCAGGAACGCTAATGTATGTTCGGAAAGCTCATGCCAACAACAGAAGCCAGCATGCTAACCTGTGGAGTAGGATATTTCAACGCTTCTGAAAGCGAACCGTTTTGGGATCGGCCCCTTGCACAATGGCGCATAACCGCGTCGGCTGTAAAAAACACTCGCCTGCCCTGTGTGTGTATCAGCAGTTCTATCCTATGCAGCAGGAACTCGTGCTGGTTGACGAGGATGACATGGGGAAGCATGGCCGGCAGTCTCTCCACGATCGCCCGCTGTGGATCCACCTTCTTCTTGGGAGGGAACTGGGGCCAATCGCTCCAATCCTGAACTTGGTCCGGGTGGTCACTAGGAAAGTCCGCCGGACGGACGAGGTTTGGCTGAATCCAGATCTGTGGCTCGCTCCTAACGAAGACGGCTGTGGTGCCTGAGGTGGACGGGTGCACGCTTTCGATGTCCTTCGACTGGGACGGGCCGGCCAGTGGCTCGCTCCCAACGACGACGGCTGCGGCGCTGGAAGTGGACGGCACGCTTTTGACGTCCTTTGACTGGGACGGGCCGGCCGACGCGACATCGCTGTTTCCGCTGTCACTGCCGGAAGAGCTGCTACTGCTGCTTTCGTCGCTGCTGCTATCGTCGCTGCTGCTCGTCGACAGCTTGTCACCGATTCCCATAAGCATGGCGTAGCCGTACAGACTAGGGTCGAGCCCAGCAGCAGCGGAGGTAGAAGCACGGCCCGAAGACGCCATCCTCGAGGCACAAGTGGAGTTGGCGGAGTGTATCGTAGGGAGCGCGACTTCAGTAGGTCTCCGATGGTCGAGTAGCTGCCGTTTGCTGTGCAGCGACTTGTATTATGGCGTGCTCGGGAAGTGGGCTACTGCAGAAGGCATGGGCATTGCTTTTTTTGCTATGTTGACGACTTTGAAAGTATTTGGCACGTGCCCACTCACGGGTTCGATTTCAATTGGTGCCCATTGGTGTATAGCTTAGTTGGCTTTTCAACATAGGCGTGTCCTCGTTCTACGATTTTCTCCTCTCCCTCGAACCGCAGGTGGCCGAAAAACTTGTCTGGAATTTCTCCTTTGTTGTGACATACTGGACGAACATGTACCCCCCCTCCCCCCTTTCTTTTTTGGAGGACGTATGACCGGCGGGAAAGGACACTTCAAGGTGGATGGCCTGCTGTATTGCAAACTGAGTCATGGTGATTCAGCGGGTGTATATTCTCGGAAAGAGCATGGATAGCAGAGAATAAAGGAGGCGAGATGGTATGGCACCTTAGCGTTTGACAGCTGCAAATCACCGCGATCTCTCGCAAAAGCAGCGCCTGCCTTTTTACGAATGTGTAAGGCCAGGGGGAAGCTAGATACTCGACTAGGTTAGCTAGACTGGAAGAGAGGAGGGTGAGGGGAGGGTGAGGGGAGGGAGAAAGTGGTTAGAACCGGCGCAGTGAATTAACGAGGCCTCACCACCCTTCGCTTGCTTCTCCCATACAATAGAGGGGGCGGGAAAAAATAAGTCGTAAAGAAAAGATAAAATAAAGAAAAAAAAGGGTGAACAATACAAGTGTAACCGAAGTCGTGGATAACAAGACGAGGTCAGAAGAACGAGTCTTCTGCGCTGGTGCTTGACATTTTCTTGGTCTTCGAACAAAATCATGTTTGCTTGAAGTACTCCCCATGCAGGATCTTCGAAGCCGTTGCTAAACTTTCAATCCAAGCATTCCAAAGTAGTAAAAAACGGAATTGCCATGTCGCGCCTTAAGTCTTTTCTCGACCAGATCCTGCATGCACAAAATGAGCGCCAGTTTTAATGAAATAGGTTATCCTAGTGTAGCAGTGGCCACTGCGGCTGAGTGCCTAAAGAAGTCGGTTTCGAGGGGGACGGACGTGATTACAGAAAGCAGTAATTAATAGAAAAAAAAAGAGTAGTGGTTATTCCGTATATTCATTCGGTGTCGCACAGGCTTAAAAATGTTGCAAGTAGATATGATGTTAATGTTACTTTCACTGCTCCCAATGAGCTAGGTAAGATATGCGCTGCCGTACTTAGGAAAAAGAAGCAGGTAAAAGGCAAAAAACGAACAGATATTTGTCCAGAAGCACAATAAGAACAACCGCTTTACTGACTGTCGTATGGGTGTGGTTTATAAAATTCCCCTTAGCTGTGGCCAGTTCTACGTAGGGCGAACAGCACGGTGTATCAATCAGAGGCTAATGGAACATAAAAGGTCGTTAACCGGTGGATCGCCTTCTAATCTTTCCTTACATTGCCAAGATTGTAACTGCACGCCAGAGTCAGATGAATGCGCGATATTGCACAGGCATAGGAATGAAAATACGCGTCTTATGGTAGAGGCCTGGCATATCTATAATGGCGGAAGTGCGTGCGTGATTAAGCCTTCGATTACTTTACACAAGGAAGAGATTAAGCGCCTTAACAGCTATCTCTCACGTAGACCGGCACGTGTACCCGACTGACACGTGGTGTTACCATTCCTGATCGAGCTTGCGCAGATGAGTTTTGTGTCTTCTTTCTCTTTCGTCTCTGTGCTCCATTCAGTTGATAGTCGGCGTTCGTGTTGTCCACTTCTGTTCTCTTGTGTCCTGTCTGCACGCCTCACCTCTTTTTTGCATAATGAATCCTTACCAACTAGCTCAGCTTTCTGTCGTTCTAAGCCTGGAAGGAGATGTAAACTATCCTCTTTCGCGCCTCTCTTAAGGAAGTTATAAATATTATCGCGCATAAGATAGCGAATAGTTAAGCTGTTATATAATTGTTGACGAAGTTACACGAGAGGATTGTTCGTTATTGAGGTATGGTATAACTCTTGCTGAAGTAGACGATTGTGTTAAACTAGAGGCATCTGCATAGGCATGGAATGTATCCTAGATGCCGCATATACGGGGTCATCATGTCTAAGCTTTCCGGAATGTTTTAAATTATGCCTGTTGCAAATAGCGTAATTCCTGTCCTTCAGCTGGATTAGTCGAAGAGGCGGACATTACTGGAAGGAGACATCAAAACACACATGTTAGAATAATTAACACAAATTCACTAATAAACTTCATAAATATTTACGGCATGTAGTGCGATTTAGGAATCGTAGCCGGTGAATTTACAAGGCATATCCACTTGTATCTCCAGGATGACACCAGTTTGGATATATAATTTCCCAAAGTGTGGGAGAAAATACATGCGTGTTCTAGTTACTCTATTTTTCAACGCGTAAAAGTGCGTTTCGTTAAAAAGTCAGACAACAGTGAATTCTCACTGCGAGCTTGATGGCGCATATCTCAAAACTGGTGTCATTATGGAAATTTATTCCAAATGGATACGCCTTGATGCAATCTGTGAAATGCAATTATATGCCGTTATGTTATTAATTAAGAAGCTAACTTATGATTTTTTAATTAGCAGTTTATGTGTTTAGCTTTCAGCAGCGACTATGCCCGCCTCTCTGATTAATCCAGCTCAAGGACTGCAACTATGTCAACTGCAACAGGCGATTAAAAGAAATCAAAAATCCGGAAAACCTAAATATCATCATCCCGCATATTTGGTATAGTGCTAGTTGTTGCGTAGCTTTAATGAAACCTGTCTCGTTTTGTAGTTATACCATCTATTGCCAACTCTATTTTTGGGAAGGTAAGCCCCGATTTGCGAAGCTCATTTTCCTGAAAGATGTAGCGATAGTCTTGGATTTCTTTATGGATACAACTCTCGCCCCTTTTCATTATGTTTAAATCCAATGGGTGATTTTCCATGTTCAGATTAAGGGAAAAAAAAGAGAGACATTTTTCTGAAGCTCTCCGAATTGGGCGGTGTTTCGCGAGCCTCTATAAAAAGGCAGCTACAAGTCGCGCGCGGAACTCCTAGGCGTATGCGAAGACATCTCACTCGAGTCTTTGGAGCCGCTCTTACCAAGTTCGGGAGAGGCCGCAATTTCATCATGGTGACCTCGAATCGAGACAGAAGAAATTTCAGACCAGCTCGACCATCGACTGTGCAAGTGATTAGTCAACATCATTTGTACTACATCGCGGCATCAACTCTGTCAATAATTGAACTCCTTTTTTTTTTTCTTGAAGTGACATGAGCCGGTAATGTGCAGGGATTCCTTTTACTCAATTCTGCGACTTTCGTATCATCTACACAACCGAAGACTGGCCGATCGCGGTGATCATTAATGCGGGCGGATGGAAATAAGGAATATTATTGGAATAGAAACATCCCATTATCGCGGCCCTGGACGCACTTCCTAATAGAAACTGCGATAACGGTAGAGATATCGCGACTTAGCGCACGCAATGTCAAGATGTCGAGAACGCTGCCTGTCCTCGTGTCGGTGTACGACATCTTTTTTGTCCGACAATGGATGACGAGCACATGGATGCACAACCAACGTGTGCACGTGAGCCCTCGCCGGCCGTCTGTGGCGGATGCTGACCACCTGCTGTGGCTGCGTTCAAGGCCTTAAAGACTACGAGAGAAAAAGTGCTTAGAGGTGTGCGGATATACGGACAGACCAACCCACAGACTCTGCGAACGGTTGATTCGGGCAATGGTCTCGTCAAGCGGTTGATTCCGTATTTTACCCATTATTCATTCCGCGAAGTTTTCCATCAAATAAATTGAATTGAAATTATTTATCCGTCATGGGTCCCACAGGGAACTTACGCTGCTTCTTGTCGATAAACGACGGCATGCTTTTATTGACCGTTACATTTCGTATGGCAAACAGTGCGATTAAAAACGACAAGGTGAGGCGCCAGTAACGTTCCGTTTCCAATGCAACGCTTGCCATAGGCACAAATTTATTCCCGAGCAATGTGGTGGAGATTTACTGGTTCCGAGTGACCTTGTTTTCAGCAAATAAAGATCTCCTCATCTCGTTCTTCGCCATTAACTTCCACACAGACTGGCACGTTAACACTTTCTCGGCATCGCACGTTCATCCATACACACCATTCGATAGCATATCAGTATAACGCGGTATAATACGTACAACGGGAAGCCATTTTGAAAGGAAACACACAGCGAAAGAAACTATATCGCCCCCCAGCCATGGTGTCCATGAACATGCCGGCCGGCAAAGGATGATGTACGAATTTTTCGCCCACTCCTTCAAAAGTTACATCTAAATAAAATTCTGGGCTTTTCTCAGGCGCATCTTATTGGGGGGAGAATAAAGGGGGCGACTACGGATTAATTTTCACCATCTCTGGTTCCTCTACGTCAACCCAATGCACGGTACCTGGGAGTTCTTCCATATCGCCCTCATCAAAATGCAGCCGCAGCAGCCATGATTCGATCCCTCGACCTCGTGCTGCAAAGCCACGACGGGTAAAATGTAATCTATTGCGGTGAATGTGTAACTGCGCAGGTTTCTCTTTCTCTCTATCGTGTTAGTTCAGACGCTTTTCGCAGCACTGATCGACAGAGGCAGGCTCGATGAATGCACACGATTTGCTGTAATTCAATAAGTGTTTAGCAACCACGAAAAAAAAAAAAAACGTTGGTGTGCGTAAAACGAACCTCTGTGTACACGGAATCCTTGCATTTACGAAAATGTTCAATGATTTCAACGTCTTTTGAAGTGCAGCAGGCATTGGTGTTGGACATTCGGGACGCCGCATCTACGATGTGATTGTGTGATCAGTCAGTCTTGGCTTCCACGGGCACTTGCGCGTCTAGGCCCACTTGTCACGCGGCCATTCGTCATAGACCGGCTCCCCATAGGAAAACTTGTCAGGAAGGTGAACTTGTCGTAGGGGATATCATACGATAACTTCTCGTGGCGCCGGACTTTTCGACACGCGGACAAGCCGAGTTCGGAGCTGGTTTGCGATGCGACCAGCAATCTGTTTTGCTTGCCCCACATCCCCTTAGCAAGAAAAGTGATATTGAAGGCCCCGTTGAAGCGCCCCTCACGAGGTCTGGCCATTTTGAGCTGACAAGCTCACTGCATACAATGCGCGCTAACGACCGTGTCTGATCCCTTCGCGCCGCGCACAGAGCTTAAATTTCAAGCGAAACGCTGTTTGCCCTTAGCCTCGCGGGGGCCGCGCGGCTACATGCATGTCATTGCTGTGACGTCACTCACGTTCACACGTGACTTCGACATTTAATTGAGGCAACATCAGTTATTTGTTTAAACTGTTGCTTCAATAGACAGATTCATTTTTGGAGAAATATCAAAACATCGAACCGAAGGTCTGCGTGTTTCGGTTTTACTTCGTGCTGTAGCGAGAGAGATGTATACTTCGATTTCGGGAGCTTGCTTTCTTGTCATTTTCTACCATGTTCCAGCGCCGCCCTCTTTCATCCTCTCGCGTCTGCCTCAGTGTTCGTGGCTGTGGCACTGACTTATACCGCATAAAATAAACCTGGAAGCTGCTGCTGTACTACTGTACCCGCCTATTTGTATGAGCGATTAAACTCGACTTACTTGTACCGCTAATAAGGTGTTGCCGAGCGCGCAAAAATCGTCCGCTGAGCGAAACGAAGTAAACGAAACAGCTCGCGTGCGAGACAGTCGCTGGAAGTGGGCCACTCAACAAAAAACGCGAGAGAAAGGGAAACAAAAAAGGAAGGTGGGGCCCGTGACTTATTCGTCACGCGATTCTCATGGTGCGGTGTGGTAGATTGGAGGGAAGAAATTTCGCTTGCGGAGGCTAGAGGGGGGTCAAGTGGACAGAGTGTCTATGTTGGCTGAAAACGCTCGCATGCTGAGATTATGGGTTGGCGGCACTTAATATAATTCTGTCTCTGCTATGAATGAACTAACGTGAAAAATTATTGTAGTAGAACACTCCTTAGAGGGCACGTGACAATTGCCAGTATATAACCGAAATTTATTTGTGGGCTACTGAAGGGCGCTTAAAAGAGCCGTCAAACTTGCGAAAAATGATTTTTTTTAAACAAGTGGCTCATTTTCTTCAGATGGGGTGAGACATTGCCAGGTGGCATGAAATAATTGCAAACAGGGCACCCATGAACTTGTATGCTTCTGGATGAAGTCGATGAAGTTGAGAGTATGATGGAAGCCCGTCTGGTCGGGATGATGCATACTTAAAAGGCGGTGTCCAGACCTTTTTCTTTTAAGTATGCATCATCCCGACCAGACGGGCTTCCGTCATACTCTCAACTTCATCCATTTGCGACAGGCGTACGGCCAGCAAGTGAACACTGAGTGAACAAGGCTCCCGTGGGGGAGCCGAAACGTAAATAACTCTTTCAAACCATTTTTGGTCGGTGTCCAGACCTCTTCCTTTTATGCTTCTTAAAGCAACGGTTTCTTTACCTCTTCCTTCCATGTTCCCACTGCTGCTGCTGCTGCCGTGGGCTGGTGGCACGCACCGCACCGGGGGATGATTCAGAGCGTGTATATAGGCGACAGCCGTGAGAAGAGGGGAAAGGCGACGGGAGAAACTCGTTTTCACCCCACCTCGTCGAATGTGCAAAATGCCCTCTGGAGCTCCCTGGCCGTGGCCATCTTAGCAACTTGACAGCTGTAATTATCCGTGACTTCCCTGAGAAGCATTCAAGAAACTGTAGCGCTTCCCTTTCTACTAACGTGCGAGGCCAGAGGGGACGCATAACTAAGACTACTAAAACTAAATCCATATTATTTGAAGCCAAGAACAAAAACGCTACGCTGCCTGCTGACATCACACTTAATTCGGAGAAAATTGAACTAGTGAGCTCAGTGAGCATAGAGGTCATTCTCGACTACGATATGTCATGGAATAGCCACATATTATCACTTGTCACTAAACTTTCATATATAGTTGGACTGGTTCTCCCTTAGGTACCTTCCACACCATGTGAAAATGCTTATATATATCTCGCTTTTCATCAGTCATCTGAATTATTGCTGCCTTGTCTGGGGTACCACATCTGTCACAAAAATAGGTAGATTATTCAGCATTCAGAAAAAAATTCTCCGTGTGATATATGATGTACCATGGGACTCCCCAAGTGAAGCTCTTTTCCAAGAACTGAAAATACACAAAGCGCATAATTTATACACTTACAGACTAGTCCGTGCATACGTTACGGAGTGTAAATCGAGTAGTTGTTATATCTGTGCGATAGCTAACCTTAAACAGAACATTCGCCAGTATCGAACATGATCTCCAGAATATTGGTGAGTAATGCACCCGCGCACTAATTATGAAAAGCAAATGATTGCTTATACGCTGCCTGTCCTGCTTAACACACTGATCGCAGATGATATCGATGTTTCACAGTCTTCGTTAACTAGTCTGTATAATTACTATTGCTGCTAGAGCTGGTTTTATGCTTAATAATTTATACTTGTAGATCACAATATTACTTTTGCAACATCATATGTTGTTAGTATGCATGTCTGATCTGAGTGTCGTTATTTTTTTCTTTTCTCTCCATACTGCTGATTTCTTAACATGTAAGCTAAGTAACTTGCTTTGGGTTATCAATTCTTATTTGTTTCTTTGCGTTATTTTATTCGTCTTATTCTGGGTTATTGTTATCATTCCCACATGCACTCTTGTTCCACCTGCTGCTGCCATAAAATGGGTTTTAGGACTTAGTCAAGCTGCTGACGCAGCTTTTTTTCCTCAAGACCTGTCCATATTCAAATGTATGTTGCATATGGGAAATAAAGCACTTACTTACTAACTGTAAAGAGGAGAAGGAGAAGTTCACATATAAGAGAGGGGGGAGGAGACGTGAGAACGCAAGCAGCAACTATAGACCTTTTCAACGGGTGAGGAGGATAGGGCGCGCGGCGAGCCTTTCCTCCTCTCTGGCTTGTGCGATCAGGCGCGGAGCTTCCTGAAAGTATTGCTCTCGCGGGCTACGGAACGATTTCGGTATGTTTTACACCATACCTTGTGAAATTTACGCCATGTCCGCTCAAATAAGGTCGTCAGGGAAGCCTTTCAGTGCATCGGTAACAACAGTAGACAGAAATATGTCTCGGGAGTGAAAAAGTGTGACGCGCATAATCAGCTGCGGTGTATGCGCATTATCAGTCGCGGTGTGGGTATATGTTGTGAAATATTTTGCTTATATCGGTTCGATTCAACAACGAATACCGGTGTCTCTGTATTATCTGCATTAAATGGTAAATATGCTCACTGTCCGATCGCTTGGCGTAGGGAGTAAAACATAAAACATAAGAGCGCGTGCTCGCCTCACGGCCAACCTCAGGCAACCACGAAACATCTAAGCTGCTGGCGCTATCAAATATTTGTGATACACCGGCACCGTTCTCACGCATCTCAAGTCTAACAGGCTTGAAATTACTATATCTCTACGCTATCCTTCCTGCATGAGGCCGATGGCACTGCTCAACACAGCGATCACGGCGGTTGGTGAACCAGCGTGATACATATATAAGCGGTGCGCTTCCGCATTGCCTTTTTGGCCTATATAGAGTCATAATATATGAGAGGGATCGCATAAAAAGAATGCGGTGGCTATTTTTGAGGACAACATTTCCGTAATACGTGTGAGTGCGCCGTAGAGAACGGAACGAACACAAATGAAAAAAAAAGTTCGGTTATCATCCTCTTTCTCGAAAAAGCTAGAGAAAACGAGCTAACACCGCAATACGACTTCGCATAGTCACGCCACACAACGTTTCTTACTATAACCGCTGATATATATAACGATATATAACCGCTGACGCCGTATGTTTGGACCATGCGCTATATAGAACAAAGATATCTGCAATCCAGCACCTACCACGGATTAGGACCCTCGCGCAGTTCGTGAACGGTCGCTTTGCTGGACAAGCTTAATTCAGACTGCAAGGTACGTATCTATACACAGTGCACATACCTGCATTCGGTATACCTTATCACCAACTGTTAAGTCACCTTCTTACCTCATCAGCGAATCACTCCTGCAACCAAGTGTGCTGGTCTGGGTTTTACTTGCATTTTCACCTATGCAGTTGGTAAAAGCCTTCGGTTGTTTATTGTAACTTCATATTTCAAACATTCGGTTGCATAAGAGGCTTTGGCAACACTGGCAACCCAGTTTCATGAAGGCTGGGCAGGCTTCACGAAAGGCCACTAGTACCTCCTCGTTGCAGACTGTGCTCAACATTCTTCTTGGTTCGACTGACTAAGAACCCATATATCTTTCCTCCGAAGTGGCTGGTACTGGCGATGCTTTGATGCAGAAAGAGGTTATTGTCGCACATGTCAACCTTAGGCCTGAAATCAATCTGGCACAGGTGGAAATAGCCTTGTCTTTCCCAGATGGTGGTTCAGCCCCACGGGCCCCTTTTCCTTCTTTCCACAAATGTTGTGGGCTCCTCGATACGGGGGAAGCCTTTGTGCCGAAATAACAGCGACGGCGCTTCGGGCATGTGCTCTCGCGCGGCCTCCGCCGCACCTGAGACGTCGCTACGTGCACATGTCGCGCCCTCTTCCCTCGCTCGGCTGCATCGGGCATCAAAAATTGATTAGTTAAGGACGAATTGATCTTGTATGCGGAGTGTTCACGCGACCATTTTTGGCCTCTTTGAAACAGTAAAGGCAAGGCGCAGAAGACCGGGACTCAGGAAGCAGTACGCAAACGACAGGACCGTCGCCACTCACAACTAAGTTTATTTTCGCAACAAGCCTGCCTTATGTTGGTTATTCACGCCGAGTCGCGCACAAAACTTTATAAGTAAAAAACAGCAATTTATCGACCACTCAGGAATCATACCTGGCACGTAATATCGAATGAGCAAACAAGAACCACACGTGGATCAGCGCGGGAGGCAACTGATCTAGTGTAGTCTTTTTCCAAGCCAACGGGAACAAAACCAGACATAAAAAGTACCGTCTACGCTTCACTACCAAACTATCCACAACATAACACACTTCAAACGCATAAGGCCCAGTCAGTGATAAAACCCGCACGACTATGGGAATAATGACCAACGAATAACACGGAAAAAACATGAAAAAGGCGTCTAAGTACAGCGTCTGCGTCAAAACTAAAATCTCTAATAGTCACTGACCTAAAAAATTGATAAAACATGTGACCGCGCGAAAAATGAACCACGTGAGAAACAACGAAATGGACAAAAGTGTTGAACGATAAAGGTCTAAAGAACAGCATCTGCGTCAAAAAAAAGTGCAACAAAAGCTCAAGAGCCACTAGAAGATCGTCAACAAAATAAAAAAATAGTTAAATAAAAGGAAGACAGACGGTAAAACCAAATGAAATCACTCTAACATGAAGCCTAAATGAAACCTTCTAAAGAAGTCGTCTCCTTGTCACTAAGCATAATGGACGGCCTGCTGACGCATGCGTTTCCCTCTTTTTTATGAAATAGGCTTCCAGAATTTCCCGCTCGAACCTGTCTTTTCCAAACTTCCCAGCGCATATATTTGTGCCTACAATCAGCCTCGGAAATCAATTGTGTATTTCTGAATGTTCCATCCACTAATGTGACCTTATTTCAGCATTATCCTCGATTTCCAAGCTGCGGTTTAGGAGATATCAAACATACGCGACAATCGTAACAGCGTGGGTACCATTCTGCTACGATAGGAGCTGTGCTGTTATACTTGGACAAGCGTTCAAACTGTTCGCTGCAGTTTACATTGCGTGACTACTTGGTTCGATGGATGAAGTTTCCACCCATGAATAAAATAGTTTGGGCTATTAATAGCAGCATATAAATGCCATAAAATGAATTAATATATTTATTAGGAGGGCTGAAACTTGGGCCTGCAAGGGGAATGGGAAAATATAGAATGTACTTTACCTCTTCCAAAGAATAATATCAAATACAATGGTATGTGAGTGAGGGTTTGAAAGAAAAGCGCAAGCTTACACATATCGGAGGGGGGTGTGGTATCAAGTAAACACCTGCGAGAGATCGTTAAAGAAAAAAAATACATAGGAAGAATTTTGGCAAGAACAAAACTTAGTTCGTGTTTTCCCGTGATCTTAAAATGCAAATAAATTAATGAAATACCAAAATAAAAAAGATTGAAAGTGTCGTCATATTATTCGCCAAACAAAATGAAGCACATGGAGTTAAATCATGCGAAATTTCATGTCACTTTTGGTGAGTATAATCATTCGTTCGGTGCAAGGTGTTTACCTGCCAGCTTGCGCAATATCTTTGTTCTAATATAGTGTACTGCCCGTAGTGGCGTAGCCAGGAGGTGGCTACGGCACCGCAGCAATTACCGAAGTAATTAACAAAGAGAATTGCGCTAGTTGTTGTTTTTATACTTTTCTTTCGATTCTATTTGAATTGGGTACTATGGCGCGGGAAAGGCGAGAGCACAAAAAGACGGGAAACAGATACCAGGAGCCGCCACTTTGGCGTCTCCAGCCCACATGTTCGAACCCCCTTGGACTTGTGGCTTGGCGCATCACGTGCATTTTCGCTCGCGTTTGTGGCGCGAAAATAGAAGTACGAGGCCACGCACCGCTGCAAGAGAGCCAGTTCGCGAACCACGACGAAGACGCAGCCAGAAAACCAGCCACGATATTCTCGCAAATTTTCTCTGGTGCATTATCACTTCCTACTAAAAAAAAAAATGACCAAGCCGAGCGCATTTGTAGCCTGGTTTCCCGCCGCTCATGCTTCCTTCGATTTGATAAGCGGTGGGGGGAGCATGTTCTTCCAGAATATCGGGCCAACAAAAAAATTCTTTGGCACAAGTTTTTCGGCCTCCTGCAGCTCGAGGGGGAGAAGAAAATAGCAGAAGACAAGAACGAGAACGCGTCCACGTTGGAGCGAAAACGCCACACGTCGGCGTTCTGGAGTAGCACGCCTTCCCAGCACGCCATAAAGCGAGTCACTGCACAGCAAACGGCAGCTATACTCAACGGTCGCAGATCAACTGCAGTCGCGCTCGCCACGACGCACTTCGCACACGCCGCTTGTGCCTCGAGGATGGCGGCGTCGGGCCGTGCTACTGGCTCCGCTGGCGCTGGCCTCAACGCCGGTCTCTCCAGGGACGACGACGACCGGATGAGCGCTTACAACGGCTACACCACGCTGCGGAGGGACGATTGCGAGCTGTCGACGAGCAGCAGCAGCGGCGGAGACGACGACTGCACCAGCAGCGGCGACAGCAGCAGCAGCAGCGGTTCCAGCAGCGACAGCGGAAACAGCCACGTGGCGCAGGCAGGCGCGTCCCAGTCGGAGGACGTCGACATCGAAGATGTGCCGACCGCCTCCAGCGTCGCAGCCGTCGCCGCCTTCATGGCGAGCGAGCCACAGTTGGGAATCTGGATCCAGGCGATGGTCGAACGACCGGCGGACTTTCCCAGTGACCACCCGGACGAAGTTCACGACTGGAGCGGTTGGCCCAAGTTTGCTCCCAAGAAGAACGCGGACCAACAGCGTGCGATCGTGCCCAGCCTGCCGGCCAAGGTTCCCCACGTCGCGCTCGTCAACCAGCACGAGTTCCTGCTGCCCAAGATGGAACTGCTGATCCACACACAGGGCAGGCGAGTGTTTTTTCATCTTTTTTATTTTTTCCGGGAGCCTGCTGCGCGATCTGGACAGTTGTTGGCGCGGATTTCCTGGATCGTATGCGCGCACCATTTACGTTCGATAGCACTGACATACAAGAGAGCAGCGCTTGAATGGAAAGCACGCTGTGCGCGATCTTAATTTTTGGTTCACGCGCGGACGCTACTTTCCTTTGCTGAGATTGCGTAGTTGAAGCATCGTCGCGCTTCCCGAGATCTTTATTTTTGCGATTCCGACTGCGCGGGCACTCGACGCGTGTTCGCGCCGTGGTGCGGCGCCGATCTCGTAACGGTTCTCTTTCAGAAACCGTTGCAATATCACACTTCAGGACAGCGCTTTGTCTTCCGTTGTTGACGTGAGCGTTCCGAGAACGCATTAGTGTACCTGCCGACAAGTTGCATGTATTCAAATGCTGCAGAGTGGTGCATATGCTGGGCTAAATGAAGGGAGCAGTATACTCGTCTAGCCAGCTATTTACCATGCGGACGATAATCATTTTCGTTTTGCGAATGTATCTCTGCTTTGAACCGTTTCAGCAGTCTTTATAGCTTTTTGAGTGCTCCGTGTTCTGTACATGGACCACATATATCCACCGTGACCACCACGTGTTTTAGCTGCTCGTTTTGAAACGTGCGTGCCTAATTATGTCCAACGCGTGACCACTGTGTTTATCAAAAATGATCGTGCCGCGTCGTTCTATTTCGCATGCAGGCTCATGCAGCCAGCGCCTTCGTTCCGCTGTACCAACTTGGTGGACGACCTGCAGTACACGGCTTGGCTCAGCTTCACGAATTCCGTTGGGGGCGAATGCGGTCAGTGTGAACGAGGCCCTACCGGTGTCGGCCTTATCACCGCCTCCGGAAAGAGGCGTCTTTCTTTACTTTTGTCTTTCTGTGTGCTGAAATGAATTTAATCCCTAAAGTGTATCCTTGGACTGGTGCAGTTGGTCAGTACTCCCACCCGGACTCACCGCATCCCGGTTCTTCGTGGAACGGCCGGGTGCTGTCCTTTTCTCGGCTAAAGCTCTTCTCCTACGACGGCTTCACCTCAAAACTTCCTCCGGTAAGAGTTCGTTCGCCGGTTTCCCAGTTTAGACACGCCAGGTTGCCGTTCGCAAGTTGCACTAAACTTCGCATGTTTCAACGGGCGCACACTTTGCACTAATACCCAGGACAGGACTGTCGTCAATTGCAGTGTGCGCGCATCCGAATTTTGATCTAGCGATATTTGGGGAAGCCATCAACAAAACATGACGGCGCGGGTGGTACAAATTATGTGCTGTCGTATCTCGTGTCTTGGTGCGTGCCTGCGATGGCTTCCCAGGCCGATTTCTTGTCAGCCCAGCGAGCAACGTGGTTTTAAAGATATACTCGTAGCCACCTGCTTTCTTCCTTGTCATTGTGGTTTCTTGTTAAAACAAAAGTAGCATAAATGACTGTATACCGCGAGGAGACCGAAACACAAATTAGGTCATTTTGGCTGTCGTGACGCATGAACCAACGGTCGCCGAGATGTGTCAATTGGGTTGAACTGTGTATGGAACTGTGTATGCCTGACCAAAATTGAACCACTCTAAGGTAACATTGTGACACCAGATGCCTTACCTTAAAGTCTGCCTTCATGGGATATCTAGTGCAGGAGGTGCCATGCCAGTTCTGTATTCAACTGATTCGCGCAGTGCCTTGCGCCATTCATGCTGCTGTGCACTACGATTGTTATCAATTCCCTTCAGTGCAGTTTAGCCTTGTGATAATGAAGTTGAATACCTTCCTTATGAACCGACAGTTCTTTCAAGGCAAGTGGGCTGCAGTCGCACTCTACAGCATGGTGCTTTACGCGGGCTTGATTTCGATTTTCGTAAACATGTACAGTATCGTATCAATAAAGAAATGATTAAGCATGCATTCTATTCACTAGCCGACGATTTAAGACATTCCCCTCTCCAAAGCTCAGCACCGGAAACTCTTCCTTTATATGTTTTGCAGATCACTCTGAAGTGTAACAACAGTTACCGCATCCAAGTGAACGTTGGAATCGTGGACAACAGCGGACACATCTTGAGCAGGTCGGTCGTCCGCCGCTTTGTCGGTGCCCACTTCATTGCCGTCACCCAGTTCAGCAAAAAAGTTAGGTGGGTGTTGTACGTATTTTGCGTGCCGGTTATTTACTTTCCTTTCCAAATCGGTACACTTAACATTTCACTGTCATCTTCTTTCTCTCTCTCTCTTTTCCTTCTACAGCTGAGGAAACCACGACCAGAGCTTCATCTTCATGTTTTTTTTTCTTTGTCCAGTCTCACCCAACCCAAGCAACAAGGGATTCAAGACTAAGGCATGCTAATTTAATATTATATACACTGCTTTCACGACTTTCATTGTTTCTGTTATAAAAGTAATAAAGACACATTTGCCGGTACGAAGAGGTCATTTTTTTCTTTGCTTAATGACATTTTACAGTGCAAACAATGCACTGATGGTGGTTCTACTGAGGAATACGAAAATAGACTTGCCGCACACATGATGATGCCAGGCCAGTTGCCGCACTGAAAAGAAAAGATACATTTGAAGCACTCTTCGCAGATAAATACGAGCATCCTATTTCCCTTTCACATTTCATGGAAAGCCCATTATGCATAGAATGTAACCTGAAGGTGCTGTTCCCACGAGAACTAAATTGGAATTCCCAGCATGCACATCATGATGGCCATCCAACAGTCGTACAGTGACCGCGTCCTCTGGAAATACAAAGTGAGCATGCGATGGAATGGACCACAGTTTCATATATTTACTTGAGGGAACTGTGGCGCTAGTGTTTAAGGGAGTTCAGCCAGCATGGGAATGATGGGGAAATGCATGCATTTGCCTAAACTTCGTCTTTGTGACTTTGCAAATTGATCATTTTGAGAAGGCACTGCATCGTATATATGACTACATAAACATTAACATTGCTGGACGGCAAGATGCAAACGCAGGACCTCTAACACATAAGCCCAATGATAGCATTACTCCATGGACGCATGGACGAGCGGAACCACTGCAGTTAATAGGATGATGTGTGCTTGCGGAGTTTTATTACCTCCTACCTTAAAAAAAGTATAAAGTGCTTTGAAATTTAGGAGAATTTAGGCCCAGGTAAAACGAAAGAAACGAAGCCATAAGAATGTCTGAAGCCGCAAGCACAAAGACCGGGCAAATGGATGTACTTCCCATCATAACCATGGTGGAAATGAAGGATCGCAGTACCAGAGTTCCCTCTATAGTGATATGAAACTCTGTGGCTTGGACGAGAACTAACTCTAACTCGAGAAATGGCTGGGGATTGTCTGCATTTCCGAGAGATCGAAAAGGAAGGCTTCTATGCATGAACGGTGAAAATTATATGGTACAAGTGCTAGCCAATGAACGAATCGTGTTTGTGTAATGTGAGTACCGAATGTCCTGCTTTCTTTTAGAAAAAAAAAAGTTGTTAGTAATGGCGAATTCAAGGAAATACTGCATGTACAGAAAAAGTTTACAATTTGTGAGGTCGCGTGTTGACAGTTTGACATTGTGAAAAATGATCGGATTGCAACCTTGCAGAATGACATCCAAGTTTCAGCGATGCTGTTAGCGCGGGTACACACTCGCAAACGCGTTTTTCCATTCGTTTCACCAGCTGAGCCGCCGGAAGTCTCTGACTCAGCCATCGAGGAAGAGCTATTTTCGGCTTTGAAGTCAATGAAGCATAATCGCAGTCCAGGATGTGAAGTTTTGGACACTGTTAGGGAAGCCGTTCATATCAGTGGTGAACAGGCTACTCAGTGAAGGGACTCTGTCAGCGTCCAAAAGAGGAGAGCGAATCGCTCCTTTGTAAGGATGAGTCGAGAAGCACCTATTTAAGCGCATGTCGCCTAATCGCACTTCTCAATTGCGATTACAAACTCATAGTGAAGTGTCTGTGTATGCAACTCACTCCAGTAATCAACACTGTTTTGGGTCCATACCGGGCATGTTGGGTCCAGGGACGTTCCACTCAGCTTCATGGTTTAGCAGTCAGGGACCTTCTCCAGGGGGCAAACGCCAGGAAACTTGCAGGTATTCTTTGCTCCTTCGATCAGGAAAAGGCTTTCGATATAATTAGCCATAGGTACCTGTACCGGGTTTTGGAAGAGGCGGGCTTTAGCGTGGGTTTTCGGCAGATGGTCCAAGCTTTGTATTCTCGACTGACTTCTGCTGTTCTCATACAGGATCGCGCTTCGGAGGCATGCATTGTGGGACGTGGTGCATGGCAGGGGGATCCTCTCTCGCATGCCTTCTACGTGCTCGCTTTTGAACCGCTTCTGCAGAGTTTTGGCAAGTTCCTACTGCTACCAGGATCCCCTCCGGTTGCACTCTTTGCATATGCGGATTGTCGTCCCGGACGAGGCATCGGCGTGCACCGTCTTGGATGTCATGGACAGTTACTGCGCGGCGAGTGGTGCAAGGTTGAATAGGTCGAAAAGTTCAGCCGTGTATTTGAACTCGATTGCGTCCAGTCCGCAGCCCGTTCATGGCCTTCCCGTGAAAATGCGGTTGCACATTCTAGGTTTCCAGTCCGATCCAAACGGTCTGTCTCTTGAAAACTGGCAGCAAGCTAAGGAGAAGCTTGAAACCAGGATTCAAAAATTCAACGCGTTGTCATGTCCATTGACAGCTCGAGCGATGATTCTTCGTTCACTTCTGTTTTCCTTCCTTACGTACGTGGCGTGTGTATCTCCTGTTCCAACCCGAACCAAGCTGATCTTGGAGGGCCCTCTTTCGTTTCCTCTGGAAAGGGACAACTTCTTGTGTAGCTCGGCAGGTACTTAAGTTGTCCAAGGATAAGGGAGGACTCGGAATTCCCGACCAGGGCATCGAGGATGCTGCAGGTGGACCTGCAGGTCGCTCTTAACTCTGATATGCTCCTCACTCAAAGTTTTATTTCCCTTTTTCTTAGTACCCGACTCCGTTTGTTTTCGCAAAGCACATTTTTCCCACTGTGTGCCTCACTCAGATTCCCCGTCCACCATTTATGCGGCGGCTGCCAACTCTCTGTATGCCTCCGCAAGGTTCACCCCGGCAACAATGTAGTTTCAACTCCAATCCAAGAACTAGTTTATATCCTCGCCCAGGTCTCCCCTCGCATTGCCAAAGGTGCGATCTGTCCATCTACAGGCCAAGCTGGAAGCTCATTACCGCCAGTCTCCTCGAAGCCAGGCGAGCTACGTTCATGCACCGCCTGGAGCGAGGGTGCCTGCCTTTGAGTTACAGCCCCTTCACAGGCATCCCGGCTCGTGGAGTGTGCACTCTTTGTGGCGGTCGTGAGGATCCAGTTCATATCTTTACGCAGTGTTTGCTTCCCGCAGCTCTTCTCCAACGGATTGCTAGTCTTTTTTTTTTGTATGCGAAGCATATTACTAGAGCTCTACCCAGCTCCTCAGGTGCGGCGGTGTCGCCTTCAATACCACGTGACACAGTGACGTCACGACAGAGGAGAAACGGGGCTCCAACTCGCGGCGTCGCTCGCGGCGTCGCGGCGGTATATAAGCAGCTGCGCTTGTCTCTGCTAGACACTCACGAGGTGAGATGCCTCCTGGAGACAGAGCTGCTCGTTGGAATGAGAAGCGAAGGTTGCGGCGTGCTACAGAGACTGTTTCTAGGTGGCTTTGCTACGGCGCAGCGACTACGCGCCCCGCATCGGACGCGGTGAGCGTCGAGCAACGCAGCGTTCGGCGCGACAACGAAATGTGCGCCTGAGCAAGCGCCGCACGCCTGAGCCGACGCCAACGACACCGGCTTTTCTGCGACACGAGCTCCTTAACGCTGTCGCGTTAAAATAAAGGCTAGTATGCTTCGCATCCTCTTAACTTTAGCTAAGCCACAGCCATTTTTTGTCTTCCAGGTGTTCCATATCAGACTGATCAATTTTTGAACCATTTGCCTAAGCAGGCGATCAACCAGTTCGTGCTTCTTCTTGTCGAGTGCTCATACCAAGTTTGGTTGGCGTGCTGTGGTGCCGGTTGTCGGAGGGCGGGCGCCAGGCCTTCACGAAGTGCTTGCGAAAGCACAGAAGGAGGTCTGGTTACATCTCATCCGAGAGCGGCATTACTTGGGCGACAAGAAGTTTCTCTAAGTGTAGGCTCGTCCTGTCGTGATTTTTGGTGAGTCAGGTGGAAAGCTCTCCATTAAGTTATGATGCATGCTCATAAGGTCACTCGACTTGGCCGTGTGTGCCAATCGATCCACGGGGTTTTGTTTGGCTCAGTGGAACCCAGAGCCGGAACCGGTCGTGGCATGCCCCCGCGTGGTCACGCTGCTCCGCGGATCGCTTTGGTGGTCTCCGTCGTTGTATGCCTTGACCTCTTTTGTGTTAAGGCAATCCTAAGGTCTGTCAGGCTCGTGTCTTGTAAGGCCGACATGGCTGTTTGTGTGCTGAGTGCAATAGCTCAGTCGCGCTGCGCCACAGCAGCCCCCTTGTCCGAGAAGGAGCGTTGGCCCGAACCAAAGCCTCCCCGCCGAGTCAACCCGGGTGCGTTTTTACAATTGCTAGTAGGTAAAGCGGGTTGGCGTTTCTCGAGGCGCTCGACGTTCGCTGTGTCTTAAGGTACGTCGGACAGACTTTCTCGCGGGTGCGGCGCTGGTGCTCGTCCACGTTAGGTTAGATTAGCGTATGTTTAGGTTAGGTTTACGTTAGCTTACGTTACGTTAGGTTAGCGTAAAAGGCGTTAGGGTGGTGCGGCGTATGCTCAGAGCAGTTCCACCGTGTGGATAATTATTGTATTTGCGTCTAGGCCACGTTATGTTCTGTTAGCTTAGGTTAACGTTAGCTTAGCTTAACGATACGTTAGGCTAAATTAGTGCCACGCCCCGCTGTACCTACTAGCTATTGTAAATACGCTACCTGGGTACGCCGGGGTTAATGTACCAAATGATGCTGGGTTGATGAGTACATGTAAGCTATGGGACGCGGCACCTCTGGGTGCCAAGTCCTCTTCCTATCTGACAACGGCACGATCGGCTGGCGCGGCGCATGCTTTGTAACGAGGCGCGCGACGACGAAAAATACTGTGGCGGCACTGCGATCGAAGCGAATTGAGCGGTATCAAGGTGGCGCCGTTAGAAACTACTGGCGATACTTTTCGGAAGGGTCATTCGTACTACTTAGCGCGCTGGCGCATGCGTTCAGGCTGCTGAAACGGTGTCCATAATTGCATGTGGCATGTATTTATGCCTTAGACATAGATGCCTTTCTTTCTTTGCTTTATTTCATTTTATTTTTTAATGCCGCTCGTATGATAGCGCGTGCATTGCGGCCCTAGTGTCATCTTTCATTCTACTATGTTGTTGTACGGTTCTCTCTGGAGAACACATTCTTCTTGATATTCAAGCAGCATATATCTGTCATGTGTATTTTAGCGCATATAGTTTTCCATCAGTAGGTCTTGCGAAACGCAGACGGAAAACATATGTAAACTTCATGCTTGCCGCTTCAAACAAATAAACCATATCTGCCCCATCCGACGCCCTGTACTCAGATTTACGGGAAGTATTCTTATAGAAAAAGAACTGAAATGCAACATTCCATTCATTTTTTCGCCTTCTTCACGTAACATAAGGCGGAGTAATCGGTACGGGTTCTTTTATTACGGTCGGACCTCGGGTGCCGCAAACAGTCGTAGGTAACCATTATATATGCTAATCTTTGACGCGTAAGCCGTGTGAAATTCATTGTAAGGTTCGTTACAGCGCAACACAAGATACAGACAAAAGGAAGGTATAAAGCGATGGCACGGCGCTGAATCTCAACTGATATTTTTATTGAAGATGTCTAGCCTATATATAGGTGCCAATTCATAACCATGTCAGACGAAAAAAAACTCAACTTGCCATCTTGATGCCGTGCGAAATTTTTTTGTCCACTCCATGCTTAACAACAACAAAGAAAAAAAAAAGGCGGCGCAACAGGAGCCTCTGCGCAACTGCCACGACTCCCCAACCGCACAATCATTCGGAATAAGAGTCCTCACTTGCATCAAAAGTGCTGTTATGCGTTACATTCAAACGGAAACGGCTAGCCAATAATTTTTAATAGTGGAATATGAAGTCGAATACGATCTGAACGGCAAACACCATTCGATTAGACTACATGTTTCTACTTCATTTCGCCTGCTGGTACGTTGAAGGAGAACGCCAGACATTTCACGGAGGTTACAATGGTAAAGACTTCCCGGTCCCCCCGATTCAGTTTGAGTACACGCGCAACACATTTTCCTTAGCATTGTTGTTCATATTACCGTCCAGTAATTGCCTTGATTGCTTTTCTCGGAGAGTATCTGCAACATGGAGCTACGAAAAATTTTATTGATATCGTGTCATTTTACGCGCCTTCTTAGTGGTATACCATCCATCAGGGACAATGATGAAAGAAAAAATATTATAGTGGTTTATTGACGGCGTGGCGCGAACAGATGCAGATGACCAATGCACTTCTGGGTAAATCTAAGGGTACATAGACATATATGTCAAAGACGTACATGTAAGAGAAAAATTATAAAACATTCTAAATGCACTGATTGAAAAAGTGAAAACACCGACCGGAATATAGGCGTCTCTCTTTTAAAAGCTGCACCAGCCCCGAGTGAACCAGTCGATAAGGTCAGCTACGCAAAGTACAAAAGTTCATTAGCGCTGGTAGAACGGCGGCTTTTGAGGCAAAAATTACGTGTTACTCTAAGGAAACTGCTAAAAATAGCAGTTCACCTGGCTAAAACTACAATTGGTACCGGCCGACAAGAGTCGGGTGCGCACGAAAGCAAATAAAACAATAAACAAATTTACTGCACCGACCTTCTGCGACAAAAACTGAGTGTCCGCCAGCATACGCGCAAAGAACGCGCGCTCGCTGGCAGACAACGCACTAGACAACGACAGCAAAATTGAAGATGTCATGTTGTATAACCCACGCGTAAAATATGTATACGTAGCAAAAAGGTGTCAATATAAATTTGCAGTCGAAATGAAGCACCATTATGAGATCGCACGCGTACAATCGGTCACGGCGCCCGCAGCGAAATTACGGTGAATATGCTGCGGAGCGTTTCTCCACCCCTCCACTCCAATACAGTTCGCTCGCAGCGCCCTTGCAAAATTTTTCAACACGCAGCGCCTCAACGGGTGAACGTCGTTCCTCCCACTCGACCATTGTCTAGTACATTGCCACGCGCCATACGTACTCTTGAGGGGCAGGCAGCTTTCGATCAGCAACGCCGCGAGCAGAACCGAGAACGAGCTCGTCTATGCCGTGCCGATGCTGCAGCCCGGGCACAAGAACAGTCTCGTGCAGCCGAGCGCAAGCAACTGCGTACCGAGGATCCGGCAGCCTACCAAGCCGTCGTTTAACGAACCATCGGGATTAACCCAGTGATAAACACCGGGGCCGCACGTTTCAGCTTCGCTGGTTAACCATCTGTACGCTTGGGCGGTCTTGTTTTTTACCCCCGCACGGCCGAATGAATGAATGAATGAATGAATGAATGAATGAATGAATGAATGAATGAATGAATGAATGAATGAATGAATGAATGAATGAATGGACGGACGGACGGACGGACGGACGGACGGACGGACGGACGGACGGACGGACGGACGGACGGACGGACGGATGGATGGATGGATGGATGGATGGATGGATGGATGGATGGACGGATGGACGGATGGACGGACGGATGGGTAGGTGGGTGGGTGGGTGGACGGACGGACGGACGGACGGGTGGATGGGTGGATGGGTGGATTTGATGGATGGATGGATAGATGGATGGATGGATGGACGGACGGACGGACGGACGGACGGACGGACGGACGGACGGACGGACGGACGGACGGACGGACGGGCGGACGGACGGACGGACGGATGGACGGGCGGACGGACGGATATTATGAGCGTCCCCTTTGTAACGGGGCAGTGGGTTGCGCCACCAAACTCTTGCTATTATACTGCCTAATGTCCTACCTAGGTTAAAGAAGAAGAAAAAAAAACACGATGAATTGCCAGAACCAAATTATCTGACCCCCTATTGTGAACTTTGCTTTTGTACATCTCCGTTTCTTGTATTTTCCCTACTTTTCTTTTACCAATCTTCCAATCACCTCTTACTAATCTCTATTGCGGACATGTCTACTTTTCTCCTGCTCTGAACCCAAGGGCTTCAAGGAGGCCAGTAGGGACTCAATTGACCGCTTGGCAGATATCTTCACGTTCTAATAAAGCATGCTCTATCGTTTCCCTAGCTTTACCGCAGCAAGCAGATGCTTATTCTTCCTTCTTATATCTCGCTTCCTGATTTCGCTTCGAAAAGTAATGAGCTTCCCTCTGAGTTATCATAAATTGTTTCTTTCCTAATTTCGTTTCTTCCTCTTAAGTAGTTACTCATGGCAGGTTTCTTTTCCATTGCCACCACCCATGAGGTTATCTCAGCCTCTCTGACTTTCCGCTTGACGTTCTTTGTTGCTGTGTTGCTCACCCTACAGGCCACATGCTTGCTGGTAAGATCGTAGTTCTTTTCCTCCTCTGTGAATCATTGTTATTCCTGTACAAATACATGTCATAAGGGTTTGGTCTATGAACTCGTTGATGCTAAATACTGGCAAGTTCACTGGAACGGAAAAGGAGCAGTAAGACGCACATTAAAAAAGGAATGGCATATGGTAATGTTTGTGTTATGGATTAATGCACTGGATTACGAAAAAGAAGCAGAGGAAAATCGCACGCTGAGAAGACTGATAAACATACAGTGCGACGATACTTGAGAAATAATATTCAAATGTCCAAGAATTTAGAAGACAAGAAAAGATTGAATCGTCGCCATGGCCCATCATAGTCGCCGTTGGCGTCTAAGTTTCTATAACGAAATTATTTTTTAACAGTTCAGATAGCGTCCACGCAACAATGGTTGCTAGTGTGCTGCCAAATGCTCATATGCTGCGGCCTAAAGCTCACGGCACGGTGCGAAAACGCGCTCACAGCGAAAGCGAAACATTGTGCGCAGACATGCATGCAGACGCGCAGTCGGCCGCTGCAAACGCGCGCGATCGATGCATTGAGGCTTCATTCCGTTATGCCCCATTTGGTTATACAGACAGCCCACTATAAGAACACATTTCGCATAGTTTGCTATCAGCGATTGCCTACCTTTCATACAAGAAGCCGGTCCAGGAGACTCCATCGCGACGACCGTGCGCAGTAACACGTTCACTGTACGTATTCGGTAAAGAGATAACGGGCGTATAGACGATTTTGTGCTTCAATAGACGGATTAAAGTTTAGAGAAATATTAAAAGATACAAACGTAATGTCTGCATGTTTTTTTTGTTTTACTTTGTACCGTAGAAAGAGCTGTGCTTCCTCTCATCTGCTTGTTCCCAAGTCGTGCAGTAACCCGCTAAGAGGACAAAGCCTTGTCATTTTCTGCCATGTTCCAGCGCCGCCCTCCTTCATCCTCTCTCGTCTGCCCCAGTGCTCATGACTGTGGCACTGACTTATACCGCATAGAATAAGCCTGGAAGTTGCTGCTCTGCTACTGTACCAGCCTGTTCGTATGCGAGATTAAACCCGATATTACTTCCTTCTGGCGCCCTCTCCATCCTCACCATGTGCATCTGTCACGGCTTGTCGACCCGTTCGCCGTCGGGGCAAGTCGTCGACGGGGTATACACGCCGGTTGGTCGTTCTGTACTCAAGCGAACACAGTGAAAGAGTCAGAGTCGGGAGATATAGAGAAAAAAATATATTTCTAGACTGACAACGACACACAATTTAAACGAAACACAAAAAAGAAACACAACACTAACACACATTCACTTAATTATAGATCAGTGATGAAGACGAAAGAAATATAATGAACAGTTAACAGTGGATATCGAAATTAACACTACACAAAACACACTAAACGGCGGCCAACTAAACAGAGTTCGAAAGAAAACAAATGATGACACACGCATGGCCGCGCAGCAGCAGCAAGTCCATCAATCGTAGAGTAGACGGCTGCAGAGCTTTCCCGAAGAACGCTAGTATGCCGATCTCGTTGAAGCGGATGCGATTGGCACGACAAATGCATTGAGGGGCAGAAGTATGTACAGCTTGGCTGTAAAGAAAGCTCGTTGAACCGAACAGCATACAAATGAGCAGCGGGGCAGGCACGAAAGCATTTTTCACACGCAAGAAATGTTAACTGGGACAAGGTGCAAAAATCTTGCCATCGAATCGCAAAACGTTGGAAACCTTAAAAGCTCGTGGTATAGAGAACACAGCTTTCTACACGTTAACCCTTTTGCTCCACATGTATACCACGTCACACACATAATTAAGGGAACTTGGATTTAGTTTGTCCTATTAGCACTGTGTGAAAGAAAAGAGCGAATGTTCTTTTTTAAAGCATTAAAAGACACGGCGTAAAATAGGAGTATTGAAACCAATTTTGATGGTAGTTTAAAAAAAAGATGCGCAAGTATATTACGTGCTTGTGTGGAACGGGTCTATCAATACGGCTTCTTTGGACACGGCTGAAATATTCAGCTTAGCCTTTGGTGAGCCCAGCATCATAAATACATTTGCGGGTTATCTTAAGACCAACAAGAAAACAGCAATGCTTCTCATCCGAGCCTTAAGAGCATTTTCTGGCGCATCAAATGACACACTGCCGTAGCGCTATGATGAGAGAGAAGTACAGAAATTGGGCCGTCAGCTATATCGCAGCTGTTTCTGCAAACCTCACTGTCACACTCCCTTTGCCCATGACCTGGCGCAACGTGGCGCTGTAAGGCTTGTACATTGTTGATCCAATCGGCAGTCTGCAAAAGCGATGCGAATGATACTGCGACTGTAGGAAATTTTCGTCGGACAGTTCGGAATTTCTTTCGACACTGAAAGAAAAAAAAAATTCACCGGCGATTACGATATACTCCCCAACGCGAAATTTGAGCGCAGCTGTATAGGTGTTTTTATTTCGCGATATATTGACTGGCGCAGACAATGTTTCGTGCGGCACGTTGCAAGCGCACCGAAGTGTGGCGCGACTGCATCGCTAATCGGGAGATCGCGAGATGCAGCGCGTAGGTGATGCGTGGACGCGATTCACAGCAGCCGCCGCAGACAGACCTCCGCTCATGCAGCGCTTTGTTTCCATATATGGTAGCGGTGGACGCGCTCGCCACGTGCCATCGGTGAAGAGATAAGGGCGGTAAAGGGCGCGGTATACTCTGGGGTCATCCCGTAACGGTAGTCGCCGCAGGGCGCGTCTTGCGCGCGGCACTACGCTTTTCTTCTCACGCTTTCGCCATGCCCTCCCCCGCCGCTTTCTACCTCATGGTTCCGCTGCGCCCTCCTCCCCCGCTTTCCGCCTCGTGCTCTCTTCGCTATCGCAGTCTTTTATCCGCGCTCCGCCTTCGGTCTTTCATCCTTCGCCGTGCTCGCTCGCTCGGGTATACTAGGACGCCGAGGCACGATGTCGACGCTCGCCGCAGGAACGGGCGCCTAAGAGCTTAGCCCTGAAGAATAAGCGCAAACCTTACTTTTTAGGCCTTCTTTTTTAGATTTGTCATCCACTTTCAAGCAAAAGCAAGAAATTGGTGAACACACCTTCAGCACCAGACGCGAGAGTAAACAGTTCACATGAAACCACGGCCGTCTCGGCTCGCACCTTTGAATCCGCCACAGATATCTTCATGCAGAGCGGGTTGGGGCCTTGCACACCGACAGCCATGGGCAGACGAAAAGAGAAGCGCGGTCATCTGCCCCCATTCAGACAGACGCAAACGCATGAGCGCTCAAGCATATTTACCGCGCGCTGGCCTCCCCAATCCTTTGCTCGCGCGGGAAGACGATGCGCTCGATCCTATGCCTCTCGTTGCACCCTCGCATGCTTCCCTTCGCAGCCACGGCATACAGCGCGCGATCGAATCTTATCGCGCTTGAACTTTGTACGGAAAATGACGGTGAGAGGGTATTGCTGCTCCGCTTCGGGGGGCCACACTCTTATCTCCCGGTTAGAGGTGCGTAAACGGCAACATGTCATTCCATCTGGTCCCAAGGAGGCAGTTAAGTTTCGTTATGCTGAGCTTTACCTGTACTTCTACCTTCTTCCCTGTCCAAGTGGACACCCTGAAAATCCTTCACATCATGGCAAGCTGGTGCAAAAATTACGCCTGCGCTTGAAAGGCTGGGTGCCATCTAAGCCACAGAGTTTCCTAGAAGTACTGCAGGGAACTTTGGCGCTGGGATCGTTCAGCCACCACGGGAATGATGGGTAGTACGTGAATCGGTCTGAACGTCGTGCTTGTGTATTCGGACGTTCTTGTAGCGTCGTTTATTACGCTTCACCCGGGCCTAAATTCTCCTAAATTTCGAAGCAATTTATGCTTTTCTTTAACGCAGAGGGTAATGAGACGCCGCAAGTACGCATAATCGCAACCTGAGCCGTGCTCCCGCATGAGTTGCAGAAAATAGCGCTAGCCTTTTCTCCTTCCCCTCAAGAACCACTTCTCTGCCAATTGCAGTGGTTCCGCTTGTCCGTGCGTCCATGGCGTAATCATATCAATATTCGGCTTCTGTGCTACAGGTCCTGTGCTTGAATCCTGCCGTCAGACAATTTTTGTGTTTAATTATTTATAATGCAGTGCCTTCGTAAAACGATCACCTTGCAAAGTCACAAAGACGAAGTTTAAGCAAATGCGTCATCCATCATGCCCATGCTGGCTGGACTGCCCTGCTTGCCGGTCCCTTAGACAGGGCCACAGTTCTCTCTAGTAATTGTCTACGGTTCAAGCCATCACATCTTCACTAAAGTAGCCCAGAGGGCGCTATCGCTCTGTACCTGTTGAATGGCCTCAATAACGTGCATGTTGGGAATTCTAACTTTGTTCTAGTGGGAACTACATCTCCAGGTTGCATTCTGTGCGCAATGCATTTTCTGTGAGGTATGCAGGAGAACTATAGGGTGTTCATATTTATGTGCTGGGAGCGCTTCCATTTTTCTTTCGTTCTCTTTAGGGCGGGAACTGGCCTGCGGCATGACCATGTATGCAGCAGGTCTATTTTTCTATTCCTCAGTATCCACCACAATTACATTGTTTGTCTTTGTTGTACTGTAGAATGTCATTGAACAAGTAAAAAGGAGAAAAGACCTTTATGTACCGACAAATATGTCTTTATTAATGTTATCACAGAAACAATGGAAGTCGTGAAAATGGTGCGAAGTATTGACATTATATTATCGTGCCTTAGTCTTCAACCCCTTGTTGCTTGGACGCGAGAGACTAGAAGCAAAAAAAATGAAAATAAAGCTGATTGTGGTTTCATCAGCTGTAGAAGGAAAAGAGAGAATGAAAGAAGGAGAGTGAAATGTTAAGTGCACCGATTTGGAAAAGGAAGATAACAGCCCGCGTGGAAAGCACAATACCCACCTAGGTTTTTTGCTGTACTGGGTGACGGCGACAAAGTAAGCACCGACAAACTGTCGGACGACCGACGCGCTCAGGATGTGTCCGCTGTCTTCCACGATTCCAACGTTCACTTGGATGCGGTAGCTATTGTTACACGTTAGAGTGATCTGCAAGACATAGAAAAAAGGGCAGTTTCTGTATTGAGCGTTTAGTTTGGAGTGAGGCAGGTGTTAAATCGCGGTTTAGTCAGTAGAATGCACGCCTTTTTTTTTTATTCGTATGATATTGCACGTATGTACAAAAATCCAAATCCAGCCCGCGTGACGCACCAATTCTGCAGTGTGCGACTGGGCAGTCCACTTACCCTGAATGAACTGTCCACTTATAATGAAGGTATTCAGCTCCATTACCACAAGGCTAAACTGCATTGATGGAAGTTACAACAATCGCAGTGCACAGCAGCATGACTGGCACAAAGCACTTCGTTATTTAGTTCAATACAAAACTGGCCTGGCACCTCCTGCACTAGCTATCCTATAAAGGCAAATCTTAAAATAAGGTGTTGGGTGTCACGATGTTGGCTGAGAGTGGTGGAATTTTGGTCACCCATCCACAGTTCAACCTAATTAACAATACTCGGCATCCGTTGATCGACGAGTTATAACAGCGAAAATTACCAAAATAAGTGTTTGTCTCCTTGGGGTACACATGGTCATCTGTGCTATCTTTTGGTGTGACGAGAAACCACAATGACCAGAAAGAAAACAGGTATAGCGACGAGTATCGTGGTACGACTGCGTGTTGCGAGCTGGGCTCGGAAGAATGTGACTTGTGAAAGCCATCGCACGCACGCACCAAGACAGGAGACAGGACAGCACGGCAAGCACTTCTAGCACCCGCGCTGTCATAAATTCCCGATATGCTTCCCCAAGTGACGCTGGGCCAGCTTTGAACAAGCGCACACTGCGAACTCGACAGTCCTGTCCTGCGTCTTAGTGCAACGTGCGCGCTCGTTCAAAGCTGGGAAGTACAAAGGTCCAGGGTTTTAAATATGCCTGGTAGCGAAGCTTCCATATAGGAGCCGATACGTTCACAACATGGCGGTTCACCGGCGGTTCACGGGGCTTAGCGCCGTCTGCATGTCGAGGGAACACTTCCGGCGGAAGAAAAAATAATGTGACGCCATATCCTTTAAAGAAACAGAAATGACGTCACATTGTTTTCGAAGGCGCGAAATTTGTTTTGTTGGCCTGCCTTTAAAACTATATATTCAAGTGCCCCGCCATTCGACTTGATGGGCATTTCATGCTTTCAGCGCGGAAAGCGACGCAAGGCCAGCCGTACGATTGTCGAAATCGCACCCCTGCACGGAACATACTTTCTTTGGAGGCCGACGAAAGCTTCGAGGAGTAGAGTGCTGGTCCCATCGTCGGACGCAAAGCCCGTAGGCCAGCGCATTCGCACGAAAACTGCTAAACAATTATCTGGCGGTCGTAACTCACTACTTTTGATTGAACAGGTTAAGAATCGATGAAGCTACCTGCGTCACCAAATTCAGACAAAAGTCGACAAGCAAAAGAAAAGCACTACGTGTGAGGGTGGCGTATTTCAACAGGTGAACTTTACGAGCCCGCCTTTCTCGCACATTTCAAGAGCTGCAATGTATTGCGAGTGATAGGGGCGTCAACGCCCCCTGTAACGATGGGCGCTGAAAAGAAATGTATTTATTATAACGATAAAATTTAATTGACTTGTATTTTCTTAACTCGTCACGAATATATAAAATTGACCACAAATTTTATTTCCTTTGAATGAATCTGTGTCTCGCTTGAATAAAAAAAACGCTTTTTTCTTTCCCAATGTTTGTTCCCTCCAAACATAGTCGCGCTTCAATCGTTGCTCCCATAACCACCCTTGCTGATGTCGGTGACAACTTGTACTGAGCCACTTCTCGCCTGGATCTGGGCGACCTATTTGGGTCGACCTTGCAAGGTCCATCTAAATAGGTCGCGAAGCTTGCAAAAGGTCGTGAAGCACGCCAAGACTTATCGCCAGAGATATCAGTTAGTGGTGCACGATTGATGCGTGACTAGGCGAGGGGGAGGGGGGCAACGAACGCTGAAACTAGAAAACCTACGCGTAAAAAAAAATGTTCGAAAAAGTTCGAACAGTATACTGTCGTGCGAGTAAATATTTCGTGTCAAATATTTTGGGTAAACTGAAACAACAAATTGCATTTCCTTTTTCTATTTCACAATTTAGTTGTTCGTTATCGGTGACCCCTGACAATCAGTGATACTGTCGCAAGCCTTGGCATACTGTGCAAAGCAGCTAGTATGTCCTGCGGAATGGCGTTGCTCACTTGAACTCGGCGGCTTTGCCCGAGCTCTTTTTTGTTTTTATCATTATTTCCTTGCGTGTTTGTTTAAAATGTGACGTGCGCTTCACGTCAAATTTTGCGTGACCTAGCGCACGGCATTCATTCGCGAAGAGTGTGAGTGCAGGTTTTTGTTAACGTGCAAGTTCACGCTGCGTAAGCTGCCGCGTGGCAGCATTTTCGCACCGCGGGATGGATCGGTCCTGGACCGATTTTTCGCGGCATCCCGCAGTGACAAGACAGCCGCGAACGCCGAAGACCAATGAGAGCTGCCCCTTCAGTGATGTGCGGAGGGAGATGACTGGTTTTATGCGGACCCGCCCGACCGCGTGATTCGTACTAGTACGTGGTATCAGCAGGCACGCTCGTTTCGTACTATCGTCTGCTCGCGTCAGCTCTCGCTCGTGCTTATTGCAATTGTAATGGTTTGCGATAGTTTTTTTTTCTTTTTAGAATGATGAGTCTAAACCGAGACGTCCCGACGGAAAGGTTTTCGGAGACAGTGCGCCATATCCGATTCTGTGCGAGAAGACGCACCATAATTACATTTGCGCGGAGGCAACACCCAGTAGCTCATTCTCCTGGTCTTATGAACGCGGCGACGCCGCAACAGAAGGGACCACATCATCACGATTATGATTGGTGGCAACGACATCGTCATCATCATCATAAGTCATAACTCACGTGACGAACGTAAAAACAGCGCCGATCTGTCAGCAGACGAAGAAAAAAGCACGCAACATCGCGCACCTACACGCAGAGTAAAAGAGGAGGCGAGAGTTCATGATGTCACGTGAGTGCCGCAGCGGCTCGTCGCCAGTTGATGTGGCCGATCCACTGAATAAGGTGATACCTGTCTCAAGGGCGCGTGATGACGTACAGGAAATATCACGTGACCTAAGGAAGGCCAGAAGGGAACCAAAGCATGTCCAGCCGTGTATAAAACATTATTAATGATTACCAAAGTAAATTAAGGTGTACCAAGGAGGATTAGGGTGCATTAAGGAAGATTAAGGTGGATGAAGGAGGATTCATGCGAATTACATTAGGCTTAAGCCTTCGCGTCTCTTAGGCAGTAGCTAAGGACACGGGAATTTTACACTGGTAGCCTGCGAAGTATAGTGCAAGTTACGAACGGCAACTTAAATCACAAGCGCGGTTAAAATGGGGTAGCGGCGAACTAACTCTCACCGGGGGTGGTTTCGAGGTGAAGCCGTCGCTGGAGAAGAGCTTCAGCCGAGAAAACGACAGCACACGGCCGTTCCACGAGGAACCGGGATGCGGTGAATCCGGGTGGGAATACTGACCAACTGCACAAGTCCAAGGACGTGCCTCGTACTTCACCACAAACAAACGCAAAGAAAGACGCCTCTCTCGGGAGGCGGTGAAAAGGCCGACGACGGTAGCGTCTCGGTCGCACTGACCGCATTCGCTCCCAGTGGAATCCGTGAAGGTGAGCCAGGCCGTGTACTGCAAGTCGTCCACCAAGTTTGTAATCCGAAACGAAGGCGCTGGCTGCATGAACCTGCATGTGAGGGAGATGGTCGAGGCACGTTCATTTTTGACAAACACCGTTGTCACGCGATGGGTATAGGCAAGCACGTGTCGAAACGAGCAGCTAAAACACCATGATTGCACGATGCCATGCTGAGAAAGTCATGAACCGACAGCAATATACGTGGCTCGTGCATAGGTGCTTGTTCCTCGTATCTCAATGACGCGCTGCCTGTAGCCACGAACATGGGCGACTCAATCACCTTGCTTCAACACTGCTCAATCGGTTTCAACTGCAGGGATACTTTAGCAAAATGACACGATGATTATCATCCGCGTGATAAATGCCTAGCGTCCCGTGATTACTGTCCACTGCTTTTTTTTTCGGACCAGCATGTACACCACGGTGTGGTAAGTGAAGGTTCTCGGCAGGAACGCTATAATGTGTGCTCGGAACGCTCATGCCAACAACGGAAGGCAGGACGCTGCCCTGTGGAGTGCGATGTTGCAACGCTTCTGAAAGCGAACCGTTTTGAATTCGTCCCCTTGCACGACGAGGTGAATCCATATCGTCTTTCCGCATAACTGGTATCGCAATAATGAATATTTTAAATGCGCCACGACGATACAACTACGGCAAACTCCGTAGAAGAAAGCGGCGTCCGCCCGAGCACTACAATAACGCACTCAGCGTGCGTTCCTTTCATCCGCTGCTCTGTGGTAGTACGAGTCAATACGCGCATACGACCCAGAATAGGCCGCGCCAACACCCATGCCGATCGAGCAGCCGACGGGGGAGCTCCGAAAAAAAAAGAAGACACTCGCCTGCCCTGTGTGTGTATCAGCAGTTCCATCCTAGGCAGCAGGAACTCGTGCTGGTTGACGAGCGCGACATGGGGAACCTTGGCCGGCAGACTCGGAGCGATCGCAGGCTGCTGATCCGAGTCCTTCTTGGCAGGAAACTTGGGCCAACCGCTCCAGTCGTGAACTTCGTCCGGGTGGTCGCTGGGAAGGTCCGCCGGGCGGACGACGTTCGGCTGAATCCAGATGCCCATCTGCGGCTCGCCCGCAGCGAAGGCGGCCCCGGCTGCGACGATGGAGACGGTCGGCGCCTCTTCGATGTCGATGTCCTCCGACTGGGACGCGCCGGCCTGCGCGACGTCGCTGCTTCCGCTGTCGCTGCTGGAACCGCTGCTGCTGCTGCTGTCGCCGCTGCTGGTGCCGTCGTCGTCCCCGCTGCTGCTGTCGTCGCTGCTGCTGCTCGCCGACGGCTCGCAGTCGCCGCCCCTCAGCGTGGCGTAGCCGTTGCAAGCGCTCATCCGGCCGTCGTCGTCCCTGGGGAGACCGGCGTTGAGGCCAGCGCCAGCGGAGCCAGCAGCACGGCCCGACGACGCCATCTTCGAGGCACAAGCGGCGTTTGCGAAGTGCGTCGCAGCGAACGCGATTGCAGCTGGCCTGCGACTGTTCAGTAGCTGCCGTGCGCTGTGCAGTGACTCGTTGTATAGCGTGCTCGAAAAGTGTGCCACTCGAGAAGGCCGACGCATGGCGTTTTTGATGATGATGATAATGATGATGATCACCCGAAAGTATTTAGCACATACCCGCGCACGGGGATTGGTGTTCTCTGCCGTACGAGCGTGCCCTGGTTCTTGTACACAATTTTCTCCTCTCCCTCGAACCGCAGGAAGCCTAAAAACTTGTGTCGGAGCTTTCTTTTGTTGTCGCGATATTCTGGAGGAACATGCTCCCCTCCCCCCTCCCTTAATCAAATTAGAGAATGACTGGCACGAATCCAGGCTACAATAGCAATGGGCTTGGTCAACTTTTTTTTTTTGTGTGGAGGGGGGGGGGGGAGGGTAAGTGATAATGCGCCAGAGGGTATTTTGCGATGTTTGAATGACTGGTTTTCTGGATATATCTGTCTTCGTCTTCGCTCGCAAACTGGCTCTTTTGGGGCGGCGCGTGGCCTCGCGCTTTTCTTTTCGCGGGCACAAATGCACGCGATGCGACGAGCCACGAGTTCACGGGAGTTGGACCAAGCGTGTTCGACCAAGCCACAGCGGCCGTGGTTCGACATACCAAATCGGCGGCCACATTCTTAAAAAAAAGTTTGCATCCTTCGCGGCTCATTTTGGACCACAATAATCGTCATCTGTCTTGCGCACCTTTGCCTTTATGACGGTACGTTTAGTTTGCGGCATGCGCAGGCTCCGTCACGATCTTAAGATTTGTGCTGGTTCCTGGAAAGAACCTGCAGGATCACGTCAACAATGGCATAGCATAGTGCAATGCGAGGAGGGGGGAGCAAACAAGTCTTCTCTCGTGCCGTCAGTGGTGTATCCAGAAAACATTCGTGGGGCCGCAACATTCGTATGGGGACGGATTGCCAGCGAAGCTGTTTAGGCTGCATACATTATGAAATCATACTTTCCTTTAACGGCACCACACTGCGTCGTCGCCACATACTGTCTCCCCTCTCTCTCGAACGCTCGGCTGCGCGCGCTTATTCCTGTCCACGATACGGATGCAAGGAAATAATCTGAGGCGAACGAATGATTATACACACCAAGTGACACGACATTTCACATGATTTAATCGATTTGCTGCATTTTATTGGGCGAATAAAAGGACGACACCTTCTATGTTTTTATTAGGTTATTTTACATATTCATTTACTTTTTAATGTCACGGGAAAACACGCAATAGGTTTTGTTCTTGTCAAAATTCCTCCTATTTCTTTACCGATCTCTCGCGTGTGTTTATTTGATGCCACACCCCCAGTCCTATGTGTATAAGCTTCCTGTTATTTTTCTTTCAGTTATCTGTAATCCTCACTCGCACACCACTTTCCCCGTTATATTCTTCAGGAGATGTAAAGTACGCCCTATATTACCCTTTCTCATAACAGGCCAAAGTGCCAGCTATTCTAATAAATTGATTCATTTTTTGGCGTTTGTCCTGGATGTCGCCATGAAAGTACGGGATAGTTCGTGACCGCGCGTCTTGCTCTTTTTCCAATCGCGCTTTTTGTTTTGTCTCCGGTAATGCATAAACTGGTCTACCTAGCTGATAGCTAGGATAACCTGTAAGATTCGTGTGCTATTTCCCGCTACCCACATGCTCGTCACTGGACGCGCAGGAAGGCTGACTCATTCCGTTGTCAGCATGCCGAGATACGCCACGTCATCGGTGGGTCGCGTCGCGTTTGTTCGCTCTCTGAATCGGGAATTTTTTTTTGTCTATATCAGGCGTATCATATAGGCCTGATAGTTCTTGATAGGTGAACTGGTCGGCCTAACAAGAACAGATTCGAATCGTTCCAATTTCTTTTCGAGCTGTACCGATAGCCTGCCGGCGACTTCCGATTTGTATATATATATATATATATATATATATATATATATATATATATATATATATATATATATATATATATATATATATATATATGTTCAGCAGATTGGCCATTCAATGGCGCCCGATATGAGAGATATCAGCATATGATATCAGTATGAGGCACTCTTCGTTACTGGACGCGTAACTTGTCGTACATGTCGTGACGGACGTGCTCCCGAGACACGCATATATATACGACGCTTAACCTACTCAGCCCCTTATGTATACCTGGCCTTTATTATTCCTTTATTTCCAAAATTAACTCAGAATCGATTACGTGAAGCAGTCATTCACCGTATGAGCTCAGATGCATGTGAAACTGTACAAAAGTAGCCTATAAGCTCATTGTTGCTGTCAGCCTGTGTGAAAACTGACATCAATTTGATTCACGACAATTGTTTTGTAACGGACGGTGTAAAGTATATATGTAGCGCGTTTTGAATAGTGCCAGTTTAGATGAAAATCCACACACTCGGCGACCCAACTTGGTGAGAGGCTCATAGAAGAGCGGCAGACACCAACTGGCACATACTCAGGGACACAAGTTGGCATCAAAAAGGTTCATCGAAGGTCAGAGCAGACCGATTAGAACATACGTATACAGTGCTCCAAATGGGCGTCAAATAGGTTCACTGAATAGCGGTGCCTACCAAATCCCGCATCTATGCAGTGACCCATGTCGACGTCCACCCTGCTTGGACGTCCAGCCAGGTCGCTTCCCTCTGCCAAAAGCCACTTGCCCTGCCCGAGCTCCAGGCGGCCCTGAGGCGAGGGAAACGCCGCAGCGCACCAGGAGCAGACGGTGTAACGCCACAAATGCTCCGCAACCTGGCCGCCAGCGAGCAACAACGCCTGCTCGAGTGCTTCAATGAGATCTGGCAGCCAGGGCAGGTAACAGAGGTATGGCGCACAGCCATTGTGGCACCCATCTTCAAGGCCAGAAAACCGGCTAGGGAACTGTCGTCCTATCGACCGGTTTCCTTCACCTCCGCTCCCTCCGCTGCCGCAAGGTGATGGATGCCATGGCCCTGGCACGACTGGACTGGGTGGCCCGTGCTCGCGGCTTCCTGGTAGACAAACAGACGGGCTTCCGGGGGCGGCGGTGCACTGCGGACTCCATCGCTGACATGGTGTCCACCGTGGAGGATGCCAAAGCCGGCGGGGACCTCGTGATGCTCTTGGTAATCGATGTACAGGATGCCTTGGACAGCCTCCCTCACACAGTTGTCCAGCAGGGCCTGGACCTTCTCGGCATATGTGGCAACCTGCAGGAGTTCCTCTCGTCGTTCCTGCACAATCACACCCTCAGGGTGCGTGTGGGTTGATCGAAGAGCACCCCCGTCCAGTCGCTGCAGGCGTTCCACAGGGGTCAGTGAGGAGCCCCTTTCTTTTCAACCTGGCCTTGGCATGGTTGCCTGCTGCCCTGCCAATCGACCCTCACTTCCCCGTGCAGTCCTCAATCTGCGCGGATGACATCGTCCTATCGGTACGGGGACCACCGCAACACATCCGCAAGACACGTGCGGCCCTACAGAGAGCCCTGGACACTTCGGCTGCCCATTTGTGCAGCATCGGGCTTACCATCTCGGCCAGGAAGACCGAGGCCTTCTCGGCCTCGGTCTTCGGCCAGGAAGACCGAGGCATCCCTGAGCAGCAGCCCACCGCTAAGCTGCCCGGCTGCGCTTGGAGGGCGTCCAGATTCCATGGAGCAAGGCACTCACGTACCTGGGGCTGCGCATTGACCATCGGCTGACCTGGCTGCCGGCTACCAACGCCCTGTGCACCCAGACGCTCCGGTTCCTCAAGGCGATCTCACAGCTCCTTGCCCGTGTACAGGGCTGTACCACCAGGTGGGCCCTGCAGCTCTTTGAAGCTGTAGCCACTTCACGGCTACTGTATGCCCTCCCTCTTGTGGCGCTGCCCCCACCCTGCCTGCGGAAACTGGGGCTTCAGCACCGGTCAACAATGCGGGTCTGTCTTGGCGTTCCCCGAACCTCACAAGTGGCCGCCATTCTTGCTGAGGCAGGTACCTGGGCCCTGTCACTACTCTTCCTGCAACAGGGGTTACGACACGTTGATCGCCTACACCATGCCGCAGATGATCATCCACTCCTGACCCATCTACGCTCCCGGCCAGCATCACACATGGGACGGCTGTGTGGCCTCTATAAGGAAGTCATAGGGCACACGCCTGCAAACGCCGTACACCCTCGCCCACCACATCGACCACCAATCCCTATCTCGACGGGGCTGCCAGGTGACTTAAAGTACCGTTCCGCAACATGTGCCCTACAGCAGACGGCATCCTCTCTCCTCCAAGAGAGACTTGGGGACCACCTTCACATCTTCGTCGATGGATCCGTGATACCGGAGACGGGTTCATCCACAGCAGCCTGCGTTGCACCGGCCCTACAAAAGAGCATGCTGTGCCGACTCCCGGGACATGCAAGCTCTACCGCAGCAGAGCTAGCAGGACTCCACCTTGCTGTGGACCTACTGGCAGAGGCGCTACCAGCGACCCCGGCAGCCATCTTCTGCGAGTCCAAGGCGACGCTGCTCTGCCTGCAGAACCCTGACAGAGATAGCCTTGGGATTGCGCTGCTCTCTTCAAGACTGACGACCCTTCAGGACGCAGGATGCTCACTATCCCTGCATTGGCTACCGGCACACGTGGGGATCCCGGCCAATGAAGAGGCGGACACTCTTGCAAAAAGTGCCCAACACTCAAGCGTCCCCTTCAGCCCTGCTGTAACGGCCGCAGACTTCTTGAGACTGAGGCTGCGTCGGCACATCATCGCCTGCCACCCGGACAAACGGGCATCTCTGGGCCGGCCTCTACGGCCTCTTCCACAGCACGGCCTCCTACGAAGGGATGCCTCGTTGCTGCTCCGACTGCAAGTTGGCTGCTACTAGACGACAGCCCGCCGGCACCGCCTTGGGAAAGTCACCTCGCCAGCCTGTGCCTCCTGCGGTGAGCCAGAGACCCTGGAGCACCTCCTGTTGGCCTGCCCTGCGCACCAGCAGAACCGCGGCCGACTTCTGCAGGAGTTCCACCGCCTGGGGCTCCCATGTTCATGACAGGAAGATATCCTCTTCCCCTGTCGTAATCAGCTACCAGCCTTCCTAAGTGTCGTCGAGTACCTCGACTCGTCGGGGCTCTCGGCGAGACTATAGGAAATTTCTACAAAGACCACCACCTCGAGCTTCCTGATCCGCCACTACTTCGCTTCTGCTGGGCCACCTCCTATACGGTCTACCTCCAGCCTACTCCTCCGGTCGAACCCACTGGGCCCTCCCGGCCGGGCTTCTCTGATGCTACTAGGACGATCCTCTACCTTTCTCCCTCCTACCCTCTCTCTCTTTAATCCAATCTCCCCCACCCTGCTTGCGCTGAGCCGCACTGGGTTCGCGGCACTGAAATATTTCTATCTCGGCTATTAATGAGCCGATTTGAAACAAATTTTGCTACAGAACGCTCTCTAGAGGACATATAACAACTTCCAGCGTATAATCAAAATTCGCTATGGGGCTTGGTGAGGGGCCCTTAAATTGAAGCCCATGCTTGACTTGGTCACGATGACACCTGACTTGAACGCGCCCAAGGAAAGGCAACGAGCATGTTGGTCCTGTTCATGGTAGGCATTATGTTGACTAAGTCAAGCATGGGCTTCAAGTTGGGGCGCATCTTCAAATACATGATTTGTTTACCTCATACTTGTACCCTCATACTTTTGTTAACGCGTCATTTCTGTACCCAGTTCCCCTACACCCTCAGAAGCACGCGCATAGTGTTGCACGTACATATACCACTACGGCTGCATCCTCAATTAATACAGCCTATATCCGATCTGTCACAAAATGTCTGACATGTTTGGGCACCTTGAGTTCATACACGAGTGAAATTTATTCAAAAATGCGCATTTGCGCGTTTCGCGCAAATTGAGCAATCGAAGATCAGGTATGCGAAGAAAATAACTTTTGATGGTATATAAAACGTACGATCGCCCGGTATTAGAATTTGTTTGGGTTTTATTCTCTAGGGGTACCACCATAAAAGCTTCGGCCACTAGTTTTGTTAAAGCGAGAGGCGCCACGTCTGTGTGCGTGCGGTGTGTGTGTGTGTGTGTGTGTGTGTGTGTGTGCGTGTGCGTGTGCGTGTGCGTGTGTGTGTGTGTGTGTGTGTGTGTGTGTGTGTGTGTGTGTGTGTGTGTGTGTGTGTGTGTGTGTGTGTGTGTGTGTGTGTGTGTGTGTGTGTGTGTGTGTGTGTTATTGTATCGAGGTCCGGGAGTCGCGGGACACCCCGACAGCATATGTCTGATTCCAATGATGTCAATACAATCGCTGCAGTCCATCTTTATCCTCCAGCTGGATATATTTTATTAATGGTGTACGGTGTGGGATATGCACCCGTCATTGTATGTTATTAAATGATCTCTAGATTCCCTGGCTTGATGGTGAACGCCTTAGTTGTGAGTGCCACGGTTAGTAAGTCCTCGTGCCAAGTCATGAGCAACCTCATTGAGGTTTACCCGAATCTCGTCCACTTTTCCCATTGCGCAGGAATCCATCGGATTTCAGTTCTCATAATTCCAATGTTTTCAAAAAGTTTAGCTGCAACTCCAGCTACGTAGCCTTTATCAAAACACTTTACAGCGGATTTCGAATCACTGTAAATGCAGGCCTACATATTACTCCTGATGGCTAGAGCAATTGCCGCTTGTTCCGCCACCATGGGGTGCTTAGTAAAAATAGTGAGAGCGTCTTGCACCTTCCCTTGATAATTTGATACAATGGCCGTATATGCATCTTTACCTTTCCACCAGGCAGCATCAACTATAGCTGCCAGTTGGTTCTGCTGCTCTATTTCCTGCAAGAGTGCTTTAGCTCTTGCCTTTCTCCTTTCGATATTATATTCTGGATGCATGTTTCTTGGGAGAGGGTTGGTTCTGATCTTGTTTCTAACTTCAGCCTTTAATTCTACTTCAGCCTCTATTGGGCTCCTTGAAGTATTCAGTTCTGCACCTATTGCTTGTAATATTGACACGTGTACTTATCTGTATCGGGCAACCACGTTTCACCACCTAACAAATGTAATCACGCAGCGTGGGACGCGCCTGCATGTATCCGAAGTTTCTGGAAAGTTATCGATGCTTCTATCCGCTGTTTGTTGTCGCCGAACCTTATGTTATCTGATTTCATCGCGTAACGCGAATGGTGTAGAACTTTGTGGAAGGCACACGGGAGGGGGCGGACACTCCGTATACATCCCATTGGCCGTTTTTGAGCAGACGCTCTTTCGACGCTAGCGCCAAGGTCCCCTTCAGTTACGGCCTTAATGAAGGGGCGACGCATTACGCAAAATGGCGGCGCACATGATTGTTTACGTTGCCATGGCAACAGCAACAGCAGCCGCGCGGCGCCTCCTCTCCCAAACGTTTTTCTTTCCTTTTTGTTTTTATTATGCCGACCCGCTCCACTCTCTTTCTCTCTTTCCCCCATGTCGCGCGCGCTGCTCACTTTTTTTTTGTTTTTACCCGTAAGCGGCGCGTTTTTTCTTTTTTATAGCGCGCTTGTTACCGCGCGCCACGCGCCAGCTCGCAAGCAATGCGCGCGCTACGCGGCGCATTGGCATTGCTGGCGAGCTGGCGCGTGGTGCGCCGTGGGCTATGCATTGGCACGCACGCAGTCTTGCCCATACTTATATTATACCAGCATGTGGCGGGACATAAAAAAAATTCCACTTCCAACACAACAGATGTTCAGCCTCGCTTTATTGACTTCGTTTCCGAAAAGAGATTTTTTTACAACGTGGTGTGATACACGCTCCAAAAATGAGCAAAAGTGAGAGGTGCATGACATATACAAGAGTACTAAAGACAAAAGTTCACAGATGGTGAAATAACAAAAGAAAGCGTGCAGTGAAAGCGCTAGAAAACGCGAAGGCCATTCCATGTACACACATATAAAAACAACATTTTTATATAACGTCCTCAAGACCTAAATGTAGACGAGCTCCTGATATGTGCACTAAGATATTGCACAAAATTGGACGACGTGTATGACGTAGTCATGACAACTATAAAAAGGGAAAACTCACTAGTAATGGCAAAAACAAGGACACGCAAAACACCTGAAAGATAGAATAAAATGCTAACATTGTTTGATTGAGAGCCATACCAAAAGAAAGCTCACTTATAGATCTGCACGAAAATATATGAAATGCTTGACATGTTCATTACTACTGAACAAATTGAAAAAAACATGGCAGAAAAAAATAACATCGTACTAAAAACTGAAACAAACATTATCACATTATTTCGCACTTGGTCACAACTTGAGTAAAGGTGGCAAGGGAACAGGAGATAGTCGGCTTTTGCAGCAGCACATAGAAAACATTCGCAGAAAGGCGTATTCCTCAATCAAAGACCAGGTAAAACAAGCCAACACGACCCTTCTTTCTACCCGAATGCAATGCTTAGCAGTAAAATTACGTCACTTAAGGCACTAAGTCGTACCTACTGGGCTGTCCCTTGTATAATAAACATGAACTGCAAAAATCTGCATGTAGGACACTTGCAATGCTCATGCTTTCCAGAGGAAAAAAAAAGCGTATCATGCCTACACATGAAGGTTGTTCGCGCGGTTTTCCCATCGGGGGTTACTGAGATAGTACACAAACACTAACAGTAATTTTTCAGCTGTTAGTTGGTTTGTAGAACGTGATACACAGAAAAAGCACTGAGGGCGGTATGGAAAGCTGGGCAAGTTACTGAAGTTGCAGAATGAGACTTGGCACAGAAAAACACACGTCACAGACCAGGTGACAATGAGGAGGAACATCTATTTGTCAGCTTTCTCTACCGGGAAGAGGCAAGTGTAGCACAATCAAGGCGCAACGACGTCCGGAGCCTCATGGAGTACACAAATGGACAGGGCTGTGTTCGTGTACATGCGCCTTCTGATGTCCTTGGGTCTGAGCCCTCACCTGTTGTCTTTGGGCACCCGGAACAACCTTGCAGGGCTTGTTTTTGAGGTATTTGTGCACCACTGCACGATGCACGAGCGGTACGAGTCGTGAAACGGGTGAAACATCGCGGAGCACAAGCACACAGCTACCGAGGAACACAGAACTGACTAAACTAGCCACGTCGGTAAACGCACAGCAGCGCACGTATCTCGATGACAGTAGATAACAAAAATAAAGCGTTACGTAGCGGACTAAGCAGCAGCCGGGCCGGCGGGGATGGCACGGCGGCGCGGCGCGTAGACAGTCGAAGGTGAGGGAGTTGAGAGTGTATTACGAGAGAGGGCGTAGGGAGAGGAGCCTAGCGGGGGGAAGGGCTTGGCCACCTGGATCGGCGCGCGTGCGCGCGATAATCTACGAGGCCATGCAAGGGAAACAGATTTTTGCGTCGCCCTGTACACAGATGGCGCCAATTTCCTGCGCCACCGGAACCGAGGAGTGTCCCCCCCCTACACGGGTCCGAACGATTAGTCTGGAACATTCGACGACTGCTCTATAAAAGCCGACGCGCTTGACCCGCTGATCAGATTTTCGACGATCGCCGAGTGTGTTCGCCGCTATCGTTGTGCTTTAGGTGTAGCCTGTTTTGTGGGCACAGGTTCGCCCAATAAAAGCCAGTTTTGTCTTTCACAGTACTGCTGCTGTGTCATTTAACGTCACTACCACGTGACAATATGTTCCTGCCAACTCGTGACTTTGTCAATCTTTCGTGTCGCGCTAGCTGTTGGGCCTCCGCGATTTCTTCCATTGCGTTGTGCACCCCTAGACTCATGAGTTTGTCGGTTGCAGCGTTACTGGGTATCCCTGGGGCTACTTTAACGAGCTTCCTGAGCATCACGTTAAGTTTGTTAAGTTCTGCTTGCTTCCATTTGAATAATCCAGCCACATAAGTGAAGTGACAGAGAGAAAAGGCGTGTATTAGCCTCAATGCGCTGTCTTCTGCTAAGCCTCTGTGTCTATTGGTAATTCTCCTCAATAACCTAATGGTTTCATCTGTTTTATTCGAGATATTTTGCATTGTTCAATAGTTAGTACTGTTTCCGTCTATGTGATACCCAAGAACCTTGATTTTTTCAACTAGCCTGATTGCGGATCCTTCATAAGTGTATCAGCACACTCTTCGCTCATCTTCCGGAATGTAACTTCTTGGTTTACGACCTTTTCTGCGATGTATAATGACTAAGAGTTCTGATTTGGCTGCCGAGCATTTCAACCCCATGTCTTTCAATGTGTTCTCAACATCTAAACTTTCCTTTAATCTGGTATCTGTCTGTTCTACATTGCCCTTGGCACTCCATATGGTTATGTCGTCGGCATATATGACATAATGTATACCCTCAATTTTATCAAGATTTCTTGCAACCTCGGACATTGCTAAATGGAATAGCATGGGTGAGAGCACAGACCCTTGTGGAGTACCCATATTTCCCAAATTCTTAGGTTCTGATTTAAGCTCACCCAGCATGGGTTGTGCAGTTCTATTTCTAAGAAAGTCCTTAATCATGTTAAAAAGTCTCTTACCTGAACCCATCTCCGAGAGAACGTCAAGTATTGCCTTATGCATTATACGATCAAAAGATTTTTCCACATCCAATCCCAAAAGAGCTTTCGTATGCGCTGGGCTGGCCTGTATAATATTTAATAATTATAAACATTAATCTTCCGGACATCATAATTACCTGGATTACAGACTATCTGGATAATCGCCAACAGTATGTTTCAGTTGATGATCACAACTCGGGATACCTACCAGTCACTTCAGTTGTTCCCCAGGGCAGTTCGGCATCTAAGTTTCATTTCGGAGTTCACCGTAGACCTAAGGTAGATTGAAGGCCCCGTGAACGCTGCTGCCAACGCCCTTTCCCGCGTAAGTGTCCTAATATTTGATGCTGTTGAATTCGACGCAATTTTAGAGGCACAGCGTCGTGGCAGTGAACATCGCGACTTGTGCGCAAGCTCTAATTCTTTCTCGTTGTCTGATGCGCCTTCATCCTTATCCTCTGGTACAATTGTGTGTGATGTGTCTTCTGGCCGCACGGGCCCTTTTGTGCCGCCCGAACATTGTCGTCAAATCTTCACTAAGCCGCACGAAGCAAGCCACCCTGGCATCCGCGCCACTCAACGCCTCATCACGTCTCGTTTTGTGTGGTGCGGCGTCAACAAAGACGTCCGCCGCTGGGCTCGTGAGTGTTTGCAGTGCCAACGTGCGAAGACGACGCGACACACCAAATCTCCCCTTCAAACCTTCCGCTGGCCAGACTGTCGCTTTGACCACGTGCTCATTGACATTGTCGGTCCACTCCCATCATCGCGCGGAAAGCACCACATACTCACTTGTGTGGATCGCTATGCACGCCGGCCCGAGGCATTCCCGCTTCACGATATCACGGCATCCACCCTAGCCTCATATTTCTTTGCCGGATGGATCTCTCGCTTCGGCTGCCCCAGTATTGTTACTACGCACCATGGCCGTCAGTTTGAGTCCGAAATATTCAGAACACTGACACGTATTCTCAGTGTATGGCACGTCCACACAACGGCATACGGTGCCACCCCTTCGCAAATAGAATGGTCGAACGACTGCACCGACAGCTGAAGGCTGCTCTCGTGGCTCGCAACGCCCGAACTTCATAGGTTGACGAACTTCCCCTCGTGATGCTCGGAATTCGCTCGGCGATTAAAGAAGACCTCGGGTGCACTGCAGCTGAAATTGTGCTTGGCACCGCCCTTCGCTCTGGCTCCTGCCCCCGACCTGTCACCACCTGACGTACATCAAGCAGCTTCGGCATTTGCGACTGAGACCAACGTCCACACAACAACCATCCAACTATGATGTCTTCGTAAGCAGAGACCTTGCTTCATCGAACCACGTCTTTGTGCGACACGAAGACATCCAGCCAACTCTTATGGCACCATACGAAGGCCCTTTCAAGGTGCTTGGGAGTGCCGACAAGACCTTCAGTGCGACAGTAAACGGCCGCATGGGCATTGTTGCGTACATGCTGAACTCATTTATTTCGGTTCCGTTTCTTCAAAGCTAAACGGTTGAACCGGCGCGAAACGCACCTAATAAGACGTCCAACACAGAACAGTAACTTTAGTCGCCGATGCGCAATGAAGCAGCGGCGAGTAGGCCTAATGGTCTATGCAGTGTGGCCGTGACGAAAAGTCACTGTTGGCCGATTTGGTAACAGGCTGCAAATCATTGCGGAATGTGTGCCACTTACATGTTAGTTCAGTTGGGACCGATGAGCCGAGTTTGCGTGTGCAGGTCAGATTGACGACGTTTGAAGCTGCGTAAAGCCTGTCGTGAACCTAACACGACAGGCATTCCTATCATCATCTACGTGGTCCGAGTTACGCACATGCTTTCAGAATTGACGAAATATGCACTTCTTTTCTTGCTGTTGCCTTTATCAGCATCTCGTAACCTTTGCGATTGGTCATGTAGACCGTTAGCAGAAAACCATTATTAGAATTCTGTTTATTTTACTTTTCAGTTAGTTGGATCCCGACCGAAGGTTCCAGCCAGCATCCGTGCATGTCTGTTGGCCTAGACTTGTTATTTTGATCCTAAAATTGGCCTTCGCTGAATATTTCAAACTGGAGTGGTCAACATGCACGTGCCTGATCTCGATGGTGGTGCCAATAGCAATACACTTTAGCAGCAGCTTATAGAAGCGATGAATGACATGCATCATCCACCAGAAATGCCTATTGTCAGCCTACCCTAGTAGGATTTTAAAGCAAAAACGATAGAGCGCTATAAATGGTTATGGAGTTTACTCAATCCGGATCCTTTTTTTTCTTGGAAAATTGGTCTGAAAATTGCCTGCACGTGGTGGAATCGGATACAATACAAAACCACATGCGACGACAGCGGCTATCATACTCACGTGTAATGACGACGTTGGTGAGGTGCCACTTTGTCTTTGATTGCAAAAGCTCAGTCTAAAGATGTTTATGATTGTTGCGAAGTCATTTCGTCAGCGTAGAATATCAAACGTAATGGATTGTATAAAAGACGTTGTGGTTTGTATCGATAAAGATTGAGTAACTATTAATGATGGACGTTAAGTGTAAATTTCTATTCTCTAAAGGTAAACTTTGCCTATTTCGTCTTTTTAGATTGTCAAAATAGAAGGCATGCTACGCTTTTCTTGCTAAAAAAATTACGTGGACATTAGATTTCTACTTTGAACACAGAAAGTGGGTGCGAGTTAGAATTGGCCACCACTGATCAATAAATCAGCAGGCAATTGCCTTTTCTTTTTTTTCTGCATTTATTAAATTAAGCTAGCTGGATAACCTGATTTCTTCACTATCGTAAAGGTCGCATCAACAGAAGTTAACTTTATATGTTGGCATGTTGCACGATTTTACTGGTAAACTTCTGTCGGTAAGCTTTTGCAGCCGAGAGTGCATGGCACATACCACCTAATCAGCATCATGTGTAGGTGCATCACTTTTAAGTGGCCCTCTTCACCACCGCATGGTAAGCATTTGCCGTGTTTCTTTTCATACTTCAAATTCAGTTCAGTATGCAACTATTTACTTGGGTCTAACTCGCTAAAGCATGACATGGGCATTAGAATAAAAATCAAAACGGCCCATAGGTTGTGACCGAATCCCTCCCCAATATCTTGAAATATTTCCAACTTCGGAAGCTGTGCCTCGCCATACTGCAGGTGCTCCTGCAAGCGCCAGATGTTTTTCATGACAAAATGAGGCTTGGGGCAATGGGAATTGGATGCAATAAAGTTCATTTTTTCATTTGAAAAAAAAATCGCCACTTTCTTCTTAAATGTACCATCATAACCTGGTAAGGGAACTGTCCCAACCCAAGGTAGCCTTTCTAAGCAAATGAGGGGGCGGGGGGCAGGGGAGTTATACCTAGGGTGTCTACCTACCAGGAAAAGCGGGAAAACCGGGAATTCTCAGGGATCTTGAATAAAGCTCAGGGAACTTGTGCTTCTATCAGGGAAAATTAGCTGTATTTTTATTGAAAGGGAGCGAAAGTCGCACTAATGCTGGCTGCCGTAACAGAGGGGGATCGTAACGAATCGTCTTTCGACGCCGTGTCGTCTGCTGGAGGAGTTTGCAGTCGGTGGCCGACTTTCCGGACGCCCGACGGCTCCGCGGCACTATCACGTACCCCATAGAAACAATGTCTAAGAACGTCTCAAATTTCGGACACAAGAGCTTTTCGCAGTCCGACTTTGCGAACTTTTTGCCATGATCGTCGGTCCGAAACGGCATTAATCAAAGCCACGATTGCCGCCGTTTTGATTACCTCGCCACCGTGGCAAACGCTAGGCCTAGCTGCTTCAACGTTCGTTATAAAGCTTCTTGCCGTTCGGCGCCGTGTTTTTCATTGAAAGAATTCGATACTGTAAGCAGTGGCACTGACTCTGTCTTTGTGGTCCTCGCGATTGGCTTCAAAGCTCGGAAAGTACGACACGCTGCATAATGCCGGTTCCCAAAAGTCAGCTTTGCTTCGCTACAAGATTGTTACGCAGTGAAGCATAACAAGTGTGGGAAGGGGCAATTGTCACGAGACACAGTATCTATTCCGTAAAGGGACCCTGAAACGATGTTGACAATTTTCTACAAACGTACTTAGTCGTTAGAGTAGGTACTTCTTATCATTAATTGACGCATCTAAGTGCTCTGCGTAAAGCGTGTATATTACCATGAGGTTTTAAAAATGCACATTACTGCCAATCGAAGCACACTGCTCGGCGGAATTTTAAGCCGCCCCGACTCAAATGACGCACATCACCCCTATTACGTCAGTGAGACGAGCTATCTGATTGGCGGACTAGTTCGTGTGAACGATAATTTTACCAACTTTATGGTAAATAAATAATGTGCGTAATAGTTCGAATGTTAGTTAATTTGCTTTTATAAAAATAAAGTAGATGGAAGGGAATGCACAAGAAATATGTTTCAGTACATTTAAGCCCTTCGGCACACAGCAAGTGTCGTCTGCTTGTGTTACAACGTGTTCCCTCTTTGACGAGAGCTCCACCGTCAGTGTCGGTCTGTCTTTTCGCGAGCGCTATGATTCAACTTTGTTGTCTTGTGGACTGCAAACGTAGTGACTGACAATATGTCAAGCTGCGACATCATGTCCCTCTGTAAGCCAGTACATGAGCGGACTGGCTGGTCTTTTTCTGAGGCATGCAAGGGTACTAGGGTGTTGTTATTTATCTGCGAAGAGCGCTTCCACTATGTTTTCTTTCTTTTCAGGGCGACAACAGACCTGCAGCATCGCCATGCGTGCAGCAGGTCCATTTTTATATTCCTCAGTAGCCACACCACCATTGCATTGTTTGTCCTGGTTGCACTGTAAAATGTCATTAAACAAGGAAAAAAAAAGAAAAAGGGCCTGTTTGTACTCACAAACAAATATTTCTTTATTACTGTTATTACAAAAACAGCCTTGAGATCTTCACTTAGCGTGCCTGTCTTGTACCCCTGTTGATTGGACGCCTGAGAATAAAAGAAAAAAAATTAGGATGACAATTATATTCTGAGCGCGATTTCAACAGGTGTAGAAAAAAACAGAAAGAGAGAGAAAAGGACAGTGAAATATAGAGGTTTGCAAAAGAAACAGCCAGCATGCAAAGCACAATACCCACCTAGTAATGCTACTGGTGACGGCAATGAAGCGGTCACCAACAGATTTCCGGACGACCGATGCGCTGATGATGTGTCCGTAATCGTCCACAATCCCAACATTCACTTGGATCCGGTAAGTGTGGTAACACCTCAGAGTGATCTGCAAGACAAAGGAGGGCAGTTTCTGGTGTTGAGCTTTTAGATTAAAGTGGGGAAGGGAACGCCTTGGTCTAGGGAACAGACTGCATGCTTATTTTTCTTTAATCATATGAAACATATTTATATACAAATTGACTCGCCGTCCCAGCTTTGCAAAAGTGTATGTCCAGTGAAGCTGTTGAAAACCACCACTGCAACTACTGAGGGGGTTATGCGACACTTTATTGCTTTAGAATAATGGTAAGTGTGTAAGCACGCTTCCCCTTATAGCGGTGCTGCAACAACATTGAAATCATTTGTTGGTCTGGTTCTTTTAAATGCAAAAGGCTAGGAACGTCGCTTCCCACATCGCATGCGGCCATCTCTGTGGCAGCTTGCACAGCAAAATTCTTTATCGGGAAATGTATGCAGGTAGCGCTGCGTGCTTTGCATTGTTGTACAATACAATGTAAGCCCAGTTTACCGGTAAAAATAAATAAATAGACCTGAGCAGGACACCGTCATACCCCATGACTTGATTTTAAGCTGGTGCAGACACTTCAGTTGAAATTTAAAGGAGCACCGCACTCTATATACAGCAACGGGACTGCTCCTCTAGGCCGATCTAACACTCTAGACAAAAATCTAAGCGGCTCGACATTCTAGAATTTCACAATGCGCTAAATATTTCTGTCAGACCGCCTTTTAAATGATATAGTCAACAGGCGTTCAAGTCCTACAAGTATCAGTCGTTAATGTATATATCGACGCTGCAAAACACAAGAAGAATGTGTATGTGGCAAGCCGAAGTATGTCGCGGAACCGTCGGCCAGCCCCGTAACTATACGCGCTCTGTTCCGCTAAGCTGACCGTTGCCAACGAAGACAAGGAATCGATGGCTGCCAACAACGAATGACGTACCAGTTTGTAATAATTATGAGAGCGCTATTAGTGTTCCAATTCAGTGACGAAAGTTTCCCATCCAGGAAGACTAAAAGGAATGCCTGTTTCTTTCCCGGCTTGCACTATCTGAATGCTGCTTGAATGTCCCGCGGAAGTCTACGGTCGCCTCCGTAGTGATTTCACGGAAATACGTGAATTCGTAATCAACAGCTATCTGGCTTCCCATGTCTTTACAGCTTCTTATTCCTCTGTGATACAAATTTCATCACTGATGTGAAAAATTCATACTTCGTGCATATATATTAGAAAAGACTGTGAATGAAGTATGACTAAAGTCAACCGCTTTCGGCAACATATCAAAGGTTTATCACGAATTGCACGCAAATTAAAGCATGCAGGGACAGTGTATTCCTTGGAACTTTTGAATTCAGTGGCATAAACGATGAGAATTATGCCCACAGAATATTCGATGGCCACTAAACTTGTGCAACTCCAGACAATTGCTATGCATTACACAGCATGCTCCATATAGGCGCTAACCAGAGGCGACACATGGACATTTGCGAAATATTAGGGGCACCACGCTTATCTACGGTCCTCAGTTGAGGAGATATGTAAGTTATCTGACGCTAAGAGTTCTAGGATTAGCGAATATTTCTTGTAAAGCGTTACGATATCTGCACGAATCATCGTGCCAGAGGTTTAATGTCGGCCGCCCGTCTTTAAAAGCAAATAAGTTTAAAGCGGTAATATATTCTCTCAAAGCATTACTTTCACCGTATTAGATTGGTTTATATAAGAGAAAATATGTTTGATGTTTCCCTTTTTGAACGTCGCGCTGGAGCCCCTGCTGTCGGTGACGTCACAAATTTCAAAATATTTTTCCACGTTTCGGCCGCTGCGGTTAACTAAATGATGTTGAAACTCTTGAAGTTCATTTTTTGGCTGTTCTACAATATAATGCTCTAGCTTTACCGATAAAATCTAGGCCAAGCAGATGCCGTCCAAATTCATTTTGAAATTCAAATCTGGTTAGGAAAGTACAATGCGTGTTCGACGCTGGTTTTGCTCATTGGCGTCTTTTCGGGTCCCCTCGAATGATACGGTTTTTCTTTTAAATTACGGAAACGACATTTTCTCATGCTGCTCAGATTTTTTTATCGTTAGTGTGCCTTTAAAATCTCTCCGAAGTAATTTTTGTGCAAACGCAATCAGTCGGTAGGGCAGGTCATCATTGCGATCGCCAAGAGGCAAATTCAAGTGCGCGGCATAACGCGCCTAATATTAGGTTTTAATCATCTGCATCGCAGAATATCGCAGTGCCATCGCTCCGCCCCTTTACATCCGTCTGTGCCACTCTACGTGGAATGAGTGAGCGATGTCACTCATTCGAGAGATCGAGATCTGACTGGCTTTCCACACGGGGTCATCGAGAGCGCTTGGAGCAATGCCGACTGCATTAGGGTATTTTCAATTGCACACGTATACACACTAATTTGTGCGCCGTCTAAAAGAAATGCACAAATGCAATATATGTAGAGGTTTCTTTAAAACAGTAGCGCGCTTCTACCTGAAAAGGACGAGGATCGACAGTCAGCTACAGCTTGCGAGGAAAGCAGTTGCGAAGCTGAACTCTAGCGGGAAAGCGTTCTGTACCACAGGCGGGACTTTATCTGTTCCACGAAAATCGTATCGGAGACCCTTCTTTCTACAGTGGTAAGCTTTTTACGAATCTCAAGATGAATGATACGTTGAAAGGGGTTGAAAACTGACCGGAATGTGTTGTGAGATGATGGAAATGAAATTACGATGATTTCTAGAGATGGAATCCAGCACACCGTTCGTGATTTAAGAAGGAATTACACTTTTAAATTGGGAAAAAAATGTCTAAAACCAGCGAGTGGCATATATGCTGGGGACGCTTCAGCGGCGGTTACTCCGTGCACGGACGTCTGTATATACAGATAGACCGTTTCGTGTCAACGCGCTGTAGAAAATGGCGCCCGCCGTAGCAGACGACGCTGTGGTCGCGTCGGGCGACGAGGACGTCGAGATACCAGTGGTCGCGCCCGTCCTGTTCGCGAACGATGACCATAAGCGCACCGCGTAAACAATGAAGTCGAGGAGGAATTTCAAGAAAGTATTTCCGATAAGTATTCACTGAAAGGCATGGTCGCCCGCATACCATTGCCTTGGTCAAATTTCCAGGCGAGGTGTCTAGAGACCCCTTCAAGCCTTCCAAAAAAAAAAAGTTCATCAAAGTGCGCTCCTCCGTCCTACGGATAAACAATACACCTTGGTAGGTGCAGCCTATTGCAGAACCTCGTCAAATGTCATTGCGGCGAGAGATTGAAGTAGGCCTTCCTTCCAAGCAAGGAATTTCTATCCTCAAGGCCTACACATGCGTATTTCTCTTTCCGGCAGGTCGCGCGGGCCTTTTTAGGAAAGGCATGCGTGGGTCCCACAAAACGGTATGTGGATAATGCGACGTCACTACCGTTTCCGACTACTTTTGAAAAAAAAAGCGAGGTTGGAGAACAGAATATGCGAAAGAGACACAGTTTACTGAAATCGACAAAAGTAAGTATTTGGTCTTTGAAACAAGATAATTATATATATGTCACGCCATGGTCCTTGCTCGTTATCTTTCAGGGATCCATGCGTTAGGTGCAAGGAGGCGTTGCAAGTAACAAGGTAACTATCAAACAAGCTTCAACAAATAGACGAAGGTTCCGTGCACGATTAAACTTAGCTAGGTAAAACCCAGGGACTTCTGACCAGGGTGTTATTGCAAAGCGTACGCTTCTTCAAACTCGCTAAGTATTGTGCACCTTACGAACGGCGACCTAACTAGCAATCGCGACTAAAATGGGGAAGCGGCGAACGAACTCTTACCGGAGGCGGGTTCCGGATCTTTTTCTTCTCGGAGAAGAGCTTGAGCTTGGAAAACGACAGCACGCGGCCGTTCAACCAGGAACCGGGCCGCGGTGAATCCGGGTGGCAGTACTGACCAACTGCGCGAGTACAAGGATACACATTAGGGCTTATATTCACTTCCCCACAAATAGACAAACACAAAAACGTAAGGAAAAGCGCCTCTGTCGGGAGGCGGCAATAAGGCTGACGACGGTAGCGTCTGCATGGCTCACACTCACCGCATTGGCGCCCAGTGGAATCCGTGAAGGTTAGCCACGCCTTGTACTGCCACTCATCCACCAAGTTTGTAATCCGGAATTCAGGCGCTGGCCTCATGAATCTGCATGCGAGGTACGAGGCACGGTCATTCTTCACGAACCGTTGCCACGCGATGCGTACGCAAGCACGTGTCGAAACGAGCAGCGCAAACATGATGATTGCACGATGCCACAGTGAGAAAGACATGAACAGACAGCAATATACGAGGTTCGCCGCATAGGTGCTTGTTCCTAGTATCTGAATTACGCGCTGCCTGTAGGCACGAACATGCGCGACTCAAACAGCTTGCTCTCAGCACTGCTGAATCGGTTTAAACCTTCGCAAAATGAGTGATTATTGTTCCCGTCATTACTGTCCACTGTTTCTTTTTTCAGGCGAGCATATACACCACGATGTGGCATGTGAGGCTTCTCGGCAGGAACGCTCATGCGTGGTCGGAACGCTCATGCCAACAACGGAAGCCAGCATGCTGCCCTGTGGAGTGTGATATTGCAACGCTTCTGAAAGCGAACTTTTTTGAGATCGCCCCCGTGCACTATACGGCGCGAAAACACGTCGGCTGTAAAAAACACTCGCCTGCCCTGTGTGTGCATCCGCAGTTCCATCCTGCGCAGCAGGAAGTCATGCTGGTTGACGAGGGTCGAATGGGGAAGCATGGCCGGCAGTCTGTCCAGGATCGCCCGCTGTGGATCCGCCTTCTTCTTGGGAGGGAACTGGGGCCAAGCGCTCCAGTCATGAACTTGGTCCGGGTGGTCACTAGGAAAGTCCGCCGGACGGACGAGGTTCGGCTGAATCCAGATCTGTGGCTCGCTCCGAACGAAGACGGCTGGGGCTCCAGAGGAGGACGGCACGCTTTCAATGTCCGTCGATTGGGACGCTCCGGCCGGTGGCTCGCTCCTAACGAAGACGGCTGGGGCTCCAGAGGTGGACGGCACGCTTTCGATGTCCTTTGACTGGGACGCTCCGGCCGGTGGCTCGCTCCTAACAAAGACGGCTGCAGCACCGGAAGCGGACGGCACGCTTTCGATGTCCTTCGACTGGGACGCTCCGGCCGGTGGCTTGCTCCTAGCGAAGTCGGCTAGGGCTCCAGAGACGGACGGCACGCTTTCGATGTCCTTCAACTGGGACGCTCCGGCCGGTGGTCTGCGCCCAATGAAGTCGGCTAGGGCTCCAGAGATGGACGGCACGCTTTCGATGTCCTTCGACTGGGACGCTCCGGCTGGTCGCTTGCTATTAACAAAGTAGGCTAGGGCTCCAGAGATGTACGGCACGCTTTCGATGTCCTTCGACTGGGACGCTCCAGCCGGTGGCTTACTCCTAACGACGTCGGCTAGGACTCCAGAGACGGACGGCACGCTTTCGATGTCCTTCAACTGGGACGCTCCGGCCGGTGGCCTGCGCCCAATGAAGTCGGCTAGGGCTCCAGAGATGGACGGCACGCTTTCGATGTCCTTCGACTGGGACGCTCCGGCTGTTCGCTTGCTCATAACAAAGTAGGCTAAGGCTCCAGAGATGTACGGCCCGCTTTCGATGTCCTTCGACTGGGACGCTCCAGCCGGTGGCTTGCTCCTAACGAAGTCGGCTAGGGCTCCAGAGATGGACGGCACGCTTTCTGTGTCCTTGGACTGGGAGGCGCCGGTCGGCTCGACGTCGCTGTCGCTGCTAGAAGAGCTGCTGCTACAACTGCTGCTGCTACTGCTGCTGCTGCTATTGCCGCTGCAGCTGTCGTCACTGCTGCTACTGCTGCTATCGTCGTTGATGCTGGTGCTCGTCGACAGCTTGGAACGGTCTCCAATAAGCATCACGTCGCCGTAGAGCCTAGGGTCAAATCCACCAGCAGCGGAGGTAGAAGCAAGGCCCGACGACGCCATCCTCGAGGCACAAGCGGAGTCGGTGGAGTGTATCCCAGGGAGCGCGACTTGATCTGTGGCGGTCGAGTAGCTGCCGTTTGCTGTGCAGCGAGCGACTTGCTTTATGGCGTGCTCGAGAAGTGTGCTACTCCAAGGCCGGCGCGTATCCTTTTTGACTATGATGACCACCTTGAAAGTACTGAGCACATGCCCACTCACGGCAATTGATTTGGATTGGTGCATAGCTCAACCGACTTGGGGTGGTCGGCCACGCCTGTTTGCTCTGCAAACTTGGCCATGTATTCGTTCTGCGAATTTCTCCTCTCCGTCGAACCGCAGGAGAGCGCAAAACTTGTGTCAAGTTTGTCTTTGTTCTGATAAACTAAAGGAACATGACCCTCCTCTTCCCCCCTCTTCTCAGTTTGGAGAAGGTATGACCGGCGCGAAAGGGTGATGGGCTTCTTTTTTCTATACTGAGCCGCGGGGATTCAGGGAGTGTATATACCCGGAAATAGCATGGATGGCAGAGAATAATGGAGACCCAAGAAGCGCTTCTGAACTTTGCACCGTGTCCAATGTGCAAAATACCATCTCGAGCTCCCCGGGCGAGATGGTATGCCACATGAGCGTTTGACGGCTGTAATTCCCCGTGAACCTCCGCAAAAGGAGCGCCTAACTTTTTGCAAATGTGGAAGCCAAGTGGCAAGCTAGATAGACTGATCATGGTTATATTGCGCTCAGTTTTACACAAACGATATTAAGGAAGGACAGGACGTGGACGGACGTAAACGGACGATAGACTGGAAAAGAGGTAGGGGAGGAGTACGAGGCCTCGCCACCCTTCGCGTGCTTCTCTCATACAATAGAGTAAGGGGCGGGGATGAAAAAATAAATCGTAAAGAAAATATTAAAATAAACAAAAAAGGCATGAACAATAAAAGCATACCCCCCAGTCATGGATAACAAGACGAGGTCACGTGAACGAGTCTTCTGTACTGGTGCTAGCCGCCCGCATCTTAAACATCTTCATCGTTGTGGTTAGTTCAGCAAAAACTGTTTTTAACAAAAGGACCATGAGAATTAAGTGGTTAGTTCAGCCACTTTCATAGAGATGCTGTCTCGAGCATTTCACTGCGGTGTTAAAAAAAATAATGCGGATCCTCCTAACTGTGGGAATCGATTTAGGCGAGGTTTTCTATGCTGTTTGATTTGATTGACGATAATTAGCGGTGATGTTGACGGCGCATGTTCAATTTCTTCAACGTTTAGTTAAAAAAAGAAATGTGGTGACTTCATGTTGAGCGTTACCTTACGTGCGCTACTACTAACTGTTTGCGTATTACACAGAAAACACATAGGGAGGGGTTTGCTTCAAGGTTGTTGAGCGCCATACTTTATAACATCAGAGAGGGCTGAGCATATTTATTGCGCCAGATTGCACATCGCTTCGTGGCATAAATATTAAGTTATAATTTAAATATGGGCCTGTACGTGCAAAAACCACAATCGGTGTCGGAGGCACGCCGTAGTGACGGAGTTCGGATTACTTTTGACACCTTAGTGTTCTTAAACGTGTTCCTTAACCTAAGTGCACGAGCGTTATTTTTTTTTTCATTTATTTTGCACACGTTGAAAGGCGACATTCACGGTGGGGCCCGCGACCTCAACCAATGCCATAGCCACCAAGCTGAATGAATTTTCGGGTTTACGAGACAAAAGCACGATTTGATTATGAGGCACGCTTTACTGGAGTACGCCGGATTAATTTTGACTACCTGCAGGGGATCGTTGACGTGGCCCCCATTTGACATGTGCATTTTTGCGTTTCGCCGCCATCGAAACGCGGCCGCCGCGGTCCGAAAAGCTACCGAGGCTGGCACATGAGTGTTTATTGGACGCGTCACCGCTTTCGTAGCTTAGCCTATATAGTCCCGACGGTGCGCTTTTTACTGGCGCTATGCTTCTTCACATCCTACCTGTGTTGTCCGCTCCATATATTTACCTAGTGCTTATTTTTAACAAATAGCGGTAACATAGCTTATCGTAGTTTGAACTGAAAATTGTCCAATTTGCCCACAACCGATGTCGAGTCGCAGCGTTCCCTTTCCTTATCACGTCAACTTTTGCCGTTCACCTCTCCACCCTATCGTATGGGAACAGCGAGCGAAGAACGGGCAAGGCTTTGATTCACTCGTTTAGCGACAGGCTCGTTTCCAACCATTCTCCGTCCTCCTCTCCAGCATTCTATCTCGCGTCGCTCTGGAATTTCACGATAGGAGAAAGCTTAGCGCCGCCATTCATATGAATGCTTTTGCGGGAGCATCGCGGACAATTACAGCTGCCAAGCGCCTATTGTGGCGACGCTGAGGGCACATCAGCACATTCGACGAAGTGCAAAGGCACACAAGAATTTCTCGCGTCGCCTTCCCTCTCTACCGAGTTCCTGTCATGTATACACACGTCGTGAACACCCCCCCCCCCCCCCCCCGTTTCTCACGCGGTGTGCCAGACAGAAGCAGCAGCAGTAGAGGGAAAGTAGATGGACGGCGCAAAGAAAGCTTGTCTTTAAAGAAATACTGGAGGCGCCTCCATCATTTGGAGATGTGTGGCGAGGTGAATGCGATTAGCAATCTAGGTTAAGATGGGCGTGTGATTGGTGATATAGTATGTCATATGTCACGGCGATTATCACGAAGAGCTGTACATAATCAATGGCAGGTACCCAGAGATCCGAGTTGGCGTGTAGGGAATACTTGAAACTTGAAAAATAATTTCGTCCCTGAGCGTGGTTCTCGGGTAAAAGGAGGGCATTGACCTCGAAGGGTCAAGGTGTTTTGCTCGACTTCAGAGGTCCTTACTAACACTGACTTACTATCGTTGCCGCTGACTCAAATAATAACCGATTATTTTGATATTGTCTCCTCAATATCTCTACGCATGCTTAGAGGTCTCTGGCCATGCGTCGTTTTTTTTTTCGATCTTTTTTTATTGACATGATATAAGGAGATATTAGCGCACAAATGCAGTGACGCCTACTGCTTAGACTTTGGATATGATACATACAGCATACATTAGCAACACACAGCATATGACAACATACAACATAGTTACAACAATGTTGTATTGTCACATATAAATCAAAATAACAAGAGGTTACAAAGACGCATTTAAAACAATGATGCGAACAGTGGTGTAGCACAACAAATAAACACTCAACCAACGATTCTAATACGATAGTATCAAATGTACACCTTGACAATAAAAATAAATAATTGTCTCAAAACATTTCTTCCGTGCTTTAATAACGGCCAATTATGCCGCTGTCTTCGAGAAATGTGTTTAATGCTATTAAAGCGCACATCTGCATAGCTCATCTTGGTCATGGTCGTAATATAGTTTCTTCAAATTGAGAGGGACATGCCGTGAAGCTTACAACGACGATTTAAGTCAGCGTCCTTGTGTGTCTAGAAGAACGTGACACGTGTATTCGTCAACAAAGTCACAATCACAGTGAGGAACTTCAGATAGGACAATTCTGTGTACATAGAGTGTTTTGTGTAGGCGGTACACAGCCGTTATACCATTAATAAGGCTTCCTATGTTTCTATCTAACGGTAATGGAATGTTGAATTCAATGAGCGGATCAATATAAAACAGGCGGAACTCTTGCAATATTGGTCGAACCACGTTATTTCGCCTATTTTAATAACGTTGCTTTTAAGATCTGCGCATGGTTTACCTTTCTGTGCTTCTCGAGTTCCTCATAAGTTATATTACCGTTATATGTTTTCATTTTCACGGTTCAAAGAGACGTGAGCGCCGCCTTAAGGGAGGCGAGGAAAACTTACCTCTTTCGCGCCTCTGTTAAGGAAGTTATAAATATTCTCGCGCATAAGATAGCGAATAGTTAAGCCGGTAATGGTTGACGATGTTGCACGAGAGGATTGTTCGTTATTGAAGTATGGTTTAACTCTTGCTGAAGTAGACGATTGTGTTCAACTAGAGCCATCTGTATACAGTCATGGTATGTCTCCTGGTTGCCGCATTATGGGGTCATCATATGTAAGCTTTCCGGAATGTTTTAACATAATGCCTGTTGCAGATAACGTAATTCTTGTCCTTGATCTGGATTATTCGAAGAGGCGCACATTACTTCAAGGAGACATCAAAGCACATATTCAAATAATTAACGCATATTCACTAATAAACTTCATAAATATGTATGGCACGTAGTGCGATTTAGGAATTGTAGCCGGTGAATTTGCAAGGCAAATCCGCTTGAAATGAATCTGCAGGATGTCACCAGTCACGATATATAATTTCCCAAAGTGTGGGACGAAATACATGAGCGTTCGAGTTACTGTATTGTTCAACGCGTAAAAGTGCGTTCCGTTAAAAAGTCAGACAACAGTGAATTCTCACTGCGAGCTTGATGGCGCATATCTCAAAACTGGTGTCATTACGGAAATTTATTCCAAATAGATACGCCTTGCTAAAATCCACAAATTGCAATTATATGCCATTATGTTATTAACTAAGACCCTAACTTGTGATTTTTTTAATTAGCTGGATATGTATTTCGCTTTCTGAACCGACTATGTCGGCATCTCTGAATAATCCAGCTCAAGGACTACACTGATGTAAATTGCGACAGGCCATTAAAAAAAATCCGGAAAACCTAAATATGATCATCCCGTATATTTGGTATCGCGTTACTTGTTGAGTAGCTTTAGTCAACGTGTCTCGTTTTGAAAGTGTACCATCTATTGCCAACACTACTTATGGGAGCGTAAGCATCAATAAAGGGTATTGTACGTCCGATTTGCAAAACTCGTTTTTCGGGAGGATACAGAGATAGTTTTGTATTTCTTTATGGATACGAATTTTTTTTATTATGTGTAAACCCAATGGGTGACTTTTCATGCTCGGATTCCGGAAAAAAAAGAGAGAGAGAGAGCTGTTTCTGAAGTTCTCCGAACTGGAAGCGGTGGTGCGCGAGCCTCTGTAATAGAAAGGCAGCTACAAGACGCGCGCGGAACTCCGAGGCGTATGCGAAGACCTCTCACTCAAATTCTTTGGAGCCGCTCTCCCAAGTGTGGGAAAGTCCGCGCTTTCATCGTGGTGACTTCGAATCGAAACAGAAGAAATTTCAGACCAGCGCGACTCTCGACTGTGCAAGTGATGGTTGAGCATCATTTGTACTACATCGCGGCATCGACTCTTTTAACAACTGAACTCCGTTTTAATGTCTTGAAGTGACATGAGCCGGTAATGTGCAGGGAGTCCTTTTACTCAATTCTGTGACTTTCTTGTCATCTACACCACCGAAGAAGACTGGCCGATCGGGGTGATAATGCAGGCGGATCGAAATAAGCAATATAATTGGAATACAATCATTCCTATGATTAGAATTATCATATAATTCGAATATAATCAAATTGCTAAAGAAACTGCGATAACGGCCGAGATATGGCGACTTAACGCATGCACTGTCAAGATGTCCGGAGCGCTCCCTGCCCTCGTGTCGGTCGACGACATCTTTTTTGTCTGACAATGGATGACGCGAACATGGATGCGCAACCAACGTGTGCACTCGAGCTTTCGGCGGCCGTCTGTGGCGGATACTGACCACCTGCTGTGGCTGCGTTCAGAGGCTTAAAGACGACGAGAGAAAAAGTGCTTAGAGGTGTGCGGATATACGGACAAACCAACCAACAGAATGTAAGACCGGTTCATTGGGGCAGTGGTCCGATTTCGGGCGGTTGACTCCGGTGTTTACCCATAACTCCTTCCGGCAAAATTGATGGTAAATAAATTGAATTGAAATGATCAATTGATCACGAGCCCCACAGGCGACTTACACTGCTTCTTATCGATGAACGACGGCGCACATTTTTGCAGCCGTAATAAATAGTCTGACAAACCGCGCGATTACAAACGAAAAGGTCAGGCACCAGTCACGTTCCTTTTCCCATGCAGTGCTTGCCTCATCAAGCGCTTTCTTCAGAACACTGTGAGTAAAAAAAAAAAGAAAAAATAAGGGGGTGAGGGGGGGGGGGAGGGCGAGCTAGTTGCGATGCACCTGTTAGACTAATTTTACTTTCGTCAACGACATAGGCACACATTTATGCCCGAGCAATGTGGTGGAGATTTACTGGTTCCGAGTGTCCTCGTCTTCCGGAAATAAAAATTTCCTCATCTCGTTCTTCGCCATTAACTTGGCGAAGAATTAACAGCGATATTGTAACCAATCAGTCTTCGGCCCACACTGGCACTTGCAGGCCTAGGCCCACTTGTCACGCTGCCATTCGTAATAGGTCGGCTCCCCATAGGAAAACTTCTCAGGAAGGTGAACTTGTCCTAGGGGATGACAGACGATAACTTCTCGTGCCACCGGACTTTTCGTCATACGCACAACTCGAGTTCGGAGCTGGTTTGCGGTGTGACAAGCAATTTCTTTTGTTTGCCGCACATCACGTTTATAGCAAGAAAAGTGACACAGAAGGCCTCGTTGAAGTGCCCCTCACCAGGTCTGGCCATTTTGAGCTGACAAGCTCAGTGCATACAATGCGCACTAATTACCGTGTCTGATCCCTTCGCGCCGCTTAAAGATCTAGCTTAAATTTCAAGCGGAACGCCGTTTGCGCTTCTTCTCGCGGGCGCCCTGCGCCTACATACATTGCCGTGCTGTGACGTCACTCACAGTCACACGTGTCTTAGAGATTTAATTAAGCCAACATCAGTTATTTGTTTAATCTGTTGCTTCAATAGACGAATTAAAGTGCACATAAGTAGTAAAACATGCAAACCGAAGGTGTGCGTGTTTTTGTTTTACTTTGTTCCACAGCAAGAGAGATGTACTTCCGTTTCGTCAGCTTGTTTCCTTGTCATTTTCCACCTTGTTCTAGCGCCGTCCTCTTTCATCCTCTCGCATTTGCCTCAGTGCTCGTGACTGTGGCGCCGACTTATACCGCATAAAATAAATCTGGAGAGAGAGAGAGAGAAAGGCAAAGGAAAGACAGGGAGGTTAACCAGAGATTATCTCCGGTTGGCTACCCTGTACTGGGGGAGGGGAAAGGGGAAGCGATAGGTGAGAGGGAGAAGGATTAAAAAAAAAAGAAACTACACACACACGCACGTACACACAAACTGTTTCTGTGGGCACTGTCACGCAGCCCGCAAAGGCGTTCCTACTGTGATGCAGTGCACCGTACAATCCAGATTCACACAGTGAAGTCACAATCTGTCAGAAAGTCCAGTGTTTATTAAATGGCGTAAACTGCTGACACGCACGTGGTAGGAGCGAAATGCCGTACTAAAACGCTGCTGCCACGCACGGAAGTGACGTCACAGTTATGATGACGTTCTTTAAACAAGTATGGCGTGTTCCGGTTTATAGTTTTGGGCGCTCTGCTGGAGTTGCTTCAGCTTTTCAGCTTAGCTAAAACACAATGTTACGGTTTCTTACTGTGTTGTGTGATAGAATGTTGTTCTAGTTAGTTGCGCTGGAAGAACCGGATGGTGTTCGAGCTTGCGATCTCGAGCCACACTTGGGCGCAACGCTGGAGCAGCTCGTTTCTTTATGCCTTGGAGCGCGTTTATGGTTGGTAGTGTAGTCTTGTGCAGCTCCTGTTACGTTTTTTAGTGCTGTTGCTCTTGTTTGTAGAATTTACTGATGTGAATGGAGCATATGTAAGCTCTCAGTTTGGCAGAACTTTTTGACACTCGTCACGGACACTTGCTGACATTGCCTTCAGGCGGGAACAGGCCTTTCTGTTAGATTCACGTTTCACGTCCAGGCTTTCGTTACTAGGCTTCTGCGTGCGTAAGGCGACACGAAATGTTTGAATGCACTTTGCTCATCGACAAAAGGCGCCCTTACTTTGCACAGCGATTTGGAAATGTGTATGCACCCTACATCGACGTCAATGCCGACGCGCACCACTTCTGCGTTTTCGAGCTCGAGAGCAGTGTGTCGACGTGGTGTCGAAGGCCAAACAGGCATCCGACTTTGCCAGAAGGCGTACACACAACTTAAAGAATCGCTACATACGACACACCCTGCAATATGCATGATCCGTGTCGGCACCATATGCAGTCGGCGCTGTGCTACCACGACTCTTCGAAACCGACAGTCCAAATGAGGCGACATGTCGTGCTGTTTCGTGGATGCAGCACAGTTCGTTCGAAGCTTCTGTAGCTTCGTAACGGCAACGTTATTCGTACTCGCCGATATTACACAGTGACCCAATATGCAGTCGGCGCTGTGCTACCACGACGCTTCGAAACCGACAGTCCGAATTATGCGACATGTCGTGCTGTTTCGTGGATGCAGCACAGTTCGTTAGAAGCTTCTGTAGCTTCGTAACGGCAACGTTATTCGTACTCGCCGATATTACACAGTGACCCAATATGCAGTCGGCGCTGTGCTACCACGACTCTTCGAAACCGACAGTCCGAATGATGCGACATGTCGTGCTGTTTCGTGGATGCAGCACAGTTAGTTCGAAGCTTCTGTAGCTTCGTAACGGCAACGTTATTCGTACTCGCCGATATTACACAGTGACCCAATATGCAGTCGGCGCTGTGCTACCACGACTCTTCGAAACCGACAGTCCGAATGATGCGACATGTCGTGCTGTTTCGGATGCAGCACAGTTCGTTCGAAGCTTCTGTAGCTTCGTAACGGCAACGTTATTCGTACTCGCCGATATTACACAGTGACCCAATATGCAGTCGGCGCTGTGCTACCACGACTCTTCGAAACCGGCAGTCCGAATGATGCGACATGTCGTGCTCTTTCGTGGATGCAGCACAGTTAGTTCGAAGCTTCTGTAGCTTCGTAACGGCAACGTTATTCGTACTCGCCGATATTACACAGTGACCCAATATGCAGTCGGCGCTGTGCTACCACGACTCTTCGAAACCGACAGTCCGAATGATGCGACATGTCGTGCTGTTTCGTGGATGCAGCACAGTTAGTTCGAAGCTTCTGTAGCTTCGTAACGGCAACGTTATTCGTACTCGCCGATATTACACAGTGATTCAATACTACAATACACACCACACAGCCACAAGGAATCGCAACGGTCCTCCCACTGCGTGCACGCGTGTGTAGGCGCCGACAGTCATTTTCGATTTTAAAACGTAGCACAAAATAAATGCTTTATTTATTTAGGCGTAGTGTATTTAACAACAAAACGATAACGTTGGCATTTCATGTATATTTTACAAAGTTTTCTTTTTGTGACGTCATCATGCGTGGCAGCAGCGGACTCCACTTGGGGTCGTCTGCTGCCACGCGCGTGCACCCAGCGCCGGCCTTTTTAAATACCGCAGCAGCGCCTTCATAGCCGATCGCGCTGATGTTCGCGTAGGCCAGTGTCCAAGGATCTTGTTTTCTGACAGTGGGCGCTTGTCCAGTTTGTCTAGGGTGGCTGAGAGGACTGCTCTTTGCGGGTTGAAACGAGAGCACTCACAAAGAAGGTGCGCGATTGTTTCATTGCACCCGCAGAAGTCACGAAGTGGGTTGTCGGACATTCCGATAAGAAAGGAGTACGCATTTGAAAATGCTACTCCAAGCCATAGACGAACTAGAAGGGTACAGTCGCGTCGTGGAAGCTCGGGCGGAATACGGAGTTGTAAAGTAGGGTCCAGGGTATGAAGTCGTGCACTTGTGAAATCGGATGAATTCCACTGAGCTAATGTCAGGTCGTTTGCGAGTACGGCAAGTTTTTTCGCTGCGTCGGCTCTCGAAAGAGGAATGGCAACGCACCTGACGCCGTCATGGGCAGATCGGGCAGCTGCGTCTGCTCGATCATTGCCGTGTATGCCACAGTGACTAGGCAACCACTGATCTGGAAGCTGCTGCTCTACTACTGTACCCGCGTGTTTGTATGAGCGATTAAATCCGACTTACTTATACCGCTAATACGGTGTCGCAGAGCGCGCAAAAGTTTTTCGCTGAGTGAAACGAGACAAAGAAAATAGCTCGCGCGCGAGACCGTCACTGATGCAAAAAAAAGGAAGGCGGGGCCCATGACGTATTCGTCACGCGCTCCTCAGGCTGCGGTGCGGTAGATTTCAGGGAAGGAATTTCGCTTGCGACGTCAGAGGGGTCACGTGGATAGTGTCTGCGTTGGCTGTGACGCTCGAATGAGGAGATTATGGGTTCGTGGCACCTAAAATAATTCTGTTTCTGCAATGAATGAACCAACGTGGAAAATTATTGCAGTAGAACACTCCTTAGAGGGCATGTAACAGCTTCTAGTATATAACAAAAATTTCTTCGTGGACTGCTGAACGACGTTTCAAAGAACTTGTAGCTTTTTAAACCGATGCTTTCTTTGCCTTCGTTCGTAGCAAGTGACTGTGTAAACGGCTTTCTCGTTTCGAACGAGTCGAAGCCTAACGAAAAAAGCGTTCGAGATGTCAGCGCCACCTATCGCTACAGGCGCGAAATAGCCGCGATGACGGCATATGGCCTCTGAGATCCGGAGACATCACCGGCCAACTAAAATTGTAGAAAACGTGCACTGCTTAGACCGTACGCATCGAGCGGCCCACGCAGCTAAAACGTCTTCGGTCATCGCTGTAAGTTTGTACGGAACGGTAATACCGTACCGTATACCGCACTTACCGTACCGTAATACGTCACTGCTAAAACTATAGCGCACATTAAGCAGCGCACGTTTTCCGCAATTTTAGCTGGCCGGCGATATCTTCGGATCTGAGAGGCCATATGCCGTCGTTGCGGCTATTTCGCGCTTGTAGCGATAGCTGGCGCTGACATCTTGAACGTTTCTTTCGTTAGGCTTCGACTCGTTCGAAACGAGAAGCGATCTCGAAAACACCACGAGGTTATCCAAAATACTCTGTAGACGAAGCGGCCTGAGTCTAAGCGAAAGCCGTTTACAAGTCATTTGCTACGAACGAAGTGCATTTTACAAATTTGGCATTGCATTTTACAAAAGCAACGCCAAATTCAATTCGAAGCGGGCAGCGGGGACCGCCGCCATGTTTCTTGCAAACTCCGAAAACCACGCAAAAACGCTAACGCTAACTCGTTTGCGTTGCGTACGCGCGCTACCCGCTATTTCGTTTAGCGTTCAGCGCATGCGCAGTAACGACCCGCTATTTTTTTGCGTACGCAAGGTAAACGGATGGATGGATGGATGTTATGAGCGTCCCCTTTGGAACGGGGCGGTGGCTTGCGCCACCAAGCTCTTGCTACTATGCTGCCTAATATCCTACCTAGGTTAACCCATGAGAAAAAAAAAACACACTATGAACTACCACGTCCAAATTTTCTGATACCCTATTGCGAACTGTGCGTTTGTACGTCTCCGTCCTTTGTCGTTTCCCTACTTTTCTTCCACCAATACTCCAATCGCCTCTTACTGATGTCTATTGCGGACCTGTTTGCTTTACCACTGCTCCCGCTGAACCCAAGGGCTTCAAGGAGGCCAGTGGTGCCTAAATCGACCGCTGGATAGATGTCTTCACATTCTAATAAAATATGCTCCGTCGTTTCCCTAGCTTTACCGCAGCAAGCACATGCTTCTTCTTCCTTCTTATATCTCGCTTTATACGTGCGTGTTCTAAGGCATCCCGATCTCGCTTCGAAAAGTAATGAGCTTCCCAGCACGCCCGCGAGGCGGCGGCGAGGCAAGCCCTCGACGTCCCTTCGTGGGAGGCGTAGGCCCGGCCATCATAAAGTGCTGGTTCTGCAATAAAAGTTTATTCCTCCTCCTCCTCCCTCCCTTTGAGTTATCATAAATGGTTTCTTTCCTAATTTCGTTTTTTCCCCTTAAGTAGTTACTCATGGCAGGTTTCTTTTCCATTGCCGCCACCCATCAGATTAATTCAGCCTCTCTGACTTTCCGCTTGACCTTCTTTGTTGCTGTGTTGCCCACCCCACAGGCCGCATACTTGCTGGTAAGCTTCCTAGTTCTTTTCCTCCACTGTGAATCAATGTTTTGCCTGTACAGATACCTGAACACTCTCCCAGCCCATTTACTTTCCTCCATATTCCTCAGCCGTTCTTCATACTCAATTTTACTGCGAGCTTCCCTCACTTCAAAACTAGTCCAGCCCATATCCCCTTGCACAGCTTCATTTGTAGTCTTCCCGTGAGCGCCCAATGCGAGGCGACCCACTGACCTTTGGTTCCCGTCGAGTCCTGATTGTACCCCTGATTTAAAGCAAACAACCGCATTTGCAAAAGTAAGTCCTGGAACCGTTACCCCTTTCCACATACCTCGGAGGACCTCGTACCTATTGTATCCCCATAGCGCTCTGTGCTTCATTATGGCCGCATTTCTCTTCCGCTTGACTGCTATGGTTTTTTCCTGTGTTTCCATATATCCGTTCCCTTCGTTTATCCATATACCAAGGTATTTATATTCTGTTACCCGAGGTATTTCTTGGCCCTGTATCTGCACTGTCTGTTCACTGTTTTCATTGAATACAATAACACCTGATTTTCTAACACTAAATTTCAAACCTAAATTGTTGCCTTCCTGTCCACAGGTAAAGCGTACGCTAGTCAGCGCCACCTATCGCTACAGGTGGGAAATAGCCGTAACGACGGTATCTGGCCTCTGAGATCCGAAGATATCGCTGCCAACTAAAGTTGTAGAAAACATGCGCTGCGTAGCGTACGCTACACTTAGCGTATAGCGTACGCTATAAGTTGCGTACGCTAAACTAAAACTGTCTGCTGTCTGATGACATTCTAATAGACTTTAAGCGAAAAAAATGGCACTGGGCAGGTCATATAATGCGAAGATTAGATAAGCATTGGACCATTAGGGTGACAGAATGGGTACCAAGAGAAGGGAAGCACACTAGAGGACGGCAGAAGACTAGGTGGTGCGACAAAATTGGGAAATTTGCGGATGCTTCTTGCAATCGGTTGGCGCACGACAGGGGTAATTGGAGATTGCAGGGTGAGGCCTTCGTCCTGCAGTAGACATAAATAGCATGATGATGATGATGATGCCGCCTCAAACCGGCGCTCTCGCAGGCGGATCTGCTGGCAGCCGTGGCCACAACCATGGCAACGCTGGGCCTAGCTGCTTCGACGTTCGCTATTAGGCTTCTTGCCGTTCTTGTGCCATGTTGTTCATTTAAAGAATTCGCCATTGTTAGCGACGGCACCCACTCCTCCTTCGTGGACCTCGCGATTTGTTTCGAAGCTCGGAAAACACAAAGCATTGCACAATGACGGTTTTTGAAAGTCAGCTTTGCCTCGACACATATTTGTTACGTAGTGGAGCATACGCAAAAGTATTGCGGTGAAGTATGACAAGTGTCGTGAGGGGCAATAGCCATGGGACACAGTATGCATTGCTTAATTATACATGCGTTCACCCGCCATCTGCGTACACATTACGGGCACCGATATACCTAATTAGCGTACTGGCAGGCCTTCTGAGCTTTTTCAATTATGCCTGCAGCGATTTGAGCCCTTAAAGGGCCCCTCACCAGTTCTCGCCATTTTGAGCCAACAAGCGCCGTGCATACTATGCACGCTAACGATCGTGTCTGCTAAGTATTATATCGCTTAACGCCGCGGAAAGAGCTCAAATTTCAAACCAAATGCCGTCTGCCCTTCTCCTCGGGGGCGCCATGCTTCCAGTCGGAGAGCGGACGTAATTGTACAAGTACGCCTACGTACATCGCACTGCTGTGACGTCACTCGTAGTGACACGTGACTTCAAGAATTATTTAAGACAACATCCGTTATTTGTGTAATCTGTTGGTTGAATAGACGAAATAAAGTAGCGAGAAATAATAAAACACACTTACAGAAAGTCAGTGCGTCCTTGTTTTACTTTAGGCCACTGTAAGAGAGGCTGTACATCCGTTTCCTCTGCATGTTCCCACGTCGTGCAGTCGCACGCGGACAACGAAAGTATGTCATTTTCTACAACGTTCGAGCTTGCGATCATGATCCGCTTGTGTCTTCCTCAGTATTCGTGTACCACTGGCTTATACTGCTAGTCAGGTGTTCTCGTGCTCAGCACGCGATTTTGCGTGCTGCGCGAAACAGACGCGACGGCGCATGCGCGACGCCGTCAGTAGACGTGCACCGCGCAGCACGAAAGAGAGGAGAAAAAAATGTAAAGGCGGGCCAGTGACATTTGCATCACGTGATCCTTGAACCCCGGTATGGGAGAATGCAGGGAAAGAATTTCGCTTGCAGAGGCTAGACGGGGCAAGTGGAAAGAGTGTCTCTCTTGGCAGTGGCCCTCGCCTCCTGAAATCATCGCTTCGCGGAACTGAAATATTTCTATCTCCACTATTCATGAACCAGTTTGCAAATTTTTTTGTAGGAGTACGCTCCCTAGAGGGCACATAACCGAGATGCAGGTGTCACTCATCCAAACGAAAATAAATTATTTAAAGCTGTGAAAAACAACACCCAGATATTTTGACTGATGACTGATGACAAAGTTCGGGCCGCATACCAATGAGCTTGCTATGAGTTTATAGAAATTGCTCATATTCGAAAATAGCTTATTCTGTATGCATCTCGTTTTTATTCGTATTTGAGGATGTCGATTTCCAATGGTTTTTACCATTTTTAAGGCTACTTTATGCGCTGGGCACATTACTAACGCCACCCTTCCGTTTTATTTTTAATAAAATAAACACTACTCTTTACTATTGAAAGTGTATTACGTCGGTTTTTTTTTTTACACGCTTACTAGAGAGTGGCAGTATCAGGCGACATGGTGTCAACCCGTTTTGACATAAAAAGAAGTTCTGTGTCACTAAGGGAATTTTCGCAAAGGCACTCAGGGAAAGTGTGAAAAACAGCGAATTTGGAAATGCCAACTTGGTAGACACCGTGGGTCTAGTATACAATGGTCCAGAAAAAACTATTTTAGCAGTAATTTTTTTTCCATAGAATCAAGTGCTTCTTCTCTTCTTAAACTAATAAAATTTTTGACGTTCTGTCATAATGAATACAAACTAGGTTCTCATTTAATGGTGCACCTGTGTTTTGTCGCAATTTTATTTATTGCAGAGAAAGTTTTGCTTTCCAGTATTTCTCCAGAATACGGAAGGGTTAGTCCCAACATTACAACAGGTTGGTTATGATCAGGAGAGTCTAGGTCAATGATCAAACAGCCACGCATCACGTGACTCACCCCGCGCATAGCCCGCAGAGCCAGCGCTGACGGTCAAGAACATGCGCCGTCCACACTCTTTCAATGGCAGGTTTAGGGTTATTCGACACCTGCCAAAGGTTTTGAATTTGGAGGGTCACTGGTTGCTCACCCTCTCTTCTGTTCATAAATGCATGCAACCGGCTTTTGACGCTACTTCTTGCAGCATAAATCCAAAGCTAGTCTTGTGACGAGTTTCTCAAGGCTACGAAAAGAGACTGCGCGTCACAAACGGCATCAGGAACGAGAGGCCGCCCTACGGTGTGACGCAAGCAAAGTGGTGTGCGTGAACAGCTTTCTTGCCATACCATGCACTCGCCTTTCTTTGTGAGGCAGCTTGTGGGCAGGGTTGCCAGATCGCTCCAACCCCAGGCAGCCAAAGTGGCCTCCGCCGTAGCCCAAATTTAGCCAAAAGCGAAGCGTTTCGGTAGCCCAAAACTATCCAAAAAGCTTTGTATTTTTTGTACAGTCATATCTTAAGCATATTGAATTAATTTTCTGCAATAATACCTACATATTAGATTTCCCACGCATGACCATGCATGACCTCCGCGCGCATCGTCACGGAGGCATTACTTCACGGACAAGAGATGCTGCACAAGCGCAAGAAGTGCAGAAACGCAGGCAAATTCATGATAAGGCAAATGCAGTCTTCATTGCAAATGCACTGTTTTATTTTTTCCAGAGCACCAAAATATCTCGAAAGGAACAACACACAAATAGCACCGCGCAATAAAGGCGCTTAGCAATGGCATGCATTCAGGCTTTCAGTACTATTACTTACAGCTCATGATAATTTCGCTTAACACCACACAATGCACTAAAGTGAAAAACTACGAAGAATTGCAAGACAAAGTCTAACACAAGAGATGGCGGTTGGTAGAAAATCTAGTACGATATATATATATATATATATATATATATATATATATATATATATATATATATATATATATATATATATATATATATATATATATATATATATATATATAAAGAAAGTATGCTGATGTCACGTGGCAGTGACGTATAAAGAACACAGTAGGAATACTGTGGAAGACGAGATTAACTTTTATTGGGCGAACCTGTTCCCATAAAAGCACGCTACACTTAAAGAACAGCGACAGTGGCGAAGACAGTCAGCGAACGTCAAAACCTGATCAGCGGGGCAAGCGCGTCGGCTTTTATACATCAGTCGTCGAATGTTCCAGACTAATACCTGGGATCCACGTGTCTTGGATAAAATTCTATACTCTACGTGTCGCGCGTGCATGCAATCAGATTACACAAGCTTCGGTGACAGACAGCGGAAGGGACCATATCGATAACATTCCAGAAACTTCCGATACATGCAGGCGCGTCCTGCGCTGTGCGATAAAAGTTGTTAGGCGCTGAAACGTGGTAACTCGATGAACATAAACAAGTACCAGTGTCAATACGATTAAGCATCACGAGCTTATTGCGAAGTGGAACTGCTTGGTCCGTACAAAATGTCAGAGCTGAAACGGGACAAAAATTCTCCGCCTGGTTCAAAATCCTTGCAGCAGCCTACGTTCCTGGCCAGGCCAAACTTCACGTGGAGGAGCGCTGCCAATGCCTCGTTCGACAATACATTTCGAAGGGCGGTTTTAATGAGCGAGACCTGGCTGAACACGCGTTCGACGGCGGCATTTGGTACGGGTAGTAGTGATAGCAAAGCCAGGAGGAGGGTTTGGAGTTGTGTAGGGAACGCATGACTGTGGTTATGGAAGAGGATATGTTCTACGTTGGCGTTGGAGCAGGGGAAATTTGGGCAGGAAGAGTCCGAGCGAATTGCCACGTATACGCGCCACGCGGCAAGCAGAAAATTCGGCAAATTTTGGTTAGGTTCAGCTCGGTGTTCGCTCTCCGTTCTGGCGCCGGGAGCTAGAAGCATCTCATGCTTAAAACGTAGCACGCCGAAAGCTCACATGTGGAGACAGCAACAGTTTACGTTCTCTTGCGCGCGCGTGGGTAGCGTTAGATCGCGGATGGAGACGTGATTATTGAGGCCAGCTTTTTTAATTAAATTTATCAAAAGGCGGCGATCCTTGACCTTTTGACAGGCATATGTGTGCTTTAACATATAACTTGCAAATTTTGATTTTGTAACAGACGCGCTCAATTTCTTTAACCTACTGTCGTCTGCATTTTGATTCCAGCGTGCTTTTCATTTGTGCTTAACTATTTTTACTTTTTTTACACAGAAAACAGATGCAGCCCAAAAATAGCCACATAGCCAAAAGGAAAATTCTGACGTGAGCTTGGACAAAAAGTAGCCCAATTTGGCTATAAATAGCCCAATCTGGCAACCCTGTTTGTCGGCTTTCTGAATGTCGAGCAGTTGCTGGAAATGCATCTGTGTCAATTCAACACCGAACAGTAACTTTAGTCGCCGATGCCCGATGAAGCAGCGCGTAGTAGGCCTAATAGTCTAGGCGGTGTGGCCGTGACAAAAATTCCCTTTGGGCCGCTTTGACAACAGGCTGTAAACCGTTGCAGAATGAGTGCCGCTAATACGTTAGTTCAGTTGGGACCGATGAGCCGAGTTTGCGTGTGCAGGTTAGATTGACGACCTTTAAAGCTGCATAACGTCTGTCGTCCTGGCCAACCTGCGTTTTTATAATCATCTATAGTTTGGTCCTATTTACGCACACGCTTTCGGAATTGACGAAATGTGCACTTTTCTCACTGTTGCCTTTACTGGCATCTCGTTACCATTGCGATCGGTCATGTAGACCGTTAAGAGAATTCTATTAATTTGATTTTTCAGTTAGTTTAATCCCGACCGAAGGTTCCAGCCAGCATCAGTGCTTGTCTGTTGGCCTAGACAAGTTATTTCGATCTCAAAATTGGCCTTCGCTGAATAATTCCAACTTGAGTGGTAAACTGGTAAACATGCACGCGCCTGACCTCGAAGGTAGCGCCAATAGCAACCACCTTTAGCGGCAGCTTACGAAACGGTGAATGGCTTGAACACACATCACCATCCACCAGAAATGCCTATTGTCAGCCTTCCCTAGTAGGACTTTAAAGCAAAAACGATAGAGCGCATCAAATGATTACGGTGTTTCCTCAATTCGGATCTCTCTCTATCTCTCTGTCTCTCTGTGCGTTTGAAGACTGGTCTGAATATTGCCTGCACGTGATGCAATCGGATACAATGCAAAACGGCAGGCAATGGCAGCGGTTATCATTCTCACGTATCACGACGACATTTATGACGTGCTACTTTGTCTTTGATTGCAAAATCTCATTCTAAAGATCTTTGTGTTTGTTGCGAAGTCGTTTCACAAGCGTAGAATATCAAACACAATGAACTGTGTGAAACACGTGTCGTGGTTTGTAGCAATTAAGATTGAGTAACACCTAATGATGGACGTTAAGTATACATTTCTATTCTATGAAGGTAGAGCTTGGAGATTTCCTCTCTTCATATTGCCAAAAAAGGGGGCATGCTACGCTTTTCTCGCTAAAAAAAATTCGGTGCACATTAGATTTCTACTTCAAACATGGAAAGTGGGTGCAAGTTAGAATTGTCCAATTACTGATCAATAAATCAGCAGTTCTTGGGCTTTAGTTTTTTCTGCATCCTGTTAAATTAAGCTTGCTGCATCACTTCATTTGTTCAGTTCCGTAAAGGTCGAATGGACAGAAGTTATCTGCATGTGTAAAGATGTTGCACGATTTTACTGGTAAACTTCTTTCGATGAGAAGGAGGAGGAGAAACATTTATTTTTTTTTAAAGAAAGGAAAGGACAAGCAGGTGTCTTTCTGCTTGTGCGGGAGGCGCCCTTATTGCACGGCTCCGGCGGCTCCTGCTGTCTCCCGGGCCCGCCACACCAGTTGCCGCTGGTTACGAGGGTCCGAACTAAGCACGGCCTCCTACTGCTCGGGTGTGGGGTTGGGTATTTGTGGGGCTGCCTTCACGTTGGGGAACGCCCATGTGGTGCGATATAGGGAGGCGTAATTGTTACAAAGGGGACATTTGTATGACTGTAGAGTTGGGAGTGTTGCATGTACTCTGCTTAAATAGGGGTATGTATTGGTTTGTAATTGTCGACACGTTACGGCGTCTTCACGTGAGAGGTCCTGTGTGGAGGTGGGTATATCGTCGTCTGTTCAATCTGTGGTGTTGTAGTATGGCGTTGTATTGCAATATGTACGGGCTCCATAGATGAAGTCGGATCCCTCTCTTGTAAACTTTTCTAGCCGAGAGTACATGGCACATAGAACCTAATCAGCATCATTGTGTTGGTGCACCGCTTTTATTTCCTCTTAACTGAATGAAAATTATTGCACGTTGTGATTTCGCGAGCGCATTTCTCATGCGCACCTGTCGCGTGTTTTGCAATTTTGCAGGAGTAAGGACCGTCCGCGCTTGAGAGAGAGGGACCGGTCACAAGAGCGATCGTCACGCCAAAAGAAATCTATAGGCGTGACCGGTCGTGAGCGGGACTACAGAGACAGGAGACGCCAAAGGGACCGCTGCCGAAACAAGGAGAGGGAGCACGGCAGTCGCCACTAAATGTCCCTCTTCACCATCACGTGGTGAGCGTTTGCCGTGTTTCTTTTCCTACTTGAAATTCAATTCAGTAGGCGACTATTTACTTGGGTCTAACTCGCTAAAGCTTGACATGGGCATCAGAATGAGAACCAGAACGGTCCATAGGTTGCGACCTAATCCCTCCCACTTATCTTGAAACCTTGTTTCCAAATTCGGAGGCTGTGTGTCGTGATACTACGGGTGCTTCTGCACGCGACAGATGCTTGACATGAGAAAATGAGGCTTGGAGCAATGGGAATTGCATGCAAGAAATTTTATTTTTTCATGTGAAAACAAATCACTATTTCTTTCTTAAGTGTACCATGATAACTTGGTCAGGTAAGTCTACAAGACATTGCAATTTCCGGTTATGGTCATAACAAATTCGTGCAAGTGAAATTTGCATAATTACATCTATTGTAAAAAGCACTTTTCTAAAGCAAACCATAGTTTTCAGCAGAAAGAAGCATCGTCTGTTTGGTAAAATACCACGCACTGAGCTTACAGCATCAGAGGGAGGCTTTGCTTAATGTGACTCAGTCTTGAACGTTTTCTTGACTCGAGGCTTGAGACTAGAAGCAAAAAAAAATGAAAATGAAAATAAAGTACGGAACGTGGTTTCATCAGCTGTAGGAGAAAAAGAGAGAGAGAAAGAAGAGGACAGTGAAATGCACAGATTTGGAAAGGAAACAGCACGACACTGGAAATGCAAAGCACGACACCCACCTAGAATTTCAGGTTGCGACGGCAATGAAGCGGTCACCAACAGATTGCCGGACGACCGATGCGCTGATGATGTGTCCGTAATCGTCCACAATCCCAACATTCACTTGGATACGGTAAGTGCGGCAACTCCTCAGACTGATCTGCAAGACAAAGGAGGGCAGTTTCTGGTGTTGAGCTTTTAGTTCGGAGTGGGGAAGGGAAGGCCTTGGTCTAGCGAACAGACTGCATGCTCATTTTTCATTATTCTTATGACATACATATTTACAAACAAATTGACTCTCCCTCCCAGCCTTGCGAAAAGGGATGTCCAGCAAAGGTGTTGAAAACCAACACTGCAACTGCTAAGGGGGTTATGCGATGCTTTATTGCTTGAGAGTAATGGTAATTGTGACAGCACGCTGCCCCCTATAGCGGTGCTGCAACAACATTGAAGTCATTTGTTAGGCTGGTTCTTTTACATACGAAATGCTAGGAACGTCGCTCCTCACGTTGCATGTTGCCATCACTGTGGCAGCTTGCGCAGCAATAATCGTTACCGGGAAATGTATGCAGGGAGCACCACGTGCATCGCAGTGTTGTCAGGACCGCCTCATCAATTATGTGGTTTCGATGATTGCTTTGCGCTTGTTCTTTATTGAAATATATATTGTTTTGTATACGTTGCATGAGCGATTACAGAGAATGTACGCACTGTTCACTTCGTTTTGCTAACTGATTGAAGCCTGTACCACACTGGGGTAGGGGCCACTGCTCTTGTCTTAGTACTGTCGCCAGGATGGGTCCACAATTTTGACGATAGATGCGAACATGAAAAATGGTGACCAAATAGAGGCTAACAGCTTCGCTGTAAAATCAAAATCCAGCCTGCTTGAAGCACCAATACTTTCGTGTGCGACTGGGCAGCCTACTCAACCCGAGTGGAGTGCCCACTTACCTGTAAGTAAAGCAGTTTAAACTGCATTCAGCGAACCGATAGCGTTCGCCATGCACAATAGTATGAACGGCACCAAACACTTCATGAATTAGTTCGGCACAAAACTGGCCTGGCACCTCCTGCACTCTCAACAGGCTCCGAAAGCATGGGGATTCAATTTTTTTTTTTATACCACTCGCTATTTGTTACCAGAGTCTAGTCAAACCCACAACCTCGTGCTATCAAGCCACACTGCACAAACCCTGTACAAAATGAATCAAACGCGAACATAGAGGCATGTCAGTGTTCCACTGGTGAAGGAAATGACAATGCAGGCCATCCTGAAACAAGCTAAGGGTGCATACACATTGAACCTGCCGGTGCCATGCTGTCGGTAGTACTCATCGCTTTCTCTCCCTACTTAAGGACAGGGGTTCATTGAGCAGAATGCAATTGTGTATTTTTTCATTGAGTCATAATTGAGTAAAGCATGTTGTTTCGGATTTCATTGTTTCGGATTACATGAGAATCCGTTCCCACAGATTCCCATGTAAATTTAAGTACGGAAGTGCCACCGTTCATGAAATTTTCTACCTGCACTCGCACTGTTTCGGTAAATACTCTGCGACGGTGCCTGACGCTGCGTCGGGATCATTGCAAACTAGGTAACGTATTCCGCAACTCTTCTTAGTCGTTCTGCGTGGGAATGAAGCAGGCCGTCAACGCACAAAGAATTCGCTTCTTTTTCTTTTTTTTTTGATGGGGGGGGGGAGGGGCGTGGCGAAAGGTGTGTACCGATCGAAGATCGTGCGCACGCGTTTCTGATTTTTTATTTGTTCAGCATCTCTCCTATATGACAATATTGCACGAAACAAGGGCCAGGACTGCGTATACTTAAAGCGGTTGTTGATGACTGCGCGTGCGAGTTTCCCGACAGCACGCGAAAGCGCTGGAAACGGGGCGCGCTGGCACACTCACCGTCCCGCTCACACATTGTAAATCGACACTACTGAAATGTTTCCGTGTCATGTGGCCTTTTTGACAAGCATTCCGCAACTAAGCTGGTGCATGGAGCCATGTATCTCGTCTTGAATGCACACATAGCGGCTAGGGGGGTACTGAGCTTTTTTTACATCCGAACGTTACCGATTAAGTGATTGGTTGCAATTCTCCTACATCGCGTATTAATTACAAAACGTAAGGAGAAATAGTAATCTTTGCGGCGCCGGTTACATCGCAGACTAACTTTTATAGTATGCGGCGGGCCTCTTACGGCGCGCTTGTCTGTACGCAGAGTCGCTTGGCCTGGACAGCCGCGCTTGTCGTCTCTCGTATTCCACGCCATATTATATGGCCAGCGTTAAACGTAGCCTCTCCTTCGACATCGCATCGCTGCGTGTCCTTGGAAAGGTCAAGGACCGCGCTTAGAGATACCAGAGGCCCGTAGGCCACCTGCATCTGCAGGTGCGCACGCTTTCGTCTCGCCTCATCACCTCTATCCCCGCCATATTGAAACGTTCTCCGCGCCACCTATAGGCGCTGGAAAGTGCGAATCACTCGGATGCATTACATTTCATTAAAATCGGTCCATGAGTGTTCTCAGAAAAACGATTTTTTTTTTTGCGTTGAACAGGCCGCGTCGGAGTTGGGGCCGAGGTAAATATGAGGCTGGGTGCCTCAATGCGCGCCTCCTGCCCCGCTCCGTGCAGGGTGGCCGCATTCTTGGAACGGATCGTTTCTGCGCCGCCCGGCTTTTATGCGAAGCATATTACGAGGGCTCAACCCAGCTCCTCAGGCGCGGCGGTGACCATGAAATCACGTGACACCGTGACGTCACGACAGAGGAGAAGTGGCTTTGGCTCAACTCTTGCAAGACGGGCTGGGTGGGAATCGAACCAGGGTCTCCGGAGTGTGGGACGGAGACGCTACCACTGAGCCACGAGTACAACGCTTCAAAGCGGTACAAAAGCGCCTCTAGTGAATGCGGTGTTGCCTTAGAAACGCGCTGTTTCTAAGGCGTGCGTCTCTTGCTCAGGCGCACATTTCGTTGCCGCGCCGAACGCTGCTTTGCTCGACGCTCACCGCGTCCAATGCGGGGCGCGTAGTCGCTGCCCTGTAGCCCATTGTCTTACACCCCTTGGCGGGTCGACGGGAACGCTGTCGCGTTCCACTCTTGAAGGCGAAGAAGTAATGCATGAGTTGTTTCTTCGTCTAGCCGAACCAAATATAGCCAAGCAACAGCAGTTCACCAGGCTAAACAGTGGTTCAACAACTAAAATAAAGGCTAGTATGCTTCGCATCCTGGGCTTAACCTTACCTAAGCCACAGCCATTTTTTTCCATCTCACTTTCAACGGCCACTGCGTTGTGAATTTTGCAAGGTTACCAGATGCTGCGCGCTGCGGTTCTCTAATACTTCGACAAATGGCTGGCGATTTTTTTCATGTTCCAGACATCGAAAAGGAAGGCTTCTATGGACGGTGAAGATTAAACAGTACAATTACGTGTCCGTGGGTAGTGCGAGTAAGCCTTACAAAAATGCCTATTAACATTATTTAGAACTTCTACCAACTTTCTATTTACTTTATTGACAGTCTATTTACATTTACATTCTGGTAAGATTTGTTCATACACTGCCAAAATACTTCTTTCTTACTTTTGTATAAAGAATACTTTTAATACACAGTCAATAGACTTCCTTATTACTTTTGTATAAAAATATTTTAAATAAGCCGTTAAAAGACTTCCTTCATACTTTTTACATAGAATATTTTAAGTTCCCCGTCAACATGTCTTCTAGCTTCTGTCTATATAACAACTTTAGCACTGCGTCAAAAGGCTCGTTACTTTTGTGTAAAGAATGCTTTACTATACATCATGAAATTTTTTATGCGAAGCATATTACGAGGGCTCAACCCAGCTCCTCAGGCGCGGCGGTGACCATGAAATCACGTGACACCGTGACGTCACGACAGAGGAGAACCGGCGCTCCAACTCCCGCCGTCGCTCGCGGCGTCGCGCCCCGCATCGGACGCGGTGCGCGTCGAGCAACGCAGCGTTCGGCGCGACAACGAAATGTGCGCCTGAGCAAGCGCCGCACGCCTGAGCCGACGCCGACGACACCGGCTTTTCTGCGACACGAGCTCCTTAACGCTGTCGCGTTAAAATAAAGGCTAGTATGCTTCGCATCCTGGGCTTAACCTTAGCTAAGCCACAGCCATTTTTTTTTTCTCAAGGACATGTATCCTCAGTGCGTCCACAGCTCTTACTGTTTGCCGAAATATATTTAGAAAGGGAAGTAACTTGAGAGTTCTTGATAATTTTTTCTAACACACATTAATGCCGATAGGTGACATACTCAGGAATCAAGCTCTTTGTTTTAAATCGTAGCCCCAATCCAAGTCGGTAGCGAATTGTTGACGGAACGCTACTAAAATGTTTAAAGAAATATGTTCGTAAACTGTTAGAACTAATCTTTTTAAAGGTTCTACTGGACTACGTGAGCGTGCGGTGACGTCAGCACACTCCGAGAAATTTGTTTGCGCTGCACCACCTGACAGGTGTGATAGCTGAGAACCTTGCAGGCCGCCCACCAGCTGCCCAGCTTCATCCCGGCCTTAGGGCTGGTTAACTAAAAGCCGATTTACGCTTGAGCCGTGACGCGTGCGGTCTTGCAGAAAACTGCACATTTCGCCCACCGGTTTACAAATTTCGGTCTACGCTGGGCTCGCACATGCAGTGTAAACCGAAATGTGCGTACCAGTCTGCGAAATGCGCAAATTCTCACCCCGCCACATGCGTGGTACGGGCAGGCGGGTGCTGCGGCGTGGAGCTCGAGCGTAAATCGGCCCTTAACCCGCACTGCTATTGCAAGGCCGCCAATTAGCTTTGCAACGAGGTAATCAGTTCAGTGCACTCCGCGATATAAATAGCACGCTCTAAGTTGGGACGTGTATGCACAGTATCGTCACGCTATTTGTTAAAAAGAAGAAAAAAGAGCCGGAACTCATGGTAACACGGTGCTGGAACATTGTCGCTCAAATATCCAGAAGGCTGCAATATACAGCTGCTGCTGAGCGAGCGCGAGTGTCGACCTGAGTAAGCGCACAGGTAGAACAGAAAGAAAAACCTGGACTCTGGGCAGGTAACACGTTTCTGTGAAAAAAAATGAAATTACCCTTACCGTATAAAAAAGAAATGTAGCTTTGTGCGCGTCCCTATTCGCTCGCTTTCGTCCCTGCCTCCTACCGACGGCTTCTGCACGTTAAAGGTAACTAATAGGACGTTGCACCTAAGTGAAGGCAAAGTAACTATGCCAACTGATCTGCTTTACGGCGATGATAGCTTGCTGTGTGTGAAAACAGATTGAAAATAAATAATTACGCACTCCTAATATTCAGTGATTTCGCTTCACAACACGGCGACAAAATTTTGAGCTCCAACAAGCGGTCACCATGACATCCGTAATTATGGCATTCCAGATACCAAGAGCCAGGATATCAAAGGCCATGATTCTGCCGTGCTTCGGGCGCCTGAAAACTGCTAACGTCATAGCCGCCACGCTTCGGACATGTATTTGAATATAAAAATATTGCTACAATAGGCTTCAGCATTATTTTGCGCTGGGCGCCTTGGAGCAAAATTTTGTCTTTGAAAGCGACAAGCGCTAAAGGATGTTCTTGCGCAAAATAGGATAACCACATAATTTATTTAATACATTATTTTAGAGCGCAGCTCTTTGGCGTCCGTTCCTGGGTTTCGCGTCGTCGTCGGCGTTGTCGTCGTCGGCGTCGGCCTCGTAACCAGCTCGCCGACGAATCTGCTGCTCCGCCGCCGCGCATGCGCGCTGTCGGCTCTCCGGGCGAGGGAGGATGATGGAAGGGAGGAGGAGAGATTGTGGAGGAGGGCTGGCTACACAAATGGCTCTTTGGCGTCCGTTCCTGGGTTTCGCGTCGTCGTCTGCCTCGTAACCAGCTCGCCGACGAATCTGCTCCGCCGCCGCGCATGCGCGCTGTCGGCTCTCCGGGCGAGGGAGGATGATGGAAGGGAGGAGGAGAGATTGTGGAGGAGGGCTGGCTACACAAATGGCTCTTTGGCGTCCGTTCCTGGGTTTCGCGTCGTCGTCGGCGTTATCGTCGGCCTCGTAACCAGCTCCGCCCCCCTTTCATCCCCCCAGCGCTAGCAGCGACCGACTGATACCGCTTTCGTGAGTCCGCTACCGCACTCACGAAAGACGTCGTGCACTTCCTGCAACTCGCATTAACCGTCCATCGATCCACACCGATGTTAGTAGTGGGGGACTTTAATGTTGACATAAAGACAAACAGCAATTTCCTAACACTTATGCGGGAGAACATCCCGTTCCTCTCACTCGTAACGCGTCCCACGGCTGTGACAACCTCGCGAGGCACTTGTATAGATCTCGTCTTTGAGAATCAAGCATTGGTGTACCAAGTCGAACATATATCAGTCTATTTCTCCGACCACAAAGCTTCCTTCATGACTGTCAAGAACTGTTAGTGGAGTCTTTGTTAAAGGAATACGTGTGAAAAATAAAAAAAAATTCTGTGATAGCGCATACATGTGTTGCTCGATTTCTTTGCCTCAATCTATCAAAAAGGTGAAACAGCTTATTTGCTGCGCTCAAATTTCGCATTAGGAAGTAACGTAATCGTCGGTAATTTTTCTATGTTTATTACATTTGGAGAAAAAAAAAGCCGGCTTTCAGAACAATATTTGCCTCGAAATATGAAAATATACAGTCCGTAAATGCACAACAAGATTGAGCCGGCTGTCTCGTCAGGTTTTATTTTTTCAACCTCTGCCACGAGGTACATTCCTCCAAGTGCAGTTCGCAGAAAGGGGAGCGCACAAAAAAGCCGGCCATATCTTTCACCGAGGGGCGACGAATGTCTAGGTGTGAGTCATAATACCATCCCAAGGCGGGAGCGAGGGGGGAATATTTCGGCGTAGAAAGGGGCTTCAGTTCCGCGGCGGTAAAGGCGAAGCCGATGGATGGAAAGGATGACACCTGCCTATCTCGTGCATGCACACAAATTTGACAGTGGTCCGAGTCGAGGCAAAGCAGGAGCCCGTCGCAATCGACCGTACCACGCCAGGTTCGCATAGGAACTGATTGCAATGCTTCGTGATTTGGGAGAAGGAACGTACGCTTAATTCTGTGCTGCAGAATTAAGCGTGCTTTCCCTCTCCCAAATCACGAAGAATCGCCATCAGTTCCTTTGCGCCGCCGGCATGGTACGGTCGGAACGATGTAGGTGTTTCGTCGCGCATTGTAGCAGCAATTATTTCGATATTTTTGCTGCTGTTATGCTTATGCTGTGTTGTGGCTAATTCATCGTTGCAAGCCGACCAGTAACGTGTTTGCGAAGCCCGCGGTGCATTCTTCGTTCCGTGATGTGAACGTTTCTGCAGCTTCTCTGCCAGCTGCGATGCAGTGTCGTGTGAGGTGATTTAATATTGGCACCCTCCGTGTTTTAAACTGCACACGGCACAAATAGCGAACAGCGGTTCCTCAAGACAGCACTGCGTTGAAGTTTCATCTGTCTCCAAATTATAATAGAAGATATGTTCTTTACTATCATTCTTCATAAACATATTATTTTGATGTTATATTGCTTCAGTTTCTTACGCCGCATTTTGGCAAGTTATTATTGCGCGAACAGTAACGACGTGAAATGTGTTAAGAACGATTTTCTTGCATACTTTAGCTATGCCGCGTCATGCGGTTCGCTTGAAGTTCCTATAAACACGAAGCGTAAAAATACTTCGTTTTCACAGCGTTCGCAATGACTTAATGTCTGGTAAATATTGTCTGATCATGAACTCATTGTTTGCTCTTTCCTACTCTGGCTGTACAGGGTGAGGACGATGTACAGGACGGTTCACAATGACATACGGTTCAGCGAACCGGTTCACAATGACATAGGTTGCACTGGTTAGACAAGTGCGAATGTGAAAGAAAATCGTTCGCACTTGTCTAACCACTGCAACTTATGTCATTGTGAACCGGTAGTTTTTGACACTGATATTTTGTTTTCGAGTAAAAATAAACGAACACGTCAAATTACAGAAGCGTTCCATGTAATAAGGCGAGCTTAAAGATGAATAAGTCAGCGATCGGTTGCTATCACCGACAAAGAATTCGTATTCTTGAATACTGCTTCTATAACAGCGAAAATGACCGTAATCAGACTTTCTTCTCCTTGGGGCATTTTGTCATTTGTGCCGCATTTTTTTTTTTAAACAAGACGTAATGGCCAGCCAGAAATCAGGAAGCGAGAACGGGAGTATTCTGTAAGGGTCCAACAAATGGACATGTCGATTTCGTCCACTGCTAAAGTTCTGCTCAGCTGGGCTGGAGTGCGCGTCAGAAGGAAACAGGCGGCTGCAGCCAATTCAGCAGCAGACGAAATGGAAATGCCGACTAGGTGGCCACTTGTAGAATAGCCTCCTCCCCCAGGTAGCGACGAGTATAATTGTAAGACCCCGTTCCTCCCTGGGCTAACAAAAAATCGTACAGGACAGTACGACTTGTAGCACCCACGCCGTCATGTCTTGCTCACGGATTCCCCAAATGTCACCGGGCCAGCTTTGAGCGATAGCACACTCCACTAGACTGAATATTTACGGCACTAGAGCTTGGTAAAACCCAGAGCCTTCTGACCAGGGTGTTAGTGCAAAGCGTACGCTTCTTCAAACTCGCCAAGTATTGTGCACCTTACGAACGGCGACCCAACTAGCAATCGCGACTAAAATGTGGAAGCGGTGAACGAACTCTTACCGGAGGCGGGTTCGGGATGTTTTTCTCGTTGGAGAAGAGCTTGAGCTTGGAAAACGACAGCACCCGGCCGTACAACCAGAAACCGGGCCGCGGTGAATCCGGGTGGCAGTACTGACCAGCTGCGCAAGTCCAAGGATACACTTTAGGGCTTAAATTCACTTCGCCAGAAACAGACAAACACAAAAATGTAAAGAAAAACGCCTCTCTCGGGAGGCGGCGATAAGGCCGACGACGATAGCGTCTCGCTCACACTTACCGCATTGGCGCCCAGTGTAATCCGTGAAGGTGAGCCAGACCGTGTACTGCCACTTATCCACCAAGTTTGTAATCCGAAACTCAGGCGCTGGCTTCATGAACCTGCATGCGAGGGAGATAGTCGAGGCACGGTTATTTTTGACGAACACCATTATCACGCGATGAATACGCAAGCACGTCTCGAAACGAGCAGCTATAACACGATGACTGCACGATGCCATGCTGAGAAAGACATGAACAGACAGCAATATGCCTGGGTCGTGCATAGGCGATTGTTCCTAGAATCTGAATTACGCCTTGCCTGTTGCCATGAACATGGGTGACCCAATAAGCTTGTCCTCAACACTGCTGAATCGGTGTAAACTGCAGGGATACTTTCTCAAATTGAGACGGTGATTATCGTTCGTGTCATTACTGTCCACTGTCTTTTTTTCAGACCAACATGTACACCACGATGTGGAAGGTGAGGCTTCTCGGCAGGAACGCTAATGTATGTTCGGAAAGCACCTGCCAACAACAGAAGCCAGCATGCTAACCTGTGGAGTAGGATATTTCAACGCTTCTGAAAGCGAACCGTTTTGGGATCGGCCCCTTGCACAATGGCGCGTAACCGCGTCGGCTGTAAAAAACACTCGCCTGCCCTGTGTGTGTATCAGCAGTTCTATCCTATGCAGCAGGAACTCGTGCTGGTTGACGAGGATGACATGGGGAAGCATGGCCGGCAGTCTCTCCACGATCGCCCGCTGTGGATCCACCTTCTTCTTGGGAGGGAACTGGGGCCAATCGCTCCAGTCGTGAACTTGGTCCGGGTGGTCACTAGGAAAGTCCACCGGACGGACGAGGTTTGGCTGAATCCAGATCTGTGGCTCGCTCCTAACGACGACGGCTGCGGTGCCGGAGGTAGACGGCACGCTTTCGATGTCCCTTGACTGGGACGCTCCGCCCGGACGCTCGCTCCTAACGAAGACGGCTGTGGTGCCCGAGGTGGACGGCACGCTTTCGATGTCCTTCGACTGGGACGGGCCGGCCAGTGGCTCGCTCCCAACGACGACGGCTGCGGCCCTGGAAGTGGACGGCACGCTTTTGATGTCCTTTGACTGGGACGGGCCGGCCGACGCGACGTCGCTGTTTCCGCTGTCACTGCCGGAAGAGCTGCTACTGCTGCTATCGTCGCTGCTGCTATCGTCGCTGCTGCTATCATCGCTGCTGCTGGTGCTCGTCGACAGCTTGCCACCGATTTCCATAAGCATGGCGTAGCCGTACAGACTAGGGTCGAGCCCAGCAGCAGCGGAGGTAGAAGCACGGCCCGAAGACGCCATCCTCGACGCACAAGTGGAGTTGGCGGAGTGTATCGTAGGGAGCGCGACTTCAGTAGGTCTCCGATGGTCGAGTAGCTGCCGTTTGCTCTGCAGCGACTTGTTTCATGGCGTGCTCGGGAAGTGTGCTACTGCAGAAGGCATGGGCATTGCTTTTTTTGCTATGTTGACGACTTTGAAAGTATTTGGCACGTGCCCACTCACGGGTTCGATTTCAATTGGTGCCCATTGGTGTATAGCTTAGTTGGCTTTTCAACATAGGCCTGTCCACGTTCTACGATTTTCTCCTCTCCCTCGAACCGCAGGTGGCCGAAAAACTTGTCTGGAATTTTTCCTTTGTTCTGACATACTGGACGAGCATGTACCCCCCCCTCCCCCCTTTCTTTTTTGGAGGACGTATGACCGGCGGGAAAGGACACTTCAAGGTCGATGGCCTGCTGTATTGCAAACTGAGTTATGGTGATTCAGCGGGTGTATATTCTCGGAAAGAGCATGGATAGCAGAGAATAAAGGAGACGAAATGGTATGGCACCTTAGCGTTTGACAGCTGCAAATCACCGTGATCTCTCGCAAAAGCAGCGCCTGCCTTTTTACGAATGTGTAAGGCCAGAGGGAAGCTAGATACTCGACTAGATTAGCTAGACTGGAAGAGAGAAGGGTGAGGGGAGGGTGAAAGTGGTTAGAATCGACGCAGTGAATTAACGAGGCCTCACCCAACACCCTCTAGAGAACTTAAGGCCTTCTGGCTGACCCTCTCCCCTTGAGCGACGTCACGCACAAGAGGCCAACATAGAAGTTCCGTGCAGCGTGCTACGAAGCTACGAGCGGCGCACCAGTTTTGAAAATGAAGCGCGGAAGATATACAATGGTTAACCCCGGCTATTCGTAGAAGACCGAGGGGACGAAAGCGGCGACAACAATTCAATTAGTTCCAGGAGCCCTGCCGTTCCTTGAATAGCTTCGGGTTCGGCATGCTCGGCAATGCTCTTGCATGCTTCCGAACGCACATTTTTTTCTAGACGTGACCAGTGCATGTAGTCTCAACACTAGAGGCATCTGTATAGGCATGGTATGTATCCTAGATGCCGCATATACGGGGTCATCATGTCTAAGCTTTCCGGAATGTTTTAAATTATGCCTGTTGCAGATAACGTAATTCCTGTCCTTCAGCTGGATTAGTCGAACAGGCGGACATTACTGGAAGGAGACATCAAAACACACATGTTAGAATAATTAACACAAATTCACTAATAAACTTCATAAATATTTACGGCATGTAGTGCGATTTAGGAATCGTAGCCGGTGAATTTACAAGGCATATCCACTTGTATCTCCAGGATGACACCGGTCTCGATATATAATTTCCCAAAGTGAGGGACAAAATACATGCGCGTTCTAGTTACTCTATTTTTCAACGCGTAAAAGTCCGTTTCGTTAAAAAGTCAGACAACAGTGAATTCTCACTGCGAGCTTGATGGCGCATATCTCAAAACTGGTGTCATTATGGAAATTTATTCCAAATGGATACACCTTGATGCAATCTGTGAAATGCAATTATATGCCATTATGTTATTAATTAAGAAGCTAACTTATGATTTTTTTTAAATTAGCAGATTATGTGTTTCGCTTTCAGCAGCGACTATGCCCGCCTCTCTGATTAATCCAGCTCAAGGACTGCAACTATGTCAACTGCAACAGGCGATTAAAAGAAATCAAAAATCCGGAAAACCTAAATATTATCATCCCGAAATATTTGGTATAGTGCTAGTTGTTGCGTAGCTTTAATGAAACCTGTCTCGTTTTGTAGTTATACCATCTATTGCCAACTCTATTTTTGGGAAGGTAAGCCCCGATTTGCGAAACTCATTTTTCTGAAAGATGTAGAGATATTCTTGGATTTTTTTATGGATACAACTTTCGCCCCTTTTCATGATGTTTAAATCCAATGGGTGATTTTCCATGTTCGGATTAAGGAAAAAAAAGAGAGACATTTTTCTGAAGTTATCCGAACTGGAAGCGGCGTTTCGCGAGCCTCTGTAATAGAAAGGCAGCTACAATTCGCGCGTGGAACTCCTAGGCGTATGCGAAGACATCTCACTCAAAGTCTTTGGAGCCACTCTTACCAAGTTCGGGAAAGTCCGCGCTTTCATCATAGTGACCTCGAATCGAGACAGAAGAAATTTCAGACCAGCGCGACCATCGACTGTGCAAGTGATTAGTCAACATCATTTGTACTACATCGGCGGCGTCAACTCTGTCAATAATTGAACTCCTTTTTTTTTGTTTCTTGAAGTGACATGAGCCGGTAATGTGCAGGGATTCCTTTTACTCAATTCTGCGACTTTCGTATCATCTACACAACCGAAGACTGGCCGATCGCGGTGATAATTAATGCGGGCGGATCGAAATAAGGAATATAATTGGAATAGAAACATCCCATTATCGCGGCCCTGGACGCACTTCCTAATAGAAACTGCGATAACGGTAGAGATATCGCGACTTAGCGCACGCAATGTCAAGATGTCGAGAACGCTGCCTGTTCTCGTGTCGGTGTACGACATCTTTTGTGTCTGACAATGGATGACGCGAACATGGATGCACAACCAACGTATATGCAAGTGAGCCATCGCCGGCCGTCTGTGGCGGATGCTGACCAGCTGCTGTGGCTGCGTTCAGGGCCTTAAAGACCACGAGAGAAAAAGTGCTTAGAGGTGTGCGGATATACTTACAGACCAACCCACAGACTCTAAACGAAAGGTTGATTCGGGCAGTGGTCTCGTCAAGTGGTTGATTCCGTTTTTTACCCATTATTCATTCCGCGAAGTTTTCCATCAAATAAGTTGAATCGAAATTATTTATACGTCACGAGTCCCCCAGGGAGCTTACGCTGCTTCTTGTCGATGAACGTAGGCACGCTTTTATTGACCGCAACATTTCGTATGACAAACAGTGCGATTAAAAACGACAGGGTCAGGCGCCAGTAACGTTCCGTTTCCCATGCAACGCTTGCCATAGGCACAAGTTTATTCCCGAGCAATGTGGTGGAGATTGACTGGTTCCGAGTGTCCTTGTTTTCAGGAAATAAAGATCTCCTCATGTCGTTCTTCGCCATTAACTTCCACACAGACTGGCACGTTAACACTTGCTCGGCATCGCACGTTCATTCATACACACCGTTCGATAGCATATCTGGATAACGCGGTATAGGGACGACGGGAAGCCGTTTTGAAAAAAAAAAAACACAGCGAAATAAACAATATCGCACCCCAGCCATGGTGTCCATGAACTGCCGGTCGGCAAAGGATGATGTACGAATTTTTCGTCGACTACTTCAAAAGTAATATCTAAATCAAATTCTGGGCTTTTCTCAGGCAAATCTTATTGGAGACAGGGTGGAGGGGGCGACTCCGGATTATTTTGACCATTTCTGGTTCTTCTGCGTCTACCCAATTAGCGGTAGCTGGGAGTTCCCATTTCGCCTGCATCACAATGCGGCCGCCCCAGCCACGATTCGATCCATCGACCTCGTGCTGCAAAGCCACCACGACGGTTAAAAAGTAATTTACTGCTCGCAATATTTAAGTGCCCAGTTTTCTCATTCTCTCTATCATGTTAGTTCAGATGCTTTGCGCAGCACAGATCGACAGAGGCAGGCTCGACTAATGCGCGGGATTTGCTATAAGTCAATAAGTATTTTGAAGCTACGAAAGAAAGCGGTTGGTGTGCATAAAACGCACCTCTGTGTGCATGGAAGTTTCCCTGATATGACTGTCCTGTCTAAAGCGAAGCCGTGTCATACATGAAAAAGACGAACACGGGACACATGCTGGTCTTATACGTTTCTTTCGAAAAACGTCCGCAGGCCAAGCTCTGCCTACGTCATAGCCAACAATAACGCCCAAGATGTTGCAGATGTCCATCACTTTCAAGAAATTCGAATTCTTTTGTGGTTGAGATTAGCGAAGAGAGATAGTGATCGCTCTTGAATTAAATTGGAGAGGTTAATACCTGGCGGAAGGCCCACAGCACGTTATTACCCCCGTGATAGCGATGATAACTGAAATGATACACAAGACTCAAGGAACATGCACGACAATTAACACACGTGGGACGCACGCATAAAAGTAAAAACCGCTTTCGTAGCGCATAATTCTCGGGGCCTGCTGCGGCTCTCACTGACTGCCGTTTTCAAAAATGCCTTTCCTGCTTGCAACCCCGGGCCAAAACGGCGCAGATATAAAATTTGGGAGCGCACGGGCATTTTGTTTTTGCGCCTTGTCAGCAAGGTGAATGTTTCTTTCAATCCTTGCATTTACTAAAATGTTCAATGATTTCAACTTCTCTTGAAGTGCAGCAGGCATTGGTGTGGGACATTCGGGACGCCTCATCTACGATGTGATTGTGTGATCGGTCAGTCTTGGCTTCCGCGGGAACTTGCGGGTCTAGGCCCACTTGTCACGCGGCCATTCGTCATAGGCCGGCTCCCCATAGCAAGACTGGTCAGAAAGGTGTACTTGTCGTAGGGGATATCATACGATAACTTCTCGTGGCACCGGACTTTTCGTCGCGTGGAAAAGCCGAGTTCGGAGCTGGTTTGCGATGCGACCAGCAATTTGTTTTGCTTTCCCCACGTCCCCTTAGCAAGAAAAGTGATTTTGAAGGCCTCGTTGAAGCGCCCCTCACGAGGTCTGGCCATCTTGAGCTGACAAGCTCACTGCATACAATGCGCGCTAACGACCGTGTCTGATCGCTTCGCGCCGCGCACAGAGCTTAAATTTCAAGCGAAACGCTGTTTGCCCTTAGCCTCGCGGGGGCCGCGCGGCTACATGCATGTCATTGCTGTGACGTCACTCACATTCACACGTGACTTTGACATTTAATTGAGGCAACATCAGTTATTTCTTCAAACTGTTGCTTCAATAGACAGATTCATTTTTCGAGAAATATTAAAACATCAAACCGAAGGTCTGCGTGTTTCGGTTTTACTTCGTGCTGTAGCGAGAGAGATGTATACTTCCATTTCGGGAGCTTGCTTTCTTGTCATTTTCTACCGTATTCCAGCGCCGCCCTCTTTCATCCTCTCGCGTCTGCCTCAGTGTTCGTGGCTGTGGCACTGACTTATACCGCATAAAATAAACCTGGAAGCTGCTGCTCTACTACTGTACCCGCGTATTTGTATGAGCGATTAAACCCGACTTACTTGTACCGCTAATAAGGTGTTGCCGAGCGCGCAAAAATCGTCCGCTGAGCGAAACGAAATAAGCGAAACAGCTCGCGCGTGGGACCGTCGCTGGAAGTGGGCCACTCAACAAAAAACCTGAGAGAAAGGGAAACAAAAAAGGAAGGCGGGGCCCGTGACTTATTCGTCACGCGTTTCTCATGGTGCGATGTGGTAGATTGGGGGGAAGGAATTTCGCTTGCGGAGGCTAGAGGGGGGTCAAATGGACAGAGTGTCTATGTTGGCTGAAACGCTCGCATCCTGAGATTATGGGTTGGCGGCACTTAATATAATTCTTTCTCTGCTATGAATGAACTAACGTGAAAAATTATTGTAGTAGAACACTCCTTAGAGGGCACGTGACAATTGCCAGTATATAACCGAAATTTATTTGTGGGCTACTGAAGGGCGCCTAAAAGAGCCGTCAAACTTGCGAAAAATGATTTTTTTTAAAACTAGTGGCTCATTTTCTTCAGATGGGGTGAGACATTGCCAGGTGGCATGAAATAATTGCAAACAGGGCACTCATGAACTTGTATGCTTCTGGATGAAGTTGATGAAGTTGAGAGTATGATGGAAGCCCGTCTGGTCGGGTTGATGCATACTTAAAAGGCGGTGTCCAGACCTTTTCCTTTTAAGTATGCATCATCCCGACCAGACGGGCTTCCGTCATACTCTCAACCTCATCCATTTGCGACAGGCGTACGGCCAGCAAGTGATCACTGAGTGAACAAGGCTCCCATGGGGGAGCCGAAACGTAAATAACTCTTTTAAACCATTTTTGGTCGGTGTCCAGACCTCTTCCTTGTATGCTTCTTAACGCAACGGGTTCTTTACCTCTTCCTTCCAAGTTCCCACTGCTGCTGTTGTAGGCTGGTGGCGCGCACCGCTCCGGGGGATGATTCAGAGCGTGTATATAGGCGACAGCCGCGAGAAGAGAGGAAAGGCGACGGGAGAAACTCGTTTTCACCCCACCGCGTCGAATGTGCAAAATGCCCTCTGGAGCTCCCTGGCCGTGGCCATCTTAGCAACTTGACAGCTGTAATTATCCGTGACTTCCCTGAGAAGCATTCAAGAAACTTCAGCGCTTCCCTTTCTACTAACGTGCGAGGCCAGAGGGGACGCATAACTGACACTGCTAAAACTAAATCCACATTATTCGAAGCCAAGAACAAAAACGCTACGCTGCCTGCTGACATCACACTTAATTCGGAGAAAATTGAACTAGTGAGCTCAGTTAAGAGCCTAGAGATCATTCTCGACTACGATATGTCATGGAATAGCCACATATTATCACTTGTCACTAAACTTTCATATATAGTTGGACTGGTTCTCTCTTAGGTACCTTACACGCCATGTAAAAATGCTTATATATAACTCCCTTTTCATCAGTCATCTGAATTATTGCTGCCTTGTCTGGGGTACCACGTCTGTCACAAATATAGGTAGATTATTCAGCATTCAGAAAAAAAATTTTCCGTGTGATATGTGATGTACCATGGGACTCCCCAAGAGAAGCTTTTTTCCAAGAAATGAAAATACACAAAGCGCATGATTTATACACTTATAAGTTAGTCCGTGCATACGTTACGGAGTGTAAATCGAGTAATTGTTATATCTGTGCCATAGCTAACCTTAAACAGAACATACCCCAGTATCGAACACGATCTCCAGAATATTGGTAAGTAATGCACCCGCGCACTAATTATGAAAAGCAAAGGATTGCTTATACGCTGCCTGTCCTGCTTAACACACTGATCGCAGATGATATCGATGTTTCAGTCTTCGTTAACTAGTCTGTATAATTACTATTGCTGCTAGAGCTGATTTTATGCCTAATAATTTATACTTGTAGATCACAATATTACTTTTGCAACATCATCTCTTGTTAGTTTGCATGTCTGATCTGAGTGTCGTTTTTTTTCTCTCCATACTGCTGATTTCTTAATATGTAAGCTAAGTAACTTGCTTTATTGGGTTATCAATTCTTGTTTGTTTCTTTGCGTTATTTTATTCGTCTTATTCTGCTTTATTGTTATCATTCCCACATGCACTCTTGTTCCCCCTGCTGCTGCCATAATATGGGTTTTAGGACTTAGTCAAGCTGCTGACGCAGCTTTTTTCCTCAAGACCTGTCCATATTCAAATGTATGTTGTATATGGGAAATAAAGCACTTACTTACTAACTGTGAAGAGGAGAAGGAGAGAGGAGAAGGTGTAAGTTCACATATAAGAGAGGGGGGAGGAGACGTGAGAACGCAAGCAGCAACTATAGACCTTTTCATCGGGTGAGGAGGATAGGGCGCGCGGCCACCCTTTCCTCCTCTCTGGCTTGTGCGATCCGGCGCGGAGCTGCCTGAAAGTATTGCTCTCGCGGGCTACGGAACGACTTCGGTATGGTTTACACCATACCTTGTGAAAATTACGCCATGTCCGCTCAAATAAGGTCGTCAGGGAAGCCTTTCAGTGCATCGGTAACAACAGTAGACAGAAATATGTCTTGGGAGTGAAAAAATGTGACGCGCATAATCAGCCGCGGTGTATGCGCATTATCAGTCGCGGTGTGGGTATATGTTGTGAAATATTTTGCCCATATCGGTTCGATTCAACAACGAATACCGGTGTCTCTGTATTATCCGCATTAAATGGTAAATATGCTCACTGTCCGATCGCTTGGCGTAGAGAGTAAAACATAAAACATAAGAGCGTGTGCTCGCCTCACGGCCAACCTCAAGCAACCACGAAACATCTAAGCTGCTGGCGCTATCAAATATTTGTGATACACCGGCACCGTTCTCACGCATTTCAAGTCTAATAGGCTTGAAATTACTATATCTCTACGCTATCCTTCCTGCATGAAGCCGATGGCGCTGCTCAACACAGCGATCACGGCGGTTGGTGAACCAGCATGATACATATATAAGCTGTGCGCTTCGGCATTGCCTTTTTGGCCTATATAGACTCATAATATATGAGAGGGATCGCATAAAAAGAATGCGGCGGCTATTTTTGAGGACAACATTTCGGTAATACGTGTGAGTGCGCCGTAGAGAACGGAACGAACACAACTGGAAAAAAAAAGTTCGGTTATCATCTTCTTTCTCGAAAAAGCTAGAGAAAACGAGCTAACACCGCAATACGACTTCGCATAGTCACGCCACACAACGTTTCTTACTATAACCGCTGATACATTTAACGATATATAACCGTTGACGCCGTATGTTTGGACCATGCGCTATATAGAACAAAGATATCTGCAATCCAGCACCTACCACAACTTAGGACCCTCGCGCAGTTCGTAAACGGCCGCTTTGCTGGACAAGCTTAATTCAGACTGCAAGGTACGTATGTATACACTGTGCACATACCTGCATTCGGTATACCTTATCACCAACTGTTAAGTCACCTTCTTACTTCATCAGCGAATCACTCCTGCAACCAAGTGTGCTGGTCTGGGTTTTACTTGCATTTTCACCTATGCGGTTGGTAAAAGTATTTGGCTGTTTATTGTAACTTCATATTTCAAACATTTGTTTACATATGAGGCTTTGGCAACACTGGCAACCCAGTTTCATGAAGGCTGGGCAGGCTTCACGAAAGGCCACTAGTACCTCCTCGTTGCAGACTGTGCTCAACATTCTTCTTGGTTCGGCTGACTATGAACCCATACATCTTTCCTCCGAAGTGGCTGGTACTGGCGATGCTTTGATGCAGAAAGAGGTTACTGTCGCACATGTCAACCGTAGGCCAGAAACCAATCTGGCACAGGTGGAAATAGTCTTGTCTTTCCCAGATGGTGGTTCAGCCCCGCGAGCAACCTTATGTTGCGAAGAGAGCATACCACGGGCCCCTTTCCCTTCTTTCCACGAATGTTGCGGGCTCCTCGATAAGGGGGAAGCCTTTGTGCAGAAATAACAGCGACGGCGCTTCGGGCATGTGCTCTCGCGCGGCCTCCACCGCGCCTGAGACGCCGCTACGTGCACATGTCGCGTAGTGTTCCTGTATATGCTCCCTGCTCCCTGTTAGTGTTCCTGTATATGCTCCCTGCGGGAGCATATACAGGAACACTAATGTCGCGCCCTCTTCCCTCGCTCGGCTGCATCGGGCATCAAAAATCGATTAGTTGAGGACGAATTGATCTTGTATGCGGAGTGTTCACGCGACCATTTTTGGCCTCTTTGAATCAGTAAAGGCAAGGCGCAGAAGACCAGGACTCAGGAAGAAGAACACAAACGACAGGACCGGCGCCACTCACAACTAAGTTTATTTTCGCAACAAGCCTGCCTTATGTTCGTTATTCACGCCGAGTCGCGCACAAAACTTTATAAGTAAAAAACAGCAATCTATCGACCACTCAGAAATCATATCTGGCACATAATATCGAATGAGCAAACAAGAACCACACGTGGATCAGCGCGGGAGGCAACTGATCTAGTGTAGTCTTTTTCCAAGCCAACGGGGACAAAACCAGACATAAAAAGTACCGTCTACGCTTCACTACCAAACTATCCACAACATAACACACTTCAAACGCATAAGGCCCAGTCAGTGATAAAACCCGCACGACTATGGGAATAATGACCAACGAATAACACGGAAAAAACATGAAAAAGGCGTCTAAGTACAGCGTCTGCGTCAAAACTAAAATCTCTAATAGTCACTCGCCTAAAAAAATTGATAAAACATGTGACCGCGCGAAAAATGAACCACGTTACAAATAATGAAATGGACAGAAGTGTTGAACGATAAAGGTCTAAAGAACAGCGTCTGCGTCAAAAAAAAAGTGCAACAAAAGCTTAAGAGCCACTAGAAGATCGTCAACAAAATAAAAAAAATAGTTAAATAAAAGGAAGACAGACGGTAAAACCAAATGAAATCACTCTAACATGAAACCTAAATGAAACCTTCTAAAGAAGTCGTCTCCTTGTCACTAAGCATAATGGACGGCCTGCTGACGCATGCCTTTCCCTCTTTTTTGATGAAATAGGCTTCCACAATTACCCGCTCGAACCTGTCTTTTCCAAACTTCCCAGCGCACATATTTGTGCCTACAGTCAGCCTCGGAAATCAATTGTGTATTTCTGAATGTTCCATCCACTAATGTGACCTTATTGCAGCATTATCCTCGATTTCCAAGCTGCGGTTTAGGAGATATCAAACATACGCGACAATCGTAACAGCGTGGGTACCATTCTGCTACGATAGGAGCTGTGCTGTTATACTTGGACAAGCGTTCAAACTGTTCGCTGCAGTTTACACTGCGTGACTATTTGGTTCGATGGATGAAGTTTCCACCCATGAATAAAATAGTTTGGGCTATTAATAGCAGCATATAAATGCCATAAAATGAATTAATATATTTATTAGGAGGGCTGAAACTTGGGCCTGCAAGGGGAATGGGAAAATATAGAATGTACTTTACCTCTTCCAAAGAATAATATAAAATACAATTGTATGTGAGTGAGGGTTTGGAAGAAAAGCGCAAGCTCATACATATCGGAGGGGGGTGTGGTATCAAGTAAACACCTGCGAGAGATCGTTAAAGAAAAAGAGTACATAGGAAGAATTTTGGCAAGAACAAAACTTAGTTCGTGTTTTCCCGTGATCTTAAAATGCAAATAAATTAATAAAATACCATAATAAAGAAGATTGAAAGTGTCGTCATATTATTCGCCAAACAAAATGAAGCACATGGAGTTAAATCATGCGAAATTTCATGTCACTTTTGGTGAGTATAATCATTCGTTCGGTGCAAGGTGTTTACCTGCCAGCTTGCGCAATATCTTTGTTCTAATATGGTGTAGTGCCCGCAGTGGCGTAGCCAGGAGGTGGCTACGGCACCGCAGCAATTACCGAAGTAATTAACGAAGAGAATTGCACTATAGTTGTTTTTTTTACTTTTCTTTCGATTCTATTTGAATTGGGTACTATGGCGCGGGAAAGGCGAGAGCACAAAAAGACGGGAAACAGATACCAGGAGCCGCCACTTTGGCGTCTCTAACCCACTTGTTCGAACCATAGAGTTTCCTACAATATTACTACAGGGAACTCTGGCGCTAGTGTCTACGTGAGCTACAATGGGAGCGGTTGTCCCAGCATGGGAATTATGGGGAAGTACATGGATTTGACTAAACTTCGTCTTTTTGGCTTCAAACAGCTTTGTGACTTTGTAAACTCGTCATATTGAACAGTTTATTGCGTAATAAATAATTAAGTAAACATCATTAAAATTGTCCGACGGCAGGATTCGAACACAGGGACTCTAGTACAGAAGCCTGATACTGAAATCATTAAGCCACGGATGCACGTATCGACAAGCGAATGAAACGCACTTATGAACTTATCGCGGGCATGCCAGTGCTTTGAGACGCTAGAGACGCTTGGCGCGTTTCGATTTGGGCACATAGACAAGCTCAATCGTTGCAATTAATAGCAATCGTACGCGTTCCCGGCGTCTTCTGCACTTCGACGAATATACATAGCGCTGAAATATACGACAATAAGATTTATATAGCGTACAAAGTACAAAGCCACAAGAACGTTTGAATCCATAAGCACGAAGATCAGACAAATCCATGAACTTCCCACCATTCCCATGGTAGGACAACGACTGCAGCGCCAGAGTTCCCTCTAGTAATTTTGTAGGAAACTCTATGGTTCGAACCCCGTTGGACTTGTGGCTTGGCGCGTCACGTGCATTTTCGCTCGCGTTTGTCGCGCGAAAAGAGAAGTGCGAGGCCACGCGCCGCTGCAAAAGAGCCAGTTCGCAAACCACGACGAAGACGCAGCCAGAAAACCAGCCACGATAACCTCGCAGATTTTCTCTGGTGCATTATCACTTCCTACTAAAAAAATGACCAAGCCGAACGCATTTGTAGCGTGGTTTCCCGCCGCTCATGCTTTCTTCGATTTGATAAGGGGTGGGGGGTGCATGTTCCTCCAGAATATCGGGCCAACAGAAAAATTATTTGACAGAAGCTTTTCGGCCTCCTGCAGCTCGAGGGGGAGAAGAAAATAGTAGAAGACAAGAACGAGAACGCGTCCACGTTGGAGCGACAACGCCACACGCCGGCGTTCTGGAGTAGCACGCTTTCCCAGCACGCCATAAAACGAGTCACTGCGCAGCAAACGGCAGCTATACTCAACGGTCGCAGATCAACTGCAGTCGCGCTCGCCACGACGCACTTCGCAAACGCCGCTTGTGCCTCGAGGATGGCGGCGTCGGGCCGTGATGCTGGCTCCGCTGGCGCTGGCCTCAACGCCGGTCTCTCCAGGGACGACGACGACCGGATGAGCGCTTGCAACGGCTACGCCACGCTGAGGGGGGACGATTGCGCGCTGTCGACGAGCAGCAGCAGCGGCGGGGACGATGACTGCACCAGCAGCGGCGACAGCAGCAGCAGCAGCGGTTCCAGCAGTGACAGCGGAAACAGCCACGTGGTGCAGGCCGGCGCGTCCCAGTCGGAGGACGTCGACATCGAAGATGTGCCGACTGCCTCCAGCGTCGCAGCCGTCGCCGCCTTCATGGCGAGCGAGCCACAGTTGGGAATCTGGATCCAGGCGATGGTCGAACGACCGGCGGACTTTCCCAGTGACCGCCCGGACGAAGTTCACGACTGGAGCGGTTGGCCCAAGTTTGCTCCCAAGAAGAACGCGGACCAACAGCGTGCGATCGTGCCGAGCCTGCCGGCCAAGGTTCCCCACGTCGCGCTCGTCAACCAGCACGAGTTCCTGCTGCCCAAGATGGAAGTGCTGATCCACACACAGGGCAGGCGAGTGTTTTTTCATCCTTTGTATTTTTTTCTTTTTCCGGAGCATGCTGCTCGATCGGGACAGTTGTTGGCGCGGGCTTGCCTGGATCGTATGCGCGCGCCATTTACGTTCGATAGCACTGACATACAAGAGAGCAGCGCTTGAATGGAAAGCACGCTGTGCGTGTTCTCATTTTTGGTGCACGCGCGGACGCTACTTTCCTTTGCTGAGATTGCGTAGTTGAAGCATCGTCGCGCTTCCCGAGATCTTTATTTTTGCGATTCCAACTGCACGGGCACTCGACGCGTGTTCGCGCCGTGGTGCGGCGCCGATCTCGTAACGGTTCCTTCAGAAACCGTTGCAATGTCGCACTCCAGGACAGCGTTTTGGCTTCCGTTGTTAAAATGAGCGCTCCGAGCACGCATTAGTGTTCCTGCCGAGAAGCCGCATGTATTCAAATGCCGCAGAGTGGTGCCTATGCTGGGCTAAATGAAGGGAACAGTATACTCGTCTAGCCAGCAATTTATGATGCAGACGATAATCACTTTCGTTTTGCGAATGTATCTCTGCTTTGAACCGTTTCAGCAGTCTTTATAGCTTTTTGAGTGCTCATTGTTCTGTGCATGGTCCACATATATCCACCGGGCACACCACGTGTTCTAGCTGCACGTTTTGAAACGTGCGTGCCTAAATATCTCCAACCCGTGACCACTGTGTTTATCAAAAACGATCGCGCCGCGTCGTTCTATTTCGCATGCAGGCTCATGCAGCCAGCGCCTTCGTTCCGCTGTACCAACTTGGTGGACGACCTGCAGTACACGGCTTGGCTCACCTTCACTAATTCCGTTGGGGGCGAATGCGGTCAGTGTGAACGAGGCCCTACCGGTGTCGGCCTTATCACCGTCTCCGGAAAGAGGCGTCTTTCTTTACTTTTGTCTTTCTGTGTGCTGAAATGAATTTAAGCCCTAAAGTGTATCCTTGGGCTGGTGCAGTTGGTCAGTACTCCCACCCGGACTCACCGCATCCCGGTTCTTCGTGGAACGGCCGGGTGCTGTCGTTTTCTCGGTTGAAGCTCTTCTCCTACGACGGCTTCACCTCGAAACTGCCTCCGGTAAGAGTTTGTTCGGCGGTTCCCCATGTTAGTCGCGTTTGCGAATTAGGTCGCCGTTCATAAGTTGCACTAAACTTCGCAGGTTTGAACGTGCGCACACTTTGCGTTAAACCCCCGGGAAGAAGAGTGATCAATTGCAGTGTGCGCCCGTTGAAATCTGGTCTAGCGATATTTGGGGAAGTCATCAACAAATCATGACGGCGCGGGTGGTACAAGTTGTTACGTGCCCTGCTTTCCTATCTTGTGTCTTGGTGCGTGCCTGCGATGGCTTCCCCAAGTCGATTTCTTGTGAGCAACGTGGTCTTAAAAATATACTCTTCGCAACCTATTTTCTTCCTTGTCATTGTGGTTTCTTGTTAAAACAAAAGTAGCATAAATGACCGTATACCCCGAGTTGACCGAAACACAAATTAGGTCATTTTGGCTGTCGTGACGCATGAACCAACGGTCGCCGAGATGTGTCAATTGGGTTGAACTGTGTATGGAACTGTGTATGCCTGACCGAAATTGAACCACTCTAAGGTAACATTGTGACACCAGATGCCTTACTTCTTCTTAGTCTGCCTTCATAGGATAGCTAGTGAAGGAGGTGCCATGCCAGTTGTGTATTCAACTGATTCGCGCAGTGCTTTGTGCCGTTCATGCTGCTGTGCACTACGATTGTTATCAATTCCCTTCAATGCAGTTTAGCCTTGTGATAATGAAGTTGAATACCTTCCTTATGAACCGACAGTTCATTCAGGGCAAGTAGGCTGCAGTCGCACTCTAAAGCACTGGTGCTTTACGCGGGCTCGATTTTGATTTTTGTAAATATGTACAGTATCATAAGAATAAAAGGAATGATTAAGTATGCGTTCTATTGACTAGCCGATGGTTTAAGACATTCCCCTCTCCAAAGCTCAGCACTGGAATCTCTTCCGTCTTGCAGGTCACTCTGAAGTGTAACAACAGTTACCGAATCCGAGTGAACGTTGGAATCGTGGACAACAGCGGACACATCTTGAGCAGGTCGATCGTCCGCCGCTTTGTCGGTGCCCACTTCATAGCAGTCACCCAGTTCAGCAAAAAAGTTAGGTGGGTGTTGTACATATTTTGCGTGCCGGCTATTTACTTTCCTTTCCAAATCGGTAAACTTAACATTTCACTGTCATCTTCTTTCTCTCTCTCTTTTCCTTTTACAGCTGAGGAAACCACAAACCAGAGCTTTATCTTCATGTTTTTTTTTTTCTTTGCCCAGTCTCGCCCATCCAAGCAACAAGAGATTCAAGACTAAGGCACGCTAATTTAGTTTTATATACACTGCACTGTTTTAACGATTTTCATTGTTTCTGTGATAAAAGTGATAAAGACACATTTGCCGGTACGAAGAGGTCATTTTTTTTTCTTTGCCTAATAACATTTTACAGTACAAACAATGCACTGGTGGTGCTTCTACTGAGGAATACGAAAATAGACTTGCTGCACACATGATGATGCCAGGCCAGTTGCCGCACTGAAAATAAAAAAGATAAATTTGAAACGCTCTTCGCAGATAAGAGCACCCTATTTCCCTTACATACTTCATAGAAAGCCCATTATGCACAGAATGCAACCTGAAGGTGCTGTTCCCACGAGAACTAAATTCGAATTCCCAACGTGCACATCATGATGGCCATTCAACAGTCGTACAGTGACCGCGTCTTCTGGAAATGCAAAGTGAGCGTGCGATGGAATGGACCACAGTTTCATACATTTACTTGAGGGAACTGTGGCGCTAGTGTTTAAGGGATCTGCAAGCGGGGCAGTTCAGCCAGCATGGGAATGATGGGGAAATGCATGAATTTGCCTAAACTTCGTCTTTGTGACTTTGCAAAGTGATCATTTTGAGAAGGCACTGCATCGTATATATGACTACATAAACATTAACATTGTTGGACGGCAAGATGCAAACGCAGGACCTCTAACACATAAGCCCAATGATAGCATTACTCCATGGACGCATGGACGAGCTGAACCACTGCAGTTAGTAGCGATGAGGTGTGCTTGCGGAGTTTTACTACCTTCTGCATTAAAAAAGTATAAAGTGCTTTGAAATTTAGGAGAATTTAGGCCCAGGTAAAACGAAAGAAACGAAGCCATAAGGATGTCTGAAGCCGCAAGCACAAAGATCGGGCAAATGCATGTACTTCCCATCATACCCATGGTGGAAATGAAGGATCGCAGTACCAGAGTTCCCTCTAGTGAAAGGAAACTCTGTGGCTTGCACGAGAACTATAACTCCAGAAATGGCTGGGGATTGTTTGCATTTCCGAGAGGTCGAAAAGGAAGGCTTCTATGCATGGATGGTGAAGATTAAATGGTACAAGTGCTAACCAATGAACGAATCGTGTTTGTGTAGTGCGAGTGCAGAATGTTCTGCTTTTTTTTAGAAAAGAAGTGGTTAGTAATGGCGAATTCAAATTCAGGGAAACAGTGCATGTACAGAAAAGGTTTACAATTTGTGAGAGCGCGTGTTGACAGTGCGACATTGTGAAAAATTATGGGACTTGCAACATTGCAGAATGACATCCAAGCTTCAGCGATGCTGTTAGCGCGGGTGCACACTTGCAAACGCGTTTTTCCATTCGTTTCACCAGCTGAGTCGCCAGAAGTCTGTGACTCAGCCATAGTCGAGGACGAGCTATTTTCGGCTTTGAAGTCTATGAAGCATAATCGCATAATCGCCACGCGTCCCATCATAGTCGCCGTAGGCGTCGAAGTTTCTATAGCGAAATTATTTTTGAACAGTTCTGATAGCGTCCACGCAACAATGGTTGCTAGTGTGCGCTCATATGCTGCGGCCTAAAGCTCACGGCACGGTGCGAAAACGTGCTCACAGCGAAAGCGAAATATTGTGCGCAGAGATGCATGCAGACGCGCAGTCGGTCGCTGCAAACGCGCGCAATCGATGCATCGAGGCTTCATTCTGTTATGCCCCATTTGGTTATACAGGCAGCCCACTATAACAACACATTTAACATAGTTTACTCTCAGCGTTTGCCTACCTTTCATGCAAGAAGCCGGTTCGGGAGACTCCATCGCTACGACAGCACGCAGTGGCACGTTCACTGTACGTATTCGGTAAAGAGATAGCGTGCGTAAACGATCCTGTGCTTTCAGTTTGCCCAAGATTGTTATATCGACAGTAAAAAACTTCTCTCGTTTTGAGGGTACCTATACAAATGTGGAGAAGGGCTGCCGCGTGATGTTTTTATTGTGTGCGGTAAGCGAAACATATGAGGAGCGTGCCGCGTGATCCCTCACACTACGCAAGGGAGCTAGGCGCTCCCAACAGATGGCGACTCCGTAACTCTTCGCCCCCAATAGCGCCGCGGAAAGAGCTTAAATTTCAAGCCAAACGCCGTTTGCCCTTCTTCTTGCGGGCACCGTGCGCCTACATACATGGCAGTGCTGTGACGTCACTCAGTGACACGTGACTTCTTTTAAGGCGACATCAGTTGTTTAATACGTTGCTTCCATAGACGGATTAAAGATTAGAGAAATATTAGAAGATACAAACTTAATGTCTGCGTGTTTTTTTGTTTTATTTTGTGCCTTAGAAAGAAAGCTGTGCTTCCATTTCGTCTGCTTGTTCCCAAGTCGTGCAGAAACCCGATCAGAGGACGAAGCCTTGTCATTTTCTGCCGTGTTCCAGCGCCGCCCTCTTTCATCCTCTCTCATCCTCTCTCGTCTGCCCCAGTGCTCATGACTGTGGCAGACTTATACTGCATAGAATAAGCCTGGAAGTTGCTGCTCTACTACTGTACCAGCCTCTTTGTATGTGAGATTAAACCCGATATTACTTCCTTGTGGCGCCCTCTCCATCCTCTCCATCCTCACCATGTGCATCTGTCACGGCTTGTCGACCCGTTCGCCGTCGGGGCGAAGTCGTCGACGGGGTATACACGCCGGTTGGTCGTTCCGTATACTCAAGCGAATACAGTGAATGAGTCAGAGTCGGAAGATATAGAGAAAAAAATATATTTCTAGACTGACAACGACACACAATTTAAACGAAACACAAAAAACACAAGAACACTAACATACATTCACTTAATCTAGATCAGTAATGAAGACGAAAGAAATACAATGAACAGTTAATAGTGGATATAAAAATTAACACTACGCAAAACACACTAAACGGTGGTCAACTAAACAGAGTTCGAAAGAAAGCAAATGATGGCACACGCATGGCCGCGCAGCAGCAGCAATTGTCCATCAATCGTACAGTAGACGGCAGAGCTTTACCGAAGAACGATAGTAAGCCGATCTCGTTGAGGTGGATGCGATTGGCACGACAAATGCATTGAGGGGCAGAAGTATATACAGCTTGGCTGTAAAGAAAGCTCGTTCAACCGAACAGCATACAAATGAGCAGCGAGGCAGACACGAAAGCATTTTTCACGCGCAAGAAATGTTAACTGGGACAAGGTGCAAAAATATTGCTATCGAATCGCAAAACGTTGGGAACTTTAAAAGCTCGTGGTATAGAGAACGCAGCTTTCTACACGTTAACCCTTTTTCTCCACATCTATACCACATCTGTCACATAATTAAGGGAATTTGAATTTAATTTGTCCTATTAGCACGGTGCGGAAAAAACAGCGAATCTTCGTTTTTAAAGCATTAAAAGACACGGCGTATATTAGGAATATTGAAACCAATTTTGATGGTAGTTTAAAAAAAGATGCAAGTATTTTACGGGCTTGTGTGGAACGGGTCTCTCAATATGGCTTCTTTGGACAGGGCTGAAATATTCAGGAACTTAGCCTTTGGTGATCCCAGCATCATAAATACATTAGCGGGTTATCTTAAGACCAAAAAGGAAACAGCAATGCTTCTCATCCGAGCCTTAAGAGCATTTTCTGGCGCATCAAATGACACACTGCCGTAGCGCTATGATGTGACAGAAGTACGAAATTGGGCCGTCAGCTATATCGCAGCTGTTTCTGCAAACCTCACTGTCACACTCCCTTTGCCCATGACCTGGCGCAACGTGGCGCTGTAAGGCTTGTACATTGTTGATCCAATCAGCAGTCTGCAAAAGCGATGCGAATGATACTGCGATTGTAGGAAATTTTCGCCGGACAGTTCGGAATTTCTTTCAACACTGAAAGAAAAAAAAATTCACCGACGATTACGATATACTCCCCAACGCGAAATTTGAGCGCAGCTGTATAGGTGTTTTCATTTCGCGATATATTGACTGGCGCTGACGATGTCTCTTGCGGCACGTTGCAAACGGACCGAAGTGTGGCGCGACTGCATCGTTAAACGGGAGATCGCGAGAGGCAGCGCGTAGGTGACGCGTGGACGAGATTCACAGCAGCCGCCGCCGCAGACAGACCTCCACTCATGCAGCGCTTGGTTTCCATATATGGTAGCGGTGGACGCGCACGCCGCGTGCCATCGGTGAACAGATAAGGGCGGTAAAGGGGCGCTACTCTGGGGCCATCTCGTAACGGTAGTCGCCGCAGGGCGCGTCTTGCACGCGGCACTACGCTTTTCTTCTCACGCTTTCGCCATGCCCTCCTCCGCCGCTTTCTACCTCATGGTTTCGCTGCGCCCTCCTCCCCCACTTTCCGCCTCGTGCTCGATCTCTTCGCTATCGCAGTCTTTTATCCGCGCTCCGCCTTCGGTCTTTCATCCTTCGCCGTGCTCGCTCGCTCGGGTATACTAGGACGCCGAGGCACGATGTCGACGCTCGCCGCAGGAACGGGCGCCCGAGAGCTTAGCCCTGAAAAATAAGCGCAAACCTTACTTTTTAGGCCCTCTTTTTTAAATTTGTCATCCACTTTCAAGCAAAAGCAAGAAACACCTCCAGCACTAGACGCGAGAGTATAAACACTACACATGAAGCCACGGCCGTCTCGGCTCGCACCTTAGAATCCGCCACAGATGTCTTCATGCAGAGCGCGGGTTGGGGCCTTGCACCGACAGCCATGGGCAGACGAAAAGGGAAGCGCGGTCATCTGCCCCCATTCAGACAGACACAAACGCATGCGCGCTTGAGCATATTTACCGCGCGCTGGCCTCCCCAATCCTTTGGTCGCGCGGGAAGACGATGCGCACGATCATATATGCCTCTCCTCGCACCCTCGCACGCTTCCCTTCGCAGCCACGGCATACAGCGCGCGATCGAATCTTATCGCGCTTGAACTTTGTACAGAACATGACGGTGAGAGGGTCTTGCGGCTCCGCTTCAGGGGCCACTCACTATCTCGCGGTTAGAGGTGCGTAAATGGCAACATGTCATTCCATCTGGACCCAAAGCGGCAGTTAAGTTTCGTTATGTTGAGCTTTAACTGTACTTCTATTCTCTTCCCTGTCCAACTGGACACCCTGAAAATCCTTCACATCATGGCAAGCTGGTGCAAAAATTACGCCTGCGCTTGAAAGGCTGGGTGCCATCTAAGCCATAGAGTTTACTAGAAGTACTGCAGGGAACTTTGGCGCTGGGATCGCCACCACGGGAATGATGGGTAGTACGTGGATCGGTCTGACCGTCGTGCTTGTGTATTCGGACGTTTTTGTAGCGTCGTTTATTACGATTTACCTGGGCCTAAATTCTCCCATATTTCAAAGCAATTTGTACTTTTCTTTAACGCAGAGGGTAATGAGACACCGCAAGTACGCCTAATCGCAACCTGAGCCGTGCTCCCGCATGGGTTGCAGAAAATAGCGCTAGCCTTTTCTCCTTCCCCTCAAGAACCACTTCTCAGCCAATTGCAGTGGTTCCGCTTGTCCGTGCGTCCGTGGCGTAATCATATCAATATTGGGCTTCTGTGCTACAGGTCCTGTGCTTGAATCCTGCCGTCAGACAATTTTTGTGTTTAATTATTTATAATGCAGTGCCTTCGTAAAACGATCACTTTGCAAAGTTACAAAGACGATATTTAAGCAAATGCGTCATCCATTATGCCCATGCTGGCTGGACTGCCCTGCTTGCCGGTCCCTTAGACAGGGCCACAGTTCTCTCTAGTAATTGTCTACGGTTCAAGCCATCACATCTTCACTAAAGTATCCCAGAGGGCGCTATCGCTCTGTACCTGTTGAATGGCCTCAATAACGTGCATGTTGGGAATTCTTTGTTCTAGTGGGAACTGCATCTCCAGGTTGCATTCTGTGCGCAATGCATTTTCTGTGAGGTTTGCAGGAGAACAATAGGGTGTTCATATTTATGTGCTGGGAGCGCTTCCATTTTTCTTTCGTTCTCTTTAGGGCGGGAACTGGCCTGCGGCATGACCATGTAAGCAGCATGTCTATTTTTCTATTCCTCAGTAGCCACCACAATTACATTGTTTGTCTTTGTTGTACTGTAGAATGTCATTGAACAAGTAAAAAGGAGAAAAGACCTTTATGTACCGACAAATATGTCTTTATTAATCACAGAAACAATAGAAGTCGTGAAAACGGTGCGAAGTATTGACATTATATTATCGTGCCTTAGTCTTGAAGTATTGACATTATATTATCGTGCCTTAGTCTTCAACCCCTTGTTGCTTGGACGCGAGAGACTAGAAGCAAAAAAAATGAAAATAAAGCTCTGATTGTGGTTTCATCAGCTGTAGAAGGAAAAGAGAGAATGAAAGAAGAGGAGAGTGAAATGTTAAGTGCACCGATTTGGAAAGGGAAGATAACATCCCGCGTGGAAAGCACAATACCCACCTAGATTTTTTGCTGTACTGGGTGACAGCGACAAAGTAGGCACCGACAAACTGTCGGACGACCGACGTGCTCAGGATGTGTCCGCTGTCCTCCACGATTCCAACGTTCACTTGGATGCGGTAACTATTGTTACACGTTAGAGTGATCTGCAAGACATACAAAAGAGGGCGGTTTCTGTGTTGAGCGTTTAGTTTGGAGTGGGGAAGGTGTTAAATTACGGGTTAGTGAGTAGAACGCGCGCTTTATTTTTTATTCGTAAGATATTGTGCATATGTGCAAAAATCAAAATCCAGCCCGCGTGATGCACCAATGCTGTAGTGTGCGACTCGGCAGCCCACTTACCCTGAATGAACTGTCCACTGATAATGAAGGTATTCAACTCCATTATCACAAGGCTAAACTGCATTGATGGAAGTTATAACAATCGCAGTGTACAGCAGCATGACTGGCACAAAGCACTTCGTTATTTAGTTCAATAAAAAACCGGCCTGGCACCTCCTACACTAGCTATCTTATAGAGGCAAATCTTAAAGTAAGGTGTTGGGTGTCACGATGTTGGCTGAGAGTGGTTGAATTTTGGTCACCCATCCACAGTTCAACCTAATTAACAATTCTTGGCGTCCGTTGATCGACGAGTTATAACAGCGAAAATTACCAAAATAAGTGTGTCTCCTTGGGGTACATGCTCATCTGTGCTATCTTTTGGTGTGACGAGAAACCACAATGACCAGAAAGAAAACAGGTATAGCGACGAGTATTGTGGTAAGACTGCGTGTTACGAGCTGGGCTCGGAAGAATGCGACTTGTGAAAGCCATCGCAGGCACGCACCAAGATACGAGACGGGACATGCACGGTGAGAACTTCTGTCACCCGCGCTGTCATGAATTCCTGATATGCTTCCCCAAGTGACGCTGAGCCAGCTTTGAATGAACGCACACTGAGCACTTGACAGTACTGTCCTGCGTCTTAGTGCAACGTACGCGCTTGTTCAAAGCTGTGAAGTACAAAGGCAAGCTCCATCTAAATAGGTCGCGAAGCTGCAAAAGGTCGCGAAGCATGCCAAAACTTATCGCCAGAGATATCAGTTAGTGGTACATGATTGATGCGCGAGTAGGCTAGGGGGATGGGATGGGGGCGACAAACACTGAAACTATAAAACCTATGTGAAAAAAAAATGTACGAAAAAAAGTTTGAACAGAGTACTGCCATACGAGTCATTTTCTATTTCACAATTTAGTTTTTCGGTCTCGATGACGCCTACCAATCAGTGATTCTGGCGCAAGCCTTGGGAAGACTGTGCAAAGCAACTATTACGTCGTTCGTAATGCCGTGCTCGTGTACTTGAACGCGGCGGCTTTGTCCGAGCTTTTTTTTTTTATAATTTCCTTGTGCGTTTGTTTAAAGCGTGGCGTGCACTTCACATCAAATTTCGCCTGACCTAGCGCACGGCATTCATCGGCGTAGGGTGTGAGTGCAAGTTTTTTTGGTTATCGTGTGAGTTCACGCTGCGTCTCGTCGTGACGATAAATGCGGAACGGTCCGCGAAGAAACGTCGCGCTATCTTCGTTCGCCCAACACAGGCTCCGATTGTCCGACAGGCAGCCAAATTAGTAAGTAGAATGTTTTCTAAATGATAATATGGGGCAATCTTGTCTGATAATTATTGTATATGAATACATGGTGTCGCGCGGAATTGCGAAAGATTCTGGGAAAAGGTTTCGCATATGTTGCCATACATTACGACTGTCTGCTCGCCATAGTACCTTCCTAAGGAACCTACTGGAGCAACTGCTGTCAATAACAGCCCAATTATCTTCACATTAACACATACGCCACTCGTATAGTTTAATGACACGCTGGCGCTTCAGCCGAGGCGAGTCGCAAGCTCGCCGCAGCCTCAAAAGAAAAATACGCGTAGCTACTGGCGTAGCGGTCTAAATGCCGGACGGCAAAGAAATTCAAGCATCCGCGCCAAGCAGCATAAGATCTTGACGTGACTGCCATTTCCAGTTGTGACGTCGCTTTTTATTTTTATCTTTTGCTTGCTGTTAGTTGTGCTAAGTGCTAAGTTCTGCTTAGTACCTAAGGAAGACCAGAAGGGAACCAAAGCATGTCCAGCCGTGTATAAAACTTTATTAATGATTACCAAAGTAAATTAAGGTGTACTCAGGAGGATTAGGGTGTATTAAGGAAGATTAAGGTGGATGAAGGAGCATTCATGTGAATTACATTAGGCTTTAGCCTTCGCGTCTCTTAGGCGGTAGCTAAGGACACCGAGGAGTTTTACACTGGTAGCCTGCGAAGTATAGTGCACCTTACGAACGAGAACTTAAATCACAAGCGCGGCTAAAATGGGGTAGCGGCGAACTAACTCTCACCGGGGGTGGTTTCGAAGTGAAGCCGTCGCTGGAGAAGAGCTTCAGCCGAGAAAACGACAGCACACGGCCGTTCCACGAGGAACCGGGATGCGGTGAATCCGGGTGGGAATACTGGCCAACTGCAGAAGTCCAAGGACGTGCCTCGTACTTCACCACAAACAAACGCAGAAACGCAAAGAAAGACGCCTCTCTCTGGAGGCGGTGAAAAGGCCGACGACGGTAGCGTCTCGGTCGCACTGACCGCATTCGCTCCCAGTGGAATCCGTGAAGGTGAGCCAGGCAGTGTACTGCAAGTCGTCCACCAAGTTTGTAATCCGAAACGAAGGCGCTGGCTGCATGAACCTGCATGCGAGGGAGATGGTCGAGGCACGGTCATTTTTGACGAAAACCGTTGTCACGCGATGGTAGGCAAGCATGTGTCGAAACGAGCAGCTAAAACACGATGATTGCACGATGCCATGCTGTAAAAGACATGAACAGACAGCGATATGCGTGGGTCGTGCATATGTGCTTGATCCTAGTATCTGAATTACGCGCTGTTTGTAGGGACGAACATGGGCGACTGGATGAGCTTGCTCTCAACACTGCTGAATCGGTTTAAACTGCAGGGATACCTACGCAAAATGATACGGTGATTATCATACGCGTGAGAAATGCATAGCGTCCTGCGATTACTGTCAACTTTTTCTTTTTTATGCGAAGCATATTACGAGGGCTCAACCCAGCTCCTCAGGCGCGGCGGTGACCATGAAATCACGTGACACCGTGACGTCACGACAGGAGAAGTGGCTTTGGCTCAACTCTTGCAAGACGGGCTGGGTGGGAATCGAACCAGGGTCTCCGGAGTGTGGGACGGAGACGCTACCACTGAGCCACGAGTACAACGCTTCAAAGCGGTACAAAAGCGCCTCTAGTGAATGCGGTGTTGCCTTAGAAACGCGCTGTTTCTAAGGCGTGCGTCTCTTGCTCAGGCGCACATTTCGTTGCCGCGCCGAACGCTGCTTTGCTCGACGCTCACCGCGTCCAATGCGGGGCGCGTAGTCGCTGCCCTGTAGCCCATTGTCTTACACCCCTTGGCGGGTCGACGGGAACGCTGTCGCGTTCCACTCTTGAAGGCGAAGAAGTAATGCACGAGTTGTTTCTTCGTCTAGCCGAACCAAATATAGCCAAGCAACAGCAGTTCACCAGGCTAAACAGTGGTTCAACAACTAAAATAAAGGCTAGTATGATTCGCATCCTGGGCTTAACCTTACCTAAGCCACAGCCATTTTTTTCAGACCAGCATGTACACCACGACGTGGTATGTGAAGCTTCTCGGCAGGAACGCTAATGCATGCTCGGAACGCTCATGCCAACAACGGAAGGCAGGACGCTGCCCTGTGGAGTGCGAGGTCGCAACGCTTAAGGCGAACCGTTTAGAGTTCGTGCCCTTGCACGACGAGGGGGTATCCATATCGTCTTTCCGCATAACTGGTATCGCAATAATAAATGTTTTAAATGCGCCACGACGCTACGACTACGGCAAGCTCCGAAGAAGAAAGCGGCGTCCGCCCGAGCACTACAAGAACGCACGCAGCGTACGTTCCTTTCATCCGCTGCTCTGCGGTACGAGTCAGTACGCGCATACGATCCAGGATAGGCAGCGCCAACACCCATGCCGATCGAGCAGCCGACGGGGTGGTCCGAAAAAAACAAAACAAAAGAAACACTCGCCTGCCCTGTGTGTGTATCAGCAGTTCCATCCTAGGCAGCAGGAACTCGTGCTGGTTGACGAGCGTGACATGGGGAACCTTGGCCGGCAGACACGGAGCGATCGCGGGCTGCTGATCCGCGTCGCTCTTGGGAGGGAACTTTGGCCAACCGCTCCAGTCGTGAACTTCGTCCGGGTGGTCACTGGGAAGGTCCGCCGGGCGGACGACGTTCGGCTGAATCCAGATGCCCACCTGTGGCTCGCCCGCAGCGAAGGCGGCCCCGGCTGCGACGATGGAGACGGTCGGCGCCTCTTCGATGTCGATGTCCTCCGACTGGGACGCGCCGGCCTGCGCGACGTCGCTGCTTCCGCTGTCGCTGCTGGAACCGCTGCTACTGCTGCTGGTGCCGTCGTCGTCCCCGCTGCTGCTGTCGTCGCTGCTGCTGCTCGCCGACGGCTCGCAGTCGCCTCCCCTCAGCGTGGCGTAGCCGTTGCAAGCGCTCATCCGGCCGTCGTCGTCCCTGGGGAGACCGGCGTTGAGGCCAGCGCCAGCGGAGCCAGCAGCACGGCCCGACGACGCCATCCTCGAGGCACAAGCGGCGTTTGCGAAGTGCGTCGCAGCGAACGCGATTGCAGCTGGTCTGCGACTGTTCAGTAGCTGCCGTGCGCTGTGCAGTGACTCGTTGTATAGCGTGCTCGGAAAGTGTACCACTCGAGAAGGCTGACGCATGGCGTTTTTGATGATGATGATGATTATCACCCTGAAGTATTTAGCACATGCCCGCGCACAGGGATTGGCTTTCTCTGCCGTACGAGCGTGCCCAGGTTCTTGTCTACAATTTTCTCCTCTCCCTCGAACCGCAGGAAGCCTAAAAACTTGTGTCGGAGCTTCCTTTGTTGTCGCGATATTCTGGAGGAACATGCTTCCCTCCCCCCTCCCTTAATCAAATTAGAGAATGACTGGCACGAATCCAGGCTACAATAGCAATGGGCTTGGTCAACTTTTTTTTGGGGGGGGGGGGGGGGTAAGTGATAATGCACCAGAGGGTATTGTGCGATGTTTGAATGACTGGTTTTCTGGATATACCTGTCTTCGTCTTCGCTCGCAAACTGGCTCTTTTGCGCGAGGCGCGTGGCCTCGCGCTTTTCTTTTCGCGGGCACAAATGCACGCGATGCGACGAGCCACGAGTTCACGGGAGTTGGACCAAGCGTGTTCGACTAAGTCGCAGCGGCCGTGGTTCGACATACCAAATCGGCGGCCACGTTCTTTAAAAAAAAAGCTTGCACCCTTCGCGGCTCATCTTGGACCACAATAATCGTCATCTGTCTTGCGCACCTTTGCTTTTATGACGGTACGTTTAGTTTGCGGCATGCGCAGGCTCCGCCGCGATTTGAAGATTTGCGCTGGTTCCTGGAAAGAACCTGCAGGATGACGTCCACAATGGCATAGCATAGTGCAATGCGAGGAGGGGGGAGCAAACAAGTCTTCTCTCGTGCCGTCAGTGGTGTATCCAGAAAACATTCGTGGGGCCGCAACATTCGTATGGGGACGGATTGCCAGCGAAGCTGTTTAGGCTGCATACATTATGAAATCATACTTTCCTTTAACTGCACCACACTACGCCGATACAAGCGCCGCAACGGTCACCGTACCTCCCATGCGTGTGCCGCAACCGCTGCTGCAGCCGCGCCGGCACCTCCGGCGCACGTGACGTTATAACCACAGAAGGTCACGTGCCCAGGCGTTGTCGCCACGCACTGTCTCCCCTCTCCCCCAAAGGCTCGGCTGCGCGCGCGCATTCCTGTCCACGATACGGATGCAAGGAAATAATGTGAGGCGAACGAATGATTATACACATCCAAGTGACACGACATTTCACATGATTTAATCGATGTGCTGCATTTTATTGGGCGAATAAAAGAACGACACCTTCTATGTTTTTATTAGGTTATTTTACATATTCATTTACTTTTTAATATCACGGGAAAACACGCAATAGGTTTTGTTCTTGTCAAAATTCCTCCTATTTCTTTACCGATCTCTCGCGTGTGTTTATTTGATGCCACACCCCCAGTCCTATGTGTATAAGCTTCCTGTTATTTTTCTTTCAGTTATCTGTAATCCTCACTCGCACACCACTTTCTCCGTTATATTCTTCAGGAGATGTAAAGTACGGCCTATATTACCCTTTCTCATAACAGGCCAAAGTGCCAGTCATTCAAATAAATTGATTCATTTTTTGGCGTTTGTCCTGGATGTCGACATGATAGTACGGGATAGTTCGTGACGGCGCGTCTTGCTCTTTTTCCAATCGCGCTTTTTGTTTTGTCTCCGGTAATGCATAAACTGGTCTACCTAGCTGATAGCTAGGGTAATCTGTAAGATTCGTGCGCTATTTCCCGCTACCCGCATGCTCGTCACTGGACGCGCAGAAAGGCTGACTCATTCCGTTGTCAGCATGCCGCGATACGCCAAGTCATCGGTGGGTCGCGTCGCGTTCGGTCGCTCTCTGAATCGGGAATTCTTTTGTCTATTTCAGGCGTATCATACAGGCCTGATAGTTATTGGTAGGCGAACTGGTCGGCCTTACAAGAACAGATTCGAATCGTTCCAATTTCTTTTCGAGCTGTAGCGATAGCCTGCCAGCGACTTCCGATTCGTAGGTATATGTATGTTCACCAGATTGGCCATTCCATGGCGCCCGATATGAGGGATATCAGCATGTGATATCAGTATGAGGCACTCTTCATTACTGGACGCGCATCAATTGCCGTACATGTCGTGACGGATGTGCTCCCGAGACACGCATATATACGATGCTAAAACTATACCTGCAGCCCCTTATGTATACCTGGCCTTTATTATTCCTTTTTTTTCAAAATTAACTCAGAATCGATTACGAGAAACAGTCATTCACGGTATGAGCTCAGATGCACGTGAAACTGTGCAAAAGTAGCCTATAAGTTCATTCTTGCAGTCAGCCTGTGTGAAAACTGACACCAATTTGATTCACGATTATTGTTTTGTAACAGACTGTGTAAAGTACCTATGTAGCGCGTTTTGAATAGTGCCAGTTTAGATCAAAATCCACACACTCGGCGACCCGACTTGGTGAGAGGCTCATAGAAGAGCGGCATACACCAACTGGCACATACTCAGGGACACAAGTTGGCATCAAAAAGGTTCATTGAAGGTCAGCGCAGACCGAGTAGCACATACGCAGTGCTCCAAATGGGCGTCAAATAGGTTCACTGAATAGCGGTGCCTACCAAATGCCGCATCTATGCAGTGACCTATGTCGACGTCCACCCTGTTTGGACGTCCAGCCAGGTCGCTGCCCTCTGCCAAGAGCCACTTGCTCCAGGCGGCCCTGAGGTGAGGGAAACGCCGCAGCGCACCAGGAGCAGATGGTGTAACGCCACAAATGCTCTGCAACCTGGTCGCCAGCGAGCAACAGCGCCTGCTAGAGTACTTCAATGAGATCTGGCAGTCATGGCAGGTGCCAGAGGCATGGCAGACAGCCATTGTGGCACCCATCCTCAAGGCCAGAAAACCGGCTAGGGAACTGTCGTCCTATCGACCGGTCTCCACCTCCGCTGCCTGCAAGGTGATGAAGGTCATGGCCCTGGCACGACTGGACTGGGTGGCCCATGCTTGCGGCTTCCTGGCAGACTAACAGACGGGCTTCCAGCGGCGGCGGTGCACTGCGGACTCCATCGCTGACATGGTGTCCACCCTGGAGGACGCCAACGCCGGTGGGGACTTCGTGATGCTCTTGCTGATCGATGTACAGGGTGCCTTCGACAGCATCCCTCACGCAGTTTTCCAGAAGGGCCTGGACGTCCTCGGCATCTGTGGCAACCTGCGGGAGTTCCTTTTATCGTTCCTGCACAATCGCACCCTCAGGGTGCGTGTGGGTCAATTGAAGAGCACCCCCCGTCCAGTCGCTGCAAGTGTGCCACAAGGGTCAGTGGTGAGCACCTTCCTTTTCAACCTGGCCTTGGCACGGTTGCCTGCTTCCCTGCCGATCGACCCCCACTTCCCCGTGCAGTCCTCAATCTATATACGCAGATGACATCGTCCTATGGGTACGGGGACCACCCAAACCCATCCTCAAGACACGTGCAGCCCTACGGAGAGCCCTGGACACTGCGGCTGCCTACTTGTGCAGCATCGGCCTTACCATCTCGGCCAGGAAGACCGAGGCCTTGCTGCTGCATCCCAGAGCAGCAGCCCATCGCTCAGCTGCCCGGCTGCGCTTGGAGGGCGTCCAGATCTCATGGAGCAAGGCAGTCTCGTACCTTGGCTTGCGCATTGACCATCGGCTGACCTGGCTGCCGGCTACCAATGCCCTGTGCGCCCAGACGCTCCGGGTCCGCAAGGCGATCTCACAGCTCCTTGCCCGTGCACAGGGCTGTACCACCAGGTGGGCCCTGCAGCTCTTTGAAGCTGAAGCCACTTCACGGCTACTGTATGCCCCTCCCTCTTGTGGCTTTGCCCCCACCCCGCCTGCGGAAACTGGACCTGCAGCACCGCTCAAGAATACGGGTCTGTCTTGGCGTTCCCCGATCCTCACAAGTGGCCGCCACTCTTGCTGGGGCAGGTAACTGGGCCCTGTCACTACTCTTCCTGCAACAGGGGCTACGACACATTGATCACCTACACCGTGCCGCAGATCATCAAGCACTCCTGACCCGCCTACGCTCCCGGCCAGCATCACACATGGGACGGCTGTATGGCCTCTATAAGGAAGTCATAGGGGACACGCCTGCAAACGCCGTACAGCCTCGCCCACCACACTGACCACCAATCCCTACCTCGACGGAGCTACCAGGTGTCTTAAAGAACCGTTCCGCAACATGTGCCCTACAGCAGAAGGCAGCCTCTCTTCTCCAAGAGAAACTTGGGGACCACCTTCACATCTTCGTCGATGGATCCATGACACCGGAGACGGGCTCATCCACAGCAGCCTGCGTTGCACCGGCCATACCTTTTTCGACGAATGGCAGGGCGTATCCGACCGCCTAAATTTGGGATTGGTTTGAAACCACACAGCAAAACTTGCACGATTTGTTCGTTTCAAAACAAGCATGAACATGCGATCACGTTGGCAGATCCGCGTGGGCAGCGTGAGTAGCGCGGCCCATCAGTGTCGATTTGGACGGAAGGTGCCGGAAGAGGCGCTGACGATCACTGCTCGGACGCGCCGCCTGGACAGTGTGAGGAGCGTATAACCAAGATTTATTTGTGGACTGCTGAAGGGCGCTTCAAATGCCGTCAAACTTGCGAAAACTGTTTCTTTTTTTTTTAATCTCGCCGCTGATTTTCTTGATGAGAAGACACATTGCAAGGTGGTATGAAATAATTGTAATCAGGGCACTCATGAACTTTTGAACGACGCTTTCTTTGCCTCTTCCTTGGACTTTGCCACTGCTGCTGTCGCGTGCAACGCTTCGGTGGGCGATTCAGAGCGTGTGTATACTTGACAGGAGCGAATCAGGAGGAAAGGCGACGGAAGAAACTCACTTTCACGCCACCACATCTAATGGGCACAATGCCCTCTGGAGCTCCCTGGCCATCGCCACCTTAGCCGCTTGACAGCTGTAATTATCCGTGACTCCCCTCAAAAGCATTCCAGAAACTGCAGTGCTTCCTTTTCTACTAGTGTACTAGGCCAGAGGGGACGTTCGTAGAACTGTAGAGAGCAGTAGGAGAGAGAGAAGAGGAAGTTCACATATGAGATAGGGGGAAGAGTCGTGTGAAGGCAAGCAGCGACATTTTCATGGGGCGAGGAGGAAAGGGCCTGCGGCGAGCCTTTCTTCCTCTCTGTCTTGTGTGATCCGGCGCGGCGCTGCTTGAAAGCATTGCTGTCGCGTGCTGCAGAACGATTTCGAAATGTTTTAGATCGTACTTTGGGAAATTTAGGCAATGTACACCCGTGAGCAAAAGTACCACAAAGTCGGCGAAAAAACAGAATTTCATCGCAATTAACACGCATAAACGGAAACTGCCAAGTTTAGACTGCAATCTTTAATTTCAAGTTGCATTCGCAGACAGAGGAGAAGTTGAGTTTTTTCTCGCAATCTCTGGTCCATATACTTCTGCTCACAGGTATACGTTTACATAAGGTCGTCAGGAAATCCTTTCGGTGCATCGGTAACTAAAGTACGCGGAAATATCTCTCGGGAGTGCGAACATGTGACGCGCATTATTAGCCGCGGTGTGTGTATATGTTGTGAACTTCTTTGCGTATATCGGTTTCAATTTAACGAAGAGAGCCGGCGCCTATGTAATGCCAGTATAAAATGGTAAAGCTGCTCAATATCTGATCGCTTGGCGTAGGGACTAAACATAACAGCGCATGCTTGTGTACGGCCAACCTAAGGCAATCACGAAAAATCTAAGCGGCAGGCGCTATCAAATATTTTTGATGAACCGGCATCGTTCTCACGCATTTCAAGTCTAGTATGCTTGAAATCAGTATCTGTCTACGCTAGCCTCCTGCATGAAGCACATGGCGCTGCTCAACACATGTCGATCACTGCGGTTGGTAAACGAGCATGATACATATATAAGCTATGTGCTTCGACACTGCCTTTTTGCCCTGTAGAGCCATAATATCCGAGAGCATTTGTATAAAAAGAATGGGATGGCTATTATTGTGGACAAAATTTTCGTAATACGTACGATTGCATCGTAGAGAACGGAACGAACACAACCGAAAAAAAAAATTTGTTATCATCCTCTTTCTCGAAAAAGAAAACGGGCTAACGCCGCAGTACGACTTAGCCTAGCCACGCCGCACAACGTTTACAGATCTATATAAACGTAAGCGTTATATGGAACAAGGATATCTTTAATCCAGCACCTACCACTGCTTAGGATGCTGGCGATGTTCGTAAACGGTCGCTTTGCTGGACAAATATAGTTCACACTGTAAGGTATGCTGTTATTTCTAACCAAAACTATTTTAAGAATGGGTGGAAACCTCATCCATCGAACCAAGTTATCCTACAATCTAATCTGCAGTTAACAGTTTGAACGCTTCTCAAACCATAACAGCACAGCTCCTATCGCATAGCAGAACGGTACCCACGCTGTTACGATCGTCGCGTACGTTTCATTGCTCCTAAACCACAGCTTAGAACTAGAGGATAATACTGCAATAAGGTCACATTAGTAAATGGAACTTTCAGAAATACACAATTGATCTCCAAGGCTCACCGTAGGCTCAGACATGCGCGCACACATCGCGCTGCATTCTTCGTCGCCTCAATGCCAGCAGAAAGCCCTGCCATACCGACTTAGACCACTTCAGTACGTCTCACAAAACAGTTTTCCACGTAGGAGTCGCCACGTGACACAACATACGCACCACGCTATAGCGCGACAACATACACCATAAACCAGCGCCGAGCGTACAGCTGCCCTGCAAAACGGCGCGCTCGTCCAAGTCAGCATCCTGACTGCTCATAGATGGCGCCTCCACAGGGGTGAATCTCCGCATGGCTACCATTCTCTGTGTTCAAGCAGACACTCCATCGACGCTAGCGCCAAGATCCCCATCAGTTACGCCCCTAACATCAGGGCGATCGCAATAGCAAAATGGCGGCGCACACGATTATTTACGTTGTCATGGTAACAGGAACAGCAGCCACGCGGCGCCACCTCACCCTACCGCTTTGTCTCTTTTTTTATTATGCCGACCCGCTCCGCTCACTTTTTTGGTAGTGACTACAGTGACGGGGCCCGGCACTTTAACATCTGCACTACAGTGACGGGTCCCGGTACTTTAACAACCACGCTACGGTGACGGGGCCCGTCGCTTTAACAACAAGACTATACCGACAGGGCCGTCACTATAACGATGTCGGTATTGGGGGCGAGGACGACTTACGGAGTCGCCATCTGTCGGAAGCGCCTCACATGCGTCGGCGTTAAACATACTACGTGGCAGCCCTCCTGAACAATTTTGCAAGTAATCTCGATATGGCAGTATTTTGCCTTTAAAATAATCATGTTGGACAAACAGAAAGCACAGAATGGTTTACAAACGCTATTTGCCTACTAGGTACAGTGAGCTGGGACACTGCGAGCGGTCGCCGCGATCGATTCCACCGAACCGGTTTGCGTGAAACGTAAGCAATCGCTGAGAAAACTATGTGAAATATGTGCTTATAGTGGGATGGCTGTCTGTGTAACTAAATGTAGCATAACAGAATGAAGTTGCAATGCAGCGATCGCACGGGTTCGCGGTGACCGACTTCGCGTCTGCATGCATATCCTCGCGCAATGTTTCGCTTTCGCTCCGATCACGTTTTCGCATTGTGCGCTGAGCTTTATGCCGCAGCATATATGAGCATCTGACAGTACGCAAGCAACCATTGTTGCATGGACACTATCGGAGCTGTTCAAAAATAATTCCGTTATAGCTATGGTCTACGACGCCTACTTGTGATGTTCCATCGCGATGATTCAGTCTTAATTTTTTTTTCTTTTCTTCTAAAGTCTTGGAAGCTTCAATATCATTATTTCTCAAATTTCATCGAACTGCATGTTTATCAATCTTCTAAGCGAGCAATTACCCGCTGCTTCTTTTTCTTAATTCAGTAGAATATTCATTGTCTGGTGCTACACAAGCAGGAACATGCGCCATGCCTTTTTTAATGTGTTTTTACCATTCTCCTTCCATTAGAGTGAACTTTCTTTCTTTATTATAATCATCATAGGTGTTACAGTGCATACGCAAAAGATTGTACATTCGTGGACAAGTACCCATTGCGGTCGTTCGATCCGTATGTGTGCAATCAATGTATTCCGTTGCTGCACGGAAGTTGCTGACATCGTGAAATTCACGTGGTGTTGTGGACAGTACACTGGAATAAAATACCGCGGTCCATGAAGTGCTCGGCATCCCCATAGGCGCCAGCACCGAGAAGCTCATGCAGCTGGGGGTCCACAACACCTTCGATGAGGTTGGGTCACAGAAGTTAGTCCAGGTTGTCAGGCTCGCTTCCTCGAGCTCCTGCGGGGAGGCGGATCCTGGAGGCGCTGGACTTTAACCCGTCAGGGAAAGGCGGTGCGTGCTCGATGCGTGGTCGCGGGAGGCCGTCACGGTCTCGCCGTTCCCGCGCAACGTGCACCCGCAACGCAATGTATAGGTACACGCCGGGCCGGGCGGCCGCGCATCTCGGATCCGTCGCCGACGATCCACGATCGGTCGCGTTCGTCGACGTCGCCCAGTACGGTTCGACCGACCGGTTCGCGGCGGCCGTGGTGGATCACAGGGGCAACCTAACGTCGCGTCCGTGCGGGGCAGGTGTCCGGATTGCGGAGATCTATTCTGCACTTAGAACACATGCTCTGACGGTGTCCCTCATTACGGGACCACGGTCATCTCACCACGGAAGAAGAGTGGGAGGAGGCGGTCAGGCACGGCCTGCCCGTCCCAACGTCGGAACGGCTCGCGGCGGCCCCCTCCCTCATAAGGGGGTTTCGGAGTTGCTCCTCAGGACCTTAATAAAGTTCACTGCCTGCCGTGAAGTGCTCGAAGTTGTTTGCATAGAATGTTTGAAAGAACTGCAGGGCAGAGGTTAAAGCGCCGGGCCCCGTCACATTAGTGTATATGTTAAAGTACCGGGGCCCGTCACTGTAGTACAGATGTTAAAGCGCCGGGCCCCGTCACATTAGTGCATATGTTAAAGTACCGGGCCCCGTCACTGCTGTAGTACAGATGTTAAAGTGCCGGGCCCCGTCACTGTAGTCACTACCTACTTTTTTGCCTGTACGCCAAACATTCTGTTTTTTTTTATTTCTTGTCGCGCGCACTACCACGCACCACGAGCCAGCTTGCAAGCAATGCCAATGGGCGCGCTACGCCGCGCATTGGCATTGCTTGCGAGCTGGTGCGTGCTGCACCGTGGGCTATGCGATGACGCGTGCACAGTCTTGCCCATACTTACACCAGCACATGCCGGGACCTAAAGGAATTTCACTTCCAACACAACAGATTTTTGGTCTCGCTTTATTGGCTTCGTTTCCGAAAACAAATCTTTTTCTTATAACGTGGTGTGATACACGCTCAAAAAATGAACAAATGTGAAAGGTGCATGAGTACTAAACACAAAAGTTCACAGACAGTGAAATAACAAAAAGAACGCTAGAAAACCTGAAGGCCGTTTGATGTACACACACATACAAAAAAAAAGAAGAAGATTTTTATATAGCGCCCTGAAGACCAAAATGTAGACCATCTTCTGATATATGCACTAAGATATTGCACAAAACTGGACGACGTCTATGACGTTAGTCATGACAACTAAAGGAAGGGAAAACTCACTGGTAATGGCAAAAACAATGACACGCCAAATACCTAAAAAATAGAATCAAATGAAGATTGATTGACAGCCATACCAAAAAAACAAGAGCTTATAAACATGCACGAAAGTATATGAAATGCGTGACATGTTCATTACTACTGAACAAAATGAAAAAAAACATGGCAGAACGAAAATAACATTGTACTAAAAACTGAAATACACATTATCGCATTATTGTGCACTTGTCCACAACATGAGGAACGGTGGCAAGGGGAACAGAAGGTAGTCGGTTTTTGCAGCAGCACATAGAAAACATTCGCAGAAAGGCCCATTCCTCAATCAAAGACCAGGTAAAATAAGCCAACAACACTTTTTTTCACCCCGAATGCAATGTTTAGCTCTAAAATTACGTCACTTAAGGCACTAAGTCGTACCTACTGGGCACTCTTTCGTATAATAAACACGAACTGAAAAAAATCTGCAATTAGGACACTTGCAATGCTCATGCCTTCCAGAAGAAAAAAAAAAGCGTACCATGCCTACACATGAAGGCTGTTCCCGCTGTTTTCCCATCGGCGATTACTGAGATAATACCTAAACACGAAGAGTAATGTTTGAGCTGTTAGTGCGTTTGTAGAACGCGATACGCAGAAAATGCCCTGAGGGCGGAATGGAAAACTAAGTTACTGAAGTTGCAGAATGAGAGTTGGCCCAGAAAAACAAGTCATAGACCTTTGTACAATGAGGAGGAACATCTATTTGTCAGCTTTCTCTACCGGTAAGGGGGAAGTGTAGCCCAATCAAGGCCCAACGACGCCCGGAGGCTCATAGAGCCCACACATGGACAAAGCTGATTTCGTGTACATGCGCCTTCTGGTGTCCTTGGGTCTGCGCGCTCACATGTCTTTAGGCGCCCGAAACAACCTTGGACGGCTTTTTTCTTTTTTTTTAGGTATTCCGACTGCCTTCTGCTCTCCTTGCCACTGTTACTCAAGTTGTGGCCAAGTACAAAGTAATGTGATAATATGTATTTCAGTTTTTAGTACAATGTTATTTTTTGTTCTGCCATGTCTTTTTCATTTTGTTAAGTAGTAATGAACATGTCAGGCATTTCATATACTTTCGTGCAGGTTTATAAGCGAGCTCTTTTTTTTTGGTATGGCTGTCAATCAAACAATGTTATCATTTTAGTCTATTTTTAGGTATTTTGCGTGTCATTGTTTTTGCCTTTACCAATGAGTTTTCCCTTTCTATAGTTGTCGTGACTATGTCATACATGTCCAGTTTTGCGCAATATCTTAGTGCATATATTAAACGATCGTCTACATTTCGGTCTCGAGGACACTATATAAAAATCTTGTTTTTTTATGTGTGTGTGTACATGAAACGGCCTTCGCGCTTTCTCTTGCTTTTTTTGTTACTTCACCGTCTGGGAACCTTTGTGCTTAGTACTCTTGTATATGTCATGCATCTTTCACTGTTGCTCATTTTTTGAGCGTGTATCACACCACGTTATAAGAAAAAACTGTTTTCGGAAACGAAGTCAATAAAGCGAGACAATTGATCGGTTGTGTTGAAAATGGAATTTTTTCCTGTCCCGGCACATACTGGTAAATATAAGTATGGGCAAGACTGCGTCCGTGTCAGCGCATAGCCCACGGCGCACCACACGCCAGCTTGCAAGCAATCTCTATGCGCGGCGAAGCGCGCGAATTGCTTGCGAGCTAGCGCGTGGTACGCCGTAGCGCGCGATAAAAAAAAATGTGCCACGTATACAGGAAAAAAAAAAAAAGTAAGCGGCGCGCGCGGCATGGGGCCAAGAGAGCAGAGCGCTTCGGCATAATAAAAAAACAAAAACAAAAGAAAACGTTTGCGATAGGAGGCGCCGCGCGGCTGCTGTTCCTGTTGCCATGACAACGTAAACAATCCTGTGCGTCGCCATTTTCCTTCTGCGTCGCCCTGCGGTTAGGGCCGTAACTGAAGGGGACCTTGGCGCTAGCGTCAAAACAGCGTCTGCTCGAAAACAGCCAATGGCAGCCATGCGGAGATTCACCCCCCTGCTCGATCTGGCAGAATCTTCAGGCAGACTAGCAACCGGCAACTCCGGGTGAATGCCTATCCGTCTTCTGTCACGCATTCCACGGCCGCCTTCGCACCTTGCCCGAACGCTTGACGCGTAGTAGTCTTCAGACGACGACCTGCTCCAGCTATTAGGGCGGCGAAAAGACGCCTCATCGAACGTTGTCCAGAAACTATCGGCTGAACAAACGTTCACAGCGGCGCAAGAAGACCACAGAGAGAGACACGCAGCGCACACAGGAGCGAATAACCTGTCGGACACGCGAGAATCGTCACCCAAACGGCGCCAGACCAATAGGAGCGAGGTGCGCAGGGGGCGTGCGTGTTTGGCAAATCAGCTGCACGGGCGCATCCTTCTAAAAGGACGCGTCAGCGTCGGTTCCTCCTCCCATACGCCCTTTTGAACCGGCGCAAAATACATACAAAGAAAGCGGCTTCCAAAGAAGCTCAAAATGGCGCCCGCCGGCCACCGCGTTCGCAAATGAGGACGGCGCGAAATTCGAACACTCTTGGCAATTTTTTGCTCCTTCCGCGGCCACCCTGGCCCGTATAAGGGCGTTTTTTTTTATTATTATTACTTTCCGAATAAATTTAGGTTCTAGGTTTCGCGGAGGGATTCTCGAATGTGTAAACGTTGCGAAAATACAGTTTTCGGAAAATCAACTTTTTTTGCAATTTTTTGTCATATCGAGACCCGTGTCTCCCCTTAAGCGTGCACATATTAAAGTGGTTTGACTGTGTATAGTATGGTCTACTCTTGTTATGGAGAACTCCTAATTACTACACAGTCACTGAGTACAGCTCAGTGCTAATACACAAAGGTCCAGAACATTTCTTTAGCGGTAGGATTTCTGTTGAATGCAATCAAGTGCTTCTTTTCCTCTGAAACTAACATATTATTGACCTTCTGTCTCAATGAATACAAACGAGATTCTCAGTAGAATAGTGGACCAGTGTTTTGTGGCAATTTAATTCATTGCACAGAAAGTTTTGCTTTCCAGTATAATACGGAAGGGTCCCAATCTACGTCAATGATCAAACAGCCATGCATCACGTGACTCTCCCCGCGCATAGCCCGCACAGCCAGCGTTGACGGTCAAGAACATGCGCTGTCTACACTCTCATTGGCAGGTTTAGGGTTATTCGCCACCTTCCAAAGGTTTTGAACCTGGAGAGTCGCAGGTTGCTCCCCTTCTCTTCTGTTCGTAAATGTATGCAACTGGCCCTTGACACTCGTTCTTGCAGCGTAAATCCAGAGCTGTAGTCTTGTGACGAGTTGCTCATGGTTACGAAAAGAGACCGTGTGTCAGAAACGGCATCAGGAACGAGAGGCCACCGTATGGTGTGTCGCAAGCAAAGGGGTGTCCGTGAAGAACTTTGTTGCCATGCAATGCACTCACTCGCCTTTCTTTCTGAGGAAGTTTGTTGCCTTTCTGAATGTCGTGCAGCTGCTGCAAAGAGATCTGCGTGCATTCAACACCGAATAGTAACTTTTCTAGAGGGCACTGTCACTGTGTGTGTACTAAGGTCCCCTAGTGTGTACTAATGCCCCTAAATAAAATACAGGTAGCGCCATCTCTTCTCTGCTCCTCCTGCGCCAACGTTGGCTCTACCTAGCCTAACTATAGGAGATGCTCTCCAAATCAAACGCTGTCACTACGTGTCGTTTGTGCTTTTGAGGTGGTATTTTGATGGGAACTATTTTGCGGTATATCGTGACTGGCTGCTGAAACATCAAGAAAGGCCGTCTTAATATCGCTGCTCTTGGTTTCCTTTACTTATTCGTCCTGCCTCTCTCGTTTCAGTGCAAACAAAGCAGCGAGAACACGGCGTTTCAGCTGCGTCTCAGCAACGAAGCACTCGGCCGCTTTCGTAGATCGCTTTCCAAGACACGCGCCCGTGCGTGTAAGCATAAAGCTAATGTGAACAGAAAGCTCGAACCGCTATCAGCGGTCGGCATTTCGGCATCGCTGATCGCTTTCAACTTATGGTCGCCGCGCTGTCACTACATCGTTAAGTACGGCGATTAACTGAAATGGTGCTGTTCGCATATATACACTGAGGCCAAACAACGCGATGACTGAATCGATGAAAAGCATGTGTGTTTCAAAGCGACCTGATTTAAGTCGGGCGCAAAAGTTGCAAACAAACGCAGTTCGAACATGCGGCACTTAAGATAGCGAAAAACTAACGAATTCGCATACAAGTGGCAGCATATGAGATTAGTGATGAGCGGAGAATCGCTCACACAGCCGGGACGATTGCGTTGGGTTGAAATTAACTCGTCTGATTCTTCGAAGGCCTTCCTATGTGCCGCGTGTTGTGCCGGGTCTCGCTTCGCAGGTGAATGAATGAATGAATGAATGAATAAAGCCTTTACTTTAAAAAGGGGGAGGGCTCTAGGCCGCTGATGGGGATTAGGAGGGAAGGGAATGTGGGTTCCCAGACTGTTGGCTGAAGCACATCTTCATCTCAGTCTTGGATCTTCCGCTTTATGCAGACTCAGGTGACTGTTCAGTTCCGCGCTCTCACATGAGCTGATAGACCCCTTCTATACACTACTCGAAACCGGCCACTTTGTCAGCCATATGTCGCAACGGCTTTCTGTGCTTCAGGGTTAGTTTGTATTGCAATTCCTATAGTGTACACTAGGAATTGCAATGCAGCATTTACTACACGGAGACATTAGAACGTTCTAATGTCTCCGTGTAGTAAATGCTGAATTTTGGATCTCCCTTGTGAAAAAAGCTGCACAGCTCCAAATGAGGTGTTGCAAGTCTGCTCTGCATGACTCCTGGCGATGTGTGCATCGGGTAAAAGTCTTCGCAATCGTAGCTTGTCTGGGTTGGTGCCATTTCTCAAGTATGTGTGGTGTGTATGCAGCATTCGCCATAACCTTATTCAAAAGAACCTCTTCCGTGCGAGTAAGCCCGCCCTTGTCGTCAAACACATGTACTGGTGTAGCTTCTAATAATCTCCGTTTACTGTCTGCTTTTATTTTAGTACGAATATAATGCATCAGTGCTCTGCTAAGAGAGCCTTCGGCGAATATCTTTATGCATGTTTGGATTTTGGTCCGCGGGGTTTGGCGAGGGAATGGAGTGTGGGGAGCTGTACGCGTAATCAAGCCAACCCGCTTGCGCGGCAGCTGCCTGAGCGGCTGCGTTTCCCCCATCCGTGCCGGTGTGCTCCGGTGTCCATAGGATTTCAACATATGAAATCCGGAAGAGTCGCTTGCCGTCAGTTCCACGTGTGGTGCACCCGACAGCAGAGCAAGGCGGGATCGCGAAGACAGAACTACACTATTAAAGCACAGAGGAGACGCGAAACGAGGCGTCGGCATAAAGGCCCTCATTGCGTCATGCGTACGCCGCTCGCAATGTTTGTCACCGCTATGCCGATAGACGCAAAAACAAGCAATAAAAAAAACGCGTGACTGCGTTCGGCATAGAATTTCTCACTACATCACCTAGAGGGAAATCTGGCGCTGCTGCGTTGCATGGGAATGCCGGTATCTTGTGACTTCAGATGGGCATCGTTCTCGGAGAGACAGGGCACCTTGAAGACGCACTTGGCAAGTACCGTTCCGTCTGTCACAATGATTCATTTTCTACTAAAACAGCACGTGAAAAGCTGTTTTAGCTTAATTATTACGCGAATACATGTTTTGTTTAACTCTGAGAACTTCTTATTGCGTGTAGGACTATATGTTACGTGAAGAGTATCAGTGGGCAGCGAAAGTTGGAGGACGGATGACAAGGTTCGCGCTCGCTTTGAAACAGTTGGTCGTCGGTTCTTGCCTTTCTTCACTTGGTCATGCATTGTATATACGTGAGTAAATATGTAATATGCGTGAATGGAAAGATTTCTTGAAGATTTTACTTTGAGAACGCGTTATTTATGTAGCGATAGCCTTGTTTTAGACGAAGCCTCTTACAACACCAGCCAACACGAGCCTCGCAGACACATATACCGTCATTCCCATGACGGCACGGTGCCCCCTTAAGAAACTCCCATAGACGGTGGCGCCAGATTTCCCTCTAGGTGTTATAGTGAGAAACTCAATGGCGTTCGGCCTATGGGACGACCGAGCGTCGACGGGAAGCACAGGGAACGAGAATGGAGGCAATCTTCAAAGGATAGCTCTACCTTTACTTTATTTAGGCGCCTTAGTGTCTACCTCTTCAATGGAATCTGTGACTTGCATGTTGGAAAATTTTCAGGATATTCTTCGGGGGGGGGGAGGGGGGTCCCAATCCAAGGTAACGTTTCTATGCAAATGAGGGGAGGGGGGAGGTTGTACCTTTAGTAACAGAAATGTGAATAAGGCCCACCATTCGCCATACAGACGCGTAAACCCGCAAAAGATAAATGAAATAAGGTTTATCTTGCGGGCACGCATGTAAGATACACCTCTCCTTTACTTGGTGAACAAGGCACCACGTCAAATGAGCTCACGCAGAAAAGAAGCGTAATTTAACGATTACTGTAGTAGAATACACCTTAAAAGAACAGCAGTTGGCAACCAAGGCACACGGACCGCGCGGGGTTTTGTTACTCTGCCAGCCAACCAGCGAAGCAAATAAAATCGTCGTGGTGTGGCCTTTTCAATATGGCGTCGAACTTGATATCTCCGCGGAGAGTCTGCTTTTTTTGAAGAGCCTTTTCATCGGCGGAAGCAATGAAGTGTGCAACAGACATGGACCAAATGTATAGAGCCTGAGCATTTCACTCATCAAAAGTCTGCGGTAGTATTCATTTCGCTGCTGAACCGGTTTTACTCATGAAACATCGCTTCCGATTGAAGTTAAACTTGACAACAAATAGTTGAAGCGAAGCAAGCATTTTCTTTCAGTTCAATGAAGAATTAGGTACTTGCCATTGCACTATAAAAGACGAGGGAAAACATATAAAATTACGACGTGCTAATAATTACTTTTTTTGTAGTTACCGCCTTATTTGCTTAACAGTAAAAGTTTGAAGTAGCAATTATTTCCAGCCTCGCGGAGGAACCGTGGCTGGCGGTTATGAAGGCGTGGGCGAAATTCCGTGCAGACTTAAGTTGCATCCGCCTATAGTCGTGTTTTTTAATCAGCTCTGGAAGAATTATACCGAAACATTTACTTGCGGAACAATCACAATTCTTTTGGATCCCATGTTTACTGATCTACCAAGTTAAGCACCAAAACCGACTCATATTGTTATTTGGGAAGTTGTATAACGATGCGTGGCCACCAGTCCCATACAGCACAGGACGCGGCGGTTTTAAACGCACTTAACCCAACGCGGAAGGTAAGAAAGAACACCCACATAAGCACAGCACAGAAGTGGCTATGCATGTCAGGCGGCTCGACTTATGCCTGTAGTAGCGTGACTCCACACAGACTGAATTATTATCACTTCCGGCGCTGATTTCTTTACTTCCTTTTTAAATAAATAGATGTTGATCAATAACTATTTTATTAAACTATTGTTAAATTTGTTACTTTTCGCTTTTCCTTCATGTTTGGCGGTTGCCTTGTCTCTCTGCCTTAGTATAACACTTCATTTCTCAACTCTTTGCGACTCCTGTTTCCAGTTTCCTTTGCACAAAAAGTGCTGTACAATTAGGGAAAACCAGACTAGGTAACGGCTGACAGTCATATTACTTATAGGGTTAAGGGTTATTGCATGGTTTTATGATGGACGCTGCCTCGCATTATATTATTTCCCATTTAATCTAACCCATATCGCGGGTATACGGTTTTGAGGGTCTGCAAGCGTCGCGGCGAGTAGTCGCTCGAGGAAATAATGAAGCGAAAGGAAAAGTTAAGCGCAGCTGGTGTTTTCTCCCGCTGCAATTTGTTTCACGAGCATACAGACCAACTGACCACGAACCGAATCCCTTTCCTGGTCCCTGGATCAGTTAAAACAAAGAAGGTTGAACTAACGAAGCAACAGCGATACGCGTGGCCGTTCAATAGATGGTGACAACTGAACGCTTCATGAGTCAATCGCGCGGGCACCCATTCGATGACAAAGCTGGTCTTCGCACCCCAGGAGATGCGGATAACTATCGCTATCCAAAAGGAGTGAAAAAGGCAGCAAAATGTTGACCGCCTATTAGCTGTCAAGTCTCACGTTTGATCTCGCGGAGCTTTAGTAATGTGAGTCAGGAGTGGTGGCACTGGCGGTGCGCTGATAGCGGGGAGGGGGGGGGGGGGGGCACGGGTACGTGCCTGCATTCTGTGTTTAATGGACTTTATCTGAGGCATGCAAGGGTACTAGGGTGCTGTTATTTATCTGCGGAGAGTGGTTCCACTATGTTTTCTTTCTTTTCAGGGCGACAACTGACCTGCAGCATCGCCATGCGTGCAGCAGGTCTATTTTTCTATTCCTCAGTAACCACACCACCATTACATTGTTTGTCCTGGTTGCACTGTAAAATATCATTCAACAAGGAAAAAAAAGAAAAGGGGCCTGTTTGTACTCACAAAAAAATATTTCTTTATTGCTGTTATTACAAAAACAGCCTTGAGAACTTCACTTAGCGTGCCTGTCTTGTACCCCTGTTGATTGGACGCCTGAGAATAAAAGAAAAAAAAAATTAGGATAACAATAATATTCTGAGCGCGGTTTCAACAGGTGTAGAAATAAAACAGAAAGAGAGAGAAAAGGACAGTGAAATATAGAGGTTTGCAAAAGAAACAGCCAGCATGCAAAGCACAATACCCACCTAGTAATGCTACTGGTGACGGCAATGAAGCGGTCACCAACAGATTGCCGGAAGACCGATGCGCTGATGATGTGTCCGTAATCGTCCACAATCCCGACATTCACTTGGATCCGGTAAGTGTGGTAACACCTCAGAGTGATCTGCAAGACAAAGGAGGGCAGTTTCTGGTGTTGAGCTTTTAGATTGGAGTGCGGAAGGGAACGCCTTGGTCTAGGGAACAGACTGCATGCTTATTTTTTTTAATCATATGAAACATATTTACATACAAATTGACTCGCCGTCCCAGCTTTGCAAAAGTGTATGACCAGTGAAGCTGTTGAAAACCACCACTGCAACTACTGAGGGGGTTATGCGACACTTTATTGCTTTAGAATAATGGTAAGTGTGTCAGCACGCTGCCCCTTATAGCGGTGCTGCAACAACATTGAAATCATTTGTTGGTCTGGTTCTTTTAAATGGAAAAGGCAGGAACGTCGCTCCCCACGTCGCATGCGGCCATCTCTGTGGCAGCTTGCACAGCAAAATTCTTTATCGGGAAATGTATGCAGGTAGCGCTGCGTGCTTTGCATTGTTGTACAATACAATGTAAGCCCAGTTTACCGGTAAAAATAAATAAATAGACCTGAGCAGGACACCGTCGTACCCCATGACTTGATTTTAAGCTGGTGCAGAAACTTCAGTTGAAATTTAAAGGAACACCGCACTCTACAGCAACGGGACTGCTCCACTAGGCCGATCTAACACTCTAGACAAAAATCTAAGCGGCTCGACATTTTAGAATTTCACAATGCGCTAAATATTTCTGTCAGACCGCCTTTTAAATGATATAGTCAACAGGCGTTCAAGTCCTACAAGTATCAGTCGTTAATGTATATATCGACGCTGCAAAATACAAGAAGAATGTGTATGTGGCAAGCCGAAGTATGCTGCGGAGCTGTCGGCGAGCCCCGGCAACTACGCGCTCTGTTCCGCTAAGCTGACCGTTGACAACGAAAACAAGGAATCGATGGCTGTCAACTACTGATGACATATCAGTTTGTCATAATTATGAGAGCGCTATTAGCGTTCCAATTCAGTGACGAAGGTTGCCCGTCCAGGAAGACTAAAAGGAATGCGGGTTTCTTTCCCGGCTTGCACTATCTGAATGCTGCTTGAATGTCCCGCGGATGTCTACGGTGGCCTCCGTAGTGACTTCACGGAAATACATGAATTCGTAATCAACAGCGATCTGGCTCCCAAGTCTTTACAGCTCCTTATCCCTCTGTGATACGAATTTCATCACTGATGTGAAAAATTCATACTTGGTGCATTTCTATTAGAAAAGACAGTGAAAGAAGTATGACTATAGTCAACTGCTTTCGGCAACATATCAAAGGTTTATCACGAATTGCACGCAAATTAAAGCGCGGGAGGGACAGTGTATTCCTTGGAACTTTTGAATTCAGAGGCGTAAACGATGAGAATTATCCCCACAGAATATTCGATGGCCACTAAACTTGTGCAACTCCAGAAGACTGCTATGCATTACACACCATGCTCCATATAGGCGCTACACAGAGGCGACACATGGACATTTGCGAAATATTAGGGGCACCACGCTTATCTACGGTCCTCAGTTGAGGAGATATGTAAGTTGTCAGACACTAAGAGTTCTAAGATGAGCGAATATTTCTTGTAAAGCGTTACGATATCTGCACGAATCATCCTGCCAGAGGTTTAAAGTCGGCCGCCCGTCTTTAAAAGCAAATAAGTTTAAAGCGGTAATATATTCTCTCAAAACTTTACTTTCACCGTATTAGATTGGTTTATATAGGAGAAAATATGTTTGATGTTTCCCTTTTTGAACGTCGCGCCGGAGCCCCTGCACTCGGTGACGTCACGAATTTCAAAATATTTTTCCACGTTTCGGCCGCTGCGGTTAACTAAATGATGTTGAAACTCCTGAAGTTCATTTTTTGGCTGTTCTACAATATAATGCTCAAGCTTAACCGATAAAATCTAGGCCAAGCAGATGAAGTCAAAATTCATTTTTAAATTCAAATCTGGTTAGGAAAGTACAATGCGTTGTTGACACCGGTTTTGCTCTTTGGCGTCTTTTCGGGTCCCCTCGCATGACACGGTTTTTCTTTTAAATTACGGAAACGCAATTTTCTAATGCAGCTCAGATTTTTTTATCGTTGGTGTGCCTTTAAAATCTCTCCGAAGTAATTTTTGTGCAACCGCAATCAGTCGGTAGGGCAAATCATCATTGCGATCGCCAAGAGGCAAATTCAAGTGCGCGGCGTAACGCGCCTAATATTAGGTTTTATTCATCTGCATCGCAGAATTCACTCCCACTCTACGTGGAATGAGTGAGCGATGTCACTCATTCGAGAGATCGAGATCTGACTGGCTTTCCACACGGGGTCATCGAGAGCGCTTGGAGCAATGCCGACTTGCTTTAGGGTATTTTCAATTGGACACGTATACACACTAATTTGTGCGCCTTCTAAAAGAAATGCACAAATGCAATATATGTAGAGGTTTCTTTAAAACAGTAGCGCGCTTCTACCTGAAAAGGACGAGGATCGATAGTCTGCTACAGCTTGCGAAGAAAGCAGTTGCGACACTGAACTCTAGCGGGAAAGTGTTCTGTACCACAGGCGGGACTCTTATCGGTTCCACGAAAATCGCATCGGAGACCCTTCTTTCTACAGTGGTAAGCTTATTACGAATCCCAAGATGAATGATACGTTGAAAGGGGTTGAAAACTGCCCGGATTGTGTTGTGAGATGTTGGAAATGAAATTACGATGATTTCTAGAGATGGAAGCCAGCACACCGTTCGCGATTTCAGAAGGAATTACAATTTTAAATTGGGAAAAAAATGTCTAAAACCATTGAGTGGCATAAATACTGGGGACGCTTCAGCGGCGGTTACTCCGTGCACGGACGTCTGTATATACAGATAGACCGTTTCACGTCAACGCGCTGTGGAAAATGGCGCCAGAATATGCGAAAGAGACACAGAATAAACAGAATATGCACAGAATAAACAGAATAAACAGACACAGAATAAACAGAATATGCGAAAGAGACACAGTTTACTGAAATCGACAAAAGTAAGTATTTGGTCCTTGAAACAAGATAATTAAATATATGTCACGCCATGGTCCTTGCTCGTTATCTTTCAGGGATCCATGCGTTAGGTGCAAGGAGGCGTTGCAAGTAACAAGGTAACTATCACACAAGCTTCGAGAAATAGACGTAGGTTCTGTGCACGATTCAACTTAGCTAGGTAAAACCCAGGGCCTTCTGACTACGGTGTTAGTGCAAAGCGTACGCTTCTTCAAACTCGCTAAGTATTGTGCACCTTACGAACGGCGACCTAACTAGCAATCGCGACTAAAATGGGGAAGCGGCGAACGAACTCTTACCGGAGGCGGGTTCCGGATCTTTTTCTTGATGGAGAAGAGCTTGAGCTTGGAAAACGACAGCACGCGGCCGTTCAACCAGGAACCGGGCCGCGGTGAATCCGGGTGGCAGTACTGACCAACTGCGAAAGTACAAGGATACACATTAGGGCTTATATTCACTTCGCCACAAATAGACGAACACAAAAACGTAAGGAAAAGCGCCTCTGTCGGGAGGCGGCAATAAGGCTGACGACGGTAGCGTCTGCATGGCTCACACTCACCGCATTGGCGCCCAGTGGAATCCGTGAAGGTTAGCCACGCCTTGTACTGCCACTCATCCACCAAGTTTGTAATCCGGAATTCAGGCGCTGGCCTCATGAATCTGCATGCGAGGTACGAGGCACGGTCATTCTTCACGAACCGTTGCCACGCGATGCGTACGCAAGCACGTGTCGAAACGAGCAGCGCAAACATGATGATTGCACGATGCCACAGTGAGAAAGACATGAACAGACAGCAATATACGTGGTTCGCCGCATAGGTGCTTGTTCCTAGTATCTGAATTACGCGCTGCCTGTAGGCACGAACATGCGCGACTCAAACAGCTTGCTCTCAGCACTGCTGAATCGGTTTAAACTGGAGGGATGCCTTCGCAAAATGAGTGATTATTGTTCCCGTCATTACTGTCCACTGTTTCTTTTTTCAGACCAGCATGCACACAACGATGTGGCATGTGAGGCTTCTCGGCAGGAACGCTCATGCGTGGTCGTAACGCTCATGCCAACAACGGAAGCCAGCACGCTGCCCTGTGGAGTGTGATATTGCAACGCTTCTGAAAGCGAACCGTTTTGAGATCGCCCCCGTGCACTATACTGCGCGAAAACACGTCGGCTGTAAAAAACACTCGCCTGCCCCGTGTGTGTATCCGCAGTTCCGTCCTACGCAGCAGGAAGTCGTGCTGGTTGACGAGGGTGACACGGGGAAGCATGGCCGGCAGTCTGTCCAGGATCGCCCGCTGTGGATCCGCCTTCTTCGTGGGAGGGAACTGGGGCCAAGCGCTCCAGTCGTGAACTTGGTCCGGGTGGTCACTAGGAAAGACCGCCGGACGGACGAGGTTCGGCTGAATCCAGATCTGTGGCTCGCTCCTAACGAAGACGGCTGGGGCTCCAGAGGTGGACGGCACGCTTTCAATGTCCGTCGATTGGGACGCTCCGGCCGGTGGCTCGCTCCTAACGAAGACGGCTGGGGCTCCAGAGGTGGACGGCACGCTTTCGATGTCCTTTGACTGGGACGCTCCGGCCGGTCGCTCGCTCCTAACGAAGACGGCTGGGGCTCCAGAGGTGGACGGCACGCTTTCGATGTCCTTCGACTGGGACGCTCCGGCCGGTGGCTCACGCCTAATGAAGTCGGCTAGGGCTCCAGAGATGGACGGCACGCTTTCGATGTCCTTCGACTGGGACGCTCCGGCTTGTCGCTTGCTATTAACAAAGTAGGCTAGGGCTCCAGAGATGTACGGCACGCTTTCGATGTCCTTCCACTGGGACGCTCCGGCCGGTGGCTTGCTCCTAACGAAGTCGGCTAGGGCTCCAGAGGTGGACGGCACGCTTTCGATGTCTTTCGACTGGGACGCTCCGGCTGGTGGCTCGCGCCTAATGAAGTCAGCTAGGGCTCCAGAGATGGACGGCACGCTTTCGATGTCCTTCGACTGGGACGCTCCGGCTTGTCGCTTGCTATTAACAAAGTAGGCTAGGGCTCCAGAGATGTACGGCACGCTTTTGATGTCCTTCGACTGGGACGCTCCGGCCGGTGGCTTGCTCCTAACGAAGTCGGCTAGGGCTCCAGAGATGGACGGCACGCTTTCGATGTCTTTCGACTGGGATGCGCCGGTCGGCTCAACGTCGCTGCTAGAAGAGCTGCTGCTACTGCTGCTGCTGCTATTGCCGCTGCAGCTGTCATCACTGCTGCTACTGCTGCTATCGTCGCTGATGCTGGTGCTCGTCGACAGCTTGGAACGGTCTCCAATAAGCATCACGTCGCCGTAGAGCCTAGGGTCAAATCCACCAGCAGCGGAGGTAGAAGCAAGGCCCGACGACGCCATCCTCGAGGCACAAGCGGAGTCGGTGGAGTGTATCCCAGGGAGCGCGACTTGATCTGTGGCGGTCGAGTAGCTGCCGTTTGCTGTGCAGCGAGCGACTTGCTTTATGGCGTGCTCGAGAAGTGTGCTACTCCAAGGCCGGCGCGTATCCTTTTTGACTATGATGACCACCTTGAAAGTACTGAGCACATGCCCACTCACGGTAATTGATTTGGATTGGTGCATAGCTCAACCGACTAGGGGTGGTCGGCCACGCCTGTTTGCTCTGCAAACTTGGCCACGTATTCGTTCTGCGAATTTCTCCTCTCCGTCGAACCGCAGGAGAGCGCAAAACTTGTGTCAAAGTTTTCCTTTGTTCTGATAAACTGGAGGAACATGACCCCACCCTTCCCCCCTCTTCTCAGTTTGGAGAAGGCATGACCGGCGCGAAAGGGTGATGGGCTGCTTTTTTCTATACTGAGCCGTGGGGATTCAGGGAGTGTATATACCCGGAAATAGCATGGATGACAGAGAATAAAGGAGACACAAGAAACGCTTCTGAACTTTGCACCGTGTCCAATGTGCAAAATACCATCTCGAGCTCCCCGGGCGAGATGGTATGCCGCATTAGCGTTTGACGGCTATAATTCCCCGTGAACCTCCGCAAAAGGACCGCCTAACTTTTTACAAATGTGGAAGCCAAGTGGCAAGCTAGATAGACTGATCATGGTTATATTGCGCTCAGTTTTACACAAACGATATTAAGGAAGGACAGGACGTGGACGGACGTAAACGGACGATAGACTGGAAAAGAGGCAGGGGAGGAGTACGAGGCCTCGCCACCCTTCGCTTGCTTCTCTCATACAATACAGTAAGGGGGGGGGGGATGAATAAAATAAATCGCAAAGAAAATATTAAAATAAACAAAAAAAGCATGAACAATAAAAGCATACCCCCGGTCGTGGATAACAAGACGAGGTCACGTGAACGAATCTTCTGTACTGGTGCTAGCCACCCGCATCATCATCGTTGTGGTTAGTTCAGCAAAAACTGTTTTTAACAAAATGACCATGAGAATTAAAGTGGTTACTTCAGCCACTTTCATAGAGATGCTGTCTCGAGCATTTCAGTGTGGTGTTAAAAAAAATAATGCGGATACTCCTAACTGTGGGAATCTATTTAGGCGAGGTTTTCTATGCTGTTTGATTTGATTGAAGATAATTAGCGGTGATGTTCTTGGTGCATGTTAAATTTCTTCAACGTTTAGTTAAAAAAATGTGGTGACTTCATGTTGAGCGTTACCTTACGTGCGCTACTACTAACTGTTTGCGTATTACCAAGAAAACACAGAGGGAGGGGTTTGCTTCAAGGTTGTTGAGCGCCAGACTTTAAAACATCAGAGAGGGCTGAGCATATTCATTGCGCCAGATTGCACATCGCATCGTGGCATAAATATTAAGTCATAATTTAGATATGGGCCTGTACGTGCAAAAACTACAATCGGTGTCGGAGGCACGCCGTAGTGACGGAGTTCGGATTACTTTTGACACCTTAGTGTTCTTAAACGTGTTCCCTAACCTAAGTGCACGAGCGTTAATTTTTTTTTCATTTATTTTGCACATGTTGAAAGTCGACATTCACGGTGGGGCCCGCGACCTCAACCAATGCCATAGCCACCAAGCTGAATGAATTTTCGGGTTTACGAGAAAAAAGCACGATTTGATTATGAGGCACGCTTTACTGGGGTACGCCGGATTAATTTTGACTACCTGCAGGGGATCGTTGACGTGGCCCCCATTTGACATGTGCATTTTTGCGTATCGCCCCCATCGAAACGCGGCCGCTGCGGTCCGAAATGCTGCCGAGGCTGGCACATGAGTGTATATTAGAAGCGTCACCGCTTTCGTAGCGTAGCCTATATCGTCCCTACGGTGCGCTTTTTACTGGCGCTATGCTTCTTCACACCCTACCTGTGTTGTCCGCTCCACATATTTGCCTGGTGCTTATTTTTCACAAATAGCGGTAACGTAGCCTACCGTAGTTTGAACTGAAAATTATCCAGTTTGCCCACAACCGATGTCGAGTAGCAGCGTTCCCTTTCCTTATCACGTCACCTTTTGCCGTTCACCTCTCCACCCCTATCGTAAGGGAACAGTGAGCAAAGAACGGGCAAGGCTTTGATTGACTCGTTTAGCGACAGGCTCGTTTCTATCCATTCTCCGTCCTCCTCTCCAGCATTCTATCTCGCGTCGCTCTGGAATTTCACGATAGGAGAAAGCTTAGCGCCGCCATTCATATCAATGCTTTTGCGGGAGCATCGCGGACAATTACAGCTGCCAAGCGCCTATTGTGGCGACGCTGAGGGCACATCTGCACATTCGACGAAGTGCAAAGGCACACAAGAATTTCTCGCGTCGCCTTACCTCCCTGCCAAGTTCCTGTCATGTATACACACGCCCTTAACCCCTCCCCCCTCCCCCCCCCTTGTTTTCACGCGGTGTGCCAGACAGAAGCAGCATCAGTAGAGGGAAAGTAGAAGGACGGGGCAAAGAAAGCTTGTCTTCAAAGAAATACTGGAGGCACCTCCATCATTTGGAGATGTGTGGCGAGGTGAATGCGATTAGAAATCTAGGTTAAGATGGGCGTGTGATTTGTGATATAGTCGGTCATATGACACGGCGATTATACCGAAGAGCTGTACATAATCAATGGCAGGTACCCAGAGATCCGAGTTCGCGTGTAGAGAAAACTTGAAACTTGAAAAATAATTTCGTCCTTGTGCGTGGTTCTGGGTTAAAAGAAAGTCACTGACTTCGGAGGGTCAAGGTGTTTTGCTCGTCATCAGAGGTCCTTACTAACACTGACTTACTATCGTTGCCGCTGAGTCAAATAATAACCGATTATTTTGATATTGTCTCCTCAATATCTCTACGCATGCTTAGAGGTCTCTGGCCATGCGTCGTTTTTTTTTCGATCTTTTTTTATTGACATGATATAAGGAGATATTAGCGCACAAATGCAGTGACGGCTACTGCTTGGGCTTTGGATATGATATATACAGTATACAGTAGCAACACACAGCATATGACAATATCTACATAGATAAACAATGTTGCATTGTCACATGGAAGTCAAAATAAAAAGACGAGGTTACAAAGACGCATTTAAAGCAATAATGCGAACAGCGGTGTAACACAACAAATAAACCCTCAACCAATCATTCTAACTACGATAGTATAAAATGTACACCCTGACAATAAAAATAAATAATTATCTCAAAACATTTCTACCGTGCTTTAATAACGGCCAATTATGCCGCTGTCTTCGAGAAATGTGTTTAATGCTATTAAAGCGCACATCTGCATAGCTCATCTTGGTCATGGTCGTAATAAAATTTCTTCAAATTGAGAGGGACATGCTGTGAAGCTTACAATGACGATTTAAGTCAGCGTCTTGGTGTGTCGTGGTGCGGGCATTCTCGAAGAACGTGATACGTGTGTTCGTCAACAAAGGCACAATCACAGTGAGGAATTTCAGATCGGACAATTCCGTGTAATGAGTGTTTTGTGTAGGTGGTGCACAGCCGTTATACCATTAATAAGGTTTCCTATGTTTCTATCTAACGTAATCAAATGTTGAATTCAATAAGTGGTTCAATATGAATCATGTCGGAACTCTCTCAATATTGGTCGAACCACGTCATTTTGCATATCTTGAATAACGCTGCGTTTAAGATCTGCGCGTGGTTTGCCTTTGTGTGCTTCTTGAGTGCCTCATAAATTATATATTAGCATTATATGTTTTCATTTTGAAGCTTCACAGAGACGTGAGCGCCATCCTGGGAGGCGTTGGAAACTATCCTCTTTCGCGCCTCTCTTAAAGAAGTCATAAATATTATCGCGCCAAAGTTAGCGAATAGTTAAGCTGTTATATAATTGTTGACGAAGTTACACGAGAGGATTGTTCGTTATTGAGGTATGGTATAACTCTTGCTGAAGTAGACGATTGTGTTAAACTAGAGGCGTCTGTATAGGCATGGAATGTATCCTGGATGCCGCATATACGGGGTCATCATATCTAAGCTTTCCGGAATGTTTTAACATAAGGCCTGTTACAGATAACGTAATTCCTGTCCTTGAGCGGGATTATTCCAAGAGGCGGACATTACTGGAAGGACACATCAAAACACACATGTTATAATATTTAACACAACTTCACTAATAAACTTGATAAATATGTACGGCACGTAGTGCGAGTTAGGAATTGTAGCCGGTGAATTTGCAAGGCATATGTACTTGAAATTAATCTCCGGGATGACACCATTCACGACATATAATTTCCCAAAAAGTGGGACGAAATACATGCGCGTTCGAGTTGTTGTTCAACGCGTAAAACTGCGTTTCGTTAAAACGTCAGACAACGGTGAATTGTCACCGCGAGCTTGATGGCGAATATCTCAACACTGGTGTCATTACGGAAATTTATTCCAAATGGATACGCCTTGCTACAATCCACAAATTTCAATTATATGCCATTATGTTATTAACTACGACCCTAACTTGTGATTTTTTTAATTAGCTGGATATGTGTTTCGCTTTCTCAACCGACTATGTCTGCATCTCTGAATAATCCAGCTCAAGGACTACACTGATGTGAATTGTGACAGGCCATTCAAAAAAATCCGGAAAACCTAAATATGATCATCCCGTATATTTGGTATCGTGTTACTTGTTGAGTAGCTTTAGTGAACGTGTCTCGTTTTGAAAGTGTACCATCTATTGCCAACACTACTTATGGGAGCGTAAGCATCGATAAAGGATATTGTACGTCCGATTTGCAAAACTCGTTTTTCGGAAGGATACCGAGATAGTTTTGTATTTCTTTATGGATACGATTTTTTTTTATTATGTTTAAAACCAATGGGTAACTTTTCATGCTCGGATTCCGGAAAAAAAATAGAGAGAGCTGTTTCTGAAGTTCTCCGAACTGGAAGCGGTGGTTCGCGAGCCTTTGTAATAGAAAGGCAGCTACAAGACGCGCGCGGAACTCCTAGGCGTATGCGAAGACCTCTCACTCAAATTCTTTGGAGCCGCTCTCCCAAGTTCGGGAAAGTCCGCGCTTTCATCGTGGTGACCTCGAATCGAGACAAGAAATTTGAGACCAGCGCGACTCTCGACTGTGCAAGTGATGAGTAAACATCATTTGTACTACATCGCGGCATCGACTCTTTTAAACACTGAACTCCGTTTTAACGTCTTGAAGTGACATGAGCCGGTAATGTGCAGGGATTCCTTTTACTCAATTCTGTGACTTTCTTGTCATCTACACCACCGAAGACTGGCCGATCGCGGTGATAAGGCAGGCGGATCGAAATAAGCAATATAATTGGAATACAATCATTCCTGTGATTGGAATTATCATATAATTGGAATATAATCAAATTGCTAAAGAAACTGCGATAACGGCCGAGATATGGCGACTGAGCGCATGCACTGTCAAGATGTCCGGAACGCTCCCTGTCCTGGTGCCGGTATGTATGGTATGTAGAAATTTATTGAGATCCTGAGGGATCAGCCTGGGAATGATGCGGGCCGCTCCCACGTCGGTACAGAGAGGCCGAGCCCCTCTGCCATCACACGGGCCCTCTGGACAGCCCTGAGTTGGTCCGCCAGCACTTAACTGTGCAGCAGTGTGTGTGTGTGAGGGGGGGGGGGGGAGGTGAGCTAGTCGCCATGCACCTCTTAGACTACTGTTACTGTCGTCATCGACATAGGCACAAATTTGTTCCCGAGCAATGTGGTGGAGATTTACTGGTTCCCAGTGTCCTCGTCTTCAGGAAATAAAAGTTTCCTCATCTCGTTCTTCGCCTTTAACTTGGCGAAGAATTAACAGTGATATTGTAATAAGTCAGTCTTCGGCTCGCACTGGCACTTGCGGGCCTAGGCCCACTTGTCACGCGACCATTCGTCACAGGTCAGCTCCCCACAGGAAAACTTCTCAGGAAGGTAAACTTGTCGTAGGGGATGACAGACGATAACTTCTCGTCCCACCGGACTTTTCCTCACACGGACAATTGGAGTTCGGAGCTGGTTTGCGGTGTGACAAGCAATTTGTTTTGTTTGCCGCACATCATGTCTATAGCAAGAAAAGTGACACTGAAGGCCTCGTTGAAGGGCCCCTCACCAGGTCTGGCATTTTGAGCTGACAAGCTCAGGCCATACAATGCGCACTAATTACCGTGTCTGATCCCTTCGCGCCGCGTAAAGAGCTTAAATTTCAAGCAAAGCGTCGTTTGGCCTTCTTCTCGCGGGCGCCGTGCGCCTACATACATGGCAGTGCTGTGACGTCACTCACAGTCACACGTGTCTTCGAGATTTAATTAAGCCAACATCAGTTATTTGTTTAATCTGTTGATTCAATAGACGAATTAAAGTGCACATAAGTAATAAAACATGCAAACCGAAGGTGTGCGTGTTTTTGTTTTACTTTGTTCCGCAGCAAGAGAGATGTACTTCCGTTTCGTTAGCTTGTTTCCTTGTCATTTTCCACCGTGTTCCAGCGCCGTCCACTTTCATCCTCTCGCATTTGCCTCAGTGCTCGTGACTGTGGCGCCGACTTATACCGCATAAAATAAATCTGGAGAGAGAGAGAGAGAGAAAGGCAAACGAAAGACAGGGAGGTTAACCAGAGATTATCTCCGGTTGGCTACCCTGTACTGGGGGAGGGGAAAGGGGAAGCGATAGGTGAGAGGGAGAAGGATTAAAAAAAAAGAAACTACACACACACGCACGTACACACAAACTGTTTCTGTGGGCACTGTCACGCAGCCCGCAAAGGCGTTCCTACTGTGATGCAGTGCACCGTACAATCCAGATTCACACAGTGAAGTCACAATCTGTCAGAAAGTCCAGTGTTTTTTAAATACCGCAGCAGCGCCTTCACAGCCGATCGCGCTGATGTTCGCGTAGGCCAGTGTCCAAGGATCTTGTTTTCTGACAGTGGGCGCTTGTCCAGTTTGTCTAGGGTGGCTGAGAGGACTGCTCTTTGCGGGTTGAAACGAGAGCACTCACAAAGAAGGTGCGCGATTGTTTCATTGCACCCGCAGAAGTCACAAAGTGGGTTGTCGGACATTCCGATAAGAAAGGAGTACGCATTTGAAAATGCTACTCCAAGCCATAGACGAACTAGAAGGGTACAGTCGCGTCGTGGAAGCTCGGGCGGAATACGGAGTTGTAAAGTAGGGTCCAGGGTATGAAGTCGTGCACTTGTGAAATCGGATGAATTCCACTGAGCTAATGTCAGGTCGTTTGCCAGTACGGCAAGTTTTTTCGCTGCGTCGGCTCTCGAAAGAGGAATGGCAACGCACCTGACGCCGTCATGGGCAGATCGGGCAGCTGCGTCTGCTCGATCATTGCCGTGTATGCCAGAGTGACTAGGCAACCACTGATCTGGAAGCTGCTGCTCTACTACTGTACCCGCGTGTTTGTATGAGCGATTAAATCCGACTTACTTATACCGCTAATAAGGTGTCGCAGAGCGCGCAAAAGTCTTTCGCTGAGTGAAACGAGACAAAGAAAATAGCTCGCGCGCGAGACCGTCACTGATGCAAAAAAAAGGAAGGCGGGGCCCATGACGTATTCGTCACGCGCTCCTCAGGCTGCGGTGCGGTAGATTTCAGGGAAGGAACTTCGCTTGCGACGTCAGAGGGGTCACGTGGATAGTGTCTACGTTGGCTGTGACGCTCGAATGCGGAGATTATGTGTTCGTGGCACCTAAAATAATTCTGTTTCTGCAATGAATGAACCAACGTGGAAAATTATTGCAGTAGAACACTCCTTAGAGGGCATGTAACAGATTCTAGTATATAACAAAAATTTCTTCGTGGACTGCTGAACGACGTTTCAAAGAACTTGTAGCTTTTTAAACCGATGCTTTCTTTGTCTTCGTTCGTAGCAAGTGACTGTGTAAACGGCTTTCTCGTTTCGAACGAGTCGAAGCCTAACGAAAAAAGCGTTCGAGATGTGAGCGCCACCTATCGCTACAGGCGCGAAATAGCCGCGATGACGGCATATGGCCTCTGAGATCCGGAGACATCACCGGCCAACTAAAATTGTAGAAAACGTGCACTGCTTAGACCGTACGCATCGAGCGGCCCACGCAGCTAAAACGTCTTCGGTCATCGCTGTAAGTTTGTACGGAACGGTAATACCGTACCGTATACCGCACTTACCGTACCGTAATACGTCACTGCTAAAACTATAGCGCACATTAAGCATCGCATGTTTTCCGCAATTTTAGCTGGCCGGCGATATCTTCGGATCTGAGAGGCCATATGCCGTCGTTGCGGCTATTTCGCGCTTGTAGCGATAGCTGGCGCTGACATCTTGAACGTTTCTTTCGTTAGGCTTCGACTCGTTCGAAACGAGAAGCGATCTCGAAAACACCACGAGGTTATCCAAAATACTCTGTAGACGAAGCGGCCTGAGTCTAAGCGAAAGCCGTTTACAAGTCATTTGCTACGAACGAAGTGCATTTTACAAATTTGGCATTGCATTTTACAAAAGCAACGCCAAATTCAATTCGAAGCGGGCAGCGGGGACCGCCGCCATGTTTCTTGCAAACTCCGAAAACCACGCAAAAACGCTAACGCTAACTCGTTTGCGTTGCGTACGCGCGCTACCCGCTATTTCGTTTAGCGTTCAGCGCATGCGCAGTAACGACCCGCTATTTTTTAGCGTACGCAAGGTAAAGCGTACGCTAGTCAGCGCCACCTATCGCTACAGGTGGGAAATAGCCGTAACGACGGTATCTGGCCTCTGAGATCCGAAGATATCGCTGCCAACTAAAGTTGTAGAAAACATGCGCTGCGTAGCGTACGCTACACTTAGCGTATAGCGTACGCTATAAGTTGCGTACGCTAAACTAAAACTGTCTACTGTCTGATGACATTCTAATAGACTTTAAGCGAAAAAAATGGCACTGGGCAGGTCATATAATGCGAAGATTAGATAAGCATTGGACCATTAGGGTGACAGAATGGGTACCAAGAGAAGGGAAGCACACTAGAGGACGGCAGAAGACTAGGTGGTGCGACAAAATTGGGAAATTTGCGGATGCTTCTTGGAATCGGTTGGCGCACGACAGGGGTAATTGGAGATTGCAGGGTGAGGCCTTCGTCCTGCAGTAGATATAAATAGCATGATGATGATGATGATGCCGCCTCAAACCGGCGCTCTCGCAGGCGGATCTGCTGGCAGCCGTGGCCACAACCATGGCAACGCTGGGCCTAACTGCTTCGACGTTCGCTATTAGGCTTCTTGCCGTTCTTGTGCCATGTTGTTCATTTAAAGAATTCGCCATTGTTAGCGACGGCACCCACTCCTCCTTCGTGGACCTCGCGATTTGTTTCGAAGCTCGGAAAACACAAAGCATTGCACAATGACGGTTTTTGAAAGTCAGCTTTGCCTCGACACATATTTGTTACGTAGTGGAGCATACGCAAAAGTATTGCGGTGAAGTATGACAAGTGTCGTGAGGGGCAATAGCCATGGGACACAGTATGCATTGCTTAATTATACATGCGTTCACCCGCCATCTGCGTACACATTACGGGCACCGATATACCTAATTAGCGTACTGGCAGGCCTTCTGAGCTTTTTCAATTATGCCTGCAGCGATTTGAGCCCTTAAAGGGCCCCTCACCAGTTCTCGCCATTTTGAGCCAACAAGCGCCGTGCATACTATGCACGCTAACGATCGTGTCTGCTAAGTATTATATCGCTTAACGCCGCGGAAAGAGCTCAAATTTCAAACCAAATGCCGTCTGCCCTTCTCCTCGGGGGCGCCATGCTTCCAGTCGGAGAGCGGACGTAATTGTACAAGTACGCCTACGTACATCGCACTGCTGTGACGTCACTCGTAGTGACACGTGACTTCAAGAATTATTTAAGACAACATCCGTTATTTGTGTAATCTGTTGGTTGAATAGACGAAATAAAGTAGCGAGAAATAATAAAACACACTTACAGAAAGTCAGTGCGTCCTTGTTTTACTTTAGGCCACTGTAAGAGAGGCTGTACATCCGTTTCCTCTGCATGTTCCCACGTCGTGCAGTCGCACGCGGACAACGAAAGTATGTCATTTTCTACAACGTTCGAGCTTGCGATCATGATCCGCTTGTGTCTTCCTCAGTATTCGTGTACCACTGGCTTATACTGCTAGTCAGGTGTTCTCGTGCGCAGCACGCGATTTTGCGTGCTGCGCGAAACAGACGCGACGGCGCATGCGCGACGCCGTCAGTAGACGTGCACCGCGCAGCAAGAAAGAGAGGAGAAAAAAATATAAAGGCGGGCCCGTGACATTTGCATCACGTGATCCTTGAACTCCGGTATGGGAGAATGCAGGGAAAGAATTTCGCTTGCAGAGGCTAGGCGGGGCAAGTGGAAAGAGTGTCTCTCTTAGCAGTGGCCCTCGCCTCCTGAAATCATCGCTTCGCGGATTTGAAGTATTTCTATCTCCGCTATTCATGAACCAGTTTGAAAATTGTTTTGCAGCAGTACGCTCCCTAGAGGGCACATAACCGAGATGCAGGTGTCCCTCATCCAAACGAAAATAAATTATTTAAAGCTGTGAAACACAACACTCAGATGTTTTGCTTGGGCTGAGGCTATGTCAGGACAGATGAGGTTTACTTACCAACTGTTGAGGGAGAATCTCACTGATGACAAAGTTCAGGCCGCGTACCAATGAGCTTGCTAGGAGTTTATAGAAATTGCTCATATTCGAAAATAGCTTATTCTGTATTCACCTCCTTTTTATTCGTATTTGAGGATGTACGAGTTGATTTGCAGTGGTTTTTACCAATTTTTTAAAGCTACTTTATGCGCTGGGCACTTTACTAACGCCACCCTTCCGTTTTATTTTTTAATAAAATAAATACAACTCTTTACTATAGAAAGTGTATTACGTCGGGTTTTTTTTTTTACACGCTTACAAGAGAGTGGCAGTATCAGGCGACATGGTGTCAACCCGTCTTGACATAAAACGAAGTGCTGTGTCACTCAGGGAATTTTCTCGAAGGCACTCAGGGAAAATGTGAAAAACAGCGAAATTGGAAATGCCAGCTTGGTAGACACCGTGGGTCTAGCATACAAAGGTCCAGAAAAAACTATTTTAGCAGTAATTCTTTTTCAATAGAATCAAGTGCTTTTTCTCCTCTTGAACGAATAAAATTGTGACATTCTGTCATAACGAATGCAAACGAGGTTCTCATTTAATGGTGGACCTGTGTTCTGTCGCAATTTCATTTATCCCACAGAAAGTCTTGCTTTCCAGTATTTCTCCAGAATACGGAAGGGTTAGCCCCAACATTACAACAGGTTGGTTATGATCAGGAGAATCTAGGTCAATGATAAAACAGCCACGCATCACGTGACTCGCCCCGTGCATAGCCCGCAGAGCCAGCGCTGACGGTCAAGAACATGCGCCGTCCACACTCTTTCAATGGCAGGTTTAGGGTTATTCGACACCTGCCAAAGGTTTTGAATTTCGAGGCTCACTGGATGCTCACCCTCTCTTCTGTTCATAAATGCATGCAACCGGCTTTTGACGCCAGTTCTTGCAGCGTAAATCCAAAGCTAGTCTTGTGACGAGTTGCTCAAGGCTACGAAAAGAGACAGCGCGTCACAAATGGCATCAGAAACGAGAGGCCACCGTATATATATGCATGGTGTGTCGCAAGCAAAGTGGTGTCCGTGAACAGGATTTTTGCCATACCATGCACTCGCCTTTCTTTGTGAGGCAGCTTGTGGGCAGGGTTGCCAGATCGCTCCAGCCACAGGCAGCCAAAGTGGCCTCCGCCGTAGCCCAACAGTAGCCAAAAAGCTTTGTATTTTTTGTGCAATCTTTTCTTAAGCATGTTGAATTAATTTTCGACAATAATACCTACATATTAGATTTCCCACGCATGACCACACATGACATCCGCGCGCATTGTCACGGAGGCCATGCAGCACGGAAAGGAGATGTTGCACAAACGCAAGAAGTGCAGAAACGCAGGCACGCAGGCAAATTCATGATAAGGCAAATGCAATCTTCATTGCAAATGCACTGTTTTATTTTTTCCAGAGCACAAAAAGTCACGAAAAGAACAACACACAAATAGCACCGCGCAACAAACGCGCTTAGCAATGGCATGCATTCAGGCTTTCAGTATTATTACTTACAGCTCATGATAATTTCGCTTAACACCACACAATGCACTAAAGTGAATACTGCGAAGAATTGCAAGATAAAGTCTAACACAATAGATGGCGGTTGGTACAAAATCTAGTACGATATATATACATAAAGAACGCATGCTGATGTCACGTGGTAGTGACGTATAAAGAACACAGTAGGAATACTGTGGAAGACGAAATTAACTTTTATTGGGCAAACCTGTTCCCATAAAAACAGGCTACACTTAAAAAACAGCAACAGTTGGCGACCGTCAAAATCTGATCAGCGGGGCAAGCGCGTCGGCTTTTATACTTCAGTCGAATGTTCCACACTAATAGCTAGGATCCACGTGCCTTGCATAAAATTCTATACTATAGGCGTCGCGCGTGCATGCAATCAAATTACGCAAGGTTCGGTGACAGACAGCGGAAGGAACCATCGATAACATTCCAGAAACTTCCGATACATGCAGGCGCGTCCTGCGCTGTGCGATAAAAGTTGTTAGGCGCTGAAACGTGGTCACTCGATGAACATAAACAAGTACCAGTGTCAATACGATTAAGCATCACGAGCTTATGGCGAAGTGGAACTGCTTGTTCCGTACAAAATGTCAGAGCTGAAACCGGACAAAAATTCTTGGCCCGGTTCAAAATCTTTGCAGCAGCCTCCGTTCCTGGCCAGGCCAAACTTCACGTGGAGGAGTGCTACCAATGTCTCGTTCGACAATACATTTCGAAGGTCGGTTTTAATGAGCGAGACCTGGCTGAACACGTGTTCGACGGCGGCATTTGGTACGGGTAGTAGTGATAGCAAAGACAGGAGGAGGGTTTGGAGTTGTGTAGGGAACGCATGGCTGTGGTGGCTGTGGGGCAATGGAAGACGATATGTTCTACGTTGGCGTTGGAGCAGGGGCAATTTGGGCAGGAAGAGCCCGAGCGAATTGCCACGTATACGCGCCACGCGGCAAGCAGAAAATTCGGCAAATTTTGGTTAGGTTCAGCTCGGTGTTCGCTCTCCGTTCTGGCGCCGGGAGCTGGAAGCATCTCATGCTTAAAACGTAGCACGCCGAAAGCTCACATGTGGAGACAGCAACACTTTACGTTCTCTTGCGCGCGCGTGGGTAGCGTTAGATCGCGGACGGAGACATGCTTCCTTAGGCCCGCTTTCATAATTAAAATTATCAAAAGGCCGCTATCCTTGACCTTTTGACAAGCATATGTGTTCTTTACATAGAACATGCAAATTACTTTTTTTTACACAGGAAATAGATGTAGCCGAAAAAATAGCCACATAGCCAAACGGAAAATTCTGACGCGAACTCGGACAAAAAGTAGCCCAATTTGGCTATTAATATCCCAATCTGGCAACCCTGTTTGTCGGCTTTCTGAATGTGGAGCAGCTGCTGCAAATGCATCTGTGTCAATTCAACACCGAACAGTAACTTTAGTCACCGATGCCCGATGAAGCAGCGCCGAGTAGGCCTAATAGTCTAGGCAGTGTGGCCGTGACAAAACTTCCCTTTGGGCCGCTTTGGCAACAGGCTGTAAACCGTTTCAGAATGAGTGCCGCTAATATGTTAGTTCAGTTGGGACCGATGTGCCGAGTTTGCGTGTGCAGGTTAGATTGACGACCTTTAAAGCTGCATAATGTCTGTCCTCGTGGCCCTAAGACAGCCTGCGTTCCTATCATCATCTATAGTTTGGTCCTATTTACGCACACGCTTTCGGAATTGACGAAATGTGCACTTTTCTCACTGTTGCCTTCACTGGCATCTCGTTACCATTGCGATCGGTCATGTAGACCGTTAAGAGAATTCTATTAATTTGATTTTTCAGTTAGTTTAATCCCGACCGAAGGTTCCAGCCAGCATCAGTGCTTGTCTGTTGGCCTAGACAAGTTATTTCGATCTCAAAATTGGCCTTCGCTGAATAATTCCAACTTGAGTGGTAAACTGGTAAACATGCACGCGCCTGACCTCGAAGGTAGCGCCAATAGCAACCACCTTTAGCGGCAGCTTACGAAACGGTGAATGGCTTGAACACACATCATCATCCACCAGAAATGCCTATTGTCAGCCTTCCCTAGTAGGACTTTAAAGCAAAAACGATAGAGCGCATCAAATGATTACGGTGTTTCCTCAATTCGGATCTCTCTCTCTCTCTCTCTCTCTCTGTGCGTTTGAAGATTGGTCTGAATATTGCCTGCACGTGATGCAATCGGATACAATGCAAAACGGCAGGCGATGGCAGCGGTTATCATTCTCAGGTATCACGACGACATTGATGACGTACTACTTTGTCTTTGATTGCAAAATCTCATTCGAAAGATCTTTGTGTTTGTTGCGAAGTCGTTTCACAAGCGTAGAATATCAAACACAATGGACTGTATGAAACACGTGTTGTTGTTTGTAGCAATTAAGATTAAGTAACACCTAATGATGGACGTTAAGTATAAATTTCTATTCTCTGAAGATAGAGTTAGCAGATTTCGTCTTTTCATATTGCCAAAACAGGAGGCATGCTACGCTTTTCTCGCTAACAAAAAGATGGGTGCACATTAGATTTCTATTTTTAACACGGTAAGTGGATGCAAGTTAGAATATTCCAATCACTGATAAATAAATCAGCAGTTCTTGGGCTTTAGTTTTTTCTGCATCCTGTTAAATTAAGCTTGCTGCATCACTTCATTTGTTAGGTTCCGTAAAGGTCGAATGGACAGAAGTTATCTGCATGTGTAAAGATGTTGCACGATTTTACTGGTAAACTTCTTTCGATGAGAAGGAGGAGGAGAAACATTTATTTTTTTTAAAGAAAGGAAAGGACAAGCAGGTGTCTTTCTGCTTGTGCGGGAGGCGCCCTTATTGCACGGCTCCGGCGGCTCCTGCTGTCTCCGGGGCCCGCCACACCTGTTGCCGCTGGTTACGAGGGTCCGAACTAAGCACGGCCTCCTACTGCTCGGGTGTGGGGTTGGGTATTTGTGGGGCTGCCTTCACGTTGGGGCACGCCCATGTGGTGTGATATAGGGAGGCGTAATGGTCACAAAGGGGACATTTGTATGACTATAGAGTGGGGTGTGTTGCATGTACTCTGCTTAAATAGGGGTATGTATTGGTTTGTAATTGTCGACACGTTACGGCGTCTTCACGTGAGAGGTCTTGCGTGGAGGTGGGTATATCGTTGTCTGTTCAATCTGTGGTGTTGTAGTATGGCGTTGTATTGCAATATGTACGGGCTCGATAGATGCGGTCGGATCCCTCTCTTGTAAACTTTTCTAGCCGAAAGTACACGGCACATAGAACCTACTCAGCATCATGTGTAGGTGCACCGCTTTTATTTCCTCTTAACTGAATGAAAATTATTGCATGTTGTGATTTCGCGAGCGCATTTCTCATGTGCACCTGTCGCGTGTTTTGCAATAGCGCAGGAGTAAGGACCGGTCACAAGAGCGATCGTCACGCCAAGGGAAGTCTATAGGCCTGGCCGGTTCTGAGCGGGAATACAGCGACAGGAGCCGCCAAACGGACCGCTACCGAGACAAGGAGAGGGAGCATGGCAGTCGCCACTAAATGTCCCTCTTCACCACCACGCGGTAAGCGTTTGCCGTGTTCTTTATTCCTACTTGAAATTCAATTCAGTAGGCGACTATTTACTTGGGTCTAACTTGCTAAAGCTTGACGTGGGCATTAGAATAAAAACCAGAACGGCCCATAGGGTGTGACCTAATCCCTCCCACTTATCTCGAAACCTTGTTTCCAAATTCGGAGGCTGTGTGTCGTGATACTACGGGTGCTTCTGCATGCGCCACATGCCTGACATGAGAAAATGAGGCTTGGGGCAATGGGAATTGCATGCAAGAAATTTTATTTTTTCATGTGAAAACAAATCACTATTTCTTTCTGAAGTGTACCATGATAACTTGGTCAGGTAAGTCTACAAGACATTGCAATTTCCGGTTATGGTCATAACAAATTCGTGCAAGTGAAATTTGCATAAGTACATCTATTGTAAAAACCACTTTTCTAAAGCAAACCATAGTTTTCAGCAGAAAGAAGCATCGTCTGTTTGGTAAAATACCACGCACTGAGCTCACAGCATCAGAGGGAGGCTTTGCTTAATGTGACTCAGTCTTGAACCTTTTCTTGACTCGAGGCTTGAGACTAGAAGCAAAAAAAATGAAAATGAAAATAAAGTACGGAACGTGGTTTCATCAGCTGTAGGAGAAAAAGAGAGAGAGAAAGAAGAGGACAGTGAAATGCACAGATTTGGAAAGGAAACAGCACGACACTGGAAATGCAAAGCACGACACCCACCTAGAATTTCAGGTTGCGACGGCAATGAAGCGGTCACCAACAGATTGCCGCACGACCGATGCGCTGATGATGTGTCCGTAATCGTCCACAATACCAACATTCACTTGGATACGGTAAGTGCGGCAACTCCTCAGACTGATCTGCAAGACAAAGGAGGGCAGTTTCTGGTGTTGAGATTTTAGTTCGGAGTGGGGAAGGGAAGGCCTTGATTTAGGGAACAGACTGCATGCTCATTTTTCGTTATTCATATGAAACATATTTACATACAAATTGACTTGCCGTCCCAGCCTTGCGAAAAGGGATGTCCAGCAAAGGTGTTGAAAACCAACACTGCAACTGCTAAGGGGGTTATGCGATGCTTTATTGCTTGAGAGTAATGGTAATTGTGGCAGCACGCTGCCCCCTATAGCGGTGCTGCAACAACATTGAAGTCATTTGTCAGGCTGGTTCTTTTACATACGAAATGCTAGGAACGTCGCTCCTCACGTTGCATGTTGCCATCACTGTGGCAGCTTGCGCAGCAATAATCGTTACCGGGAAATGTATGCAGGGAGCACCACGTGCATCGCACTGTTGTCAGGACCGCCTCATCAATTATGTGGTTTCGATGATTGCTTTGCGCTTGTTCTTTATTGAAATATATATTGTTCTGTATACGTTGCATGAGCGATTACAGAGAATGTACGCACTGTTCACTTCGTTTTGCTAACTGATTGAAGCCTGTACCACACTGGGGTAGGGGCCACTGCTCTTGTCTTAGTACTGTCGCCAGGATGGGTCCACAATTTTGACGATAGATGCGAACATGAAAAATGGTGACCAAATAGAGGCTAACAGCTTCGCTGTAAAATCAAAATCCAGCCTGCTTGAAGCACCAATACTTTCGTGTGCGACTGGGCAGCCTACTCAACCCGAGTGGAGTGCCCACTTACCTGTAAGTAAAGCAGTTTAAACTGCATTCAGCGAACCGATAGCGTTCGCCATGCACAATAGTATGAACGGCACCAAACACTTCATGAATTAGTTCGGCACAAAACTGGCCTGGCACCTCCTGCACTCTCAACAGGCTCCGAAAGCATGGGGATTCATTTTTTTTTTATACCACTCGCTATTTGTTACCAGAGTCTAGTCAAACCCACAACCTCGTGCTATCAAGCCACACTGCACAAACCCTGTACAAAATGAATCAAACGCGAACATAGAGGCATGTCAGTGTTCCACTGGTGAAGGAAATGACAATGCAGGCCATCCTGAAACAAGCTAAGGGTGCATACACATTGAACCTGCCGGTGCCATGCTGTCGGTAGTACTCATCGCTTTCTCTCTCTACTTAAGGACAGGGGTTCATTGAGCAGAATGCAATTGTGTATTTTTTCATTGAGTCATAATTGAGTAAAGCATGTTGTTTCGGATTTCATTGTTTCAGATTACATGGGAATCCGTTCCCACAGATTCCCATGTAAATTTAAGTACGGAAGTGCCACCGTTCATGAAATTTTCTGCCTGCATTCGCGCTGTTTCGGTAAATACTCTGTGACGGTGCCTGACGCTGCGTCGCGATCATTGCAAACTAGGTAACGTATTCCGCAACTGTTCTTAGTCGTTCTGCGTGGGAATGAAGCAGGCCGTCAATGCACAAAGAATTCGCTTCTTTTTTTCTCTTTTGAGGGGGGAGGGAGGGGGACGTGGCGAAAGGTGTGCACCGATCGAAAGTCGTGCGCACGCGTTTCTGATTTTTTATTTGTTCAGCATCTCTCCTATATGACAATATTGCACGAAACAAGGGCCCGGACTGCGTATACTTAAAGCGGTTGTTGATGACTGCGCGTGCGAGTTTCCCGACAGCACGCGAAAGCGCTGGAAACGGGGCGCGCTGGCACACTCACCGTCCCGCTCACACATTGTAAATCGACACTACTGAAATGTTTCCGTGTCATGTGGCCTTTTTGACAAGCATTCCGCAACTAAGCTGGTGCATGGAGCCATGTATCTCGTCTTGAATGCACATATAGCGGCTAGGGGGGTACTGCGCTTTCTTTACATCCGAACGTTACCGATTAAGTGATTGGTTGCAATTCTCCTACATCGCGTATTAATTACAAAACGCAAGGAGAAATAGTAATCTTTGCGGCGCCGGTTACATCGCAGACTAACTTTTATAGTATGCGGCGGGCCTCTTACGGCGCGCTTGTCTGTACGCAGAGTCGCTTGGCCTGGACAGCCGCGCTTGTCGTTTCTCGTATTCCACGCCATATTATATGGCCAGCGTTAAACGTAGCCTCTCCTTCGACATCGCATCGCTGCGTGTCCTTGGAAAGGTCAAGGACCGCGCTTAGAGATACCAGAGGCCCGTAGGCCACCTGCATCTGCAGGTGCGCACGCTTTCGTCTCGCCTCATCACCTCTATCCCTGCCATATTGAAACGTTCTCCGCGCCACCTATAGGCGCTGGAAAGTGCGAATAACTCGGATGCATTACATTTCATTAAAATCGGTCCATGAGTGATCTCAGAAAAACGATTTTTTTTTTTGCGTTGTACAGGTCGCGTCGGAGTTGGGCCCGAGCTAAATATAAGGCTGGGTGCCTCAATGCGAGCCTCCTGCCCCGCTCCGTGCAGGGTGGCCTCATTCTTGGAACGGATCGTCTCTGCGCCGCCCGGCTTTTTCCATCTCACTTTCAACGGCCACTGCGTTGTGAATTTTGCAAGGTTACCAGATGCTGTGCGCTGCGCTTCTCTAATACTTCGACAAATGGCTGGCGATTTTTTTCATGTTCCAGACATCGAAAAAGAAGGCTTCTATGGACGGTGAAGATTAAACAGTACAATTACGTTGACGCCACCGACGGCCTCGTGTCCGTGGGCAGTTCGAGTAATACCCCTGTCAAGCGGGCAAGTTAAGTGCACTTACGGCGAGCGCACTCGGTTTTTAAGTGCACTTTCACAAATCTTAACGGCGCAGCGGAGTGTACTCTCAGATGAGTGCACTCAAGTCCGAGTACGTTCACGGAACGCACTTTGCTGGCCGAGTACGTAGCCTCGCCGCCAACGCTTTCAACGACGCAAAATGTAATGCATAGAAAAAGGACACAGAAGTTCATTTCAGTTAGTGAACAGCTTTTAACAATATAATTTGTGTTTGGCGAGAAGCGAAACAGCACAATAAAGAAACGAATTTATCATGTACGCAACTAACAGCGCGAGAATGATGCGGCATTGCGGCGCCGCCATGTTCATTCAGTTCCTGTTTATTTTGGTGTGAAAGCGTGCTGACCATGCACGCTTGGTCGTGCTTTGAGCCGTGTGCGTGGCATTTTGCAGTGCAGCTAAATATCGAACGCCGTCTTTGCTCATATATACTCGCTCATATTCTGTTCTAGCAGGATCAACTGCCGCCTCGCCGCACGCCGCCATGTTGTTTTGGATTTGCTAGGCATTCCTCTTGGCCAGCATTGACTTGCAACAGATTTATAATAAAAACGTCTTCGTTTTTTGTTGAGACAAATAGATGAAGTTTGTTTTTATATATAATTCCACTTAAGACAATCGCTTTTTAGCAGCTTTCTCTTGTCAATTTACATCTTTAAAAACGCGCTCTTAGTCTGTCGCCATTTTTTTTTTTACTGGGAGTACACTCTTTTCCCGTTAAGAAGCGCGTTGCCTAAAGTGTGACTCAAGGTCCAGAAGTGCACTCCCAGTAAGTGCACTTAACTTGCCAGCTTGACAGGGGTATTACAAAAATGCCTATTAACATTATTTAGAACTTCTACCAACTTTCTATTTACTTTATTGACAGTCTATTTACATTTATATTCTGGTAACATTTGTTCATACACTGTCAAAATACTTCTTTCTTACTTTTGTATAAATAACATCTTAAATAAACTGTTAAGACTTTTTTTCATACTTCATGAAAATATTTTCCCTGAAGGACATGTATCCTCAGTATGTCCACAGCTCGTACTGTATGCAGAAAAATATTAAGAATTGGAAGTAACTTGAGAGTTTCATAATTTTTTCTAACACACATTAATGCCGATGTATGACATACTCAGGAATCAAGCTCTTTGTTTTAAATCGTAGCCCCAATCCAATTCGGTAGCGAATTGTCGACGGAGTGCTACTAAAATGTTTAAAGAAATATGTTCGTAAACTGTTAGAACTAATCTTTTTAAAGGTTCTACTGGACTACGTGAGCGTGCGGTGACGTCAGCACACTCCGAGAAATGTGTTTGCGCTACACCACCTGACCGGTGTGATAGCGGAGTACTGTACAGGCCGCGCACCAGTTGCACAGCTTCATCCCGACCTTGGGGCTGATTAACTAAAAGCCGATTTACGCTTGAGCCGTGACGCGTGCGGTCGTGCAGAAAACTGCACATTTCGCCCACCGGTTTACAAATTTCGGTATACGCTGGGCTCGCACATGCAGTGCAAACCGAAATGTGCGTACCAGTCTGCGAAATGCGCAAATTCTCACCCCGCCACATGCGTGGTACGGGCAGGCGGGTGGTGCGGCGTGGAGCTCGAGCGTAAATCGGCCCTTACCCCGCACTGCTATTGCAAGGCCGCCAATTAGCTTTGTAACGAGGTAATCGGATCAGTCCACTCCGCGATATAAATAGCACGCTCTAAGTTGGGACGTGTATGCACAGTATCGTCAAGCTATTTGTTAAAAAGAAGAAAAAAGAGCCGGAACTCATGGTAACACGGTGCTGGAACATTGTCGCTCAAATATCCAGAAGGCTGCAAAATACAGCTGCTGCTGAGCGAGCGCGAGTGTCGACCTGAGTAAGCGCACAGGTAGAACAGAAAGAAAAACCTGGACTCTGGGCAGGTAACACGTTTCTGTGAAAAAAAAATGAAATTACCCTTACCGTATAAAAAAGAAATGTAGCTTTGTGCGCGTCCCTATTCGCACGCTTTCGTCCCTGCCTCCTACCGACGGCTTCTGCACGTTAAAGGTAACTAATAGGACGCTGCACCTAAGTGAAGGCAAAGTAACTATGCTAACTGATCTGCTTTACGGCGATGATAGCTTGCTGTGTGTGAAAACAGATTGAAAATAAATAATTACGCACTCCTAATATTCAGTGATTTCGCTTCACAACACGGCTACAAAATTTTGAGCTCCAACAAGCGGTCACCATGACATCCGTAATTATGGCATTCCAGATACCAAGAGCCAGGATATCAAAGGCCATGATTCTGCCGTGCTTCGGGCGCCTGAAAACTGCTAACGTCATAGCCACCACGCTTCGGACATGTATTTGACTATAAAAATATTGCTACAATAGGCTTCAGCATTATTTTGCGCTGGGCGCCTGGGAGCAAAATTTTGTCTTTGAAAGCGACAAGCGCTAAAGGATGTTCTTGCGCAAAATAGGATAACCACATAATTTATTTAATACGACATTATTTTTCTATGTTTATTACATTTGGAGAAAAAAATAGCCGGTTTTCAGAACAATATTTGCCTCGAAATATAAAAATATACAGTCCCTAAATGCACAACAAAATTGAGCCGGCTGTCTTCTCAGGTGTTATTTTTTCAACCTCTGCCACGAGGTATGTACATTCCTCGAAGTGCAGTTCCCAGAAAGGAGTGCGCACAAAAAAGCCGGCCGCATTTTTCACCGAGAGGCCGCGAATGTCTAAGTGTGAGTCATACCTTCCCAAGGCAGGAGGGACGGGGGAATATTTCGGCGTAAAAAGGCGCTTCAGTTCTGCGGCGGTCAAGGCGAAGAGGATGGATGGAAAGAATGACACCTGCCTATCTCGCGCATGCGCACAAATTTGACATGGTCCGAGTCGAGGCAAAGCAAGAGCCCGTCGCAATCGACTGTACCACGCCAGCTTCGCATAGGAACTGATGGCAATTAATTCTTCGTGATTTGGGAGAAGGAACGTACTACGCTTAATTCTGTGCTGCAGAATTAAGCGTACTTTCCCAAATCACGAAGAATCGCCATCGGTTCCTTTGCGACGCTGGCATGGTACGGTCGGAAAGATGTAGGCGTTTCGTCGCGCATTGTAGCAGCAATCTAGCTATTTTTGCTGCTGTTTATGCTTATGCTGTGTTGTGGATAATTCATCGTTGCAAGCCGACCAGCAACGTGTTTGCGAAGCCCACAGTGCTTTCTTCGTTCCATGATGTGAACGTTTCTGCAGCTTCTCTGCCAGCTGCGATGCAGTGTCGTGTGAGGTGATTTAATATTGGCACCCTCCGTGTTTTAAACTGCACACGGCACAAATAGCGAACAGCGGTTCCTCAAGACAGCACTGCGTTGAAGTTTCATCTGTCTCCAAATTATATTAGAATATACGTTCTTTTCTATCATTCGTCATAAACATATTATTTTGATGTTCTTTTACTTCAGTTTCTTACGCCGCATTTTGGCAGGTTATTATTGCGCGAGCAGTAACGACGTGAAATGTTTTAAGAACGATTTTCTTGCATACTTTAGCTATGCCGCGTCATGCGGTTCGCTTGAAGTTCCTATAAACACGAAGCATAAAAATACTTCGTTTTCACAGCGTTCGCAATGACTTAATGTCTGGTAAATATTGTCTGATCATGAACTCATTGTTTGCTCTTTCCTACTCTGGCTGTACAGGATGAGGACGATGTACAGGACGGTTCACAATGACATACGGTTCAGCGAACCGGTTCACAATGACATAGGTTGCACTGGTTAGACAAGTGCGAATGTGAAAGAAAATCGTTCGCACTTGTCTAATCACTGCAACTTATGTCATTGTGAACCGGTAGTTTTTGACACTGATATTTTGTTTTCGAGTAAAAATAAACGAACTCGTCAAAATACAGAAGCGTTCCATGTAATAAGGCGTGCTTAATGATGCATAAGTCAGCGATCGGTTGCTATCACCGACAAAGAATTCGTATTCTTGAATACTGCTTCTATAACAGCGAAAATGACCGTAATCAGAGTTTCTTCTCCTTGGGGCATTTGGTCATTTGTGCCGCATTTTTTTTTAAACAAGACGTAGTGACCAGCAAGAAATCAGGAAGCGAGAACGGGAGTATTCTGTAAGGGTCCAACAAATGGACATGTCGATTTCGTCCACTGCTAAAGTTCTGCTTAGCTGGGCTGGAGTGCGCGTCAGAAGGAAACAGGCGGCTGCAGCCAATTCAGCAGCAGACGAAATGGAAATGTCGACTAGGTGGCCACTTGTAGAATAGCCTCCTCCCCCAGGTAGCGACGGGTATAATTGTAAGACCCCGTTCCTCCCTGGGCTAACAAAAAATCGTACAGGACAGTACGACTTGTAGCACCCACGCCGTCATGTCTTGCTCACGGATTCCCCAAATGTCACCGGGCCAGCTTTGAGCGATAGCACACTCCACTAGACTGAATATTTACGGCACTAGAGCTTGGTAAAACCCAGAGCCTTCTGACCAGGGTGTTAGTGCAAAGCGTACGCTTCTTCAAACTCGCCAAGTATTGTGCACCTTACGAACGGCGACCCAACTAGCAATCGCGACTAAAATGTGGAAGCGGTGAACGAACTCTTACCGGAGGCGGGTTCGGGATGTTTTTCTCGTTGGAGAAGAGCTTGAGCTTGGAAAACGACAGCACCCGGCCGTACAACCAGAAACCGGGCCGCGGTGAATCCGGGTGGCAGTACTGACCAACTGCGCAAGTCCAAGGATACACTTTAGGGCTTAAATTCACTTCGCCACAAACAGACAAACACAAAAATGTAAAGAAAAACGCCTCTCTCGGGAGGCGGCGATAAGGCCGACGACGATAGCGTCTCGCTCACACTTACCGCATTGGCGCCCAGTGTAATCCGTGAAGGTGAGCCAGACCGTGTACTGCCACTTATCCATCAAGTTTGTAATCCGAAACTCAGGCGCTGGCTTCATGAACCTGCATGCGAGGGAGATAGTCGAGGCACGGTTATTTTTGACGAACACCATTATCACGCGACGAATACGCAAGCACGTCTCGAAACGAGCAGCTATAACACGACGATTGCACGATGCCATGCTGAGAAAGACATGAACAGACAGCAATATGCCTGGGTCGTGCATAGGCGATTGTTCCTAGAATCTGAATTACGCGTTGCCTGTTGCCATGAACATGGGTGACCCAATAAGCTTGTCCTCAACACTGCTGAATCGGTGTAAACTGCAGGGATACCTTCTCAAATTGAGACGGTGATTATCGTTCGTGTCATTACTGTCCACTGTCTTTTTTTCAGACCAACATGTACACCACGATGTGGAAGGTGAGGCTTCTCGGCAGGAACGCTAATGTATGTTCGGAAAGCTCATGCCAACAACAGAAGCCAGCATGCTAACCTGTGGAGTAGGATATTTCAACGCTTCTGAAAGCGAACCGTTTAGGGATCGGCCCCTTGTACAATGGCGCGTAACCGCGTCGGCTGTAAAAAACACTCGCCTGCCCTGTGTGTGTATTAGCAGTTCTATCCTATGCAGCGGGAACTCGTGCTGGTTGACGAGGATGACATGGGGAAGCATGGCCGGCAGTCTCTCCACGATCGCCCGCTGTGGATCCACCTTCTTGGGAGGGAACTGGGGCCAATCGCTCCAGTCGTGAACTTGGTCCGGGTGGTCACTAGGAAAGTTCGCCGGGCGGACGAGATTTGGCTGAATCCAGATCTGTGGCTCGCTCCTAACGACGACGGCTGCGGTGCCGGAGGTAGACGGCACACTTTCGATGTCCCTTGACTGGGACGCTCCGCCCGGTCGCTCGCTCCTAACGAAGACGGCTGTGGTGCCTGAGGTGGACGGGTGCACGCTTTCGATGTCCTTCGACTGGGACGGGCCGGCCAGTGGCTCGCTCCCGACGACGACGGCTGCGGCGCTGGAAGTGGACGGCACGCTTTTGACGTCCTTTGACTGGGACGGGCCGGCCGACGCGACGTCGCTGTTTCCGCTGTCACTGCCGGAAGAGCTGCTACTGCTGCTTTCGTCGCTGCTGCTATCGTCGCTGCTGCTCGTCGACAGCTTGCCACCGATTCCCATAAGCATGGCGTAGCCGTACAGACTAGGGTCGAGCCCAGCAGCAGCGGAGGCAGAAGCACGGCCCGACGACGCCATCCTCGAGGCACAAGTGGAGTTGGCGGAGTGTATCGTAGGGAGCGCGACTTCAGTAGGTCTCCGATGGTCGAGTAGCTGCCGTTTGCTGTGCAGCGACTTGTTTTATGGCGTGCTCGGGAAGTGGGCTACTGCAGAAGGCAAGGGCATTGGTTTTTTTGCTATGTTGGCGGCTTTGAAAGTATTTGGCACGTGCGCACTCACGGGTTCGATTTTGGTGTATAGCTTAGTTGGCTTTTCAACATAGGCGTGTCCACGTTCTACGATTTTCTCCTCTCCCTCGAACCGCAGGTGGCCGAAAAACTTGTCTGGAATTTTTCCTTTGTTCTGACATACTGGACGAACATGTACCCCCACCTCCCTCCTTTCTTTTTTGGAGGACGTATGACCGGCGGGAAAGGACACTTCAAGGTCGATGGCCTGCTGTATTGCAAACTGAGCCATGGTGATTCAGCGGGTGTATATTCTCGGAAAGAGCATGGATAGCAGAGAATAAAGGAGACGAGATGGTATGGCACCTTAGCGTTTGACAGCTGCAAATCACCGTGATCTCTCGCAAAAGCAGCGCCTGCCTTTTTACGAATGTGTAAGGCCAGAGGGAAGCTAGATACTCGACTAGATTAGCTAGACTGGAAGAGAGGAGGGTAAGGGGAGGGAGAAAGTGGTTAGAATCGACGCAGTGAATTAACGAGGCCTCACCACCCTTCGCTTGCTTCTCCCATACAATAGAGGGGGCGGGAATAAATTAAATAAATCGTAAAGAAAAGATAAAATAAAGAAAAAAAGGGGTGAGCAATGAAAGTGTACCTGAAGTCGTGGATAACAAGAAGAGGCCAGTAGAACGAGTCTTCTGCGCTGCTGCTTGACATTTCCTTGGTCTTCGAACAAAATCATGTTTGCTGGCAGTACTCCCCAAGATCTTCGAAGCCGTTGCTAAACTTTCAATCCAAGCATTCCTAAGTAGTAAAAAACGGAATTGCCATGTCGTGCCTTAAGTCTTTTCTCGACCAGATCCTGCATGCACAAAATGAGCGCAATGTTTTAATGAAGCAGGTTATCCTAGTGTAGCAGTGGCCACTGCGGCTGAGCGCCTAAAGAAGTCGGTTTCGAGGGGGACGTACGCGATTAAAGAAAGCAGTAATTAATAGCAAAAAAAAGAGTAGTGGCTATTCCGTATATTCATTCAGTGTCGCACAGGCTTAAAAATGTTGCAAGTAGATATGATGTTAATGTTACTTTCACTGCTCCCAATAAGCTAGATAAAATATGCGCTGCCGTACTTAGGAAAAAGAAGCAGGTATAAGGCAAAAAACGAACAGATATTTGTCCAGAAGCAAAATAAGAACAACAGTTTTACTGACTGTCGTATGGGTGTGGTTTATAAAATTCCCCTTAGCTGTGGCCAGTTCTACGTAGGGCAAACAGGACGGTGTATCAATCAGAGGCTAATGGAACATAAAATGTCGTTAACCGGTGGATCGCCTTCTAATCTTTCGCTACATAGCCGAGATTGTAACTGCACGCCAGAGATAGATAAATGCGCGATATTGCACAGGCATAAGAATGAAAATACGCGTCTTATGGTAGAGGCCTGGCATATCTATAATGGCAGAAGTGCGTGCGTGAGTAAGCCTTCGATTACTTTACACAAGGAAGAGATTAAGTGCCTTAACAGTTATCTCTCACGTAGACCGGCACGTGTACCCGACTGACACGTGGTGTTACCATTCCTGATCGAGCTTGCGCAGATTAGTTTTGTGTCTTCTTTCTTTTTCGCCTCTGTGCTTCATTCACTTGATAGTCGGCGTTCGTGTTGTCCACTTCTCTTCTCTTGTGTCCTGTCTGCACGCCTCACCTCTTTTTTGCATAACGAATCCTTACCAACTAGCTCAGCTTTCTGTTGTTCTAAGCCTGGAAGGAGATGTAAACTATCCTCTTTCGCGCCTTTCTTAAGGAAGCTATAAATATTATTGCGCATAAGATAGCTGTTATATAATTGTTGACAAAGTTGCACGAGAGGATTGTTCGTTATTGAAGTATGGTATAACTCTTGCTGAAGTAGACGATTGTGTTAAACTAGAGGCATCTGTATAGGCTGTCAGGATTGGGGGCTCAATCCCATCGTCCGTGGTCCTTTGCCAAGATTGGAGTACGGCATGAATTCGAAGGTAGCTGGCCCATGCCGTCGTCCAACTTATTTACGCTGAGATCGTTGATGAAGTGAAGAACTGCTTCTCATCGAGAACGAGGAAAAGGGTTTATTTACAGAAATTAAATCAGTCTAACATGACTGCTTGAGAAAAAGAGTAACAGTCCAACATTACTGCATGAGAGAAGTGACTCAGTCTAACATGACTGCTCAAGAGAAGTGTCCTCAGCATTCGCACAACCACAGTTTTTATACACTCGATGCGCCGGTCCTACGACGCGGCGACTGTTCGTTTACTCATCACCAACTCGCCGCTGCTCTGCAGACCAGTTTACGTACACACAGGCAACCGCGCTCTGTACACAGAGGCAACCGCGCGGGGTGCCGTTCCGGGAAACTATCGGCGCCGATCGGAGGTCGCTCGTTGTTCCGGGCTAGGCCGAAGCGTGAGACGTTCCAAAATACGTCGTCCCCACGGCGGCTTGTCCATGCGTGTCAAATCAGGTCCGCGTTGGGGATCTCCGGAATCATTGTTCACACACCGAACTAGTTCCGTCACAATGTCGAAGGGGCTGGAGTAATGCCCCGTTCACACTGAGACATTCGGCGTCTGGAGCGGCGCCCAGTTCGGCGGAACCCAGTTCGGCGGCGGCGAGATCCGCCGGAATAGCCCCTTCCGCGCCGATCGCTCCCGTACCGATTTTTGCGGCAGCTGCCGCCGGATCGCCTCGCCGCCGCGCGGCGCTGACCAATCGGGGAGCGCGAAACAGAACTTCCAAAGATGGCGGCCGAGTCTCGCGTCATGTCGCAGTCGTCGCAGTCATCAAAGTCCGCCGCGACATCCACATCCGAAATGCTGATCGAACTGGTGCGCAACCACCCAGTCCTCTACGATAAGCGCCACTTGAAGCACAAAGACAACGTGCAGAAGGACGACTTGTGGCACAACATCGGTCGCGAGATTGGTGGGCGAACCCACCAACGCCGCTGCCGCCGTCTCATCGGCGAATGCTTCTGTGCGTCATGCATCGCCAGAAAGGTGCTTGCCAACAGGCCGAGCAGTACTGCCTCTACTTGCTCGGGGTTCATCATTGTCTTTCCAAGCAATGGTGGAGACGCGCAACATAAACACACGAACTCGACGCGAGCGGAGACAACTGCTGCGCAATTTCGAGCCGCGCGAACATCCGGGACATCCCGCGCTGGATTGGAGGTTAGCATTTTATGGGGCAGATGGCGCTGTATGTCTTTCCGGCGACGCGGTCCGCAAGCAGTGTGAACTACGCGATTTTCGGCGGCAGGAGAATTCCATTCGCTGTAGACGCCGGATTCCTCAGTGTGAACGTACCATAAGGCGGCGGATTCCAGCGCAGAGGCCGCTTCTTTGAACGCCTCCCAGCTGCAGCGACGGAGAGGGAGAGGCGCGCCTCGTGCACCCCTTGTCGTAATCGGGTGGCAAGGTGGCAATCTTGCTCAGCGGCTCGCCATTCTTGACAGCGCCTCCATGGGCCGGAAAGTCTCGACTGTCTAGCACTGACAACCGCTAGGCAGGAAGAGAACGGCTGCTGGTCAGGGGGGGATTGATGTCTTGGCTCGCAGCGACCACTTGTGCATTGATGTCACCGCCCCAAAACATCCAACAAGGACAGGCAAGTGCAAAATGAACCCCACAACACGGCTCTGTGCCGAGATGACGTGCATTGGCTCTCACTTTAGACTCGCTAGGCTTCAAAAAAAAACAACAACAACATAAGTGCAGAAACAAAAAAAAAATGCTGCATTTCACTATGCCAAATTTCTGAAGCAAATTCCTGCTGACACATTCAGCAATAATGGAGGGAATTCTGCTGAATGAGAGGGGATTTTCTTCGCCTAAAGAAAAGCTAACACTAGTAACCCCAAAATTTAGGCGGGACCCTCAAACGCAGAATTCAAATTAGCCTGCTCAAATCATCCGCATTGCTATGCAACTTTCCCTTATATCTAACGGAGAAGTTGTACTCTTGGAGAGTGAGGCTCCATCGGAGCAAGCGGCCGTTTTTGTGTGACATTTGATTGAGCCACGTCAGAGGACAGTGGTCGGTCTCGAAGATGAACTTCGCTCCGTACAAGTAACACGACAACTTCTGGGCGGCCCAAACCAAACAAGCGCATTCCTTCTCTGAAGCGCTGTAGGCTTCCTCTCTTACATTTAGTTTACGGCTGGCGTAGAGGATAGGATGCTCCTCGTTATCGTCGCCGACCTGACTAAGTACCACGCCCATACCTCTGTCGCTTGCGTCGCATTGAACTATGAATTCCTTTGTGTAGACTGGCGCGCGAAGCACAGGGCGAGAAACCAATAGCGTTTTCAAACTTTGGAAAGCGTTCTCTTTGTCCTTATCCCAGTGTACGTTACTCGATGCTCCCTTTCGGAGGGCGTCTGTTAGTGGACTTGCCAATTGCGAGTAATTCGGAATGTACCATTGATAGTACCCCACAAGTCCCAAAAATGAACGAAGGTCCGTTTTCGTGCGCGGCTGAGAAAAATCTCCAATCGTCGCAATTTTCAGCTCAGCCGGCCGTCTCATGTCTTGACCAACAACATGGCCCAGATAAGTAACCTGTGAACAACCAAACCTACACTTTTCCGCTTTCATCGTTAAGTCGACTTTAAACGTACGAAGCCTCGCATTCTTGTCGTAATAGAATTTGGCGTTCTTTTGAGCTAGTGCCATGTTCTTTCCGACTAGTTCTTGGGTTGCGCTTAGCCGTTCCAGTAAATTTAGCACGTATTCAACCACGGTTGGACTCTCCCCTCTTTCCTCCCACATCTCTCTTAACATTCTCAGTGGAGACCGGAGTGTCCTCCCATACACTAGTTCTGCTGGTGAGAACCCTGTCGCCTCATGTGGAACTGTTCGCAAAGCAAACAAAGTTGCCGGCAGACAGTTCTCCCAGTCCTCCTTGTGCTCGTAACATAGCGCACGCAAAACTCGCTTAAGCACCGAATGCCACCTCTCTACACTGTTTGACTGGGGGTGATAGACAGAACTGTGTATTAACTTTACCCCGCACTTTTGCAAGAATGTGGAAGTCAGTGCGCTCGTGAATACTGACCCTTGGTCTGCCTGAATTTCGGCTGGAACCCCAACTCGTGCAAACACTGTCAAAAGCGCGTCAACTACTTCGGTGGAGCTGAGCTCTTTCAAAGGGGTTGCTTCTGGAAACTTGGTAGCCGGACACAGCATGGTAAACAAGTACCTGTAGCCTGATTTTGTTTTTGGAAGAGGCCCTACCGTGTCTATTACAAGCCGTCTGAAAGGCTCTGTTATGAAGGGGACTACCTTCAGTGGAGCTTTCCATGTCTCTCCTGGTTTACCAGAACGCTGGCAGGCGTCGCATGATCTTACAAAGTTTTCTACATCTTTGAAACAGCCAGGCCAGTAGTATTCCATAAGCAATCTTTCCTTTGATTTGTTTATGCCTAGGTGGCCGGACCACCCATTTCCATGACAAAGACTCAAAAGGTCCTCCCGATACTTGGTAGGTATGACTAACTGATCTAAAATCCTACCCTTTCGATCTCTGTAATGCCGATACAACAATCCTCCTCTCTCATGTATCGTTACGTTGCGCCTAGCAATGCCTTCTTTAGCTGTGTCACGTAATTTAGCTAAGCTCTCATCATTCTTTTGCTCAGCTGCCAGTGACTCTCTATCCACGCGTAAGAGTTGATAAAAGTTCTTTGAGGCCGGTGATAATAACGACCCTGTCTCGCTTGTGAGCGCGTCTGCTTGCTCTTCCTGCAGGCTAGAACTCTGACACTCTAGTGCTACGCTCTCATTGAGCTGGTCAGCTGGCAGGCTCTCCTCAACTGTTCTTTTGTCCCTCGGGCCTAGCTCGGATTCGGGTATTGAAGTTATCCCCTTTTCTGCTTCCGCTGGAGGAGCTTGAGCATTTTCAGCCGAAAGCGCCGCGATCTTACGAGCTTGGCCTCGGGTCAATGCCTGTACTATGCCCTCTCCCAGTTTGAGCCCTCTGTCACGCAGTAACTGATTCGAGCGATTCGAAAAGATGTAGGGATACTGCAGTGACAAAAATTTGGAAACTGCAGCCTCAGTCTCTAGTTCCCCGAATGGTCCACTGATTTTGACTTTGGCCATGGGCAGACACACGCTGTGTTCTTCTACAACCTGTTTTATCCATGCTACTTCTCCGGTGAAGTCATCTACCATCACGTAAGACGGATGGACAATGTCCAGCGTGGCGGCACTGTCTCTTAGCACTCGGCATGGTTTTCCATTAACTTGCAGGTCGTGGAGATATGGACTTAAAAGTTCCATATTCTCATCTTTTTCCTCCACGTAGGAAAAAACTACGCTAGACTTCTCGCAGTTTACAGCTATATGTCCCAGTTTGTGGCATTTGTAACAGCGAATTGGTCTAACAGATTCGAATTTTCTTTTCTGTTCTTTTTGTGCGGTTTTTCCGTTAAGTTTCTCCTCGCTCTTTTCTGCGGGCTTTTCCGCCGTGTCTACAGGCTCTGATCGTCTAGTTTGCGCACCCTTTTTGAACGGAAATGGTTTCCGCGGTCCATTTCGACCGTCCCAGTTTCCCTCCTCGGCGTTCAACTTTCTACGGGTTGCGTACTCTTCGGCTAATTCAGCCGCCCTTTCCACAGTGTTTACATTACCTCTGTCTTGCACCCACAGTTTCACAGCTTGGGGGATGGTTTTGTAAAACTGCTCTAGACACATGCATTCAATGATCATGTCTCTGCTGTCGTACGCTTCCGCGCTTTTAAGCCACTCGACTAGGTTGGCCTTTAAGTTATATGCAAACTCCGGATAGCCCTCGCTATCTTTCTTGCCTGTGCTCCTAAACCTTTGCCAAAAAGCTTCGGCTGAAAGGCGGTATTTCTTCAGGAGACTAGCCTTAACTTCTGCATAATCATATGCATCCTGCACACTCAATCGGGCGATTACTTCCGCCGCCTCACACGGCAACATAGACAGCAACCGCTGTGGCCATGTACTCGGGCCGAAGTTCATCTTTTCGCAAGTCCTTTCAAAATTGCATAGGAACAAGCCTATGTCGGTCCCGACCTCAAATGGCTTTAATAGCCTGTCCATGCGGTACGATTCTGCCTCACTTGATCGTCCCAGAGCGCCTTCACTTCCTTGAGGCAACTCCAAACGTTTGCTTTCAAGTTCAAGTTGCATTTTCCTTAACTGAAACTCGCGATCTTTATCGCGTTCCTCTCTCTCTCGCTTTTCTCTTTCTCTTTCCCGTTCTTCTCTTTCTCTTTCCCGTTTCTCTCTCTTTTTGAGAAGTTCCAATCCCATTTCAATATCTTGCTCACTGGCCTGATTGGAAATTAGCTCCAATAATTCCGATTTGAGCATTTCCTTGCGTACATCTAGGCCCAGTTCCTCACCAACAATCAACAACTCGTCTCTCAGCAGTGTCCTTAACTCCATGACTGCTGCTTTACTGCCTTGATTCTGCTCTCTAAATCTAGCTAGGAAAAGACAACCTAGCTAACACACAACAATCTAGCTTCCCTACTGTTCTAAACAGAACAACCACAAAATGAAGCCTAGAGAGTCAAAGCAAAAACCAAGCACTCACCGCAGATACAGCACCATGTCGCAAAGTCCATCTCACCGCTGTCAGCCAGTTGTCAGGATTGGGGGCTCAATCCCATCGTCCGTGGTCCTTTGCCAAGATTGGAGTACGGCTTGAATTCGAAGGTAGCTGGCCCATGCCGTCGTCCAACTTATTTACGCTGAGATCGTTGATGAAGTGAAGAACTGCTTCTCATCGAGAACGAGGAAAAGGTTTTATTTACAGAAATTAAATCAGTCTAACATGACTGCTTGAGAAAAAGAGTAACAGTCCAACATGACTGCATGAGAGAAGTGACTCAGTCTAACATGACTGCTCAAGAGAAGTGTCCTCAGCATTCGCACAACCACAGTTTTTATACACTTGATGCGCCGGTCCTACGACGCGGCGACTGTTCGTTTACTCATCACCAACTCGCCGCTGCTCTGCAGACCAGTTTACGTACACACAGGCAACCGCGCTCTGTACACAGAGGCAACCGCGCGGGGTGCCGTTCCGGGAAACTATCGGCGCCGATCGGGGGTCGCTCGTTGTTCCGGGCTAGGCCGAAGCGTGAGACGTTCCAAAATACGTCGTCCCCACGGCGGCTTGTCCATGCGTGTCAAATCAGGTCCGCGTTGGGGATCTCCGGAATCATTGTTCACACACCGAACTAGTTCCGTCACAATGTCGAAGGGGCTGGAGTAAGGCGGCGGATTCCAGCGCAGAGGCCGCTTCTTTGAACGCCTCCCAGCTGCAGTGACGGAGAGGGAGAGGTGCGCGTCGTGCACCCCTTGTCGTAATCGGGTGGCAAGGTGGCAATCTTGCTCAGCGGCTCGCCATTCTTGACAAGGCATGGTGTGTATCCTACATCATGTCTAAGCTTTCCGGAATGTTTTAAATTATGCCTGTTGCAGATAACGTAATTCCTGTCCTTCCGCTGGATTATTCGAAGAGGCGCACATTACTTGAAGGAGACATCAAAACACACATGTTAGAATAATTAACACAAATTCACTAATAAACTTCATAAATATTTACGGCATGTAGTGCGATTTAGGAATCGTAGCCGGTGAATTTACAAGGCATATCCACTTGTATCTCCAGGATGACACCAGTTTCGATATATAATTTCCCAAAGTGAGGGACAAAATACATGCGCGTTCTAGTTACTCTATTTTTCAACGCGTAGACATGCGTTTCGTTACAAAGTCAGACAACAGTGAATTCTCACTGCGAGCTTGATGGCGCATATCTCAACACTGGTGTCATTACGGAAATTTATTCCAAATGGATATGCCTTGCTACAATCCGCAAATTGCTATTATACGCCGTTATGTTATTAATTAGGAACCTAACTCATGATTTTTTTAAATTAACAGATTATGTGTTTCGCTTTCAGCAGCGACTATGCCCGCCTCTCTGATTAATCCAGCTCAAGGACTGCAACCTATGTCAACTGCAACAGGCGATTAAAAGAAATCAAAAATCCGGAGAACCTAAATATTATCATCCCGAAATATTTGGTACAGTGCTAGTTGTTGCGTAGCTTTAATGAAACCTGTCTCGTTTTGTAGTTATACCATCTACTGCCAACTCCATTTTTTTGGAAGGTAAGCCCCGATTTGCGAAACTCATTTTTCTGAACGAAAAAACTAGTCAACAACACAAAGGACAAGAGAAGAAGTTCACGACACAACGACTGGACTATCAACTGATAGTTGATAGTCCAGTCGTTGTGTCGTGAACTTCTTCTCTTGTCCTTTGTGTTTTTGACTGGTTTTTTCGTTCAAGTATGTACCAACTGACCCAGATTTCAACCCTTCTGCAAATCATTTTTCTGAAGGATGTAGAGATAGCCTTGGATTTTTTTATGGATAGGACTTTCGCCCCTTTTCATTATGTTTAAATCCAATGGGTGATTTTCCATGTTCAGATTAGGGAAAAAAAAGAGAGACATTTTTCTGAAGTTCTCCGAACTGGGCGGCGTTTCGCGAGCCTCTGTAATAGAAAGGCAGCTACAAGACGCGCGTGGAACTCCTAGGCGTATGCGAAGACATCTCACTCAAAGTCTTTGGAGCCGCTCTTCCCAAGTTCGGGAGAGGCCGCAATTTCATCATGGTGGCCTCGAATTAAGACAGAAGAAATTTCAGACAAGCGCGACTCTCGACTGTGAAAGTGGTTAGTCAACATCATTTGTACTACATCGCGGCATCAACTCTGTCAACATTTGAACTCCTTTTTTTTTGTCTTGAAGTGTCTTGAAGTGTTTTGTCTTTTACTGAATTCTGTGATTTTCTTATCATCTGCACCACCGAAGACTGGCCGATCGTGGTGATAATGCGGGCGGATCGAAATAAGCAATATAAATGAAATAGAATCATTGCTATAATAGGAATTATCATATAATATGCTCCATTATCCGGCCGACCTCTCTACATTTTTCCAATCATTAAAATACTTCTTCTTCTGGGATAGAGTCAAATTGCTTAAAGAAACTGCGATAACGGCCGAGATGTGGCGACTATAGCGCGCGCATTGTCAAGATGTCCGGAACGCTCCCTGTCCTCGTGTCGGTGTACGATATTTTTTTTGTTTGACAATGGAAGACGCAAACATGCACAACCAACGTATGCAAGTGGGCAATCGCCGGCCGTCTGTGGCGGATGCTGACCAGCTGCTGTGGCGGCGTTCAGGGGCTTAAAGACCACGAGAGAAAAAAGTGCTTAGAGGTGTACGGATATACGGACAGACCAACCCACAGACTCTACGAAAGGATGATTCGGGCAGTGGTCTCGTCAAGCGGTTGAATCCGTTTTTGACCCATTATTCATTCCGCGAAGTTTTCCATCAAATATATTGAACTGAAATTATTTATCCGTCGTGGGTCCCACGGGGAACTTACCCTGCTTCTTGTCGATGAACGACGGCACGCTTTTATTGACCGTTACATTTCGTATGGTAAACAGTGCGATTAAAAACGACAAGGTGAGGCGCCAGTAACGTTCCGTTTCCAATGCAACGCTTGCCATAGGCACGAATTTATTCCCGAGCAATGTGGTGGAGATTGACTGGTTCCGAGTGTCCTTGTTTTCAGGAAATAAATATCTCCTCATGTCGTTGTTCGCCATTAACTTCCACACAGACTGGCACGTTAACACTTTCTCGACATCGCACGTTCATTCATACACACCATTCGATAGCATATCTGGATAACGCGGTATAATATGGACGACGGGAAGCCGTTTTGAAAAGAAACACAGCGAAACACAGCGAAATAAACAATATCGCACCCCAGCCATGGTGTCCATGAAATGCCGGCCGGCAAAGGATGATGTACGAATTTTTCGCCCACTCCTTCAAAAGTAACATCTAAATGAAATTCTGGGCTTTTCTCAGGCGCATATTATTTTGGAGAGAATAAAGGGGGCGACTACGGATTAATTTTCACCATCTCTGGTTCCTCTACGTCAACCCAATGCACGGTACATGGGAGTTGTTCCATTCCACCGTCATCAAAATGCAGCCGCAGCAGCCACGATTCGATCCCTCGACCTCGTGCTGCCAAGCCACCACGACGGCTAAAAAGTAATTTACTGCTCGCAATGTTTAAGTGCCCAGTATTCTCGTTCTCTCTATCATCTTATTTCAGAAGCTTTGCGCAGCACTGATCGACAGAGGCAGGCTCGACGAATGCACATGATTTGCTGTAATTCAATAAGTGTTTCGCAGCCACGAAAAAAAAAACCGTTGGTGTGCGTAAAACGAACCTCTGTGTACACGGAAGATTCCATGATATGACTGTCCTGGCGAAAGCGAAGCGGTGAAGCACATGAAGAAGACGAACACGGGACACACGCTGGTCTTACGTTTCTTTCGAAAAACGTCCGCAAGCCAAGCAGAGGCTTTGCCGATGTCGCAGGAAACAATAACGCCCAGGATGTTGCAGATGTCCATCACTTTCAAGAAATTCGAATTCTTTTGTGGTTGAGATTAGCGAAGAGAGATAGTGATCGCTCTTGAATTAAATTGGAGAGGTTAATACCTGGCGGAAGGCCCACAGCACGTTATTACCCCCGTGATAGCGATGATAACTGAAATGATACACAAGACTCAAGGAACATGCACGACAATTAACACATGTGGGACGCACGCATAAAAGTAAAAACCGCTTTCGTAGCGCATAATTCTCGGGGCCTGCTCCGGCTCTTACTCACTGCCGTTTTGAAAAATGCCTTTCCTGCTTGCAACCCCGGGCCAAAACGGCGCAGATATAAAATTCGGGAGAGCACGGGCATTTTGTTTTTGCGCCTTGTCAGCAAGGTGAATGTTTCTTTCAATCCTTGCATTTACGAAAATGTTCAGTGATTTCAACTTCTTTTGAAGTGCAGCAGGCATCGGTGTAGGACATTCGGGACGCTACATCTACGATGTGATTGTGTGATGAGTCAGTCTTGGCTTCCACGGGCACTTGCGGGTCTAGGCCCACTTGTCACGCGGCCATTCGTCATAGGCCGGCTCCCCATAGGAAAACTGGTCAGGAAGGTGAACTTGTCGCAGGGGATATCATACGATAACTTCTCGTGGCGCCGGACTTTTCGTCACGTGGAAAAGCCGAGTTCGGAGCTGGTTTGCGATGCGACGAGCAATTTGTTTTGCTTGCCCCTCATCCCCTTAGCAAGATTTTGAAGGCCTCGTTGAAGTGCCCCTCACGAGGTCTGGCCATTTTGAGCTGACAAGCTCACTGCGTACAATGCGCGCTAACGACCGTGTCTGATCCCCTCGCGCCGCGCACAGAGCTTAAATTTCAAGCGAAACGCTGTTTGCCCTTAGCCTCGCGGGGGCCGCGCGGCTACATGCATGTCATTGCTGTGACGTCACTCGCATTCACACGTGACTTCGACATTTAATTGAGGCGACATCAGTTATTTGTTTAAACTGTAGCTTCAATAGACAGATTCATTTTTTAGAGAAATATTGAAACATACAAACCGAAGGTCTGCGTGTTTCTGTTTTACTTCGTACTGTAGCGAGAGAGATGTATACTTCCATTTCGTCAGCTTGCTTTCTTGTCATTTTCTACAGTGTTCCAGCGCCGCCCTCTTTCATCCTCTCGCGTCTGCCTCAGTGCTCGTGGCTGTGGCACTCACTTATACCGAATAAAATAAACCTGGAAGCTGCTGCTCTACAACTGTGCCCGCCTATTTGTATGAGCGATTAAACCCGACTTACTTGTCGGACTCCCCAAGTGAAGCTCTTTTCCAAGAACTGAAAATACACAAAGCGCATAATTTATACACTTACAGGTTAGTCCGTGCATACGTTACGGAGCGTAAATCGAGTAATTGTTATATCTGTGCCATAGCTAACCTTAAACAGAACATACGCCAGTATCGAACACGATCTCCAGAATATTGGTAAGTAATGCACCCGTGCACTAATTATGAAAAGCAAATGATTGCTTATACGCTGCCTGTCCTGCTTAACACACTGATCGCAGATGATATCGATGTTTCACAGTCTTCGTTAACTAGTCTGTATAATTACCATTGCTGCTAGAGCTGGTTTTATGCTTAATAATTTATACTTGTAGATCACAATATTACTTTTGCAACATCATCTGTTGTTAGTATGCATGTCTGATCTGAGTGTCATTATTTTTTTCTTTTCTCTCCATACTGCTGATTTCTTAATATGTAAGCTAAGTAACTTGCTTTGGATTATCAATTCTTGTTTGTTTCTTTGCGTTATTTTATTCGTCTCAGTCTGCTTTATTGTTATCAGTCCCACATGCACTCTTGTTCCCCCTGCTGCTGCCATAATATGGGTTTTAGGACTTAGTCAAGCTGCTGACGCAGCTTTTTTCCTCAAGACCTGTCCATATTCAAATGTATGTTGTATATGGGAAATAAAGCACTTACTTACTAACTGTAAAGAGGAAAGGGAGAGAGGAGAAGGTGGAAGTTCACATATAAGAGAGGGGGGAGGAGACGTGAGAACGCAAGCAGCAACTATAGACCTTTTCATCGGGTGAGTAGGATAGGGCGTGTGGCGAGCCTTTCCTCCTCTCTGGCTTGTGCGACCAGGCGCGGAGCTGCCTGAAAGTATTGCTCTCGCGGGCTACGGAACGATTTCGGTATGTTTTACACCATACCTTGTGAAATTTACGCCATGTCCGCTCAAATAAGGTCGTCTGGGAAGCCTTTCAGTGCATCGGTAGCAACAGTAGACAGAAATATGTCTTGGGAGTGAAAAAATGTGACGCGCATAATCAGACGCGGTGTACGCGCATTATCAGTCGCGGTGTGGGTATATGTTGTGAAATATTTTGCTTATATCGGTTCGATTCAACAACGAATACCGGTGTCTCTGTATTATCCGCATTAAATGGTAAATATGCTCACTGTCCGATCGCTTGGCGTAGGGAGTAAAACATAAAACATAAGAGCGCGTGCTCGCCTCACGGCCAACCTCAGGCAACCACGAAACATCTAAGCTGCTGGCGCTGTCAAATATTTGTGATACACCGGCACCGTTCTCACGCATTTCAAGTCTAATAGGCTTGAAATTACTATATCTCTACGCTATCCTTCCTGCATGAAGCCGATGGTGCTGCTCAACACAGCGATCACGGCGGTTGGTGAACCAGTATGATACATATATAAGCTGTGCGCTCCGGCATTGCCTTTTTGGCCTATATAGAGCCATAATATATGAGAGGGATCGCATAAAAAGAATGCGGTGGCTATTTTTGAGGACAACATTTCCGTAATACGTGTGAGTGCGCCGTAGAGAACGGAACGAACACAACTGGAAAAAAAGTTCAGTTATCATCCTCTTTCTCGAAAAAGCTAGAGAAAACGAGCTTCGCATAGTCACGCCACACAACGTTTCTTACTATAACCGCTGATATATATAACGATATATAACCGCTGACGCCGTATGTTTGGACCATGCGCTATATAGAACAAAGATATTTGCAATCCAGCACCTACCACGGCTTAGGACCCTCGCGCAGTTCGTAAACGGTCGCTTTGCTGGACAAGCTTAATTCAGACTTCAAGGTACGTATGTATACACAGTGCACATACCTGCATTCGGTATACCTTATCACCAACTGTTAAGTCACCTTCTTACCTCATCAGCGAATCACTCCTGCAACCAAGTGTGTTGGTCTGGGTTTTACTCGCATTTTCACCTATGCAGTTCGTAAAAGTATTTGACTGTTTAATGTAACTTCATATTTCAAACATTTGGTTGCATAAGATGCTTTGGCAACACTGACAACCCAGTTTCATGAAGGCTGGGCAGGCTTCACGAAAGGCCACTAGTACCTCCTCGTTGCAGACTGTGCTCAACATTCTTCTTGGTTCGGCTGACTAAGAACCCATACATCTTTCCTCCGAAGTGGCTGGTACTGGCGATGCTTTCATGCAGAAAGAGGTTACTTTCGCACATGTCAACCTTAGGCCAGAAACCAATCTGGCACAGGTGGAAATAGTCTTGTCTTTCCCAGATGGTGGTTCAGCCGCGCGAGCAACATTATGTTGCGAAGAGAGTATGCCACGGGCCCCTTTTCTTTCTTTCCACGAATGTTGCGGGCTCCTCGATACGGGGGAAGCCTTTGTGCAGAAATAACAGCGACGGCGCTTCCGGCATGTGCTCTCGCGCGGCCTCCACCGCGCCTGAGACGCCGCTACGTGCACATGTCGCGTAGTGTTCCTGTATATGCTCCCTGCGGGAGCATATACAGGAACACTAATGTCGCGCCCTCTTCCCTCGCTCGGCTGCATCGGGCATCAAAAATCGATTAGTTGAGGACGAATTGATCTTGTATGCGGAGTGTTCACGCGACCATTTTTGGCCTCTTTGAATCAGTAAAGGCAAGGCGCAGAAGACCAGGACTCAGGAAGAAGAACACAAACGACAGGACCGGCGCCACTCACAACTAAGTTTATTTTCGCAACAAACCTGCCTTATGTTCGTTATTCACGCCGAGTCGCGCACAAAACTTTATAAGCAAAAAACAGCAATCTATCGACCACTCAGAAATCATACCTGGCACATAATATCGAATGAGCAAACAAGAACCACACGTGGATCAGCGCGGGAGTCTTTTTCCGAGCCAAAGGGGACAAAACCAGACATAAAAGGTACCGTCTACGCTTCACTACCAAACTATTCACAACATAACACCCTTCGAACGCCTAAGGCCCAGTCAGTGATAAAACCCGCACGACTATGGGAATAATGACCAACGAATAACACGGAAAAAACATGAAAAAGGCGTCTAAGTACAGCGTCTGCGTCAAAACTAAAATCTCTAATAGTCACTCACCTAAAAAATTGATAAAACATGTGACCGCGCGAAAAATGAACCACGTGACAAACAATTCAAGGGACAGAAGTGTTGAACGATAAAGGTCTAAAGAACAGCGTCTGCGTCAAAAAAAAAAGTGGAACAAAAGCTTAAGAGCCACTGGAAAACCGTCAACAAAATAAAAAATAGGTAAATAAAAGGAAGACAGACGGTAAAACCAAATGAAATCACTCTAACATGAAGCCTAAATGAAACCTTCTAAAAAAGTCGTCTCCTTGTCACTAAGCATAATGGACGGCCTGCTGACGCATGCGTTTCCCTCTTTTTTGATTAAATAGGCTTCCACAATTTCCCGCTCGAACCTGTCTTTTCCAAACTTCCAAGCGCACATATTTGTGCCTACAATCAGCCTCGGAGATCAATTGTGTATTTCTGAATGTTCCATCCACTAATGTGACCTTATTGCAGCATTATCCTCTATTTCCAAGCTGCGATTTAGGAGAGATCAAACACACGCGACAATCGTAACCGCGTGGGTACCATTCTGCTACGATAGGAGCTGTGCTGTTATACTTGGACAAGCGTTCAAACTGTTCGCTGCAGTTTACATTGCGTGACTACTTGGTTCGATGGATGAAGTTTCCACCCATGAATAAAATTGTTTTGGCTATTAATAGCAGCATATAAATGCCAGAAAATGAATTAATATATTTATTAGGAGGGCTGAAACTTGGGCCTGTAAGGGGAATGGGAAAATATAGAATGTACTTTACATCTTGCAAAGAATAATACCAAATACAATGGTATGTGAGTGAGGGTTTGAAAGAAAATCGCAAGCTTATACATATCGGAGGGGGGTGTGGTATCAAGTAAACACCTGCGTGAGATCGTTAAAGAAAAAAATACATAGGAAGAATTTTGGCAAGAACAAAACTTAGTTCGTGTTTTCCCGTGACCTTAAAATGCAAATAAATTAATAAAATACCATAATAAAAAGGATTGAAAGTGTCGTGATATTATTCGCCAAACAAAATGAAGCACATGGAGTTAAATCATGCGAAATTTCATGTCACTTTTGGTGAGTATAATCATTCGTTTGGTGCAAGGTGTTTGTTCGCGAACCACGACGAAGACGCAGCCAGAAAACCAGCCACGATAATCTCGCAAATTTTCTCCGGTGCATTATCACTTCCTACTAAAAAAAAATGACGAAGCCGAACGGATTTGTAGCCTGGTTTCCCGCCGCTCATGCTTTCTTCGATTTGATAAGCGGTGGGGGGAGCATGTTCCTCCAGAATACCGAGCCAAGAAAAAAAATCTTTGACGCAAGTTTCTCGGCCTCCTGCAGCTCGAGGGAGGAGAAGAAAATAGTAGAAGACAAGAACGAGAACGCGTCCACGTTGGAGCGAAAACGCCACACGTCGGCGTTCTGGAGTAGCACGCTTTCCCAGCACGCCATAAAGCGAGTCACTGCACAGCAAACGGCAGCTATACTCAACAGTCGCAGATCAACTGCAGTCGCGCTCGCCCCGACGCACTTCGCAAACGCCGCTTGTGCCTCGAGGATGGCGTCGTCGGGCCGTGCTACTGGCTCCGCTGGCGCTGGCCTCAACGCCGGTCTCTCCAGGGACGAGGACGACCGGATGAGCACTTACAACGGCTACGCCACGCTGCGGAGGGACGATTGCGAGCTGTCGACGAGCAGCAGCAGCGGCGGGGACGACGACTGCACCAGCAGCGGCGACAGCAGCAGTAGCAGCGGTTCTAGCACCGACAGCGGAAACAGCGACGTGGTGCAGGCCGGCGCGTCCCAGTCGGAGGACGTCGACATCGAAGATGTGCCGACTGCCTCCAGCGTCGCAGCCGTCGCCGCCTTCATGGCGAGCGAGCCACAGTTGGGAATCTGGATCCAAGCGATGCTCGAACGACCGGCGGACTTTCCCAGTGACCACCCGGACGAAGTTCACGACTGGAGCGGTTGGCCCAAGTTTGCTCCCAGGAAGAACGCGGACCAACAGCGTGCGATCGCGCCGAGCCTGCCGGCCAAGGTTCCTCACGTCGCGCTCGTCAACCAGCACGAGTTCCTGCTGCCCAATATGGAACTGCTGATCCACACACAGGGCAGGCGAGTGTTTTTCATCCTTTCTATTTTTCCAGAGCCTGCTGCTCGATCGGGACAGTTGTTGACGCGGGCTTGCCTGGATTTTATGCGCGCGCCATTTACGTTCGATAGCAGCGACATACAAGAGAGCAGCGCTTGAATGGAAAGCACGCTGTGCGCGATCTTAATTTTTGGTGCACGCGCGGACGCTATACTTTCCTTTGCTGAGATTGCGTAGTTGAAGCATCGTCGCGCTTCCCGAGATCTTTATTTTTGCGATTCCGACTGCGCGGGCACTCGATGCGTGTTCGCGCCATGGTGCGCGGCGCCAATCTCGTAACGGTTCTTTCAGAAACCGTTGCAATGTCACACTTCAGGACAGCGTTTTGGCTTCCGCTGTTGACATGAGCGTTCCGAGCACGCATTAGTGTTCCTGCCGAGAAGCTGCATGTATTCAAATGCCGCAGAGTGGTGCCTATGCTGGGCTAAATGAAGGGAACAGTATACTCGTCTATATAGCCAGCTATTTATCATGCGGACGATAATCATTTTCGTTTTGCGAATGTATCTCTGCTTTCAACCGTTTCAGCAGTCTTTATAGCTTTTTGAGTGCTCATTGTTCTGTACATGGTCCACATATATCCACCGTGCCCACCACGTGTTTTAGCTGCTCGTTTTGAAACGTGCGTGCCTAAATATCTCCAACGCATGACCACTGTGTTTATCAAAAATGATCGGGCCGCGTCCTTCTATTTCGCATGCAGGCTCATGCAGCCAGCGCCTTCGTTCCGCTGTACCAACTTGGTGGACGACCTGCAGTACACGGCTTGGCTCACCTTCACTAATTCCGTTGGGGGCGAATGCGCTCAGTGTGAACGAGGCCCTACCGGTGTCGGCCTTATCACCGCCTCCGGAAAGAAGCGTCTTTCTTTACTTTTGTCTTTCTGTGTGCTGAAATGAATTTAAGCCCTAAATTGTATCCTTGGACTGGTGCAGTTGGTCAGTACTCCCACCCGGACTCACCGCATCCCGGTTCTTCGTGGAACGGCCGGGTGCTGTCCTTTTCTCGGCTAAAGCTCTTCTCCTACGACGGCTTCACCTCAAAACTTCCTCCGGTAAGAGTTCGTTCGCCGGTTCCCCAGTTTAGACACGCCAGGTTGCCGTTCGCAAGTTGCACTAAACTTCGCATGTTTCAACGTGCGCTCACTTTGCACTAATACCCAGGACAGGACTGTCGTCAATTGCAGTGTGCACGCATCCAAATTTTGATCTAGTGATATTTGGGGAAGCCATCAACAAAACATGACGGCGCGGGTGGTACAAATTGTTACCGTGCTGTCGTATCTCGTGTCTTGGTGCGTGCCTGCGATGGCTTTCCAGGCCGATTTCTTGTCAGCCCAGCGAGCTACGTGGTCTTAAAGATATACTCGTAGCCACTTGCTTTTTTTCTTGTCATTGTGGTTTCCTTGTTAAAACAAAAGTAGCATAGATGACCATATACCCCGAGGAGACCGCAACACAAATTTAGGTCATTTTGGCTGTCGTGACGCATGAGTCAACGGTCGCCGAGATTTGACAATTGGGTAGAACTGTGTATGGAACTGTGTACGCCTGGCCAAAATTGAACCACTCTCACCTAACATTGTGACAACAGACGCCTTACCCTAAAGTTTGCCTTCATAGTATAGCTGGTGCAGGAGGTGCCATGTCAGTTCTGTATTCAACTGATTCGCGCAGTGCTTTGCGCCATTCATACTGCTGTGCACTGCGATTGTTGTCAATTCCCTTCAATGCAGTTTAGCCTTGTGATAATGAAGTTGCATACCTTCATTATAAACCGACAGTTCATTCAGGGCAAGTGGGCTGCCCAGTCGCACACTACAGCACTGGTGCTTCACGCGGGCTCCATTTTTATTTTTGTAAATATGTACGGTATCATATCAATAAAAAATGATTAAGCATGCATTCTATTGACTAGCCGATTTAGGACATTCCCCTCTCCAAAGCTCAGCACCGGAAACTCTTCCCTCATATGTCTTGCAGATCACTCTAAAGTGTAACAACAGTTACCGCATCCAAGTGAACGTTGGAATCGTGGACAACAGCGGACACATCTTGAGCAGGTCGGTCGTCCGCCGCTTTGTCGGTGCCCACTTCATTGCCGTCACCCAGTTCAGCAAAAAAGTTAGGTGGGTGTTGTACGTATTTTGCGTGCCGGCTATTTACTTTCCTTTCCAAATCGGTACACTTAACATTTCACTGTCATCTTCTTTCTCTCTCTCTTTTTTCCTTCTACAGCTGAGGAAACCACGACCAGAGCTTCAGCCTCATGTTTTTTTTTGTTTTGTTTCTTCGCCCAGTCTCGCCCATCCAAGCAACAAGGGATTCAAGACTAAGGCACGCTAATTTATTAATATATACACTGCACTGTTTTCACGACTTTCATTGTTTCTGTGATAAAAGTAATAAAGACACATTTGCCGGTACGAAGAGGTCATTTTTTTTTTCTTTGCTTAATGACATTTTACAGTACAAACAATGCACTGGTGGTGCTTCTACTGAGGCATACGAAAATAGACTTGCTGCACACATGATGATGCCAGGCCAGTTGCCGCACTGAAAAGAAAAGATAAACTTGAAGCACTCTTCGCAGATAAATAAGAGCACCCTGTTTCCCTTACATACTTCATAGAAAGCCAATTATGCATAGAATGTAACCTGAAGGTGCTGTTCCCACGAGAACTAAATTCGAATTCCCAACATGCACATCATGATGGTCATCCAACAGTTGTACAGTGACCGCTTCCTTTGGAAATACAAAGTGAGCATGCGATGGAATGGACCAGTTTTATACATTTACTAGAGGGAACTGTGGCGCTAGTGTCTAAGGGATCTGCAAGTGGGGCAGTTCAGCCAGCATGGGAATGATGGGGAAGTGCATGAATTTGCCTAAACTTCGTCTTCGTGACTTTGCAAAGTGATCATTTTGAGAAGGCACTGCATCGTATATATGGCTTCATAAACATTAAAATTGTTGGACGGCAAGATGCAAACGCAGGACCGCTAACACATAAGCCCAATGATAGCATTACTCCATGGATGCATGGACGAGTGGAACCACTGCAGTTAGTAGCGATGACGTGTGCTTGCGGAGTTTTATTACCTTCTGCATTAAAAAAAAGTATAAATTGCTTTGAAATTTAGGAGAACTTAGGCCCAGGTAAAACGAAAGAAACGAAGCCATAAGAATGTCTGAAGCCGCAAGCACAAAGATCGGGCAAATGCATGTACTACCCATCATACCCATGGTGGAAGTGAAGGATCGCAGTACCAGAGTGCCCTCTATAGTGATATGAAACTCTGTGGCTTGGACGAGAAGTAACTCGAGAAATGGCTGGGGATTGTTTGCATTTCCGAGAGATCGAAAAGGAAGGCTTCTATGCATGGACGGTGAAAATTAAATGGTACAAGTGCTAGCCAATGAACGAATCGTGTTTGTGTAATGTGAGTACAGAATGTCCTGCTTTCTCTTAGGAAAAAAAAAGTGATTGGTAATGGCGAATTCAAATTCAGGGAAACAGTGCATGTACAGAAAAAGTTTAGAATTTGTGAGAGCGCATGTTGACAGTGTGACATTGTGAAAAATTATCGGATTGCAACCTGGTTCGGATTGCAAAGACTATATGTTTCTACTTCATTTCGCCTGCTGGTACGTTGAATTTGATCGCCAGACAATTCACGGAGATTACATTGGTAAAGACTTCCCGGTCTCCCCGATTCAGCCTGAGTACACATGCAACATATTTTCCTTAGCATTGTTGTTCATATTAACGTCCAGTAATTACCTTGATTGCTTTTCTCGGAGAGTCGATTGGTTCACCCGGGGCTGGTGCAGCTTTTAAAAGAGAGACGCCTATATTCCGGTCGGTGTTTTCACTTTTTTAATCAGTGCATTTAGAATGTTTTATAATTTTTCTCTTACATGTACGTCTTTGACATATATGTCTATGTACCCTTAGATTTACCCAGAAGTGCATTGGTCAGCTGCATCTGTTCGCGCCACGCAGTCAATAAACCACTTTATAATATTGTTTCTTTCATCATTGTCCCTGATGGATGTACCACCAAGAAGGCGCGTAAAATGACACGATATCAATAAAATTTTTCGTAGCTCCATGTTGCAGATAGGCGGCTTCTGCGGCCAAAATTACGTGTTACTTCGAGAAAACTGCTAAAAATAGCAGTTCACCTGGCTAAAACTACAATTGGAACCGGCCGACAAGAGTCGCGTGTGCACCAAAGCAAATAAAACCATTAAAAAATTTACTGCACAGTGTTATGAACTTCAACCGCTGCACCACGATAACGGCTTTGTGGTCCCGTAGCGCTCGTCACCCGTTTCGTGACAGAGCGTTGGTAGCGAAGACTCCGAGCCTGGCGTCGATGAGAATAACAAAAGGGACTTTATACACTATATACAGGTTATCATACAGGACATGAACGGATCGGCACTGGGGCCGAGAGCTCACACAAACGCGACTGTTCTCGCACGACGGCGTCCGGCGAAAACGCGTGACACATCTCACCCCAGTCGGGGCGACACTCTCTCCCGGTGGGTTGGCGGATCCTGTTTTCGAGCGGCGTGTCTCTGCTTTTATAATCCCCGAGGCCCATTGTCACTCAACCGGCCCAATACAAAGTCAGCACACGACGGTCGTCCGAGGGGTCCAACCAGCGACCGCGCTGGCCACCCGGTTCAAAGTTCGCGCGCGCGGTGACCTCCAGGCAAGGGAGGTGCGGCGCCGGGCTGTCGGGCACACGCGGACACGTTTAAACACGCTGCTTCGCCGAGGCTTCTCCCGCACGAAGGCGCAGCATCTTGACTTGTGAAGGGAGAATTATGGCGCTCGCAGGATAGATTCTGCATCTTGCAGATTCGGAATCCGGGCTTGTGGTAATGGCACAACAGCATCCCCGCCCTCAGATAAGGCGCCGGGAAGACGAGCTGCCTCCACGTGGCTCGGATGCCAGGCGCGCACGTTCGTCAGGCTCGTCCAAGTTCACGTCCATTGTCGGGACGCCAGGTAACTTCACGTGCCCAGGTCCGACTCGTCAGGACAGGAGCTCTGCTCACCACGTCGTCGCCAAGGCACCTTGACCAGCTCCGCTCGGGTCGTTCCTAAGACCTTGCTTCTCGCCACTGGTCCCGCTTGGTCGTTCTGCAGCTTGCAAAACCGACCGGCAAAAGGCAACACCCAACACGAACAAGTGCCCTCTGTCTCCCGTCAAACACCAGACAAGGCCATAATTCAAATCAACCTAACCAAATTGCTATCCCTCTTTTTGCTCCCGCTGCAACAAGAGGCAGGTGTGCGATCTAGTACACAAGGCTCAAACAACCAGTTTTCAAATTAACAACACAACAAAATAGAAACAATTATTAATCAGCAATAATAATTGCAAATAGAATGGTCCCCTTGAAATCGCTTTGGACCGAAAACATACTTCTGAGGAAGCAAATGAGGTCATTCATTTTTCCCGGCGATATTTTCGCGGAATCTGAAGCTGCTTATATTTGCGACCCTGCTTATCCGTGTAGCGGCGGTACAATAAGCCAGGTTCCTTGCCAAATGAAACCCCCTTTTTTTCCACTCCCCGTTTGACGCTCTTCCTCAGATCGGCTAATGAACAATCTTCCTGTTGCTCGCGAATCAGACTTTTTCTTTCAACTGCAGCCTGCTCCTGCCGGCTGGCGGAAACCGGAGCGAGTGCGGAGCCCGCGTCGCCTAATTGCGGCGTCGAGTCTATATCGCGGCTAGCACTGCACGCGTCACTCCCACTCACTTCCAGGACCCGCTCGTCTAGGCCAGCCTCCGAGCTCTGCCTCTCCCGTGACTGCTCGCCACTCAAGTTACCGTGATCGGTCCGTGTGCCGCACCGCTGTTCGCTCACCGACGCTAAGTCAAGTTCCCTCGACAGCGGGCGCGCTTTGGATCGCGTGGGGGCCATGTACGCCACGTCGGCAAAGAATGATTTGCCGTGATCCCTCAGCAACTGCTCCGAGCTATTTGAGAAGAGGTAGGAAAATTGCTCCGGAAGGGCGGCTGACACAGCGGCTTCGGTGTTAAGTTTCCCAAATTCTCCTTCAATGCTAACCGTTGCGATCGGTAAACAGACACTCTCCTTCTCGGCCACTTGCCGTATCCTAACGCACTCTCCCGTAAAATCACTCGAGGAGACGAAAGACGGGTGAACAACGTCCATAGTTGCTGCAGAGTCCCGCAGTGCTCGGCACTTCTTGCCGTTTACCTTAATTTCCTGCACATAGGGCTCCAATAGACGTATGTTTTTGTGAGTTTCCTGTATCGTTGCAAAAGCAATTCTCTCTGGGCAGCTTGCAGCGATGTGCCCTTGCTTTTTGCAATTGTAGCAGGTTAACGGTCTCCGTTTTTCAAAAGAACGCGTCATTTCGTTTCGCTGTTTCGGACCATCGTCATCATTCTGAGATGCATTCTGTCCATCCCTTACAGTTTCTTTGGGAAGGGACTCGTCGTCCCGAAACTCGCGACGCGTGATTTCCTTCCGTTCGTCGGGCTTCCCGTAAAACCCATCTCTTCTATCTGCTTTTTCTATGCGCACTGCCTTGCTGTGCAAGCTGCGGCGTGTGTAATACTCTTCCGCTAACTCTGCTGCCTTGTTTAGCTTAACCTCCTTTAGCCTATCTTGCAGCCAGAGCCGGACATCCTCATCAATGCAACGGTAGAACTGCTCCAACGCGATGCATTCGACAATTTTGTCGCGGTCGTCGTAAACCTCTTCGCCCTTCAGCCATTCCACCAGGTCGGCTTTTAGACGAAACGCGAAGTCAACATTCGACTCCTTACCCTTTTTTGCATACCGGAACCTCTGCCGGAAAGCTTCGGGCGACAATTTGTACTTCCGCAGTAGCGCTTCCTTCACATCACTGTAGCTCTCAAACGCCTCCTTCGATAAGCAAGTTATTACGTCTGATGCCTCCCCAGGAAGCAAGGCTAACAGATTCTGTGCCCAAAGGGATCGCTCAATGCTATTCCGTTCGCAGACGTGCTCAAATTTCACGAGGTATTTGGCCATATCCTCTCCGACGACAAAGGGTGGAAGTTGATCGCGTATTCTGGGAACATTAGAAGTGAGACTAGGCGCCGGCGATTTATTTCGGATCTCCAACTCTTTCATTTTAAGCTCGTGCTCACGTCGCTCCCTCTCTCTCCTTTCCTCCTTTTCCTCCTCGCGAAGTTCCTTTTCCTCCTCGCGACGTTGCTGTTCTCTCCTTTCCTGCTCGCAACGTTCCTTCTCCTCCCTTTCCCGACGTTCATTGATATCCGCCCAGGCCTCAGCGGCTTCCTCAGCCGTTACGTCCCCAGTCCTCATGACCTCAAGGATCGCATTCTTTCTTTTGGTTGAGCCCAACTCAATGCCCAACTCCTCACAAATTTCGAGAAGTTCCTTCACCTTGTACTTCTCCATCGTTCACACTGTCCTCCTGCTGTTTACCCTTTTTGAATATACCTGCCGTACGCTACTATAACACTACTAGTAAGACATATGCAAGTATTTCACACTTTGCCCTGTTTACCCCCTCAGCATCCCCTGGTTTTCAAAACACTCTTACTAGGCTTGAAACACCCAAGGTTATCACAATGCAACACCAAATCCTTCCTTAAGCTACTATACCCTGTGTCAAAGAAAGTCTGGTGTTTGAGGTAAACTTCAGGCACTCACCGCGCCGAGGTAGCTGATGCCGGTCAATCCCGTAGCTGCCATCCAGTGTTATGAACTTCAACCGCTGCACCACGATAACGGCTTTGTGGTCCCGTAGCGCTCGTCACCCGTTTCGTGACAGAGCGTTGGTAGCGAAGACTCCGAGCCTGGCGTCGATGAGAATAACAAAAGGGACTTTATACATTATATACAGGTTATCATACAGGACATGAACGGATCGGCACTGGGGCCGAGAGCTCACACAAACGCGACTGTTCTCGCACGACGGCGTCCGGCGAAAACGCGTGACACATCTCACCCCAGTCGGGGCGACACTCTCTCCCGGTGGGTTGGCGGATCCTGTTTTCGAGCGGCGTGTCTCTGCTTTTATAATCCCCGAGGCCCATTGTCACTCAACCGGCCCAATACAAAGTCAGCACACGACGGTCGTCCGAGGGGTCCAACCAGCGACCGCGCTGGCCACCCGGTTCAAAGTTCGCGCGCGCGGTGACCTCCAGGCAAGGGAGGTGCGGCGCCGGGCTGTCGGGCACACGCGGACACGTTTAAACACGCTGCTTCGCCGAGGCTTCTCCCGCACGAAGGCGCAGCATCTTGACTTGTGAAGGGAGAATTATGGCGCTCGCAGGATAGATTCTGCATCTTGCAGATTCGGAATCCGGGCTTGTGGTAATGGCACAACAACAGACCTACTGCGAGAAAAATTTAGTGTCCGTCAGCGTCCGCGCAAAAAACGCGCGCTCGCTGGCACTCTAGCCAACGTCATACGTACTCCTTAGGGGCAGGCACCTTTCGATCATCAATGCCGCGAGCAGAAGTGAGAACGAGCTCGTCTATGCCGTGCCGATGCTGCAACCCGGGCGCAACACCAGTCTCGTGCAGCCGAGCGCAAGCAACTGCGTACCGAGGATCCGGCAGCCTACCAAGTCGTCGTTTACGAACCATTTGGACTAACCCAGTGATAAACACCGGGGCCGCACGTTTCAGCTTCGCTGGTTAACCATCTGTGCTTGGGGGGTATTTTTTTTCCCGCACGTCCGACGCCGTGGATGGATGGATGGATGTAGAATGGATGGATATTATGAACGTCCCCATTGGAACGGGCCAGTGGGTTTCACCACCAAGCTCTTTCTATTATACTGCCTAATGTCATACCTAGGTTAAAAAAGAAGAAAAAGAAAACAAAACCAACGATGAATTGCCATAACCAAATTTTCTGACCCCCTGTTGTGAACTTTGTTTTTGTACGTCTCCGTTTTTTTTTTTTGTAGTTTCCGTACTTTTCTTCCACCAATCTTCCACTCGCCTCTTACTAATCTCTATTGCGGACATGTTTACTTTTCTCCTGTTCTGAACCCAAGAACTTCAAGGAGGCCAGTGTTGCCTAAATTGACCGCTTGGCTGATATCTTCACGTTCTAATAAAACATGCTCTATCGTTTCCCTAGCTTTACCGCAGCAAGCATATGCTTATTCTTCCTTCTTATATCTCGCTTCCTGATTTCGCTTCGAAAAGTAATGAGCTTCCCTTTGAGTTATCATAAATTGTTTCTTTCATAATTTCGTTTTTTCCTCTTAAGTAGTTACTCATGGCAGGTTTCTTTTCCATTGCCGCCACCCATGAGGTTATCTCAGCCTCTCCGACTTTCCGCTTGACGTTCTTTGTTGCTGTGTTACTCACCCTACAGGCCACATGCTTGCTGGTAAGATCGTAGTTTTTTTCCTTCTCTGTGAATCAATGTTATTCCTGTACAAATACCTGAATGCTCTCCCAGCCCATTTACAGTCTTCCATATTCCTCAGACGTCAGGTGAAAGACGCCGCAGCACCACCTATACGTTTCTGGGAAAACTGCTTCAACACTACCCCACCCCCACTACCGCTTATCTAAGTAGTACACTATTGGGGGCGAGCTCCACCACTGGGAAAGCTGGCGCCACCGTCGGCGTGACGTGGCATGAGGAAGCACGTGGACACAGCGGCCGCGTAGGCTGTTTCGGAAGCGTCGAAGCGAGCTGAAAACGAAAGTTTAAAGTCCCATCTGCACAACGGTTCTGATTAAGTGGTGAGGCTATACCGCCTTGGGTATCTGCTTGACAACATTTTAAATTACTATAATAGGTAGTGGCTGCTTTTGGAGGCGTGCAACATGGTAGGCTACTGATCGGTGCCGCAGTGCCGGACGTACGCAAGGGAGCCCGGGGTCAGCCTTATTCACACGTAGCCGCAGGGTAAGAAGCAGCGTGAAGCTTGGCTGGCGGAACTTAGAACCGGCAGACAGTCATCGGCTACAACTTGGGTATGCACCGAGAGGACTGGGAGGCCGCCCTGCTCGGCTGCTCAACCCTCCAGGACCAACGGGCCCTGGTGGCCCGAGCCAAAGCCGCTGCAGAAGCCACGGGGGTCCCGGACTAGGGACCCCCCTTCCCCCCTAGACTTTGTAAGTTCTTGGCCCTTAGGGCTCAGCTCACACCTCCTCCTGTAAATAGCAGAAATAAAGTTTATCACCACCACCACCACCACCACCACCAAGCACAGACGCGAGGAATATTTCTGCTATACGGCGCCGTGACTGCGCGATGTTCGGTGGGTAGCAGAAAACGAGCACTGAGACTCTCGCCCGCACTCGCTGCCCGGCTAATGTCATAAGGGTTTGGTCTATGAACTCGATGATGCTAAATAGTGGCAAGTTCACTGGAACGGAAAGGGAGCGGTAAGAGGCACATTAAAAAAACGAATGGCATATGGTCATGTTTGTGTTACGGATTAATGCACTGGATTACGAAAAAGAAGCAGAGGAAAATCGCGCGCTGAGAAGACCGATAAACATACAGTGCGACGCAAATTGAGAAATAATATTAAAATGTCCAAGAATTTAGAAGACAAGAAAAGATTGAATCGTCGCCACGGCCCATCATAGTCGCCGTAGGCGTCGAAGTTTCTATAACGAAATTATTTTTGAACAGTTCTGATAGCGTCCACGCAACAATGGTTGCTAGTGTGCTGTCAAATGCTCATATGCTGCGGCCTAATAAAAGCTCACGGCACGGTGCGAAAACGCGCTCACAGCGAAAGCGAAACATTGTGCGCAGACATGCATGCAGACGCGCAGTCGGTCGCTGCAAACCCGTGTGATCGATGCATTGAGGCTTCATTCTGTTATGCCCCATTTGGTTATACAGACAGCCCACTATAAGAACACATTTAACATAGTGTACTCTCAGCGTTTGCCTACCTTTCATGCAAGAAGCCGGTTCGGGAGACTCCATCGCTACGACCTCGCGCAGTGGCACGTTCACTGTACGTATCCGGTAAAGAGATTTGCCCAAGATCAAAGAGTTTGCCCAAGATCGTTATATCGACAGTAAAAAACTTCTCTCGTTTTGAGGGTACCTATACAGATGTGGAGAAGGGCTGCCGCGTGGTGTTTTTATTGAGTGCGGTAAGCGAAACATATGAGGAGCGTGCCGCGTGATCCCTCACACTACGCAAGGGAGCTAGGCGCTCCCAACAGATGGCGACTCCGTAACTCTTCGCCCCCAATAGCGCCGCGGAAAGAGCTTAAATTTCAAGCCAAACGCCGTTTGCCCTTCTTCTTGCGGGCACCGTGCGCCTACATACATGGCAGTGCTGTGACGTCACTCAGTGACACGTGACTTCTTTTAAGGCGACATCAGTTGTTTAATACGTTGCTTAAAGTTTAGAGAAATATTAGAAGATACAAACTTAATGTCTGCGTGTTTTTTGTTTTATTTTGTGCCTTAGAAAGAAAGCTGTGCTTCCATTTCGTCTGCTTGTTCCCAAGTCGTGCAGAAACCCGCTCAGAGGACGAAGCCTTGTCATTTTCTCCCGTGTTCCAGCGCCGCCCTCTTTCATCCTCTCTCGTCTGCCCCAGTGCTCATGACTGTGGCAGACTTATACCGCATAGAATAAGCCTGGAAGTTGCTGCTCTACTACTGTACCAGCCTCTTTGTATGTGAGATTAAACCCGATATTACTTCCTTCTGGCGCCCTCTCCATCCTCACCATGTGCATCTGTCACGGCTTGTCGACCGGTTCGCCGTCGGCGCGAAGTCGTCGACGGGGTATAGACCGTTTCATCGGGCGAGGAGGATAGGGCGCGCGGAGAGCCTTTCCTCCTCTCTGGCTTGGGCGATCCGGCGCGGCGCAGCTTGTAAGTATTGCTGTCGCGTGCTGCGGAACGATTTCTTGATGTTTTAGATCGTACTCTGTGAAATTTATGCCGTGTCCGTTCATATAAGGTCGTCAGGGAAGCCTTTCGGTGCATCGGTAACTACAATAGGCGGAAATATCTTTTGGGGGCGCGAAAATGCGACGCGTTTTATCAGCCGCGGTATACGCACATTATCAGTCGCGGTGTGTGTATGTGTTGTGAACTATTTTGCTTATATTGGTTTTAACTCGGCGAAGAAAACCGGTGTCTTTTTATTAGCAGCATGAAATGGCAAATCTGCTCAATATCTGATCGCTTGGCATAGGGAGTAAAACATAAAGCATAAGAGCGCATGCTCGTGCACGGCCAACCTAAGGCAACCGCGAAACATCTAAGCGGCAGGCGCAGTCAAATATTTGTGATGCACCGGCACCGTTCTCGCGCATTCCAGGTCTAGTAGGCTTGAAATTACCATATGTCTACGCTAGCCTTCCTGCATGAGGCCGATGGCGCTGCTCAACACAGCGATCACTGCGGTGGTGATCCAGCACGGTACATACGTAAGCTGTTCGCTTCGGCATTGCTTTTTGGCCTGCATACAGCCATAATATATGAGGGATCGCATAAAAAGAATGCGATGCCTATTTTTGTGGACAAAATTTCCGTAATACGTGTGAGTGCGTCGTAGAGAACGGAACGAACACAACCGAAAAAGAAATTCGGTTATCATCCTCTTTCTAGACAACGCAAGAGAAAACGGGCTAACACCGCAACAGGGCCTCGCATAGTCACGCCGCACAACGTTTATAAATATATAACCGTTTATGCGGTATGCTTGGACCAAGCGGTATATAGAACAAAGATATATGTAATCCAGCACCTACCACTGCTTAGGACGCTCGCGCAGTTCGTAAACAGTCCCTTTGCTGGACAAGCGTAATTCAGACAGTAAGGTATGCTGCTATCACTTGTCAAAACTATTTTATTCTGGGGCGGAAACCTCATACATGGAACCAAGTAGTCAGGCAATGTAACCTGCAGCGAACAGTCTGAACGCTTGTCAAAGTATAACATCACAGCTCCTATCGTAGCAGAACGGTACCCACGCTCACGCTGTTACGATCGTCGCGTATGTTTCATGGCTCCTAAACCGCAGCTTAGAAATAGAGGACAATACTGCAATAAGGTCACATTATGACTGGAACATTCAGAACTACACGATTAATCTCCGAGGCTGATTGTAGACTCGAATATCCGAGCACACATCGCGCTGCGTGTTCCGTCCACCTAAACGCCAGCAGAAATTCCGGCCATGATGCCTTAAACCACTTCAGCACGTCTCACAGAACCGTTTACCACGTAGAAGACACACGTAATACTAAACAGGCCGCACGACGGCGAAAACAAACGCCAGAACCTGCCGCCGAGCGTATACCTGCCATGCAAAAGACCGCTTTCACCCAAGCCAGTATGGCGCTGCTCATAGGCGGCGCCACTGCGCTCACAATATGGCGGCGCCTACGAAAAAACGGTCTATACACGCCGGTTGGTCGTTCCGTACTCAAGCGAACACAGTGAAAGAGTCAGAGTCGGGAGATATAGAGAAAAAAATATATTTCTAGACTGACAACGACACACAATTTAAACGAAACACACACAAAAAAACACAAGAACACTAACACACGTTCACTTATTCTAGATCAGTCATGAAGACGAAAGAAATACAATGAACAGTTAACAGTGGATACAGAAATTAACACTACACAAAACACACTAAACTGCGGTCAACTAAACAGACTTCGAAAGAAAACAAATGATGGCACATGCATGGCCGCGCAATTGTCCATCATTCGTAGAGTAGACGGCAGAGCTTTCCTGAAGAACGCTGGTAAGCCGATCTCGTTGAAGTGGACGCGATTGGCACGACAAATGCATTGAGGGGCAGAAGTACATACAGCTTGGCTGTAAAGAAAGCTCATTGTACCGAACAGCTTACAAATGAGCAGCGGGGCAGACAGGAAAGCATTTTTCACGCGCAAGATATGTTAACTGGGACAAGGTGCAAAAATCTTGCTATCGAATCGCAAAACGTTGGAAACCTTAAAAGCTCGTGGTATAGAGAACGCAGCTTTCTACACGTTAACCCTTTTGCTCCACATCTATACCACATCTGACACATAATTAAGGGAATTTGAATTTAGTTTGTCCTATTAGCACGGTGTGAAAGAAAACAGCGAATGTTCTTTTTTAAAACATTAAAAGACATGGCGTAAATGAGGAGTATTGGAACCAATTTTGATGGTAGTTTAAAAAAAAGACGCAAGTATTTTACGTGCTTGTACGGAACTGGTCTCAATACGGCTTCTTTGGACAGGGCTGAAATATTCAAGAGCTTAGCCTCTGGTGATCCCAGCATCATAAGTACATTTGCGGCTTATCTTAAGACCAACAAGGAAACAGTAATGCTTCTCATCCGAGCCTTCTTAAAAGGATTTTTGGCGCATCAAATGGCACACTGCCGTAGCGCTATGGTGAGAGAGAAGTACAGAAATTGGGCCGTCAGCTATATCGCAGCTGCTTCTGCAAACCTCACTGTCACACTCCCTTTGCCCATGATCTGCGCAACGTGGCGCTGTAAGGCTTGTACATTGTTGATCCAATCAGCAGTCTGCAAAAGCGATGCGAATGACACTGCGATTGTAGAAAATTTTCGTCGGACAGTTCGGAATTTCTTTCAATACTGAAAGAAAAAAAATTCACCGACGATTACGATATACTCCCCAACGCGAAATTTGAGCGCAGCTGTATGTAGGTGTTTTCATTTCGCGATATATTGACTGGCGCTGACACTGTTTCGTGCGGCACGTTGCAAGCGCACCGAAGTGTGGCGCGACTGCATCGCTAAACGGGAGATCGCGAGAGGCAGCGCGTAGGTGACGCGTGGACGCGATGCACAGCAGCCGCCGCAGACAGACCTCCGCTCATGCAGCGCTTGGTTTCCATATATATGGTACCTGTGGACGCGTTCGCCACGTGCCATCGGTGAAGAGATAAGGGCGGTAAAGGGGCGCTACCCATGGGGCCATCTCGTAACGGTAGTCGCCGCAGAGCGCGTCTTGCGCAGCACTACGCTTTTCCTCTCACGCTTTAGCGATATACTCCTCCTCCGCTTTCTACCTCTTGGTTCCACTGCACCTTCCCCCCCCCCCCCCCCGCTTTCCGCCCCGTGCTCTCTTCGCTATCGCAGTCTTTTATCCGCGCTCCGGCTTCGGTCTTTCATCCTTCGCTGTGCTCGCTCGCTCGGTTACTATAGGACGCCGAGGCACGATGTCGGTGCTCGCCGCGGGAACGGGCGCCTAAGAGTTTAGCCCTGAGAAATAAGCGCAAATCTTACTTTTTAGGCCCTCTTTTTTTAAATTTGTCATCTACTTTCAAGCAAAAGCAAGAAATTGGGGAACACACCTCCAGCACTAGACACGAGAGTATAAACACTACACATGAAGCCTCGGCCGTCTCGGCTCGCACCTTTGAATCCGCCACAGATATCTTCATGGAGAGCGGGTTGGGGCCCTGCACCGACAGCCATGGGCAGACGAAAAGAGAAGCGCGGTCATCTGCCCCCATTCAGACAGACGCAAACGCGTGAGCGCTTGAGCATACTTACCGCGCGCTGGCCTCCACGATATTTTGCTCCCGCGGCAAGACGATGCGCATGAGGCCCTCGTCGCACCCTCGCATGCTTCCCTTCGCAGCCACGGCATACAGCGCGCGATCGAATCTTATCGCGCTTGAACTTTGTAGAGAACATGACGGTGAGAGGGTCTTGCGGCTCCGCTTCAGGGGCCACTCACTATCTCGCGGTTAGAGGTGCGTAAACGGCATGTCATTCCATCTGGACCCAAAGTGGCAGTTAAGTTTCGTTATGTTGAGCTTTAACTGTACTTCTATCCTCTTCCCTGTCCGAGTGGACACCCTGAAAATCCTTCACATCATGGCAAGCTGGTGCAAAAATTACGCCTGCGCTTGAAAGGCTGGGTGCCATCTAAGCCATAGAGTTTGCTAGAAGTACTGCAGGGAACTTTGGCGCTGGGATCGTTCAGCCACCACGGGAATGATGGGTAGTACGTGGATCGGTCTGAACGTCGTGCTTGTGTATTCGGACGTTCTTGTAGCGTCGTTTATTACGATTTACCTGGGCCTAAATTATCCTATATTTCAAAGCAATTCATACTTTTCTTTAACGCAGAGGGTAATGAGACGCCGCAAGTACGCATAATCGCCCCCTGAGCCGTGCTCCCGCATGGGTTGCAGAAAATAGCGCAAGCCTTTTCTCCTTCCCCTCAAGAACTACTTCTCTGCCAATTGCAGTGGTTCCGCTTGTCCGTGCGTCCGTGGAGTAATCATATCAATATTGGGCTTCTGTGCTACAGGTCCTGTGCTTGAATCCTGCCGTCAGACAATTTTTGTGTTTAATTATTTATAATGCAGTGCCTTCTTGAAACGATCACTTTGCAAAGTCACAAAGACGAAGTTTAAGCAAATGCGTCATCCATCAAGCCCATGCTGGCTGGACTGCCCTGCTTGCCGGTCCCTTAGACAGGGCCACAGTTCTCTCTAGTAATTGTCTACGGTTCAAGCCATCACATCTTCACTAAAGTATCCGAGAGGGCGCTATCGCTCTGTACCTGTTGAATGGCCTCAATAACGTGCATGTTGGGAATTCTAACTTTGTTCTAGTGGGAACTACATCTCCAGGTTGCATTCTGTGCGCAATGCATTTTCTGTGAGGTATGCAGGAGAACTATAGGGTGTTCATATTTATGTGCTGGGAGCGCTTCCATTGCTCTTTCGTTCTCTTTAGGGCGGGAACTGGCCTGCGGCATGACCATGTATGCAGCAGGTCTATTTTTCTATTCCTCAGTAGCCACCACAATTACATTGTTTGTCTTTGTTGTACTGTAGAATGTCATTGAACAAGTAAAAAGGAGAAAAGACCTTTATGTACCGACAAATATGTCTTTAGTAATGTTATCACAGAATCAATGGAAGTCGTGAAAATGGTGCGAAGTATCGACATTATATTATCGTGCCTTAGTCTTCAACCCCTTGTTGCTTGGACGCGAGAGACTAGAAGCAAAAAAAAATGAAAATAAAGCTCTGATTGTGGTTTCATCAGCTGTAGAAGGAAAAGAGAGAATGAAAGAAGAGGAGAGTCAAATGTTAAGTGCACCGATTTGGAAAGGGAAGATAACAGCCCGCGTGGAAAGCACAATACCCACCTAGATTTTTGCTGTACTGGGTGACGGCGACAAAGTAGGCACCGACAAATTGTCGGACGACCGACGTGCTCAGGATGTGTCCGCTGTCTTCCACGATTCCAACGTTCACTTGGATACGGTAACTATTGTTACACGTTAGAGTGATCTGCAAGATATACAAAAGAGGGCAGTTTCTGTATTGAGCGTTTAGTTTGGAGTGGGGAAGGTGTTAAGTCGCGGTTTAGTCAATAGAATGCGTGCCTTCTTTTTTTTTTATTGGTATGATATTGTACATATGTACAGAAATCAAAATCCAGCCCGTGTAAAGCACCAATGCTGTAGTGTGCGACTCGGCAGCCCACTTACCCTAAATAAACTGTCCGCTTATAATGAAGGTATTCAACTCCGTTATCACAAGGCTAAGCTGCATTGATGGAAGTTGCAACAATCGCAGTGTACAGCAGCATGACTGGCACAAAGCACTTCGTTATTTAGTTCAATAAAAAACCGGCCTGGCACCCCCTGCACTAGCTATCCTATAGAGGCAAATCTTAAATTAAGGTGTTGGGTGTCACGATGTTGGCTGAGAGTGGTTGAGTTTTGGTCACCCATACACAGTTCAACCTAATTGACACTTCTCGGCGGCCGTTGATCGACGAGTTATAACAGCGAAAATTACCAAAATAAGTGTGTCTCCTTGGGGTACATGCTCATCTGTGCTATCTTTTGGTGTGACGAGAAACCACAATGACCAGAAAGAAAACAGGTATAGCGACGAGTATTGTGGTAAGACTGCGTGTTACGAGCTGGGCTCGGAGGAATGCGACTTGTGAAAGCCATCGCTGCAGGCACGCACCAAGATACGAGACAGGACATGCACGGTGAGAACTTCTGTCACCCGCGCTGTCAGAAATTTCTGATATGCTTCCCCAAGTGACGCTGAGGCAGTTTTGAACGAACGCACACTGAGCACATGACAGTACTGTCTTGCGTCTTAGTGCAACGTACGCGCTTGTTCAAAGCCGTGAAGTACAAAGGCAAGCTCCATCTAAATAGGTCGCGAAGCTGCAAAAGGTCGCGAAGCATGCCAAAACTTATCGCCAGAGATATCAGTTAGTGGTGCATGATTGATGCGCGACTAGGCTAGGGGGATGGGATGGGGGCGACAAACACTGAAACTAGAAAACATATATGTGAAAAAAAAATGTTCGAAAAAAGTTTGAACAGAGTACTGCCATACGAGTCATTTTCTATTTCACAATTTAGTTTTTCGGTCTCGATGACGCCTACCGATCAGTGATTCTGGCGCAAGCCTTGGGAAGACTGTGCAAAGCAACTATTACGTCGTTCGGAATGCCGTGCTCGTGTACTTGAACGCGGCGGCTGTGTCCGAGCTTTTTTTTATAATTTCCTTGTGCGTTTGTTTAAAGCGTGGCGTGGACTTCACATCAAATTTCGCGTGACCTAGCGCACGGCACTCATTGGCGTAGGGTGTGAGTGCAAGTTTTTTTGTTATCGCGTAAGTTCACGCTGCGTCTCGTCGTGACGATTAATGCGGAACGGTCCGCGAAGAAACGTCGCGCTATGTTCGTTCGCCCAGCACAGGCTCCGATTGTCTGACGGGCAGCCAAATTAGTAAGTAGAATGTTTTCTAAATGATAATACGGGGCAATCTTGTCTGATAATTGTTGCATATGAATACATGGTGTCGCGCGGAATTGCGGAAGGTTCTGGGAAAAGGTTTCGCATATGTTGCCATACATTACGACTGTCTGCTCGCCATAGTACCTTCCTAAGGAACCTACTGGAGCAACTGCTGTCAATAACAGCCTAATTATCTTCACATTAATACATACGCCACTCGTATAGTTTAATGACACGCTGGCGCTTCAGCCGAGGCGAGTCGCAAGCTCGCCGCAGCCTCAAAAGAAAAATACGCGTAGCTACTGGCGTAGCGGTCTAAATGCCGGACGGCAAAGAAATTCAAGCAACCGCACCAAACAGCATAAGATCTTGACGTGACTGCCATTTCCAGTTGTGACGTCGCTTTTTATTTTTATCTTTTGCTTGCTGTTAGTTTGTCCTCCCCCTCCCCCTCCTCCCACACCGATATGTAGATGGCGACGGCTGGAACGAGCCGCCATTTTCTTCACATGTGGGCTTCTATGGAAGCTTCGCTACCAGTTTACATATACCTTGATAAAGGCGCAGCTTTTTCGCACAGCGGGATGGACCGGATTTCATGCGGACCCGCCCAACCGCTCAATTCGTATACACCGATCGTATGTGGTATCAGCAGGCAGCGTCGTTTCCTACTATCGTCTGCTCGCGTCAGCTCTCGCTCGTGCTTATTTTAATTGTAATTGTTTGCGATATATTTTTTTTTTGTTTACAATGATGAGTCTAAACCGAGACGTCCCGACGGAAAGGTTTTCGGAGACAGTGCGCCATATCCGATTCTGTGCGAGAAGACGGACCCTGATTACAAGGGCTCGGAGGCCACACCCAGTAGCTCATTCTCCTGGTCTTATGAACGCCGCGACGCCTCAACAGAAGGGACCCCATCATCACGATTATGATTAGTGGCAACGACATCGTCATCATCATCATAAAGCATTACTCGCGGCAACACTAACCCAAGTGAAGAACGTAAAAACAGCGCCGATCTGTCAGCAGACGAAGAAAAAAGCACGCGACATCGCGCACTAACACGCGGAGTAAAAGAGAGGAGGCGAGAGTTCATGTTGTCACGTGACTGCCGCAGCGGCTCGTCGC